>NC_051261.2:14338836-14980086 GCF_015237465.2 Chelonia mydas | reverse complement strand
TCCTAAGAGCTATTGTATCTTTCACCCTTCCAGGAAGCCTCCCTCAGACAGTCCTGGTGCTGGATGGCTGAGCCTCCTTTGCTAACAAAGGGCTTTTGGTGGATTTGTTTCAATTTCAGCCAATCAGCTGCTAATTTTTACATATCAAAAGGTGTATTTTGAATACAAAGCCTCATGTTATGATTGTTTGCTTCTGATTGGCTTAAACTCAGAACACATCTGCTCTCTGGGCCAATCAGAAAGCAGCTTTATTTCAATGGCTGTGAAAAGGGGTCGCTCCCGTGCCTTTATTGTCAGAGAAATTGACTGCTCAGGTCTCCCCCGGGTCCTTGTCACCTTAGGAGAACACTTCTCGTAAGACCTGTACTGGGCCCTTAAAGTTTGTCAGCCAAAAACGAGGGGGCAGCCGTGTGTCGCCTTTCCCAAACGCCGATCCAGCTAGAGTGTGCTTTGCGGACCCACTCTGTAGAAACCGCTCTGTCGCCGTTCTCTCAGCCTCCTTGGGGGATGGACTGAATTAGCTCTGTGCACAAAGCAAGCAAGTGCCTGACCCCTCTGGAGTGCCCGTCGTCGTGTGGGATTCAGGGGCGGGTTTCTGGAATCGCAGCCTTTAGCGTTACTGCAGAGAGCCTCTTCTGAGCCTGAGAAGACACGAGGCCCGATTCTGTACCATGCTGATCACTTCTTTGATGGGATACGGGTAATACACTGGCGTAGCGCATGTAAGCCTCTCCCTCTGGTGGCTGACCCCACTAATTTAAATAGCTGCTACTTACTCCCAAGTGAAAGAGTTCTCCTGCAGGTCAAGAGTAGACGTGCTTTGTGGGCTAAAGCTCATAGATGCAAACTCCACTAGTGACTGGGGCAGGTGCATTATGCGCTGCATCCTCCGCTCCTGACTGAGTTCAGCGTCTTACAGAATCAGGCAACCAAGGAGTTTCCTTACTTACGAGGTAAGTGGTGAGTAAGTTAAGCCATCCGTCACTCAGACAGCGCTCACAGGACCAGTTTTTAAGAAATCTGCACCTTGACTCTCCTGACCTAACCTCTGGCCTCTGAGCAAACACAAGATCCTGCGAGAACAAAAAGCCAAGCAGGTGGAAAATTACATCTGACCGCAGCCTCAAGGTTCTCAGACAATATCTGGATTTCCTAAGAGCTGGTGCAATGGAGCAACACATGCATGCAGCACCAGGCTGGCTGGGTCGGAAAGCACTTGGGGAGGCGCGTATTCTGCACAGGGGAGAACAAAGTTCGGGGTAAACACAAACTGCGCAGGAGCCTTGGGGAAATTACTGCCTGACGTCACCCACATGCCGATTTTGCAACTTGGTCTATTGTACATTGCAGCTTTGTGTGTGTAGCCGAGTCAGTCACCCTGTACAGCCCACAATAATGGCAAGGGATTGTTTCTCCCCTCAGATACTTGTGGGCCCTCATTGCTACATGGCCTGGAAATCCATTCCCCAGGCTGCTCTGTTGAGAGGGAATGGGACTTTTTGCATTAGAAATCTCTGGGCCAACTCAAATAAACCCAGTCATTGACTATCCTGGGCCCCAGTGCCACAAGCTTGGTAATGTAAAGATAGTTTAGTGATGCTCCCAACATCTGGGGGTGGGACACGTCTCCATGGCTGGAGATGGGACACTTGACGGTGCGGGCCAGTGCTCTGAAGCAGTACAAAGAACTCTTCCTCCGATGCTTGGTTGGCTGGTTCTTCCTCCACATGCTCAAGGTCTCACTGATCTCCATCCATGGGGTCAGGAAGGAGTTTTCTCCCAGCTCAGATTGGCAATGACCTTGGGGAGGTTCTGCCTCCCTCCCCAGGACGCGGCACCGGTCTCTTGCTGGGGTCATCAATCAGTTCCCTGCCCTCAGGGCGAGCTCCAGGCACCAGCTTTCCAAGCAGGTGCTTGGGGCAGCCTTGAGAATGGGGCGGCCGTCCCTGTCCCGCGGCAGGAAGTCGGTGGCAGCTCCGCCGCTCTTCCGGGTGTGGCAGCAATTTGGCGGCGACTGCTTGGGGCGGCAAAATTGGTAGAGTCGCCCCTGCCTGCCATTTAGAGATAATGGTCCAGAATCCTGAAAGGGCTCTTGCCAAGGGCTCACATAAACCCTTTGCTCCCCCGACTGACTACCTTAGCATGTCTCTTTGTTTCTAAATGGAGTTTTTATGTGAATTTAGTGCTGGTGTCAGGTGCTGGCCTGTTTGCATTCTGGGCAGGTGGTGAATGGCATGCCCTGTGTACAGAACAGGTGCATTGTGGGAACAACCAGTCAACCATGCACGCTCTCACACACTCTCACTCTCACCTCTCACACACACACAGACACACACACACACCCCAGCCTCAGTCCATGTAGACCACCAAACAGCCACCAGTCTCACACAGTAGCTCCTGGTCAGTGCTTAATCAGGCTTGGCTCCCACTAGTGACCTATCATCGCTATTCTTCCTACTATATATTATGATTCTGCTAATGCCCTAAATCACCCATCAGGATCGGGGCCTCCATTGTGTTAGGTACTGTGCAAATATGGAGAACAACATGGTCCCTGCCTTGATGGTCTTTTGTATGTGGCACATCTGACCTGTGGAACTCATTGACACAGGACACCATTGATACCTACATTACGTTGATGAGCAGTGAAAGCATAATTGTCCACTGGAGAGTGTTTCTTGCACCCCTCTCTGAAGTAGCTGGTGCTGGGTACTGTCAGAGACAGGATAGTGGGCTAGATGGGCCCCAGGTCTGATTGGCCTGGCAGTTCCTATCTTCCTGTCCATTTCCAGTGGAGCGGGTGCTTGGGCATTTGGCAAGCACCCAACACTGCAGCTGACCCCACACAGCAACTCTGTGCCAGGCCCCAGATCTCACCTGTCCAGCGGGATGGACCCCCTCGGGCATCTGGAGCAGCATCCCAGAGAAGGAGGTTGTGTTCCCTGCTGGCGAAGGGCCAGGGAGTCGGAAGGGTCTTACAGTCCAGTCCTGTCAGGGACATCGACTCGCTGAGCAGCCGCTGGCTGAGGACTGACCTCCTTATGCCTCCCCCTGGGAAACTGAGTCTGAGCAAGGCTGAGGGATAACAAGCACCTGATGCTTCACTCTCCCCTCCCTCCCCCCTTCTCCCGCTATCTCCTCCCAGATCCTCCTGCCGCTGTCCTCCCTGCAGCACTCCAGTACTTTACAGACATCACAGAGGCCCGGCCTTTTTGGGATTATCCTGACTGGCAGTGAATCCAGGATCTGTTTCCTCATTAGCCTCTGGAGCTGGGTCGGCCAGTCCAGCCTGCACATCCAGAGTTTGTCTACAGGGGGAAATGTATCGGTGTGGGCTGCTTGTTCCTAGCTCAGCTATCGGTCAGTGGCAACCAGCCTGCTGACCCGCAGGGGTGAAGATGGGGCGTGGGGCTGGTGTGGGTTCGCTGTCTCCTGGCTCTGCGCAGCTGGGCCTGGCATTTGAGGTCTCGCCATACAGGGTCTGCACGTCACGGCACCATAGGCATTTGGTTTGGGGGGCTGTCCAGATGCCCACAAACTGCCTCCCATCTGCCCTGGCCCTGCTGGCTGTCTGCAGGTGTGAGACACGCCACCGAGCCAGGCACCTTCTGTGCTGGGCACCAGCAAGCCCAGATCAGCATCCCGACCTCAGCCTGTGGGCCTGGCACGCTGTGTCCCGCCCCCCTCTGTCCACATTGCCCGGGGGCAGAGGGGGGCGGGACACAGCGTGGGACCGGCATGGTGCTCCTTCCCCACTGCCTGCAGAGCTGGCTCAGAACCCCTCTCCCACGGTCTCAGTCCAGCTCCCAAAGGGCGGGGTGGCCCGTGTCACACAAACCCTTTGGGGCATCGACCCTGTGTTTGTACAGCACCTAGCGCAACGGGGCGCAGGCTGATAGGTGCCACCACCCTGTGAATGTTAGATGATACCGGGACTAAAGCACCGTCCTGGGCGCTGCTCTGCTGGGTGATCTCCGCTCCAAGGGTGGCGTGGGTCTGGGGAGTCTGAATCCCCCTTCATCCCTATAGGCCAATGCATTGGTGGGGAACGTGCCCTGCCACTCTCCAGGCTGGACTCAGTCTACAGAGAGAGGACTCGCTTCTCCACAGCTCTGCCTCCAGCCCTGAACGTGTAACTCCCCCACTCCCCAAATGCACTAGGTGCCTTTAAAGCGTCCGGGGTTTTGCTGTGCTGAGCCCGGCTTTCATGCCATCGAAACCGATGTGCAGGGAGGTCAGTGTCCAAATAGCAGAGAAACACAGCGCCCCCGGAGGGTCCTTCCCAGCGCAGTCCAGCTCACCCGTTGGGAACAGGGAATGCGGCCCCGCAGCCCTAGCCGATATGTCTGCCTCCTCGCTGCCCACTTGTCTCTCCCGAGTTGCACCTCGGCAATTGCCCAAGCAGCGTGAGTAACGGGCAACTTCACAGGCCAACCGGCTGCCATCTTGGCGTGTTGTTGGTGGCCACCGGGTGGCTGGGCTCCAACTCCACGTGGTGTGGGCACCATGCCAGGGAGAGCCTGGCAGCGCACGGCTGCGTCATCTGGTGACTCACAAACAGTAGCTATTGCGAGACGACGTCTTCCTGGCACTTGGCTTTTCTAGGGGGCAGGGCAGAAAGTGCACGCCCCACCTTTATTCCAGAGTTTAGGGACTCTGGGCTTTCCACGCGGTAGTGGTGGCTGGGAGCCCCGGGCCCTTTAAATCGCCGCCGGAGCCCCAGGGGTCCCGGCCACCTCCACTAGCCGGGGGCTCCGGCGGTGGGGCTCTGGCTGCTGCTGGGAGCCTCTGGCCCTTTAAATTGCCCCATGGGGAAGCCGGTCTGGTCTGGCGTACCGGGCGTACCGGCTTATTTTCACCTCTGGGTCAGCCTGGCAAGTACTCACGCCGCCTCGTGGCTCGGACTCCGAAGACCTGGGTTTTATTCCTGGCACGGCCCTGGCCTGCTGGGTGACTTTCCTTCCCTGGGAAGCGTCCCCATGGGGTTTAAGATACTGACTCCTTTGGAAAGCCCTTTGAGATCGGCTGATGCACGGAGCTATATAAGAGCTGGGAGTGATTATTATGCACAGGCTGAGTTCCTCCAAAGATCTGGCCCCTTTTGGGAAATCTTGGCCTAGCTTACACGCTGCGTATTCATCTGCAGCATTATTATTATTATGCTCGTTCGTCCCCAAATGTGCAGCTTCCCCTGTCTCTGGACCGGGGTCACCTGGCCCCTGGGTCGGAGCACCCTGCGTGGCCAGGACTCTGCCCTCAGAACCTTCCGCCTTGTTCTGCTCGGTTAACGTGTCCCATTCATAGCAGAGACGGGTCCTTTTCTCCCCCTCAGAGCAGATCACAGCCCCCAGCCCCATGCCCCTCAGTCTTTACTGTCCCCCAGCACCCCTGCCGTGGGCAGCGATGAATGCCCAGGAGAGCCAGCCCCCGGCACACCCGACGGGCTCTGCTGGAGAAACCGAGGAGTCGCATCCAGGAGCCTGCTTCTGACCCCGGCCTGTAGTGGATGCGTCAGAGCGAGGTGAGAAGAGGCCCCAAGCCCTCCAGCCCAATGGGGGGATTTACTCCAAACACCTCAGTACACCTCCCACCCCTTCACAGGAGGAGTGGGGCTGAGTTGGCCACTCCCAGGATCCAGCAGGGAGCAAGCCTGGGTCAGGGAAATCTCCCTCCAGATTGTGTGTCCCTCAACGGCAACCTTGCTCCCTGCCATGCCTTCCCCAGAGTACTCTGCCAGGAGCAGCAGGGCTGGACCTGGGGGGCCCCTGACTCTTTGGCTTTATTTGCATGCATGGGGTGCAGGGAATTTCCCAGGTTTTCCCGTGGTGGCAGCAGCCGGAAGTTCTGTCAGTGACCTTGGCCCCTTGGGGGAGGGAATGCCCTGGTGCGCAGCGTGCCCGTGGTGCCCCACCCATCACTCTTGGGCGCAGAAGAACCCTGACGTGCCCAGAGGCATGTCACATGGAGCTGTGCCCCCAGGGACCTCTGCAAGGGGGGGGGCGGGGGAGAACACGTGGGCAAGAAACGCTGGGGAGAGGTTTGTGTATCAAGCAACAGAACACACTGTACACGTCGCATACAACACAGAGCACACGTCCACCCTCACAACACACACACACATACACACACACACACACACACACACACACACACAGAGCATACGTCCACCTGCACAACACACACACACACACACTCACACATCCACCCACACAACACACACACACACACACATAGAGCACACTTCCAGCTGCACAACACACACACACACACACGGAGCACACGTCCACCCACACACAATACATACAAATAGAGCACACATCCACCCGCACAACACACACACAGACAGAGCACACATTCACCTGCACAACACACATCCACAGAGAACACACATCCAGCCTCACAGCACAGAGCTCACACAACAGACACACACAGCACACAGCCACCCACACAACACAACATGCACAAATAGAGCACACATCCACCTACGCAACACACACGCACAGCACACATCCACCAACACAACACAGATGCCCAGAGCACATCGACCTGCCCAACACACTCCCAGCTGACACACAACGTGCACATACATCTGCA
This sequence comes from Chelonia mydas, assembly GCF_015237465.2. Taxonomy (NCBI): domain Eukaryota; kingdom Metazoa; phylum Chordata; order Testudines; family Cheloniidae; genus Chelonia; species Chelonia mydas. Next base: position 14,973,492 of record NC_051261.2, on the reverse strand, counting down.
CAACACACAGCGAACACACCTTCCACCCACATTCTCACACAAAGCACATGACGCATTCTGCTGTGTGACCCACAATGTACAATGCTGCACAGATTTACTCATTTTTTACAATATGGTGTGGTCTGTTTGCATAGAAAGCAGACGGCGCCCGGCTCTGAGCACCAACAGTGTCAGGGTGCCAAATCCTGCCTGAGGGAGGGGAAGGTTTTAGCTGGGGTTGGTCCTGCTTTGAGCAGGGGGTTGGACTAGATACCTCCTGAGGTCCCTTCCCACCCTGATATTCAATGATTCTGAGGTCCCCTCTTTCGGAGACAGAGCTGTCCCAGGAGGCTAACAAGCACTCCTCGTGGCCTTGCTTGGCCCCTGCCCCTCTGGTTCAAGTGACAGCCTGGTTCCCAGTGTCACCTCCTGGTTTCACTGGCCCCTCCTTTCGTGATGGGTTTGCCTTTGGGCTGGGACATTCTGCATTTGGTCTCTGTCCAAAGAGGCCCATTCATTTGGAAACTTGGAGCAAAGCCCCCTCAACTGTATTTGTGCTTGACAGCAGTCAAACAGACCTCCTGGCAAATCTGGCCATCCAGGAGAGTGGCCAGGAAGGGAAAGCCCAGACGGAGACCTCAGGACACCTCTCATTATAGTGCTGGTGACATTCCCCCTTAAGCCCTCCTCAGGAAATCAGTGGTGTGGGCTTTGCTTCCGGCTGTTCAGTTGTAACCAGCCCTTGCCAAATAGAAAGGACACACAGTGCAGATAGCAGGCTTCCCCTTGCACTGTAAACAAGCACCTGCTGGGGGCTGGGGGGCCAAGGGCGTGATCAGCGGCTTGTAGGAAGTGCCTGAGTCTTTCCTCAGTGGGAAGGTCAATCAGTTGACAGGAGTTCACTTTCAATTGCGGCCTCGGGTCAGACAAAGGCCACCCAGCTGGGAGGGGAAGAGACCATACCGGGCTGGCGCTGGGTGGAGCGTAGAGGTGGCTGGGAATTTTTGGCAGAGCGTTTTTACATCAGAAACTGCCAGTTTGTTGGAACCGGATCGTTGGCGGAAAGGGCGGGCGCCGGGCGCCGGGCACCAACCATTCTTGCAGCCTGAAAACATTGTGAAAACAAAAATGAAACGGCCGGAAGGTAAAATTCTGGCTTTGCACTAGGAAATGACTTTTGTTTTGACCTTTGATCTAATGATCCGAAAACCAAAATGTTCATTTGAAACGGTTGAAATAGAAATGAAAGGTTTGAAAATTATTGAAATGAAACATCGATTGACCCGAACCGACATTTTGGGGGATTTTTTGGTTAGCAGAAATGGTCGAGATTTTCACCTTTTGTCCTGAATTGGGATGGGATTTCCCACCCAGCTGCAGCATGGCATTCGTTTGGGTTAGTATTGCTAGTCTGGTGGGAGCCAGCAGCTGGCGCTGAGCATGTTGTCTTAGCATGTGAACAGCAGACAGCCTTTGAAGACCTGCTGGCTTGTTGGTTTGGTGGGGATGCAGACAGCTTGCGGGGCAGCTGTAGCAAGCTGCAGGAGAGTTTGCTGTCTGCCTTAACCTCTCTAACTCAAGTTGATTCTGGGGGCAGAGTGGCTCCTTGGGAACTGGGCACTGCTGTCTGGGTTGAGATGTCAGAGAGCCGGGATTGCCTATCCTTTGTGACCACCTCTGTTCCAGGACTGGAGTGTATACGCATGTATCTAAATGAGTTATACAAAAAATATGCCCAGACTCTGTGACTGTTCCCAACATAACCTGCAAGGCCCCAGTACAGGGGGGCCAGAACATGAGGGTCAGGGGGCCATGGCCCCATCACCTTAAGGATGAGTGATGGGGGGAGGGGTGGAGAGGAGTGGGTGGGGCCTCAGGGGAACAGGCAGAGAGGGGGCAGGAAGAGGTGAATATGGGTGGAGCCTTGGGGGAAGAGGTGGAGCAAGGGGATTTGGGGCAGAGCTGGGGAGGACTGGGGGTGGAGCCACAGGGGAGGGGAGGGGCAGTGGGCGGGGCCACAGTCTGGGTGCCGGTGACCACCCCACTTTTAGGGAACTTTTGGTGCTCCTGCCCTGATATCTGTCCCCACATAGCAGAGGGGCGACACTATGCAGGTCTGGCTTGGCGGGGTGCGGGGGTGTGAATCTGCCCCAAGGCCAGTGTGAGCAAAGAATGGATTTAGAAAACTACCATTCACTCCCATTCTCTGCCAGGCTCCCTGGGCCCCGTGCTCAGGAGAAATTTCCATGCCCTGTTTTCCGATCCACTGGACTGTCCCGCCTGCCAGAGCTGCCAAACCCACACCTGCCTCGTAACTAGGGCGATGCTCCTTTCCACTGTGCTCCAGTGTCCAGAGATACCTCTGACGGAAACGATCTCGCCACGCTTTGCAGCTTCCTCCCTGAGCTGCAGCGACAGCCCGTTACTGCCGACAGCCTCCCTAGCGATGTAGCAGTAGCTCTGGCAATCACCCGGCAGTTGCTGGTGACAACGATGCATGTTCCAAAGACTGTGAAAGGCTTGCCATGCCAACAGCAGCCTGCCTGTGCCCTGGAGCCTCACCCACTAGCCACGGGCCTTGTGTCACGGAGTCCCCGGGCGATGCTCTGGAACTGCTCTCTACGCTGAGCAGCGGGGGACAGCAGAGCAACACACAGCAGGAGTTTGCCTGGGAGTTCGCCTGGGGTGAACCCAGTGAGGCTTACATCTTGCCAACTTCTCTGAGGAAGCTCATAGTAGGAAGGTGATATGGAAGGGGGGGGTTCAGCTATTGTGACTTGCACTGGATGTGCCATGTTTGTCTTTCTTCCACAGGACAGAAGCGACTTTGTCTGTACAAAGTGCAAGCTGGTCTCCATATTGGAAGAGAAGATTGAAGGTCTGGAGCAACAGATAACGACCCTGCGTTGCATACGAGAAACTGAGGATTTCCTGGACAAAAGTCAGGATATGCTTCTACGGGCACAAAGCTCTAAAAATTTAGAGCAGGTTGCACAGCGGAGCCAAGAGGCCAGTGAAGAGGCTTGGCAACATGTGACCTCCAGAAGAAGAAGGAGGGATGTCCAGGTTTCAGCAACGCAGACACAGGTAACTAACCGCTTTCATGTTCTCTCCACAGGTACTAAGGCGGAGAGTGGACCAGATGATACGTCTGAGGGAAGGGAGCAGAAGGAGACTCCGCTGGTTGGAAGGCATGAGATGCACTCTCCTGAGATGGGGGGTTCCACGACCACCGCTCCCAAGAGAAGGAGGCGGGTGGTGGTGGTCGGGGACTCTCTCCTCCGGGGGACTGAGTCATCTATCTGCCGCCCTGACCGGGAAAACCGAGAAGTCTGCTGCTTGCCAGGGGCTAAGATTCGTGATGTGACGGAGAGACTGCCGAGACTCATCAAGCCCTCGGATCGCTACCCCTTCCTGCTTCTCCACGTGGGCACCAATGATACTGCCAAGAATGACCTTGAGCGGACAACTGCGGACTACGTGGCTCTGGGAAGAAGGATAAAGGAGTTTGAGGCGCAAGTGGTGTTCTCGTCCATCCTCCCCGTGGAAGGAAAAGGACGGGGCAGGGACCGTCGGATCGTGGAAGTCAAAGAATGGCTACGCAGGTGGTGTCGGAGAGAAGGCTTTGGATTCTTTGACCATGGGATGGTGTTCCATGAAGGAGGAGTGCTAGGCAGAGACGGGCTCCATCTTACGAAGAGAGGGAAGAGCATCTTTGCGAGCAGGCTGGCTAACCTAGTGAGGAGGGCTTTAAACTAGGTTCACCGGGGGAAGGAGACCAAAGCCCTGAGGTAAGTGGGAAAGTGGGATACCGGGAGGAAGCACAGGCAGGAACGTCTGTGAGGGGCGGGCTCCTGCCTCATACTGAGAAGGAGGGGCGATCAGCAGGTTATCTCAAGTGCTTGTATACAAATGTACAAAGCCTTGGAAACAAGCAGGGAGAACTGGAGGTCCTGGTGATGTCAAGGAGTTATGATGTCATTGGAATAACAGAGACTTGGTGGGATAACTCACATGACTGGAGTACTGTCATGGATGGTTATAAACTGTTCAGGAAGGACAGGCAGGGCAGAAAAGGTGGGGGAGTTGCACTGTATGTAAGGGAGCAGTATGACTGCTCAGAGCTCCGGTATGAAACTGCAGAAAAACCTGAGTGTCTCTGGATTAAGTTTAGAAGTGTGAGCAACAAGGGTGATGTCGTGGTGGGAGTCTGCTAGAGACCACCGGACCAGAGGGATGAGGTGGATGAGGCTTTCTTCCGGCAACTCGCAGAAGCTACTAGATCGCACGCCCTGGTTCTCATGGGAGACTTCAATCACCCTGGTATCTGCTGGGAGAGCAATGCAGCGGTGCACAGACAATCCAGGAAGTTTTTGGAAAGCGTAGGGGACAATTTCCTGGTGCAAGTGCTAGATGAGCCAACTAGGGGGGGAGCTTTTCTTGACCTGCTGCTCACAAACCGGGAAGAATTAGTGGGGGAAGCAAAAGTGGACGGGAATCTGGGAGGCAGTGACCATGAGTTGGTTGAGTTCAGGATCCTGACGCAGGGAAGAAAGGAGAGCAGCAGGATACGGACCCTGGACTTCAGGAAAGCAGACTTCGACTCCCTCAGGGAGCGGATGGGTAGGATCCCCTGGGGGACTAACATGAAGGGGAAAGGAGTCCAGGAGAGCTGGCTGTATTTCAAGGAATCCCTGTTGAGGTTACAATGACAAACCATCCCGATGAGTAGAAAGAATAGTAAATATGGCAGGCGACCAGCTTGGCTTAACGGTGAAATCCTAGCGGATCTTAAACATAAAAAAGAAGCTTACAAGAAGTGGAAGGTTGGACATATGACCAGGGAAGAGTATAAAAATATTGCTTGGGCATGTAGGAATGAAATCAGGAGGGCCAAATCGCACCTGGAGCTGCAGCTAGCAAGAGATGTCAAGAGTAACAAGAAGGGTTTCTTCAGGTATGTTGGCAACAAGAAGAAAGCCAAGGAAAGTGTGGGCCCCTTACTGAATGAGGGAGGCAACCTAGTGACAGAGGATGTGGAAAAAGCTAATGTGCTCAATGCTTTTTTTGCCTCTGTCTTCACTAACAAGGACAGCTCCCAGACTGCTGCGCTGGGCATCGCAACATGGGGAGTAGAAGGCCAGCCCTCTGTGGAGAAAGAGGTGGTTAGGGACGATTTAGAAAAGCTGGACGAGCACAAGTCTATGGGGCCAGACGAGTTGCGTCCGAGAGTGCTAAAGGAATTGGCGGCTGTGATTGCAGAGCCATTGGCCATTATCTTTGAAAACTCGTGGCGAACGGGGGAAGTCCCAGATGACTGGAAAAAGGCTAATGTAGTGCCAATCTTTAAAAAAGGGAAGAAGGAGGATCCTGGGAACTACAGGCCGGTCAGCCTCACCTCAGTCCCTGGAAAAATCATGGAGCAGGTCCTCAAGGAATCAATCCTGAAACACTTACACGAGAGGAAAGTGATCAGGAACAGTCAGCATGGATTCACCAAGGGTAGGTCATGCCTGACTAATCTAATAGCCTTCTATGATGAGATTACTGATTCTGTGGATGAAGGGAAAGCAGTGGACGTGTTATTCCTCGACTTTAGCAAAGCTTTTGACACTGTCTCCCACAGTATTCTTGTCAGCAAGTTAAAGAAGTATGGGCTGGATGAATGCACTATAAGGTGGGTAGAAAGTTGGCTAGATTGTCGGGCTCAACGGGTAGTGATCAATGGCTCCATGTCTAATTGGCAGCCGGTGTCAAGTGGAGTGCCCCAGGGGTCGGTCCTGGGGCCGGTTTTGTTCAATATCTTCATAAATGATCTGGAGGATGGTGTGGATTGCACTCTCAGCAAATTTGCAGATGATACTAAACTGGGAGGAGTGGTAGATACGCTGGAGGGCAGGGATAGGATACAGAGGGACCTAGACAAATTGGAGGATTGGGCCGAAAGAAACCTGATGCGGTTCAACAAGGATAAGTGCAGGGTCCTGCACTTAGGACGGAAGAACCCAATGCACAGCTACAGACTAGGGACCGAATGGCTCGGCAGCAGTTCTGCGGAAAAGGACCTAGGGGTTACAGTGGACGAGAAGCTGGATAGGAGTCAGCAGTGTGCCCTTGTTGCCAAGAAGGCCAATGGCATTTTGGGATGTATAAGTAGGGGCATAGCGAGCAGATCGAGGGACGTGATCGTTCCCCTCTATTCGACATTGGTGAGGCCTCATCTGGAGCACTGTGTCCAGTTTTGGGCCCCACACTACAAGAAGGACGTGGATAAATTGGAGAGAGTCCAGCGAAGGGCAACAAAAATGATTAGGGGACTGGAACACATGACTTATGAGGAGAGGCTGAGGGAACTGGGATTGTTTAGTCTGCGGAAGAGAAGAATGAGGGGGGATTTGATAGCTGCTTTCAACTCCCTGAGAGGTGGTTCCAGAGAGGATGGTTCTAGACTATTCTCAGTGGTAGAAGAGGACAGGACAAGGAGTAATGGTCTCAAGTTGCAGTGGGGGAGGTTTAGGTTGGATATTAGGAAAAACTTTTTCACTAAGAGGGTGGTGAAACAGTGGAATGCGTTACCTAGGGAGGTGGTAGAATCTCCTTCCTTGGAAGTTTTTAAGGTCAGGCTTGACAAAGCCTTGGCTGAGATGATTTGATTGGGGATTGGTCCTGCTTTGAGCAGGGGGTTGGACTAGATGACCTCCTGAGGTCCCTTCCAACCCTGATATTCTGTGATTCTATGATTGTAGGTGCAGAGAACAGGACTCCTCAGCCGGGTCCATTTTGGGGGGCCGTGAGCCAGACAACCACGTCTGCACTTCACTCCTCCTCCCCAGCCAGCCCCAAACTGAAACTCCCTCCAGCCCGTCCTCCTCTGGGCTTTGTCCCTTTCCCGGGCCAGGAGGTCACCGGATTCCTTTGTTCTCCAACCCTTTAGCTCTCACCTTGCAGCGGGGAAGGGCCCAGGCCATCAGTTGCCAGGAGACAGAGTGTCGGCCATTTATGTACCCTGGCCCTTTGCTCTGCAACAATTACACCCCCTTATCCCACCACCTAGAGACTTAAGAAATGCATAGGGAAAACTGAGGCACCCCTACAGTATTCAGAGGAAACATTAAGAACAGTTCCACTTTGTCACATCTCTTCCCCCTTCGAGACCGAACTGAGTGAGGTCACTTTAGCCGGTGACCTGGGGAAGTTTGAACCCACCAACGTTCCCATGGATGCCCCAGCATCTCTCCCATTCCTTGGTGGGAGTTACAGCAGGCCCTTCCAGTTTTACGCCCTTCCTGTTTCACGCCCTCCCTTAGGTTGGGTGTGCTCGATGGCACTTGCAGGCCGCATGTGGGAAGGTTTATGCGGCCCTTGCCCTTTTGCCACCCCAATACCCCGGGGTTCAAACTGAGATCGGGTCTTCTCCCAGGGCTCTAGTCTGAAGGGCTGCAATTCGGGCTCTCTTGGTTAAAAGCCCCCATCTTGACCTTCGCCTGCTCTGGGCTTGGGCAGCCACTCCCCACCTTGTGGCCCAGATACAATGCCTCTGCCATCCCCACCTTACACCTTCCAGCTTTTACCATCAGTCCTACCTCCTTGAGGCAGGCCAGCCCCCTCTTCACCTGGGACACGTGTTCCTCCCAGGTCTGGCTAAAGGCACAGATGTTCTTAATGTACGCCAGAGCCAAGTTCTGCACCCCCTCAGCTTGTCTAGAATCACACCAGGCCTAGGCCTGGGGTAGGCATCAGACACGGTGATGGCTTTAAGCGTCCGATAGTCCCCACAGAACCAGATCGACCCATCTGTCTTGGGGACCAGCCCCACGGGTGAGGCCCATGGGCTGTTGAACGGCTGGATCGCCTCTAAAGCCAGCATGTCCTTGACCTCTCTCTCCAGGTTCTGGGCTGTTTTCCCAGTGACTCTGAATGGGGAACACCTGATGGGAGGACTGGCTCCCACCTCGGGGAAGAGATCCACCAGGGGGTCTTCCCCCTTCTCCTCCCAACCGTCCCTTACCAGGTCCAGGGGTCCCCGCACTCTCCTCCCATACAGCAGCTCGAAAGGGAAGAACCTGGTGGATTCCTGGGGCACGTCCCCGTACTACAGATGGGACAGGTCCTTGTCCCCATCCTGCGGATGCTGATTCATAATAGTCCTCAGCATCATCCCCAGGGTCCCATAAACTCTCTCCACCAGCCCGTGGGACGGAGGGTGACCTGCAGAGGCCCAGGTGGGCCAGACCCCCCATTTCTCCCACCAGCCCCGGAGTCGGGCTGACAGGACATTGGACCCCTGGTCTGTAAGGACCCCGCTGGGGACCCCCCCCCTCTGCTGAAGATGGTCAGCAGCACGTCTGCCCTGGTGTCTGCCTCGGTGGAGGACAGAGCCCCCGCCCCTGGTTAGCAGGTGGCGAAATCCGTCACCCCCAGGACATATTTCTTCCCTGCCCGGGTCGCCTTGCTGAGGGCCCCACTATGTCCATGGCCACCTTCTGCAAAGGCTCCTCTATGACGGGCTGGGGTCTCAAGGGAGCTTCACCCTTATCCCGGCCTTATCCCCCCCCTCTGGCCAGGGTCACAGGACCTGCCGTGCTGCCGGGCCGCGTCCCAGACTCCAGGACAGTCACAGTTCTGCAGCAGCCGCTGCCTGGGGCCCTGGATCCCCTGGTGTCCCGAGAGAGGGACATGGTGGGCCAGGTACGATAGCCTGTGGCAGTCCCCTTCTGGGACACCACCAGCTGCCTCCTGATCCCCCACAGTCCCATTTCCCCTGGGGGAGGCCCTTCCCGGTACAGGAGTCCCTTCTCCCACCGGAATCTGTCCCTGCAGCCTTCCCCAAGGGGGTTTGCAGCCTGTGGCCAGCAAGTCCCCTCAGCTCCTCCAAGGAGGGATCCTTCTGCAGCTTGGTCTGGGATTCAGCTGCTGGGGGAGGGAGCGGGACCTGCTCTCTCTCGCGGTCTGGGACTGGGGTCACAGCCCCACTGAGCCCTGTCCCTGGTCGCTCCCTCCCTGCCGTGGACTCACTTCCCAGCAGCGCCTCTGGACAAGGCAAACCTGGTTGGCAGCCGACCTGCCCTGCGTGTGGGTCCCCCCTCAGCTGGGGTCTTATCTCCCCCCTTGCTCAGCGCTGCCCTTGCTGTCCCAGTGGGGGCAGGCAGCGAGCTCTCTGCTCTCCTTACAGCATCAGAGCCAGTGTGAGCCCCCTCTCCGGTGTGCAGGGGGGCAGGGAACATCTCTCTGTCCCACCCAGCCCCAGGGAGCTGGTTACAGGCAGGCAGGTATCCCGAGCCTAGCAGCTCCTCCCCTCTGCCAGCCAGGTCATCTGCATTTTCACTGACCATTTCCCTCTCCACCGATTGGTTCCCTGGATTCAAATTCAAACCCTTGGCCGTTACAGGAGCAGGGCCTGGATCCTGTCCCAAAGAGACACAGTCACCCCACAACAGGGTCTCACAGCTGATATCCTGGAGAACCCCAACGACCAGCCAGCCCGACCCCTCCTGGGTCTGCACAGGAATCTGGGCCATAGGCAGGGTGAGGGGCGTCATCCCTGGGACCCTCATCCAGCCCCTCAGCATCTGAGGCTGCACCACCTGGGGCCTGACAACAGTTCTCTCTGTCCCAGGGTCTCGTCACCCCAGGAATGTCTCCCCATTGACTATCACCTTCCGCTCCCACTGGAGGTCCGAGGGGCCTGACCCCAGGAAACTCCACACAGACATATAGGTTGGGGTCAGGAGTGGGAGCCTGTCCACCTCCCCACCCATCTGGCTGATGGAGTCTATGGCCTGGGGACCCAGCAAGGGAGCTAGACACCGGGGCTTTTCCGCAGGGTCCCCCGGTTCAAATCTCCAGCCTGCTCAAAGGCAGTGAGGTGGGCATCCACATCCCCCCCCTTCCTTAACCAGGGGCAGCAATTTAGTCTCAAGGTTCCCTGCGGAACTGGCCCCCCGGGGTCTATCCCCACTCACCCCGGGGAGGTCCCCTATGCCTCTCCGCTCCCCCAACGCCAGTTCATGCTGCTGCTGCTTCTGCAGCTCTTTCTCAGGCTCTCGCTGTCTCTGACAGTCCTCTTGCTCTCTCGGACTCCGCTCCAATCCCGTCCGTCTCCGATCCCCCGATGGGGAACCCGATCGTGAAGACCCCCGTCTGGTCGGGGACAGGAGTCTTGGCAATGCCTGGCTACCACTCCAGCTGCTCCCAGATCCTGGTATAGCCCCATTTGGGGTCAGGAATCTGCTCCTTAGAGCGGTCATCCTCCTCCAGCTGCACGATTAACTGTGCTTTGGTGAACTTTCCAATGCACAACCCTCTCTTTCTGCACAGGGTTACAATGTCCTTCTTCAGGAGACAGTGACAGGCCATCACTCCGCTCTTCCCAAGTTGTTGTGGACTCACAGGCCTGTGTGTTCTTAGCTCCCCACGGCTTCCAGGGAGAACCCCTAGTGTGCCAGCCCTTCTTGAGGTCACCACCTCTTTGCCAGGGTCGAGCTGCAGACTCCTCCACGCCTGGGACCGCTCGCTGCAATCCCCAGGGACCCTGTTACTGCAAAAGTCCTTCTCTCTCCCAGGGCCAAGCTGCAGGCTCCTCCGCCCCTGAGACTGCCCCTGAGACTGCTCACCGCAGTCCCCAGGGAGACCCCATTACTGCACAGTCCTCGCTGGTCACACACTCCCAGGGATTAAGCGTAGCTCCTCCACCCCCCGAAACCGCTCCTCTCTGAGCCTTCAGCACACCTGGTCCTCATTAGCCCCCCTTCGTTTTACTGCTCCCCAGTCACTTACTACAGGAAGCGCCATCCGCGGGGTGCAGTACATCTCACTGCTAACACCAGTTGTCACGGAGTCCCCGGGTGATGCTCTGGAACTGCTCTCTCCAAAGCCAGGCAGGACTCTGGTGAAGTCTCCTCTCTGTGAGCAGACTGTTTGTAGGACAAAAAGCTCACACAGCTTCCACTTTCCTGGGTCTGACCTCGGAGCATTCAGCGTCCTCTGCCCCTCCGTGCGCTTCCCACAGCGAGTCCGCCCAAGCGGGGTCCTGGGGAAGCCAGAGGGTCCTGCCCCCCAACTTCGCAGTCAGACGTGATCTTAGCCAGCCAGTAAAACAGAGGTTTATTAAATCATAGAATCATAGCATATCAGGGTTGGAAGGGACCTCAGGAGGTCACCTAGTCCAACCCCCTGCTCAAAGCAGGACCAATCCCCAACTAAATCATCCCAGCCAGGGCTTTGTCAAGCCTGACCTTAAAAACTTCTAAGGAAAGAGATTCCACCATCTCCCTAAGTAACCCATTCCAGTGCTTCACCACCCTCCTAGTGAAAAAGTTTTCCTAATATCCAACCTAAACCTCCCCAACTGCAACTTGAGACCATTACTCCTCATTCTGTCATCTGCTACCACTGAGAACAGTCTAGATCCATCCTCTTTGGAACCCCCTTTCAGGTAGTTGAAAGCAGCTATCAAATCCCCCCTCATTCTTCTCTTCTGCAGACTAAATAATCCCAGTTCCCTCAGCCTCTCCTCATAAGTCATGTGTTCCAGTCCCCTAATCATTTTTGTTGCCCTCCGCTGGACTCTTTCCAATTTTTCCACATCCTTCTTGTAGTGTGGGGCCCAAAACTGGACACAGTACTCCAGATGAGGCCTCACCAGTGTTGAATAGAGGGGAACGATCAGGTCCATTGATCTGCTGGCAATGCCCCTACGTATACATCCCAAAATGCCATTGGCCTTCTTGGCAACAAGGCACACTGTTGACTCATATCCAGCTTCTCGTCCACTGTAACCCCTAGGTCCTTTTCTGCAGAACGGCTGCCGAGCCATTCGGTCCCTAGTCTGTAGCGGTGCATTGGATTCTTCCGTCCTAAGTGCAGGACTCTGCACTTGTCCTTGTTGAACCTCATCAGATTTCTTTTGGCCCAATCCTCTAATTTGTCTAGGGCCCTCTGTATCCTATCCCTACCCTCCAACATATCTACCTCTCCTCCCAGTTTAGTGTCATCTGCAAACTTGTGGAGGGTGCAATCCACACCATCCTCCAGATCATTAATGAAGGTATTGAACAAAACTGCCCCAGGACTGACCCTTGGGGCACTCCGCTTGATACCGGCTGCCAACTAGACATGGAGCCATTGATCACTACCCGTTGAGCCCGACAATCTAGCCAACTTTCTACCCACCTTGTAGTGCATCCATCCAGCCCATAATTCTTTAACTTGCTGGCAAGAATACTGTGGGAGACAGTGTCAAAAGCTTTGCTAAAGTCAAGGAACAACACGTCCACTGCTTTCCCCTCATCCACAGAGCCAGTTATCTCACCATAGAAGGCAATTAGATTAGTCAGGCATGACTTGCCCTTGGTGAATCCATGCTGACTGTTCCTGATCACTTTCCTCTCCTACAAGTGCTTCAGAATTGATTCCTTGAGGACCCGCTCCATGATTTTTCCAGGGACTGAGGTGAGGCTGACCGGCCTGTAGTTCCCAGGATCCTCCTTCTTCCCTTTTTTAAAGATGGGCACTACATTAGCCTTTTTCCAGTCTTCCGGGACTTCCCCCGATCGCCGTGAGTTTTCAGAGATAATGGCCAATGGCTCTGCAATCACATCCGCCAACTCCTTTAGTAGTGTCAGATGCAACGCATCTGGCCCCATGGACTTGTGCACGTCCAGCTTTTCTAAATAGTCCCGAACCACTTCTTTCTCCACAGAGGGCTGGTCACCTCCTCCCCATGCTGTGCTGCCCAGTGCAGTAGTCTGGCAGTTGACCTTGTTCGTGAAGACAGAGGTGAAAAAAGCATTGAGTACATTAGCTTTTTCCACATCCTCTGTCACTAGGTTGCCTCCCTCATTCAGTAAGGGGCCCACACTTTCCTTGACTTTCTTCTTGTTGCTAACATACCTGAAGAAACCCTTCTTGTTAACATCTCTTGCTAGCTGCAACTCCAGGTGTGATTTGGCCTTCCTGATTTCACTCCTGCATCCCTGAGCAATATTTTTATACTCATCCCTGGTCATATGTCCAATCTTCCACTTCTTGTAAGCTTCTTTTTTGTGTTTCGGATCAGCAAGGATTTCACTGTTAAGCCAAGCCGGTCGCCTGCCATATTTACTATTCTTTTTACACATTGGGATGGTTTGTCCCTGTAACCTCAATAAGGATTCTTTAAAATACAGCCAGCTCTCCTGGACTCCTTTCCCCCTCATGTTATTCTCCCAGGTGACCCTGCCCATCAGTTCCCTCAGGGAGTCAAAGTCTGCTTTTCTGAAGTCCAGGGTCCGTATTCTGCTGCTCTCCTTTCTTCCTTGTGTCAGGATCCTGAACTCGACCATCTCATGGGCACTGCCTCCCAGGGTCCCATCCACTTTTGCTTCCCCTACTAATTCTTCCCGGTTTGTGAGCAGCAGGTCAAGAAGAGCTCTGCCCCAGTTGGTTCCTCCAGCACTTGCACCAGGAAATTGTCCCCTACACTTTCCAAAAGCTTCCTGGATTGTCTGTGCACCGCTGCATTGCTTTCCCAGCAGATATCAGGGTGACTGAAGTCTCCCATGAGAACCAGGGCCTGCGATCTAGTAACTTCCATGAGTTGCCAGAAGAAAGCCTTGTCCACCTCATCCCCCTGGTCCGGTGGTCTACAGCAGACTCCCACCACGACATCACCCTTGTTGCTCACACTTCTAAACTTAATCCAGAGACACTCAGGTTTTTCTGCAGTTTCATACCGGAGCTCTGAGCAGTCATACTGCTCCCTTACATACAATGCAACTCCCCCACCTTTTCTGCCCTGCCTGTCCTTCCGCAACAATTTATATCCATCCATGACAGTACTCCAGTCATGTGAGTTATCCCACCAAGTCTCTGTTATTCCAATCACGTCGTAATTCCTTGACTGTGCCAGGACTTCCAGTTCTCCCTGCTTGTTTCCCAGGCTTCTTGCATTTGTGTCTAGGCACTTGAGATAACTTGCTGTTTGTCCTGCTTTCTTAGTATGAGGCAGGAGCCCTCCTCTCTCGCGCGCTCCTGCTCATGCTTCCTCACGGTAACCCACTTCTACACTTACCTCAGGGCTTTGGTCTCCTTCCCCCGGTGAACCTAGTTTAAAGTTCTCCTCACTAGGTTAGCCAGTCTGCTTGCGAAGATGCTCTTCCCTCTCTTCGTTAGGTGGAGCCCGTTTCTGCCTAGCACTCCTCCTTCTTGGAATACCATCCCATGGTCAAAGAATCCAAAGCCTTCTCTCCAACACCACCTGTGTAGCCATTCATTGACTTCCACAATTCAACGGTCTCTACCCAGGCCTTTTCCTTCCACGGGGAGGATGGACAAGAACACCACTTGCACCTCAAACTCCTTTATCCTTCTTCCCAGAGCCACGTAGTCTGCAGTGATCCGCTCAAGGTCATTCTTGGCAGTATCATTGGTGCCCATGTGGAGAAGCAGGAAGGGGTAGCGAATCGAGGGCTTGATGAGTCTCGGCTGTCTCGCCGTCACAACGTGAATCCTAGCTCCTGGCAAGCAGCAGACTTTTCGGTTTTCCCGGTTGGGATGCCAGATAGATGACTCAGTCCCCCTGAGGAGAGAGTCCCTGACCACCAACACCCGCCTTCTCTTGGGAGTGGTGGTCGTGGAACCCCCATCCCTAGGACAGGGCATCTTATGCCTTCCAATCAGTGGAGACTCCTTCTGTTCCCTTCCCTCAGATGTATCATCTAGTCCACTCTCCGCATTAGTACCTGTGGAAAGAACATGAAAACGAATGCTTACGTGTATCTGTGTTGCTGGTACATGGAAGCTCCCCTTCCAGGAACACACTCTAAAACAGAGCTTGTAGGTACAGAGAACAGGACCCCTCAGCTGGGTCCATTTTGGGGGGCAGTGAGCCAGACAACCATGTCTGCACTTCACTCCTCCTCCCCAGCCAGCCCCAAACTGACTGACCCTCCAGCCCCTCCTCCTCTGGGCTTTGTCCCTTTCCCGGGCCAGGAGGTCACCGGATTCCTTTGTTCTCCAACCCTTTAGCTATCACCTTGCAGGGGGGAAGGGCCAAGGTCATCTGCTGCCAGGAGACAGAGTATCGACCATTTATGTACCCTGGCCCTTTGCTCTGCAACAATTACACCCCCTTATCTCAACATCTAGAGACTTAAGAAATGCATCGGGGAAACTGAGGCACCCCTACAGTATTCAGAGGAAATATTAAGAAAAGTCCCAGTTTATCACACCTTGTCACTCTAGGCACCATCTGCTAGCACCTGTTCCAGGTCAGGGTGCTCCGTGATGATCCTGTTGTGATGGGTTGGGTCACAGAGACCCCCTTGGGACTGTCACCTGATGTGCGGAGACTACCTCTGAGCCTGTTTTCCCTGCCAGCTTGGGACTTCATAACCCTGCCTTGTTGAGCCAGACACACTAGCCTTGCTGCAAACACAGACCCAGGTCTGAACCACGTCCCCCAAAGCTGCTGGTTTTAACTGAAAACCACTTAGCAGGTACTCCTGTCTCCAGCACCCAGATACCCAGTTCCCAATGCCCCAAATGAATCCATTATACTCTGTATAAAGTGTATACAGGGTAAACTCATAAATTGTTCACCCTCTATAACACTGATAGAGAGATAAGCACAGTTGTTTGTTCTCCCTGGTATTAATTACTTACTCTGGGTTAATTAATAAGCAAAAATGATTTTATTAAGTATAAAAAGTAGGATTTAAGTGGTTCCAAGCAAAATAAAACAAAACGCGCAAGTCTAAGCCTAATACATTTAAGAAACTGATTACAGGTAAATCTCACCCTCAGAGATGTTCCAATAAGCTTTTTTCACAGACTAGACTCCTTTCTAGTCTGGGCCCAATCCTTTCCCCTGGTACAGTCCTTGTTAGCTCCAGCTCAGGTGGTAACTAGGGGATTTCTCATGACTGGAGCCTCCTTTGTTCTGTTCCACCCCCTTATATGGCTTTGGCACAAGGCAGGAATCTTTTGTCTCTCTGGGTCCCCACCCCTCCTTCTAAATGGAAAAGCACCAGGTTTAAGATGGATTCCAGTAACAGGTGACATGGTCACATGTCCTGGATGACCCCAAGCCTTCATTCTTCCTGGCCTGGCTCACAGGAAGGCTTGCAAGTAAACAGCTATTTACAACCAATTGTCCTGGTTAATGGGAGCCATCAAGATACCAAACCACCATTAATGACCCACACTTTCAATAATTACAATAGAACCTCAGAGTTATACTTCATATTTCTCATTTCAGATACAAGAACGATACATTCATACAAATAGGATGACCACACTCAGTAGATTATAAGCTTTGTAATGATACCTTACAAGAAACTTTTTGCATGAGGATCAGTTGACAGGTGCGTGTGAGGCAGAACCTGGCCTGCAGGGAGCTATATCGGCAGCCTGCAGCCCATGAGGGACGTCTCCACAAAAAGCAGACTTTGGAGGGGCATGTCAGGAAGGGGGTGCCTAGACTGGGCACATGGGAAGAGGCCCTGGGATGGACAGACAGGGCCATTTGGGTTAGGGTCTTGTTTAGTGTCACAGGGCTGGCCCTGAAGTGAGATTGGGAAAGCCCCTGCTACACTTAGCCGGGCTCCATGGATAGATAAGGGTCTGTGTTGGTGGCTCCTTCTGTGGGATCAGGGCCTTAAACCCAGCTGTAGCTAGCACGGCTCTGCTTCCAATGTCCACAATGACTTATGGAGCAGGAAAGCCCAAATCAATTGGAGAAAGGCACAGTCTGAGGAGGCTTCCTGCTTACGTAAGAAACCAGAAACCATCACACTTAGGGGGCCTGTTTCAGCTGCACTACCCAGGGGAATCAGCAGGAGGCACTGTGACTTAGACACCGCCTGATGCATCAGTCCCTCCCTGCTTCCCCATTGCTCTGGGCTGGTAAGTCCTGGCCCTGGCCTGTGCCAGCCACATATGACAGCACCCCACCCCTTCTCAGCCACACTGCGTGGCACCTGGGGCAAGGGAAAGGGAAGACAAGGCAAAGAAAGTGGCTCTTAGGGCCGGGATTGGCAATTTTATCCCAACATCTCAGAAAGAACTTTTACTCCCAGTCGGAAAAAAGCTGAAACTTCTTGCAAAAGAAATTCTGATGAACGTCGCTGCGCGCCCACTGGCTCGTACGTTAAAAAGGAACGTTTAATACGCTGCAGCTGGACTGGCTGTCGAACCGAATGAGAATCATGTTTCCCACTTTATGCTTTTGTGTGTGTCAAAATCAGCGTGTTCCAGCGAAACGTTTGGATTTTGACAACCGCATTGGGTGACGGAAAACGGGTCCTTTGACTCTGTGAGATGTCTCCTTTCGGGCAGCTCCCTCTGGTGGCCACACATGGGCCATTGTGGGCAAAGATGTGCTGAACACATTCATCTCTGATTTTTGGAATCAGTTTGGCAAACCACCAAGGCATTAACTTTGGGTTCATGCCTCAAAGTTTTTTGGCATGTTCTGAACGAGATTAAGTTAAAAATACCATTCAGAATCCAATCCCCAGGCCCTGGGATGGAGAATTCCTTTGCCTGGTCTTCAAGAACAGCCTGAGACGAGTCTTGGATCTTGGAGAAAGCACCGTTTGTTAGGATATCAAGAGACCCAAATTCTCTGCAAAGCCAAGAGGGTCAGAGCAGACCGAGGGTGAGCCGAGGGAAGGACGTAGCCCGGTGAGCGCACTCTCAGAGTCACAACGGTTTACACTCAAGAATCCAATGTTATGCTTCCAGAACTTGGGCTTTGGTTCTCCAGCTGACCTGCTGTGTCACGCAGGTCCCCATGCTGGTATGGCTCCGCCTTCCCCTCACCACATCTCTACCCTTGCCTTATTCCCCACCCTAGCCGGCACTGAAGTCTCTGCAGGATCATCCTTGGGACAATCGCATAACTCCCTCAGGTGTCGCGGCATGTCCTACAATCTGCCACAAACATTGCTCCCCATGCACTGAGCCTGCAATTAAGCTGCAGCCAGGATGGGCTACAACGCTCGGCCCCTGCTTACAAGAAAAGCTAGAAACCATCTTTGCCTTTGCTGTGCCTGCTCCTGGAGGGTGGGGGCTGGGGCGGGGATGAGGTGGGTTTCTGGGGGCTGGCTGTGGGGGGAGACAGGCTCCCCCACCAGCTCCACTCCGGGGCTGTTTTACTCTCGGGGCAGGAACAGGCCGTCGCTCCAGGCATAGGTGTCTCCAGAGAGGTCTTTGTGGAGGATGTTGGGCCAAGATCTTTACTGACAGGGCAGCTGGGATCAAAGTGCATTGGTGGGGTAGTGGAAGGGGGTGTCAATGGACGTCTGGGGTGATACCCCGCCTTTCACAATGGCCCGTTGGGGACGTCCCTCCCCTTCCCAGGGTCAGCCAGCAGGGACCATCTGGTGGTATCAGCAGGGCGTGGCCCCATACCACCCCCAGGACTTCTCGCACCTCAGCCGCCCCCATTTCCTTCCGAGTCTGGGCCTGATCCGGCCCAGGGCAGCGGGGCAGCCCATCCAGGCCACATGTGGTCCTGGGCATCTGACAAGGATTTCTTTCATGGGCTTCCTCATGGGCTAGCGCAGGCAGGCTGCAGCGCTGAGCCATCCCGGCCTGTCTCCCCTGAAAAGCAAAGGGCATTTCTCTGCCGCTGACAGACAAGGGCTCATTGCAGAACCAAGCCACAACAAGGCAGTCTGTGCTCCCTGAGGGCAGGGAGCAACCGTCCCTGATAATTACAGACCTTGTTAATTACTCCCACCCCCCCCCCCCACCCCAAGCCTCCCAATCACGCCCTTCTCTGGAATCATGGGGAGGTTCCAAGTCATCAGAGGCCAAATGCAAAAGCCATTACGCTTGGCGTCTCCAATGCCCTGCAAACGCCCTGCTTGATGACGTGCCCCAGACATGGCACCTGAGTTCATGGGGTTTCCAATCCACTGGGAATGGCAAAGGGCCCGCAGCGTTTGTCTGCGGGAGCAGGACAAGGGTCTGCTGGCACACTCCCCTAAACAGGTTTTCTCCACCCCTGCAGGAATGTGAAGTGTGTGGAGCCCCATGTTCCTTTGCCACGGCCCTTACCTGCCCACGGCCCTGCGCCACTAGGCCCGATCGGGAGTTTTTGGATGAAATAGTTTTTCCCGTCAGAAAATGCTGATTTGTTAAAACCGAAACTTTTTGCGGGACGACACTTTTGTTGGGAGGGTTTCTCAGGGTCTGTGGTGGCATTTCTGTTCACAGAGGCATTCGAATGGCCAGTGGTCAGGGGAGGTACCTGGCATGTAGGAGACACCGTTCAAATCCTCACCAGGCCCGATCTGGAGCGGGAATTTGGTCATCCATGTTTTTTTTTTTACAAACTGGGCATGTTTAGTGTTGAGAAATAAGTCAGAGGGGGGACCTGATAGGAGTCTTCAAATCTGTGAAGGACTGTTATAGGGAGGACGGTGATCAGTTGTTCTCCATGTCCGCTGAAGGCAGGACAAGAAATAATGGGCTTAATCTGCAGCCAGGGAGATTTAGGTTAGGAAAACGTTTTAACTCTATGGCTAGTTAAGAACAGGTTTCCAGGGGACGTTGTGGAATCCCCATCACTGGAGGTTTCTAAGAATCGAGGCGGACAAACACCTGCCAGGGCTGGTCTAGGTTATCTGGTCCTTCCTCAGCACAGGGGGCTGGACTTGATGACCTGCCAGGGTCCCTTCCTGCCCTACGTTTGAGCCCCAGTAAGTGCCCTAACCACCAGGCTGTAGTCACACCCCTTCTGCCTTGCTTGGCTAGTGAATATTTATTTATTTATACAAAGTGGATCAGCTCCAACAGGACAAATTGTGAGCGAGAGAGCCAGAGGCTGACTCTGGAATCTAGTGGTTAGCCCCCTGACGTGGGAGAGCGAGGTTCAAATCTCTGGCCTGCCGGATTCAGAGAGGGGCTTGTACCGCTCACATCGCGGCTGAGTGCTCTAACCACTAGGCAATAGGTGGAAGAGGGCAGAGGGCTACTGTAGCTATTCTGCACGCACTAGGCTGGCTGGATAATTTGTAGGCACCAAGATTTGGGAAGTTTTTTGCAACCCACCATGTGCATTGTCTGTTGCAGGCTGGTTGCAGGCTCTCTTCTGAGCAAATCCCCTGCCAGGCTCCCAGGACACCTTCAGACCCACCAGGCCCCCGCCGCCCCAGCTCCTCTGGCAGACACCATGCTGTTCTATTTGTCATGCAAACAAATTGCCCAGATTTCGTGGTTGCAGCTCCACCAAACCGGTTTGCATGGCCAAGGCTGGGGTAAGGAAAGGGGCAGAGACTTGCCTTCTAGTGGGAGACCGAAGAAGCTGTATACTCTCTTTAGCTTATCCAAGGGAAGGGTAAGAGAGGGGAGGCCACACTGCTATTTGCCTACCTGTGTTGGGAATGACACCTCCAACCAGCCAGGCAGACGTACCCTATATTTCTAGCCCTCCTGCAGAGAAAAGCTGGACCTGGAAATGAGACCTGAGCATAAACCTCAAGGGTCGGAAACCAGAAGGGAAAACAAAAAACTTGACGTTGGCTGTTTTTTAAAAAAAAAATCTCGTGGTTTTTAAACCGATCTCATGATGTTGGGGGCCGGCCTCATGATTTTGCCTTCCCTGGAGTTGGCAGGGCTGATACCGTAGCAAAGTGAGCGACTTTTGCTCTGCATCTGGGCGCTAAAGTGCATTTGCACCGGTGTCAATCCAAGAGACGCAGCTATCCATCTAAACTGACCCCCCTCCCCGCTCACCTTCCTACCCACACTCTGCCCTCTGAGCTGGGATGGGCCTAATGCTGTGAGGTTAGGCAGTAAAATGCGGTTCTAAAAGATCTACTCTAGGATTCTTTGGGGCAGGTCTCTGGCCTGTGCTATGCAGGAGGGCCGCCTAGATGACGGCAGAGGTCCCTTCTGGCCTTGGAATCCAGGAAAGATTAAGCAGCGTAATGAGCTGGCCAAGTGCATGTGTGTTGGCCCTGTACCGGAGCGAACCAAAGCCACTAATTTACACATCGGACGTGAAAGGGGGATTGTGGCAGGGGTCTGTGCTTTGGCAGCAGGGTCTGCGTTCTCGCCCTGCTCCCCAGGCAGGTGCAGCGAGCCGGCTGCAGACAGCCCTGAGTGGTGGCAAGTCGCCGGGGAAGCCCCAGGGAAAGGCCAAAGGGGTGAACCGTCAAAAATGGGATGGGTGGGGGGGAAGGTCACTAAATCCAGCATCAAGTGAGTCTTCCCCCACCTTTCCCCATGTGAAACCCAGAGTGTCTATCCCTTGAACCGCCAGCTGGAGGAGAGCTGGGTTTGATGGGGCCCCCTCGTTCCCCCAGCACCGTTTCAGGGATCTCAGAGCCGGGGGCAGATAGTGGGCGCGCTGGCAGTATGCCTCTGGAGGAGCTGCACTGGGAAGGAGCTGGAGCTAGGCGGAGACAGAGGGACCTGGATCCCTGTGCATCTCCCCAGCATCTGTGCAGATCCTGGAGGATCTGTAGAGCTGTGGGAGGGGCTCCCGGTCCACGGCTGTGCCTTGCACAGACAGCAGGAACTGACTCTGGGGAACTGGCCAAGTGACCTCAACACAAGTGTGGTGGAGCTGGGGATTACAGCTCCCATCAGCCCCCACCCCATTGTACACCCCTTCCTCCTGGCTAAGCAAGGACCATATTTGCCAATCTGATTCAGCCCCCTCCTCACTGCGCTTCCCTTTCCACTGGCTGCCAGGGAAGGGGAAAGGCCCTGAACCAGGGCTCTGTTCAGCAGTGGGAACCACCTGGCAGCTGGGAGCTGAAGAGAAGCCCCAGGAATGTGGGCAGAGCCACAGGTGGGATGCTGGGTGCAGGCCTGGGTGAGGTTTTATGAGGGAGCAGCTGGGCAGAGAGCCAGAGGGGTCCCAATGAGAGACACTGACTGCGCCTGGCGTGGAAACCTGCAAAGGCAGATTTGAACAGAGCCTGCATTGGGGAGAGACCGCAGGCTCCAGGCCCAAAGAGCCCTGGACAGTCCCAGGGACCCAGACAGGATCCGCTACTCAAGAGTGCTGGAAACTTTGTAGACAATGGGGGGGGGCGGCCAAGGCCAGAGTGGCGGGGGAATTAAAATACTACTTAACTCTCCTGCAAGATACAGCTGTAACCTAAATAACCAGAATTCGCCATGGAGCCACATGATACTATTTAAGGTTTAATTAAATTACGAACAAACGAAAAGCCAGACAACTTTCGTTCTAAACCTCAGAACTGCATTTTATTTTTGCACTTCGTGTATTGTCCTTCACTTGCATTTATCATTTTACTGCGTATGCTCCACGATGAATATTGACCTGTAACTTGCCATTCTGTAACCTTGCAATCGAATCGTCCTTGTTAATGGCTAATGCATATTTTAACAATTGTCACCCTAAGCTGTATGGCTCCTTGGGAAAAGGCATCAGCAAAATTAATAATAATAACAAGAAACAACTTTGCAGGGAGGTAAATGTGTCCCCATGGAAGTGCTACCGTATAAAATGATTTTTTTTTCTAATGTTTTATAAAAAATCAAAGTCTGGATATGTTTAGAAAACCTACCAAACCCCAGCACCAGGCTGTAGCAGATCGAAGCAATACGGTGTCAATTAAGGGAAAAAATGCAAACGTCACGCGATTTTGATCGCGCGATCATCTAGGGTTGCAGTGGAGATCGAGGCAGGCGTCCGACCCAATCTCACAGTGCGCCTCGTCCTTGAGCAGTATGAGCGTGTTTTCCCACCGTGCATATGCGCCTTTTGTTGAAAAGTGGGAGAGGGCCAAGGTCCCCTGCCCCATCCCCGGGTTTTGGCACCTCTGTGACTCATTTTGTGACTCATCTGCTCCTGGCGTATCTGCAGCCTGCCCGTTATCGGCCAGCCCCAGCGAAATAACCTGGCCCTGAGCCCTGGGTCTCAGAGGTTAGTGGGACCCACCTGAAGCAAGCACCTACAACCCTTGCCTGTGAGAGGCGATACCCCGACCCACTGCTGGCACCTAGGGGCTTGGGGTGGGGAGGAACCCTGATAATCAACCAGGGTTTGTGAGACACGGCCCATGGCTGGCAGTTCTCAAGGCAGAGCTGCGAGGGGTCAAGCAGGACTGGGCTTTCTGTGAGCCTCGGGGGTCTGCTGGCAGGTGGGCACCGAGCTGGGCTCGGTGACTGTGCTGGGGTGGCAACGGCTGGACTGCCCGGGCGGTGGGGTGCGGCAGCTAAGTGGATGGTCATGTGGCAGCTGAGTCTGAATGGGAGGATGGCCCAGTGGTGAGGCCACTGACCTGGGAGAGCAGGTCCCTGCTCCACCACAGGCTTCATTTGTGACCTTGGGCAAGTCCCCTACCTCTGTGCTTCACTTTCCCATCTGTACAATGTGGCTAACAGGACTATCCTGCCACCTGGTGCAAGCGATGAATGCTTCTTCTCCGTTAGCCCCAGCGCCTCCTGTTGGCAGAGCCTGGCCCTGCAGAGTCAACACTCAAATACAAAGAAGCACTGCATTTCTCGGAGTCCTGGATTGCAGGGGCACTGCCCCCCGCCCCCAGCGGGGTGGTACCTGGGCAGGACCGGGCTTGAACGTGTGCATGCGAGCGGCGCTTGGCCATGCCCTCGTTAGCTCGTATGTTTGGAACGGTCCCAGTTCAGGAAGAGTTCAGACAATCCTTGGCTGTTCCTGCCGGGCAGGCGGCCCCCGCGGGCCGGTGAATGAACCGAGAGGCACAAAGGCCATTCGGTAGCTTGCTTGCCAAAGGGGGCATTGTTTGGGAGAGAGGGCACAGCGACTCAGGGCTGCGCCCCCATGCACTCAAGGAACCCCAGTCCCTGCCAGGGGCCGTCTCCAGCTTCCACTCCGAGTTTCGTGGACCGTGTCCTTGAATCCAGCGGGTAACAAGCGAGGGGGCCACGGGCAGAATGCCCCTTCTGAGCTGGGAGCCTGCAGGCTCAGATTCGCCCCGAGCACATCAGCCGAAGGGCTTGCCTGCTCCATGGCTCCTCCCGGGGCCGGCTCACGACCACACTCAGCGTGGTAACCATGGCGTTAACCACAGGCCTGGCTGGCACAGGGCTCGTGTGGCAGGTTCAACCAGTCCTCCTGCCTCCCAGTTCTCTGGGCAGGAGGCCACCCCAGAGTGCATTGCTCCAGAGTGGAGCCTGTCCGGTGCTGAGGCAGTCTGGGATAGCTACCCGCTATTTCCCCAGGGTGCACTGGACCGAACAAGGTTAGACAGCGGGGTGCACACCGTGGGGGCACAAGGGGGCAGGGCTGTGAGAAATGCAGCTGAGTGGCCACAGCTCCACCCCGCTTGCTGTAACAGGAGCAGATGAGCGTCGGTCGGGTTACCGAAGCGTGGGCGTTTCGTGTAGGCAAGAGAGCGGCCTTCCACATGTGTGAGAAAGGCACAGGCCATTCTCAGCCCTTGCCCCGGGCAGCCACGCCATGCCGTGAGCGGCTGCTCCAGCAAGAAGAGTGGCTCAGGACCAGTGGCTGGAGAGGATAGCGTCCACAGGAGCGCAGCAGTCAGAGGAGAGGGAAGGCCAGTCTGACCTGCCATCTCTGCCCGGCCCGCCGCCAGGTGTGTCAGAGGAAGGTGGTACAGCAGCAGGCTGGGAAATTGCATGCATGGCTCCCCCGCCTCCGACACCGCTGAGCCAACGGGTGCTGCTCCCCTGGCTGAGCGTTCCCAGACTCAGTTCCTCTCTGAAGGCACCCCTTAGCCTTGGCCAGGCGCGCTACGGAGCCAGCTCTGATCTGAAGCCTCCTCTTCTGCAGGCCTTGGTGACCATCCCCTCCACCGGCGGACCATCCGGACAGCGAGTTGTGAAGCTGCAGTGCCGTAGTGCAGTGGTTCTGTACGGGACTGAGCCAGGGCATGGGAGGATGGGATCGTTTTCTACAGGGGCCCACGGCAGCAGCTGCCAGCTGTGGTCTCACGTTTCATGAGGAGCAGGTTGCCATTGCCCCCTGGCCGAGAGAGAACACAGGCCAGCGTGCTGAGAATGAACCAGACACCACGCTGAAACCCGGAGGGGGTGGCTCTAGAGGAGCACAAAGTGCCTTACCACGGTCAGCAAGTTAAATCTCCCAGCCCCAGGCCCCTTCCTCCCCCGGCCCCCGATGGTATGTCTCATCATCCCCTGTTTATGGGGGGAAACTGAGGCACAGAGCGGGTCAGTGACTTGTCCTAAGAAGTCGGTGGCTGAGCCAAGAATCAAATGCAAACTTTGGCCTCTTCGGCCTGTGCTTTAACTCACCAGCCCCTTCCTCTCCCACATTACAGGCGGCTCAAGAAAATAATGTCAGGAGCACATAGGTGAGGAGGTTTGATTTTGACCCGATGTGTGACTCCACAGGAAAGGAGTTTTAGTGCCCAGCACCACGGAGCCTATATAGGGGGCTGCTCACATCCGGGGGCTGTGGAAGATTCAAAGACAGGGGAATGTGATCTGCTGTGACCTACAGCAACTGCTCCAAAGAAGATCTAAGTAATAATGGGAGAGAGTATTGGGATTCGGGCGACCTGAGTTCTAGTCCCAGCTCGACCAACGGTCTGCTGGGTGACCTAGGGCACGTCGCTGCCTCGATCTGTGCCTCAGTTTCCCCATCTGTAAAAGCAGATAATGCTACTGGCCTCCCTTGTAAAGCGCTTTGCGATCTACTGATGCAGCATGCTATAGCAGAGCTAGGGCCCGTTCAGTGACAGACCTGACCTCAAACATTGCAAGAGCCTAGGGCAATACTGTAGCAAAAAAACCCCAATATACCTGGGAACACATAAGGGCTCGTTCTGAATAGGACAGGTGGGAACACAATAACCAAAAAGCCAGTGCTAGAAACTCACAAGGACCCCGGTGTGACTAGCTCGTCTCTGACTTTATTACTGATCAGTGACATCCATTGAAGATGGAATTTCGGGCCGGAGCTGGGACCAGTAATGCTGAGCCTCCGAAATGTCACCTGCCCCCAGCCAGCCCTGCCGAGCGGTGGGCTGTTGTTATTTTCAGAGAAATTCCATGACACGACAAGCTGTTGTGTAACCACGTGACATGAGGCTAAAAATAGCCCTCTCGCTTACAGGAAATTACCTTGGCAGAGTTACACAATTTCTGGGTCACAGTCCGGTGAGCTAGTCCCACGAGCAACCAGGGTCATTTGGAGCGGCTGGGAGAGCTCCCGGGGCCCCCTCAGAGTATTCGAGGTCACGGAGAGGCCGGCGTGGATTCTTGGGCTGTGACTCACCTCCGTCCCCAGCACCGATGCCCACGGCCCTGCTCCGCTGTGAATGCTGCCATGTATTTAACCCAGCCCCTCTCTGTGTCCTGCTGTGTTTGGCCTTTCGCAGGCAGCATCAGGCTGCTCTCCAGCCGTGCTTGTGCCAAAGCCCCTCTTGTGCCACACTTCCCACGGGCACACCTGGGGCAGCCGGGCTCAGCACCGTGGCAGCTTCTGCCAGGGAACCCTTCCCCCTGGCAGAGCCAAGACAGGTGGGGAATACAGGATAGGGCAGTTGGCCCTCCTGGGACTGCTGTTCCTGGTTCAGTTTCAGCTCTGACAAGGGTCTGGCAGCTGGCACGTCTGCCCCTCACCCCACCCGGCGGGCAGGCCTGAGAGGAGGCAAAGGGGTTCTTGGTGCCGCCCCGCAACTTATTAAAGGCACCGAGTCCTGTTCAAAGGATACATTGGTTTCAATTTTCCTTCCCACAACGCAGCACTCTTGGAACAATGAAAGTCACCCGAACGCTTCACTGGACAGGAACCACAGCACTGAGCGCCCTTCAGCCACGGAGCCCAAAGCCCCCCGCCAAGGGACGGCGGCATCCTGATCCCCCTTTCATGGGGAGAAGGGACTTTCCCTGGGGCACCCCAGGAGTCAATGGCAGAGCCAGGACTAGAACCCTGGTCTAGCTCCTAGGAGAGGAAGGATGGCCCAGTGGTGAGGACTTGCTCCTAAGGGCTTCGAGAGCCACCTAGGATTCTCTGCCCCGCCCCAGACTCTGTGAGTGACTTTTTGCAAATTGCTGTTGTACTAAGCGGGGCCCAGCAGGCCGACCAGTTGTGAGCCTAACTGGTGGCGCGTGGGTAAAGGTTCCTGAATTGTCGTGATGACCCGCTGTAGGACATGGCCTTGGGAGAGCTGTAAGCTGGAGCCAGGCTGAGTTAATCTAACCGGAGGGCTCACTGGTACCGCCCGAGGCCCGGCAGTAGGATGATGACAGGTGAACAGGAGGAATAGAGGATTCCTGTCAGTGGACCAAAATTGGTGCTTTGGAAATTAGCCCTAACTGGTGGACAGAATAATGAGGGGAGAGGCTTGTCTGCCCATTCCCCCTTTCGGGGGCCCTTACAAAGAGATGTGGGAGTGGGAGGAAGAGGAACTACCACCACCCCTGCGGTCGCCACAGAGACACCCAGACTGTCACACGCCAGCGGGGACGCCTGACCATCATGGCTGCACCAGCAAGGACCCCAGCCTGATTCATGGGAGATCCTGCTCTGTCATCCCCTCCCCCAGGGGTCCCTTTCCATCTTCTTCCTGTCCTCTCTCTCGTTTGGGGAGGGCAGAGAGTCTGGGGGTATGGGGTGGTGGAGTTGAGTGTAGAAAGGGGGTGGGATCAGTGGGGCAGAGAGAACAATGGGGTCTGGGAGGGGCGATGCCATGGAGAGCTTTGCAAGCCTAGCAGGTAGTTCTGAATGGCCTCTCAGATCATGACTCAATGGGGTGCAGTGAGGAAGCCGGTGCTGGTGCTGAAGGACGTGGGGTACATCTGAGGTAGGGGGGATACAGACTGGTCCCGCGCAGCCCTGAGCGCAGTCAGCACCGAACCCCTCTGTTAGGTCGAAGGGCACATGCAGAGCAGTGAGTCAAAACCAGAAATTGCCTGGTTGGAAGGTTACAGCATCACACGACTTTATTTGCCAGACTCCAAATTGATAACACACAAGGACAGAAAACCAGAGAGCAACAAAGCAGGCTGCTCCCCAGGGCAGAGAGGCCCAGCTCGCCCACCCGGCTCCAGGCTGGCTCTGCAGCGCAGACTGATTCCAATCCCGCAGCGCCCCCTAGCTTGCATGCGGGAGAGTCCTGACATTTAAAGTGACAGCTTGTAATTGTAACACAGAGTTCAATACACCACACCCTCCCAGCGCCGCCTGGCTGAGAGCGTGGGGCTGGGGGCTGGGTGGAGAGCTCAGACCTGGGTGTGGGGCAGGAGGAGGGAGGGTGTCGGGCTGGGTGCAGGGCAGTGGAGGGGGCGTGTGGGAGGCTGGATGGAGAGCAGTGGGGAGGAGTAGCTGGGGGGTGGGGGGGGGGCTGGATGCAGGGCAGCAGCGGGAGGGCTCTGGGCCCCTCCTTAGGAAAATTCTGGTTCTGCTCCTGCCCTCCAGCCCCGGACAGTGTGTCCCTGAATCTCTGTGCAGCAGGCTCTGTGCCAGGCCCGGCTCCCTCTGCTGGGGAGGTTGCAGTGGTGCAGGGCAGTGGGCATTATAGAGCATCAGAGAGTCTGATGCCGGGGAGCCCACAAGCTGGCTGCACCCCAGCACTCTCCCTGCAGAAAAGGACCTGGGGGTTACAGTGGACGAGAAGCTGGCTAGGAGTCAGCAGTGTGCCCTGGTTGCCAAGAAGGCCAGCGGCATATTGGGCTGCATTAGTAGGAGCATTGCCAGCAGATCGAGGGAAGTGACTCTTCCCCTGTATTCGGCACTGGTGAGGCCACATCTGGAGTGTTGCGTCCAGCTTTGGGGCCCCCACTACAGAAGGGATGTGGACAAATAGGAGAGAGTCCAGTGGAGGGCAACGAGAATGATCAGGGGTCTGGGGCACATGACTTATGAGGAGAGGCTGCGGGAACTGGGCCTCTTTAGTCTGCAGAAGAGAAGAGTGAGGGGGGATTTAATAGCAGCCTTCTACTACCTGAAGGGGGGTTCCAAAGAGGATGGAGCTCGGCTGTTCTCAGTGGTACCAGATGACAGACCAAGGAGCAATGGTCTCAAGTTGCAGTGGCGGAGGTCTAGGTGGGATATTAGGAAACACTATTTCACTAGGAGGGTGGTGAAGCGCTGGAATGGGTTATCTAGGGAGGTGGTGGAGTCTCCATCCTATGAGGTTTTTAAGGCCTGGCTGGGATGATTTAGTTGGTGTTGGTCCTGCTTTGAGCAGGGGGTTGGACTAGATGACCTCCTGAGGTCCCTTCCAACCCTAATCATCTATGATTCTATGATTCAGGCCGGCACTGTCTGGGGTGAGTCAAACCCTGCTGGGGGTGGGGTAGGAGTTGTCCCAGTGGAGTTTGTCCGGAGCCCCGTGTCTCTGACGTCTGAGTGCTCAGAGCTCGGGCATGTCTGTGACCCTCATTGGCTATGCTCCAGTGGTGGAGCCAGCCCCACTCTTAGGAGTAGCGCATTGACCTGCCGGGACAACGGGGCACTGGCTGCAGTGTGGTAACCGACAGGGAGGTAAGAACGGGGCAGCCCCAGAGGCAGCTGGCATCCCTGCGGCCAGGCTGACGTGCCGGAACGAAATGCTGCAATGCAAGTGCCTCCTGTCCGGCTCCCCAGCCCGGCGCTGGAGCACTGCCTTGGCCCAGCTCGAGCGCTGGCTGCAGGGGTTGCTAGCGGGCAGCCAGGTGCCTGGCAAGATGTGGGGCACACATCGCTGAGCCACTCGCTCCTCTCAATGGGGAATAAACCCCGTAGCTCAGACCCTCCCGAGCCCCGGTGTGAGCAGCCCCTGCAGGCGGGCCAGGGCGCTCAGCAAAGAAGGTCCCGGATGTGCCCCACAGATGCAGGCTGTGCGGCTGTGGAAAGTCCTGTGCTCATGAGACTGGACGGGGAAGGGCTCACATCCCGGGGGGGAGGGATGGCTCAGTGGTTTGAGCTTTGGCCTGCTAAACCCAGAGTTGTGAGTTCAATCCTTGAGGGGGCCACTTAGGGATATGGGGCAAAAATTGGGGATTGGTCCTGCTTTGAGCAGGGGGTTGGACTAGATGACCTCCCGAGGTCCCTTCCAACCCTGATATTATTTGATTCTGTGACTTTCCAGACAGAAAGGCCCGCTCGCTTTGATTTGCAAGCATGCGGTCGCTGGGAGGTGGGGCGGAACACGCGGCCCATTCACACTGGCATGGGCAACCCGCAGGAACAAACTGCCCCTTCGCCTTGGATCCCTTGGACTTGCAGCCACTCAGCTTTGTCGGAGATTCAGGGTGTCACCGTAGCGTCTTCTGATCCAGTAGCTGCACTAGGCTGAGATCAGGGCCCCACTGCACCCACAGTAACGGCCAGGCCCTGACCCGAGGAGCAGACAAGCCAAGTGAACGAGGTATGGAGGGAGAACAGAAACAGACAGGACCCGTGACGTGCCCAAGGTCACCCAGGGTGCCAGTGGCAGAGATGGGGGTAGACCCCAGGTGTCCTGAGTCCCCGTCCCGCCTCTGTCAGGAATGAGGGCTTGCAGCTGCACCTTCCCCCGCTCCGGGCAGCCTTTGAGCACAGCCAAGCCACAGCAGGGCCGCCCGATTGGCCAAGGAAGTGCCCGAGTCTATCTGCAGCTGGGACCGTCTCTCCTGTGCCTGCCCTGCTCCTGCCTTGTTCCCAGCCTGGCTCCAGCCCTGCTCGGGTCCTGATTCCAGCTCCGCCCCATAGGCCGTACGGCCAGTGACACCATCCACTGGAGCACACAGGTCTCCTTCCATCAGCTATCCGTTTTATTATTTAACATTTCTATTGTGGTAGCACCTAGACACCAACCAGGTCAAGGCCCTGTTGTGCCAGGAGCTGCACAACCCTGCGCTGGCAGTCCTGGCCCCCAAGAGCTGACAGCGTCAGAGGCAAACAAACAGCGAGGGGGAGGCGCCACCCTGTGGGCGGGCAGGAGTAGGCCTGGGGCCAGGTAGCAGCATGCGCAGAACCAAAAACTACCCTCCCAGAACAAAGCATGGCATGCACAGCGCTCCCCCTGGGAAGAGGATGAGAGAGACGCAGCCATGTGGGCCAGCCAGGAGCCATGTCACGTCACTGTCTGCAGGGGCTCAGATACCCCCGGGGATGAGGGTCAGAGAAGAACCGGGAGACACGAGACGAGAGCAGGGAGCTGGGAGAGCGACAGGCGCAGGGCGGTCGAGTCGCGTCTTAGCCTTGTCTGCACGGCCATGGGTGCCTCAGGCGTCTCGACATCCCTCGTGAGCCACTCTGGCATCCTGCTCTGCTTCGCCTCTGAATAGCAGCCCCGTCCTCTGGGCACCTGCCAGCTGTCCCAACCCTTGGGAGTGGGCCTTGGCCTTCTGCTCGGTTTTTTAGGTTTTTCCTTCTTCCTCCCCACGTCGCTCCCTTAGAGGGGCTGTAGCGTTACCTGCATTTTAATCCCGAATGGGGCAATACTGCAGGCGGCTGGATGGCAGCTTGGCCCGGGACTCTGCATCTGTCTGGGCAATGGGCAGCGTTCTGGATGGAGAGCGCACTCGGCATGGGCCTGGCTCCCCCCGTCCCCCGTCCCCACAGCTACAGCCCCCTGTGATCCCAGAGCCCCCCTCTCGGTGGGGTAGGTCGGGGGGTTGGTCGGTTGCTCTGGTGAGTTGCATTGCGGCCACCAGAGGGCCCGGGGCTCTGGCAAGGGCCGGTTTGGCTGCGGGAAACTCTTATTATTCTGGCCAGAGCTCTGCGGAGAACCCAGAGCGGCGGTCGGAGCTGGGAGAGCAGCCTGCAGCCTCTCTTGCCTCCCGGCTCACCCCACGCGGCTCCTCCACTCCTCCTTCAAGTTGGGGAATTTTCCGTCTCTCCGCAGCCCCGGGATTGGGGTCACCTCTGCTTTGCAGGCGCGGTGGAGCTGGTGCCAAGGGAGCGATGCCTTTGCCGTGGTCTCTCATGCTTTCACTGCTGGTGCTGCAGACCTCAGGGGCCATGGCGAAGTTGGGCACTGCCCCGCTGATCCGGGGACGCCGTGCACATCCCGGGCAGGAGCACGGGGACGGAGGAGGTGGTCTGGGGCCTGACCTACCAGACGATGTTCTGTTGGGGTCACCTGGGAAGGTGTGGCACCCACGGGACGGTCACCGGGTCCCGCCAGCCTCAGAACGGCTGACGGGGGAGCGGCTGCGCAGAGGGACCAAGGACGAGGACTCCAAGTCAGTCCAGCAGTACATGCCGGGGATAAGGGTGGAGTTCCCCCGGCCCATCAACCCAGCCAGTCTACAGCCAACCAAGCCCCTGGTGCCATCCAGCACAGACCCTGCTGAGCACCGAGACGGGACCCACACAGACCTGCAAGGCACAGACCCCCGTGGCAACCACCCCACGGCGCCAGACAAGCGTCTGCAGATCCAGAACCCCCTGTACCCGGTGACGGAGAACTCTTACAGCGCCTACGCTGTGATGTTCCTCTCGCTCATTGTCTTCGCCGTGGGCATCATCGGCAACCTGTCGGTCATGTGCATCGTCTGGCACAGCTACTACCTGAAGAGTGCCTGGAACTCCATCCTAGCCAGCCTGGCTCTCTGGGACTTCCTCGTCCTCTTCTTCTGCCTCCCCATGGTCATCTTCAACGAGATCACCAAGAAGAGGCTTCTGGGGGACATCTCCTGCCGCATCGTGCCCTTCATGGAGGTAAGGGGCCGGCGGGGGCTCCGGCAGATGATGTATGCCCGCTCCCGCAGTGCCATTCGCCCGGTGCAGGGACCCAGCACAACCCCTCTGAGTGCCACTTCACCCCTCCGGGCTTGTGCTGGTGTAGGTCCCCCATACGGCCCAGCACTTTAAGCCTCGCCTGTGGCCCAGACATCTGGGTTCAGACAGCGAGTGTGGGACAGGCCCTGTATGGAGCAACCACAACCCCAGTCCCCTTGTAGGGTGACCAGATGTCCTGATTTTATAGGGACAGTCCCAATATTCGGGGCTTTGTTTTATATAGACACTTATTACCCTCCACCCCCTGTCCCAATTTTTCACACTTGCTGTCTGGTCACCCCACCCCCTCAGGCTGTAGTCTGGGGCTCCCAGAGCCACACGGGCTGTGTAGGGTGAGAAAAGGGACTGTAAAATCCTCCCTCATTCCCGCCCAGGGGTCTGCTTTTGCTAACGGACCAGAGACACAGCAGAGACCTCCTCGCTCTTGGGCCCCTAACAGTTGGCACCTAAATAAGTGGCCTGGTCCCCAGTGGTGCGGGGCGTCCACACTAGCCCTCTGGAAACCAGGCACCCTGATCTGGGCACCCAAAGCGAGGGGCCTGGCTCTCAGCACCCCAGCTGCGGGATTGTAGCCAGTGGCTTGGACTGCTGCCAGCCCTGCCAGCTAGGGACGAGTGGACCCCCATTCTACCCCCCACGCTCGCAGCCTGCTAGTGCCAGGCCTGTGTCGCGGCGGGGTGTGCGGGTGGCTAGCCAGAGGGCAGGCGGAGTTGTCGCTCATGGAGGGCAGGCTGAGCCAGGGGGGTAGTACAGTGATGTGGGCCAGATCAGCACCTTGTGTTCAGAATAAACAGACACACTGAGGTGCCATTTTCACAGAGTCACGTCTCTCCCCGTCCGCGCTCGCCCAATACGCAGGAAAACGGGCTGGACTGAAAGAGCTGGAGCCGCAGCGCCTCTGTCCCAGCTTCCGCGCGGTCAGGAGAGCTGGATTCAGGGCTGGGGTGGGGGTCGTGTCCTCGCTGGGGGAGACAGAAGCTGACGCAGGGTCGGGCCATAGACAGACCCGAGCTAGCATTGATCTAGCTAGAGAAATGACCCACGGCAGGGAAGCTGCAGCACCATGGGCTGCAGCCAGGGCTGCACAGAGGTTTTGGGGGGACAGAGGCAAAATCTGAAACCCAGGCCCCCCCAACCCTTCCAAAAAACTTATGACTGAGGGGGGGGGCGGGGGTGTTCCAGCCTCACGCTCACCCCACAGCAGCTGCTCCCATCCTGCGAGGCTGGGCCCAGCTCCCTGCTCCAGGTGTTACAACCTGGCGGCCTCAGGTGTGTCCCAGCCCAGCCATCCCGCCATCACCCCGGAGGGGCAGCCAGGCCAAACCTGAGTGGCCCTGTGACCCTGCACACTAGGTCACAATGCCACTCGGCCTAGGCGCCCTCTGAAACAGGGGGCCCAGGGCAACCTGCCCCTTCCCCAGCCTCCAGGGGCCTGGTACCAGCCCACCCAGGACCCTGGGAAATTATTCAGCCTGCAGCTGCCGTACTGCCCATACTCCAGCTCGCTAGGTCACCGCTGTGTCTGCACGTGCTGCAATCACGCCTCGGCAGTGCAGACCCCACAGCCTCAGGGTACCTGGTCCTGGCAGGGCTGCTCAAGGGCTGGGGGCTTGTGCCTCTGGCTAGTTCAAAGAGTCAAGCTGAGCCGCCGGTAGTGTCTTTCCTGGGCCACCCCAGGGATGAAGGCGGGAGGGTGGGGAGAGGGGCATTGTGAGGGAGGTTACCCTGGAGAACCCGTGCATGCGAGCCGAGGAAAACCCATCCCCGACTCAGCCTCTGCTTGCCCCTGCCAGCCGCACTGAGATCATGGGGGAGGGGGGCTCGAAAGTGAGTCTGGGGGCCGGGAGCTTGGCGCTGGACCTGCTGCAGCCGGGGAGTCCGAGTCTCCCCTCCCTCACCCTGATAGCATCCCTGGCGTCACTCTAGCATAGAGCTGGTGCCAGTGAGAACAGAGAACCCCACTCCCTATTGTCACGGGAGGGACCCTGCAGCCAGCCTGCATGCAGCTGCTGCGCATGGGGGGCCGGATCCTTCCTGACTGCCCCCCTGGGGCCCCTGCCTCATGTCATCGGCCAGAGGTCCATTGGAGTCAACGGGCCGGATCCCCAGCTGATGTGGGTCGACCGTCGCCGCCCTGGTGTCAGTGGAGCTCTGGTGCTGTGCACCAGCTAGAGATCTGTCCCAAGGAGTCAATTCGGGACTGGCCGCAGGCTGCTGGATGTGCCTGGTGCATGGCAGGCCGGGAAGTTGGTCACATTCCCCAGAGCTCTCTGAAGCTCTTCGCTGTGAAATCCGCTGGTCTCAGCCTCACCGAAATGCAGCCTCCAAAAACCTCCCGCACATCCCTGTTCAGGAGAGTCCAGCACTTCGCTGCCATGGTGGGAGACATCTCAGCCCTGCCTCGGCAGTGCCAGAGGCACAGAAAGGTTAGACTGGAGTCAGGAAACGTCTGCAACCATCTGTTTCCTCTTCCATCGCAAACCAGTCTTTTCCTGTTCATCATCAGCGTTTACCGAGAAGGCAAGTGAAGGCAGCCGGTATGTAGCCACCCGATGCCCCCTCCTCCGGTCAGCCGGGCGAGGAAATTAATGCTCTGGTGTAGCATCCCTTCCCTCCTGAAGCCACTCGGCACCTGGATCTCCGCAACTGCTGCAGGTTGCCAATCCCTTCGACTGACCTGCACGTGGCAGGGCCTGGCATCGGGCGCTGCGTCTGTCCAGCCCTTACAGTGCGGTCCTGGACATGCGCAGCTGGAACGCAATGTAATTCATAATGGCTAACGAACCAGCACCTATTCGGCTCCGCGGGGCCAGGGCGGGGGGTGGTCTTTGTAGTTTCTGCCTCGTGCAATAACGTGCTGCAAGGCAATGCGGGTGTCGTGGAGTCCCCGGGCCATGCTCTGGAACTGCTCCCCATGAAGCCAGGCAGGACTCTGGGGAAGTCTCCTTCCTGTGAGCAGCCTGTCTGCAGGACACACAGCTCACACGGCTTCCACCTTCCTGGGTCTGACCTCGGACCATTCAGCATCCTCTGCCCCTCCGTGCGCTTCCCACAGCGAGTCCACCCAGGCGGGGTCCTGGGGAAGCCAGAGGGTCCTGCACCCCAACTCCGCAGTCAGACGTGACTCTCAACCAGCCAGTAAAACAGAGGTTTATTAGACAACAGGAACATGGTCTAACACAGAGCTTGTACGTGCAGAGAACAGGACCCCTCAGCTAGGTCAGTGAGCCAGACAACCACGTCTGCCCTTCACTCCATGTCCCAGCCAGCCCCCAACTGAAACTCCCTCCAGCCCCTCCTCCTCTGGGCTTTGTCCCTTTCCCGGGCCATGAGGGCACCTGATTCCTTTGTTCTCCGACCTTTTAGCTCTCACCTTGCAGGGGGGAAGGGCCCAGGCCACCAGTTGCCAGGAAACAGGGTGTCGGCCATTCTCTGCGTCCAGACCCCTGCACACACCTGCCCTCTAGGGCTCTGCAATGATCATACACCCTTACCCCACCCCCTAGGTACTTAAGAACTGCCTAGGGGAAACTGAGGCACCCCCACACTATTCAGAGGAAACATTAAGAACAGTCCCACTTCGTCACAGCGGGAAATACCTGGAAATACACCCAGTGCAGGGGCCGGTGCGAGGCTCCCCCGGGGCTTGGGCGGGCCTGGGCGTTATGCTGGGCCCACTGCCCTGGGAGGAATCCCATCCCTGCCGAATGGTGCTCGGACACCTCATGCTGTACGTCCCGGGCCGGGGGCTGGAGGCTGCTCCGGGAGGGCGGGGAGCGGCCCCGGTGGTGCGCCCAGCTGCAAGTGATGCAGCCGGCACAGCCCCCTGCGGTCAGGCTGCTGTAAGGACGCATTCAGTGGCGGAGGTAGCCGGGATAATGGGCCTCGGTGTTGGGCAGTGTCAGTCTGACGGGGGGCGTAGTATGCGCTCAGCCAGGCGCTGCTGCATTGGTCACCACTTGCTCTCTCTGGGGGGATCTAGGCTGGGCGCTGGGGCTGTGTTCATGGGCCGTGTCTTAACAACGTACTGCTGGGGCTCCCCCCCCCCCGGCCCTCGAGACCTGCAGCTGGCCAGGTTCACTGGTTGGCCTCCAGATTGCTCCTAGGTCACCCTAGCACCTGGGCGGGCAAACTTTTTGGCCCGAGGGCCGCACTGGGTTTCAGAAATTGTATGGAGGGCCGGTTAGGGCAGGCTGTGCCTCTCCAAACAGCCAGGCGTGGCCCGGCCCCCGCCTCCTATCCAACCCCCCCTTTTTCTGGCCCCCTGACAGCCCCCCAGGGACTCCTGCCCCATCCAACCACCACTGTTCCCTGACGGCGTCCCCGGGACCTCTGCCCCATCCACCCCCCCTTGATCTCTGTCCCCTGACTGCCCCCGGACCTCCCACCCCTAACTGCCCCCCACCACCCTATCCAGCCCCCCCCCTTCCTGACTGCCCCCCCGGCCCATCCACCGCCCCTGTTCCCTGACCGCCCCCGGAACCCCCGCCCCTGACTGCCCCCCGCCACCCCATCCAACTCCTCCTCCCCTTCCTGACTGCCCCCCCCAGGACCCCTACCCCATCCAACCACCCCTTCTCCCTGACTGCCCCCAGAACCCCCACCCCTGACTGCCCCCGCCACCCCTTCCAACCCCCCCCTCCTTCCTGACTGCCCCCCTGGCCCATCCACCGCCCCTGTTCCCTGACCGCCCCCGGAACCCCCGCCCCTGACTGCCCCCCGCCACCCCATCCAACTCCTCCTCCCCTTCCTGACTGCCCCCCCAGGACCCCTGCCCCATCCAACCACCCCTTCTCCATGACTGCCCCCGGAACCCCTGCCCCCATTCAACCCCCCCATTCCCCGGCCCCTGCCCCACCCCCCGAACTCCCCTGCCCTCTATCCAACCCCCCTTCCCCGCTCCCTGCCCCCTTACTGTGCTGCCTGGAGCACCGGTGGCTGGGGGGGCGGCTGCACCAGGACAGACAGCCGCGCCGCCCGGCTGGAGCCAGACACGCACCGCGCGGCACAGAGCACAGGGTCAGGCCGGGCTCTGCAGCTGCACTGCCCGGCAAGAGCTCGCAGCCGCCCCCGCCCAGAGCTGAGGCTGCGGGAGAGGGGGAACAGCGTGGGAGGGGCTGGGGGCGAGCCTCCCAGGGCAGGAGCTCAGGGGCCGGGCAGAACGCTCCCACTGGCCGGATGTGGCCCGCGGGCCGTAGTTTGCCCACCTCTGTGCTAGAAGTTCAGAGGGGTGCAGGGTTCAGAGCCTGGGGAGGGGGGCGTAGCTCAGTCCCTGGCCAGTGTTGGTCCTTTCGGGGGGGGGGGGCCCGCAGGAGGCGGGCGGTTGCTGGGTTTGGAAGCAAATGGCTCGGTAGTGTGCTAGGCTTAGTGAGGCAGCTAGAGCGGGCTCAACCCAGCTCCTCCTCTAGCCTTCAGAAGCCCAGGAACGTGCTGCAGTGGGTCCCGCGCCGGGAGGCTGGGTCCTGGCTGCTGCATGTCCTGCCCCGCAGAGACTCTGGGTCCGTCCACGCTGCAGCCAGCGGAGTGACTGCACCACGGTTGGCATCTCCGAGCTAGCGGCAATAAGAGTAGCCGCGAGGCCACGGCAGCATGGGCTGGACGAGTCCGTCCGGACCCTGGGTCTGTACTCGGGTGGCTGGGTTACCGGCGCTAGCTAGCTCAAAGCCAGCTGGCGTCTGTCTACACAAGGTGCAGCCACCCTTGGACTGGAGTGCTGAATGGCCACCTTCAGGAGCTGCCCTCCTGCCTCCTGGCTTGAGGAAGGGTCAGGCCCTGGCAATGGGAGGGGTAGGGCATGTTGGGGGTGCAGGCCAGGCCAGGGGGGCTCCCACAGTCCCAGCAGCCACGAACCTCTTCCTCTCCCTAGCGTAGTGCTCCGTAGCCGGCTTTCTTGGGGCGAAGGCTTTGTCTGCACAAGGAAGTGGCCCCGCTGTGACTACATCGGTTCTGATGCCGATACAGCCCCCCGGGGGTGGGTGCTCTTATTCCAGTTTAAGAATGTCCACATGGGGGGCTGCACTGATGTACCCCAATCCAGTTTCACACTGATTTAGCCCAGCTGGGGCCATTCTTTCCTGTAGCCGAGTTCCAAGAGCCGGGCTGCATCCCTGGAGATTGGTCCGGTCCCTAAAGGTACATCTGCCCAGCTCGGGTAAACGTCCAGATGCACCAGCTCCGCTTAAGCTAGGACCTAAAACTAGCCGCGTGCCACTTGGCCAGCCATCCAAATCCAATCCTGCCCGACCCCCGGGGACGTACCTGGCAGCTACTGTGAGCTACCGTGGTTGCATTGCTCCACCTAGCACAGGTCTGTCTTCCCGCACTGCGTAGCGCCCTCCCAGCTGCTGAATAGAGGGGCCCTTAATTTCTCGGTGCCCCATAGCTTAGAACCGCCCATCCTTTCTCTTGTCCAGTTAGACCAGAGGTGGCAGAACTGGGGG
Source organism: Chelonia mydas (assembly GCF_015237465.2). NCBI lineage: Eukaryota > Metazoa > Chordata > Testudines > Cheloniidae > Chelonia > Chelonia mydas. The sequence goes on along the minus strand of NC_051261.2, from coordinate 14,934,429 downwards.
TGGGGGGTGGGGGTGGCAGGCTGAGGGGAAGCACCCGCAAGTGGAAATATTGCGATCTGTGTTCTGCCCCCCATGCCCGGAGTGACTGGAGCATGTGGGATCAGGCCGGGCAGCAGGAAGGAATTGGGGTGGTGGAACCGGGGCTGGCAGCAGCTGTCCCCGGCGAGAGAGACACCCTGACCTCCCGTTCTGTACCACTGCCCCTGATGCTCCACCCCCGCATTCAAAATGAGCTCCCACGGCATCAGAGTTCAACTGCGAGCTCTCACTGTCTGTGTGTGTGCAGCGCCTGGTGCAACGGGGCCATGAGCTGGTGTGGACAGCACTGGAATACCGATAGCAACAGCTGAGGGACCCAGGCAGGGGTCCCAGGGGACGCGCTGGGATCAGGGTGAGGGGACGCTGATGTAAGCAGGCAGGGAGGCGGGCGGAGGTGAGAGCGCTGGGCAGGAAGGGACCGCTGCAGAAGGAACGTCCTTGTGTCTCTGCTGATGATGCAACAGCCAGTGCGGGGGTGGTGAGCACCCCGGCGGCACTGCTTAGACGGATGGTGTGGACATGCTGGAGTGAGGGCTGAGTACAGGATGGCGGTGGGCAGCACCCTGCCATCCCCAGAAGGGCCTGTGCCAGCATCCCCAGGGGAGTAACTTTTTTTAAATGTTAAAAGTTGGTTTAAAAAAAAAAAAAGGGACCAATGTCAGATATTTGCTGAGCACTGAGAACTTCCCTTGCAGAGGTCAGAAAGGGCCATGTGTGCTTGGCAGGGGGTTGCCCACTGCTGGTTTACAGTGTCCAGTTCTGGTGTCTGCAGGATTTTGCTGTTGAAGGATGTTGATAAATCGGAGAGGGTTCAGAGAGAGCTGTGAGATGGATTAGAAAACCTGCCCTATAGGGAGAGACGCAAGGAGCTCCAGCGATTTACCTTAACAAAGAGAAGGTTGAAGGGTGACTTGATCTGTAAAAAGAAAAGGAGTACTTGTGGCACCTTACATGGGGAACGAGGAGTTGATCATGGGCTCTTTAGCCTAGGAGCTAAAGGTCTAACACAGTCCAATGGCTGGAAGTTGAAGCTAGACACATGCAGACTGGAAAGCCTGTAATTTTTTAACTGGGAGGATAATTAACCATTGGAACAAATTACCAAGGGCTGTGGTGGATTCTTCCCTGGCAAATTTTAAATCAAGACTGGATGTTGTTCTAAAAGATCTCTTCTAGCTCCACAAGCAGTTAGTTCGGGGATGGGCTCTGGTTTTCCTGCGCTGTACAGGGGTCAGACTAGCTGCTCCCAATGGTCCCTTGGGATCTAGGACTCTGGGGAACGGTGGAGCCCAGCGAGCGCACGTGTGTGTGAACAGTTGTGCACGGACAGTGACCGTTTCTTTAGCACAAGGGCTGTGGGATTGGGGTTGCGAGTGAGTGGGCAGTGCTGGCGTGGTGGCTGCAGAGTGGCTGATGGTGTTTATTTTCTCTCTGAACCCTCCCAGAACTTGGCATTTTTTCCAACCAATTGTGTCCTCTTCCTTTGGCAGAGGGAGACGTTTTTCCTGGGTTTCTCAATGCAGCGGAAATGCCCAGGGGCTGATTTTGGACAACAACAGCTTGGGCTTGTTCAGCACACGGGGGAGTGGATAACGAGGGATGGGAAGGCCTGCAAGGAGCCTGGTGGTGGTCCGAAGGCATGCGGCCACTCGTGAGCCTGGGTCTCCCCCTTGTTTTCAGCTGCTGCGTTGCCTTAATCATAGAATCATAGAACCATAGAATATCAGGGTTGGAAGGGACCTCAGGAGGTCACCAACCCCCTGCTCAAAGCAGGACCGATTCCCAATTAAATCATCCCAGCCAGGGCTTTGTCAAGCCTGACCTTAAAAACTTCTAAGGAAGGAGATTCCACCACCTCCCTAGGTAACGCATTCCAGTGTTTCACCACCCTCTTAGTGAAACAGTTTTTCCTAATATCCAACCTAAATCTCCCCCACTGCAACTTGAGACCATTACTCCTCGTTCTGTCATCTGCTACCACTGAGAACAGTCTAGAGCCATCCTCTTTGGAACCCCCTTTCAGGTAGTTGAAAGCAGCTATCAAATCCCCCCTCCTTCTCTTCCGTAGACTAAACATCCCCAGTTCCCTCAGTCTCTCCTCATAACTCATGTGTTCCAGTCCCCTAATCATTTTTGTTGCCCTCCGCTGGACTCTTTCCAATTTTTCCACATCCTTCTTGTAGTGTGGGGCCCAAAACTGGACACAGTACTCCAGATGAGGCCCCACCAATGTCGAATAGAGTGGAACGATCACGTCCCTAGATCTGCTGGCAATGCCCCTACTTATACATCCCAAAATGTCATTGGGCTTCTTGGCAACAAGGGCACACTGTTGACTCATATCCAGCTTCTCGTCCACTGTCACCCCTAGGTCCTTCTCTGCAGAACTGCTGCCGAGCCATTCAGTCCCTAGTCTGTAAGTGGTGCATTGGATTCTTCCGTCCTAAGTGAAGGACTCTGCACTTGTCCTTGTTGAACCTCATCAGATTTCTTTTGGCCCAATCCTCTAATTTGTCTAGGGCCCTCTGTATCCTATCCCTACCCTCCAGCGTATTTACCTCTCCTCCCAGTTTCGTGTCATCTGCAAACTTGCTGAGGGTGCAATCCACACAATCCTCCAGATCATTTATGAAGATATTGAACAAAACCGGCCCCAGGACCGACCCTTGGGGCACTCCACTTGATACCAGCTGCCAACTAGACATGGAGCCATTGAGCACTACTCGTTGAGCCCGACAATCTAGCCAACTTTCTCTCCACCTTAGTAATCCATTCCATCCAGCCCATACTTCTTTAACTTGCTGGCAAGAATACTGTGGGAGACAGTGTCAAAAGCTTTGCTAAAGTCAAGGAACAACACGTCCACTGCTTTCCCCTCATCCACAGAGCCAGTTATCTCGTCATAGAAGGCAATTAGATTAGTCAGGCATGACTTGCCCTTGGTGAATCCATGCTGACTGTTCCTGATCACTTTCCTCTCCTCTAAGTGCTTCAGAATTGATTCCTTGAGGACCCGCTCCATGATTTTTCCAGGGACTGAGGTGAGGTTGACTGGCCTGTAGTTCCCAGGATCCTCCTTCTTCCCTTTTTTAAAGATGGGCACTACATTAGCCTTTTTCCAGTCATCTGGGACCTCCCCCAATCGTCATGAGTTTTCAAAGATAATGGCCAATGACTCTGCAATCACATCCGCCAACTCCTTTAGCACTTTCGGTTGCAGCGCATCCGGCCCCATGGACTTGTGCACGTCCAGCTTTTCTAAATAGTCCCGAACCACTTCTTTCTCCACAGAGGGCTGGCCACCTCCTCCCCATGCTGTGCTGCCCAGTGCAGTAGTCTGGGAGCTGACCTTGTTCGTGAAGACAGAGGCAAAAAAAGCATTGAGTACCTTAGCTTTTTCCATATTCTCTCTCACTAGGTTGTCTCCCTCATTCAGTAAGGGGCCCACACTTTCCTTGACTTTCTTCTTGTTGCTAACATACCTGAAGAAACCCTTCTTGTTACTCTTAACATCTCTTGCTAGCTGCAACTCCAGGTGTGATTTGGCCTTCCTGATTTCACTCCTGCATCCCCGAGCAATATTTTTATACTCTTCCCTGGTCATTTGTCCAATCTTCCACTTCCTGTTAGCTTCTTTTTTGTATTTAAGATCAGCAAGGATTTCACTGTTAAACCAAGCTGGTCACCTGCCATATTTACTCTTCTTTCTACACATCGGAATGGTTTGTCCCTGTAACCTCAATAAGGATTCTTTAAAATACAGCCAGCTCTCCTGGACTCCTTTCCCGCTCATGTTATTCTCCCAGGTGACCCTGCCCATCAGTTCCCTCGGGGAGTCAAAGTCTGTTTTTCTGAAGTCCAGGGTCCGTATTCTGCTGCTCTCCTTTCTTCCTTGTGTCAGGATCCTGAACTCGACCATCTCATGGTCACTGCCTCCCAGGTTCCCATCCGCTTTTGCTTCCCCTACTAATTCTTCCCAGTTTGTGAGCAGCAGGTCAAGAAGAGCTCTGCCCCAGTTGGTTCCGCCAGCACTTGCACCAGGAAATTGTCCCCTACACTTTCCAAAAACTTCCTGGATTGTCTGTGCACCGCTGTATTGCTCTCCCAGCAGATATCAGGGTGAGTGAAGTCTCCCATGAGAACCAGGGCCTGCGATCTAGTAACTTCCATGAGTTGCCAGAAGAAAGCCTTGTCCACCTCATCCCCCTGGTCGGTGGTCTATAGTAGACTCCCACCACGACATCACCCTTGTTGCACACACTTCTAAACTTAATCCAGAGACTCTCAGGTTTTTCTGCAGTTTCGTACCGGAGCTCTGAGCAGTCATACTGCTCCCTTACATACAGTGCTACTCCCCCACCTTTTCTGCCCTGCCTGTTCTTCCTGAACAGCTTATATCCATCCATGACAGTACTCCAGTCATGTGAGTTATCCCACCAAGTCTCCGTTATTCCAATCACATCATAATTCCTTGACTTTGCCAGGACTTCCAGTTCTCCCTGCTTGTTTCCCAGGCTTCGTGCATTTGTGTATAGGCACTTGAGATAACTCGTTGATCGTCCCTCTTTCTCAGTATGAGGCGGGAGTCCTCCCCTCTCACGCACTCCTGCTCGTGCTTCCTCCTGGTATCCCACTTCCCCACTTACCTCAGGACTTTGGTCTCCTTCCCCCGGTGAACCTAGTTTAAAGCCCTCCTCACTAGGTTAGCCAGCCTGCTTGTGAAGATGCTCTTCCCTCTCTTCGTTAGGTGGAGCCCGTTTCTGCCTAGCACTCCTCCTTCTTGGAACACCATCCCATGGTCAAAGAATCCAAAGCCTTCTCTCCGACACCACCTGTGTAGCCATTCGTTGACTTCCACGATTCGACGGTCTCTACCCAGGCCTTTTCCTTCCACGGGGAGGATGGACGAGAACACCCTTGCACCTCAAACTCCTTTATCCTTCTTCCCAGAGCCATGTAGTCTTCAGTGATCCGCTCAAGGTCATTCTTGGCAGTATCATTGGTGCCCACGTGGAGAAGCAGGAAGGGGTAGCGATCCGAGGGCTTGATGAGTCTCGGCAGTCTCTCCGTCACATCGAGAATCTTAGCTCCTGGCAAGCAGCAGACTTTTCGGTTTTCCCGGTCGGGGCGGCAGATAAATAACTCAGTCCCCCTGAGGAGAGAGTCCCCGACCACCACCACCCGCCTCCTTCTCTTGGGAGCGGTGGTCGTGGAACCCCCATCCCTAGGACAGTGCATCTCATGCCTTCCAATCGGTGGAGTCTCCTTCTGCTCCCTTCCCTCAGACGTATCATCTAGTCCACTCTCCGCCTTAGTACCTGTGGAGAGAACATGAAAATGGTTACTTATCTGTACCGGCGTTGCTGGTACATAGACGTTCCCCTTTTTTCTTCTGGAGGTCATATGATGCCAAATTTCTTCACCGTCGTCCTGTCCCTGCTGCGCAGCCTGCTCTGAATCTTCAGAACCTTGTGTCCGTAGGAGCATATTCTGATGTCCGTCCAGGAAATCTTCAGTTTCTCTTATGCAACACAGGGTCGATACCTGTTTCTCCAGACCTTGAATCTTCTTTTCCAGTATGGAGACCAGCTTGCACTTTGTACAGACAAAGTCACATCTGTCCTGTGGAAGAAAGACAAACATGGCACATCCAGTGTAGGTCACAACAGCTGAACACCCCCCATCCATATTACCTTCCTTCTACAAGCTTCCTCAGGAGTTGTAGTAATTACTCAGAGAATCCGGCAAGATGTAAGCCTCAGCGGGCTCTCCCCAGGCCAACTCCTTCTGTTCGCTGCTGTGCTGTTCGCTGCTCAGCTGGTTCGCAGCTGACTGGCTTTTTATACAGTCAGGCCCACTTAAGGCTCACCTGGAACAAAGCACTCCCAGTTCCCGCCCTTTTCAAACAACCAATCAAGCACACGCTTAAGTGAGCTTCCAACCCCTCGTCCGCGCTCTTTGGAGCTGTTATGGGAGGGGCACGCGGGACAGGCATTCTAGTCAAGCGGGTGAAAAAAGAGAGCCCTGGCCTGGAGGGATGAGCACAGGGGCTCAAACCCTCCTGGCTCTGCCGCTGGACTCCCTGGGCAGCCTCAGGCAAGTCACTGAATCCCTCTGCCTCAGTTTACTCCCTGGGGGCAGCTCGAGCTCCCTCCCAGGTGCGGTGAGGCTCCCTGTAATGTCCGTGCCGTGCTCTGAAGGTGCAGTTATGTCTCTGGCTGCAGGCACCTCTTAGGCACTTGCATTGCACAGTCACTCACAGGAATGTGTGTGTAAACTGGGTTTGTAGCTGTACTTTCACCTCCCCTGGAGCCCTTGCTCCTGCCCTCAGAGTGCTCCCCACTGCTGCAGAAGAAGCAGGAAATGGTGTTCTTGGCCCCTTAACAAACACGCGGGTGGCTGGGAACTGTTGTGATGTGTGGTTATTAATTCCTCAGTGGCTGCTTTAGAAATTCAGGGCTTTGGAATCTGGGAAATGGTCAAACTTTGGCAGGTGGGTCAGATTTGGGGCACAAGCCCTGGGAAACCCCTTAAACTCTGGCTCAGCAGTGTTCTCACTGACCAGCAAAGAGCCGCCTTGCAAACTTCCATCTCACCAGCTGTAAAGGCCTGATGTGTCTCTGGCCAATGCAACCCTGTCTCCATTTAGTGCCACACAGTGACCCCAGCCTGTCTCTTCTTCCATGTCCCCAGGTGTCTTCCTTAGGTGTCACCACCTTCAGCCTTTGTGCCCTGGGCATCGACAGGTTCCACGCAGCGACCAGCCCTCAGCTCAAGATGCGGCCCATAGAGCAGTGCCAGTCTATCATTGCCAAGCTGGCGGTCATCTGGGTGGGCTCCATGACCCTCTCTGTGCCGGAGATTCTCCTCTGGCAGCTGACGCAGGACACATCGCCAGTCTCCGGGGTGGTGACCGAGTACTGCACCATGAAGCCTTCACTGGAGCTGCCGGAGTCCGTCTACTCCCTGGTCCTCACCTACCAAAACGCCAGGATGTGGTGGTATTTCGGCTGCTACTTCTGCCTGCCCATCCTCTTCACCGTGAGCTGCCAGCTGGTGACCCGAAGGATCAGCAGCACCGAGAAGAAGGCGGAGTGCCGGGGGTCCAAACACGGCCAGTGCGAGAGGCAGCTCAACTGCACCGTCATAGGCCTGACGGTGATCTATGGCCTGTGCACCATCCCCGAGAACATCTGCAACGTCGTGGTGGCCTACCTGTCCCCGGATATGTCCAAGCAGACCTTGGACATGCTCAGCCTCATCAACCAGTTCTTCTTGTTCTTCAAGTGCTCCGTCACCCCCGTGCTGCTTCTCTGCCTCTGCAAGCCACTGGGGCAGGCCTTCATGGACTGCTGCTGCTGCTGCTGTGAGGAGTGTAGCCAGGACGCGGCCTCCAGCGAGGGCAGCAGCTCAGACAGCAAGCTGAAGACGGAGATGTCCTCCTCCATCTTCTTCGACAAGCCCAGGGAGTCGCCTCCCCCGATCGTGGCCCTGGGCACGCCTTGCTAAGCTCCACCAGCCCCGAGGGAAGCAGTAGAGATTGTTCCTTTGGCGTCTCCCAAGACCAAATGTTGTTACTTTAGTCTGTGTCTGCACATGAGATGGAGCGGGGCATCTTCATGCCTGCCATGGGCGTGTTTGATACCCAGCAAGGACGTTTGTGCTGTGGCCGGCCGATGTGGCTTCTTAGGGAGCTCTCCTGCCTTTGCTGGAGAGTCACCAAGGCCACGGGCACCTTCCAGTCGCAGTTCCCTGGCACGGCTCCGAGGAGTTGCTGGCCTGGGTGAGGGGATGTCTCGGAAAGGTCCCATCTGCAGCACTTCAAGGACTGAGAGTTGCCATAGTGTCTCCTAGAGGACGTAGTGACTATTAACCTGTCCGACGTACCCTGGGTTCTCACCATCCTCCTTCGCCCCCAGCCCGTCCTCCAAACCGGGAGGCAGCTGCAGTGAAAAGACTCCTGTAGGATCTAAACTCTCCCCTTGTACGAGTACCCTGTCCTCAATAAATCACTAACTAGACAGAACGAAGGGCCTCCAGCTAGGCGGGTTCTTTGATGCAGTATCACAGGGCAGCAGGCTGGGTTCGCTGAGCTGCCCATCGTGTATCCAATGGCCGGGGGCTGCCAGCCCAGCTCTTTCGGATTTAGATCAGTGTCTTCCCACGCAGTGCTTCCCTCCACTCCAGGCATGGGGAGCCGGCGGCCCATCCTGGGGGGCTGGATGCTGGGAAGGGCTGGTCATTTAGATCAGTGTCATCGCCCTGTGTAACTGGAGACAATCCAACTGAGCCTGCTGGGCCGGGTGCTGGGGCCCAGGGGAGCCGTGCACAGGCAGGCAGGGGACAGGTAACGAAGTCACCTGTCTGCTCCCACGTTCCTGGGGCTGCTCTATGTTACGCTGGCAGGAATCAGCCCCTCGGGATAGTTCTCCCAGTGGTGGATGGCTGGAGTGCAAGGTGCTGCTCCTCCCTGGGCCTTCACCTTGACCCATCCCTGACACCAGAGGGGCAGGGAGCAGGTGGTGCCATGCTGGCTATACCCCAGGCTGGCTCCACGCCAGCGGGAGATGCCCCTGTAGCTGAGGCACTGCATTGGTAGCGTTGCTTTCTGGCTGCGGGGCACAGCCCTGGTGGCACAAAGCAGCCCGAAGAGGCCCAAGGATCAGGCTCCCACCTTAGCAGAAACCATGTTAGCGTGGGGCATTTAGCTCTGGGCTGAGCGCCAGCTAATCCTGAGTCCTAATCCCAGGGCGCGGGCGAGTCCCTTACCCCTCCGAAGCCCAAGGACAAGAGCTGGCCTTCGGGGTGGGGCTGCTGGAGCAGTCTCGCCCCTGAAGATCCCCAGAGGGGCACAGTGATCTTGGGGCAAAGCGCAGCCCCCCAGCCCAGCTCGTCCTCTGCAGCTGCAGGCTAGGCTGGAGTCCTGGAGAGCCCCGGCCTTACCCGGAAGGCTGCTGCCAGTGGGGGTGGGGAGGGGAGTAGGGCACAAGCTCAGGGTCTCAGCCTGTCGGGGAGCCTGGCACCGCTCCCCCCTCGGCACCGACACAGAGAGCCTGTTTCTGCTGGCTGCTGCCTTCACATGGCACCTGGGCCTTTTGTGAAGCAGAAAGGAGCCAACAGGAGCCGGGGCCCAGCGCATGTGCCCACAAAGCAGGCTTTCTGTGCACCCAGCAGCCGGAGGAGGAGGCAAACAACCCAGCTCTGGGTCCACCAGCTCCCTGGCAGCTTAGAAGAACCAATGTGCAAAGAAACTCCTCTGAATATCCCTAAATGGGCAAGAATCCATCTCCGTGCCCAGGCAGGGGAGAGAAACTGTGACCCCGAAAGTCATTCTTTGCTGGCATCCCCCTCATGCTCATGCTGTCTGATCCCACTGGCCAGGCCCGGGCAAGCCCCCCCCGCCCCCCCCCCAATGCACACCAGCAAGGTAATGCCCCCAGGTTAATAGTGATGCCCAGCTCAGCCCCGAGCAGCGTGGCACATGGCACAGGGCCACGGTTCCCTCGCCCCTGGTTCTGAATCCCTACGGCACCACCCTTTGCAGGACTGTCCCCAGGGTGGGGCTCCCAGGTTTGCACCACTGGCTTCCCAGGCGAGGAGAGTTTGGGCCTTTTACCCGGCACTGGCAGGGAAACCGGGTCAGCTGCACGGAGAACCAGCCTAAAACCTCACCCCCCACTCAGCCTGAGCTCAGGCGCTGGGAGCTCTGGAAGAGGGCAGCAAACTGCTGCGTCAACGTCATGCTGCCCAGCCCCACATGCCCACCCCCGGTTTCCAGCAGGACAGATATGGCCACATGGAGTGAGGCTGTTCTCTTGGCACGTCTGAACCAGGGTGTGTCAGAAATCAGCCCGTCCCAGGAGAAGTCCAGTGCAGAGCGGGTCGGGGGCTGGCATGATGGAGCCCCGTCCGCCTTGCAGCTTACCCAGCGCTTTGAGATCTCAGGCCGAGAATGCGCCGAGTGCAAAGGGCTCATTACCCGATGGCTACCCGAGTGTTTTACAGCCATCACCCCCGACCCTGCGGCGTCCCCAGCCCCGGCTTCAGGATGGGCCAGTGCCGTGAAGCTTGCGCCAGTCACTGGTAGCACGGGCCGCTTCGCTGAGGCAGCTCGGGGAACACCTCCTCCTCAGCCCCCGCTTTCGCTCTGCCCCAGGATCCTGTTGCGTGTGAGAGGCTGTCTCTGATCACACCCTTCAGCGGCCAGGAAAGCCTGCCAGGGCCGGGGCAGGCCGGAGAAATCTCAGCTCAGGTGGCGTGAATGAGAAACTGATGGGCTGGAAAACTGGCCTCTGTTGCCACATGGCGCATCTGTGCCCAGGCCCGGTGACGGAGGCCGTGGTCCCGTGACCTGCTTGGCTCTAGACAGCAGCTGAGTCGCCGGGAGGCCCGGCTGAACCGGGGCAAGCAGCAGGTGAAGGGGCCCAGCCGGTCTTTCCTGGTGGCTCGGTGGCAACGACTGGGGACGCAGGCCCGTAGCCCGGGCCGAGCCGGCTGGCTCGGCTTTGCTGCCCACCCCCACCTCAGCCTGCTGGCCCCCGGTTGCTCAGGGATGTTAAAGCTCCTTGTTCTGGCGCTTCGGCAGCCACCCCCAGCCCGGTGAAATGCCACGGGGCGAGGGAGGCGGTTGCTAAGCACCAGGAGCTCAGCGAGGGCTTTGTCCAGGGAATGACACCCACCGGTTTCCCTTGGGCCTGTCGCCATGGAGACAAAAGCCCCTGTCTTTGTTTCGGGAGCATGAAGGCTGCCCCCCCATCCCCCCACTCCGTAAAGGCACCAGGTCCCGCTGGCAGCCGTGCATGCCCGCTAGCTCCCAAGGAGACCAGCGCTCGCGGGCGGGCTGGGCCGCTCGCTCCTTTCGCTGTGCAGGCAGGGGGCAGCCCTGGCATTCGAGGGGCCATCCATCAGCCCAGCAACCCCTCATCGCCCCAAGGGTGTGCATGTGTGGGGGGGAGATGATGGAGGCTTCAGGCCCTGGCCTCTGCAACCAGCTCCAGCTCAGGGTATTAAAACGTGACTCTAGGGGAAGCAGCGGGAGTGGGGGCGGCCAGGGAAATGGGGGGCCACGGGGGTGTGATGAGCGCAGGGTAAATGCCTACATGGATAGATGGGGGGGCTGGGGGGGAAGCGTCCACATGCGGAGCCAAGCTGCAGCTGCCTGGGTGTACATGGCGTACACCCAGCGCCTCGCTAGCCAAGCATCCCAGCCCTTGCATGGCATGTGCTGGGAGGTGATGGAAGCCGGGGGGCGGGGGGGGCCTGCCCTTCTGCAGCCCCCTCACTCCCTTCCAAGTGCCGCCCTGCCCTGGTGACGTGCTGGAGGAGTAGGTCCCACAGGGCTGGTGCCCGGGAGCGATGGTGCGGGAGGAGTGGAGCCGCTGGACCGGACAGTCCTTCCCGCACGCCATGGCCGGGTGCGTTCCCGATGGGGGGGCGGGGGGCTGAGCCAGCTGGCTGGGGACTGCTGTGACTCGCATGCAGGACGAGGGCTGCAGGGCCGGGGGGAGCTGCCTTCGTGTGGCTCATTCTGTGCTGGTTTGTCCTGAGCTGGGGCCAGGGGGAACAATGCAGGGCTTGTTCCAGAGCCTGGCAGGCTGGCTGGGGGGAGAGGCTGAGAAAAGCGAGCTGCGGAGGGACAGCCGGAGGCGGGGATGGCTGCCAGTGTGCAAACAGGGTTGAAAGTAGCGTATGGGGCCTGCAGCGCAGGGGGGCACCTGCCCCAGCCCACCAACGGCCCCAGGGGTAGGATGGAGACCAGAAAGGGGCCAAAACCAGCGCGGCAGGAGGGGAGACAGGCTCCTTCACACTGCGGTAATGAGCTGCCAGGGGAAGCGCCCCACACCCCACAGGGGACGGGATCTCTGGCCCTGGCTTTGCCTGTCTCTAGGAGGGGGCTGGAGTATGACACTCAGCCGCATTGGCATCCCATGCCCATCCCGGGTAGGGCAGTCAGGGGTCACCCTATTAGGGGGAGGGGGAGTCTCATGCTCCACGTCCCCCCTTCGCTCCACCAGCCTCTCGGGCCCACGTCCACTCAACACGCTCGCTCTCTCCCATAGCAGGGAGGCCCTGGTCTTGCCTCACCGGAGGGTCTCCCTCCATGGCACAATCTCCGTGCCCTTGGAGGGGGCCCCGGGTGCCAACCCCTCTGCATGCAAATGCCCAAGAACCTGTAGTACTCCCCCCCCCCCCCCCCGCAAAAAAGTGACACCCCCCCCACACACCCACATTAGCAGCAGGGGGAGCTGCCCTGTTTTGGTCACCAGGTAGGATGGGGGGCATTTGCCCCAGGGGGGCTTCTATCAGCAACCCCCCCCGCCTAGGCCCTGAGCCCACACCTGAGAGGGGGGCATAAGGCTGCACCCGGCCCTGGCCAACTGGAAGGAGGCAACTGCGTGGAGAGGTGGGTACGAGTGGGGAGCAGCCAGGTGCCTGGAGAGGCCACAGCTCAGAGCAAGAGGGGGAAGGAGCCTGCAGCAGATACATTCCCAGCACAGTAGGCGGGGGCTATGCTGGCCCTGCACCCTCACAGCTCGGGGCAGCTCCCCCCTGGTGATCTGCCCCCCAGGCCAACACCTGCTGCTGAAATTCCAGGTGTGCAACAGGGCAGGGGCAGGAGGCCCTGCTGTCGTGCGGAGAGTCAGGTACATAAGGGCATGGGTGGGCCCTGGGCATGCACAGCAGAGGAGCACACAGCCCCAGCCCGGCCTTTCAACGGTGGGAAAAGCTTCCCCTAGTGCTGGCTGGGGCTTGAGTGCTGCGTTCGGCGCCCCCCAAGACTTGCTGGCGTGGCTGGCACTGGCGCCCAGCCCGCTCTGCCCCTCGAGGTGCCTTCACTGTGCTAATCCAGGACGGGATATGCTGAAAGGGGGCCCGCCGGAGCTTGTTTGAGTTTCTCCCAGCAGCACTAGGCACCTCGCCAACACTTACTCAGAGCCCAGGAAGGCCAGCAGCGCAGGGAAAGGAGCACGGGAGGAGGGGCACGAGGGCACAGGCAGCCCGGGGCTGGCTGGCTGGCAGAGAGCCTGCTTTTAAGGAAGCGTATCCCTCTCCCGCTGCTGGGGGCCAGGCCTGGCCCGTAGGGCTTACCCTGAACAGACAGGGAGGACATAGTGCAAAGCAAGTGCTGGGTCCTCAGAAGTCTGCAAAGGGCAAGGAGTTGTCCTTCGTGCGGAGGGTGAGGAGAGAAGGGGGAGGGAGCTGGAGGTAGAGGTGTTCCACCCACCACAGCCCAGACCCATAGCAGGGCATGGCCCAGTGTCAACAAGGCTAAGGCAAGGGAGCCGCCCTAAGCTGAGGGCTTTGTGTCACCGTCCCAGAAGCAGCCATCTAAATCTTCGACCCAGCTAAATGCCCTTTCCCAGGCACAAAAAGCAAGATTTGTGCCTGCAGCATCGACCGCCACGTTGACAGCCTGAGCCCCATGCAGCGAGACCAGGCTAGACTGAGGAGTATGGTGCGGAGCAGCTGGAGAGCAGCGTTGGGGGGTGACGAGCGCTACCCCCCTCCAGCTCCACCTTGCGGGTCAAGGACACGAGGCCCTGGGAGACTTCTCTCCCCCCTACCTTCTCCGTCATCTCTACCACAGCAGGAAGATCTGACGCTGCTGCCCAGCTGATGCTTCGGCTGCCAACCTAGTTATGTGCCTGAAGGGGTTAAGTCGAGTGGACTATGAGAGGGTGAACATGGGGGATGAGCCCCACTGCCAGCCTCTGCCCCTGCTCAGAATGACAAGCCCCAGCCCTGACAGCAAGCCCCAGCTGCTCTCGCCCTCGGGCAATAGGGCAGTGCCCAAGAGAGCCCGGTTTAACTGTGCAAGGCTGCGAGTCGTCCCTGGCAGATGGACCATGTGCCAAGACCCCTGCCAGGCGGGTGAGATGAGGAGAGGAAACAAGACCACAGCAAACACGCCCCCCAACACAAAACTGTTAATTTATTATGATTAGGAGGCCAAAAAAAATCGTACAGTTACAAGAATCGTTTCCCAACAGAGAAGGTCAATATGAGCCAAAAAATCTCTCCTAAAAAAGGAATAAATGACACCACTTTACAATTCATTAAATAAACCATGGAAATGGCTCCTTGTGCAATTCTGCGAAAACGAGAAAAGAGAAGAACAAAGCAGGCTGGATGCCCCCGCCCCCCGGAGCCGCTCTGTGCAGAGTGGGGGGCCGGGGAAGGAGCCCAGGGCTCTTGGCCGCCCCGAGCTGACACACTGGACGGGGGGGATGCGGCTGGGCCTGGATTACAGGCAGCTGCCCTCAGCCGGACAGAGGCAGGCTGTGCGCAGCAGCCGCCTCATGGCCCTTCCCCGGATCCTGCCGCTTCGCCCCCAGCCGGCTCCGGGCCACCTCCAGGGCACGGAGAGAAGGCTCCAGCACAGCACAGAAGTCACATGGGCTGGAGCACACTGGTGCTCCTTTCCCCTCCTTCCAGGCCTGGCTGCCACTTCCCCTCCCTGCCGCTGGCTGGCGGGAGACCAGACCTACTAGCCGGGGCTGTAGAGGGCAAGGAATTCCACCTTGACATCACACAGGGCCCACCAGCCCCGCCGTTCCATGGAGACAGGCCTTTCCTCTGGCCCCTGCGTACTGGGAGAGAGGCCAACACCCCCTCGACATGCCCCTGTGCCAGCACTCCCAGCTGTGCCCCCTCTGGGGCTGGGACAGACCTGGGGGCAGCAGTGTGACACAGCCGGCCGGCTCGTTTCTAGTCCACGAGAGCCCCGAGTGAACAGCCCTGGGATGGGAACAGAGTCACGGGGAGCTTTGCACAGCAGCCCCGGCACCTTCCAGAGCAGCTCTGCTGTGCTGGGACTGTGGGCAGCCAGACATGCCCCATCCTGCTGCAAACACCTTCCACCCCCCCCCCGCCCCCCCTCCGACAAGGGCCAGCCCTCCTCCCAACACGCACATCACTGGAATGGAAGGGAGCAGCTTAGAGGGGGAAGCACAGCAAGCAAGGGGGAGCCCACACCCAGCACTGCAGGGGGTGGACGTAAGGCAGCCCCACTGCCAGAACTTGGAGCACAGGGAAGCCCGCCTCACTTCCGGGGGAGGTGGGTGGGAAGAGGGCAGAGATATCTAAAGCTCCTGGACTCACACGGTGTGAGGTGGGGTCTCTGGCTGCCAGCCTTCAACACACAGACCCTCCTGGGGAAGGGAGAGCCATGCCCCTAGACCCAGAAGCCAAGGTGGAGAGCCCCACCGCAGGGCACAATCTCTCTCCGTGGGTCCAGGACGGGATGAGGCTGGAAGGGGTTTTCCCATCTCCGGCTCACCAGAGCCTGAGCCCCTGATCTCCCAGGTATGAGCTGGGGCAGACACCCCCTCCTGGGCTGCAGCATGAGGGGAACCCTGCTCCCGGAGGCTGGAGCATGGGGGGAGGGGAAAGGCCTTCCTCAGAGCTTTGTCCCTGGCTTCAGTTCTACAGCAATTGCAACAGCGCTGAGCCCTCCCCTGAGCGAAGGGGGGCCTAGCCCCATGGCAGAGCCAACGACAGGTCACGGGAGCACAGGTGAGTGCGTGCTGCACACCAGCCCTCTGCACGGGCCTCGGCAGGACCTGGGTCAGCAGGTGCCACGGCTCCCTCCACAGCTCTGGGCACAGAGAGCATTCCCAAGGCGCTGGTCGCTGGCCCGCAGGTACCAGCTCACCCTGACCCCCATGCTGCACAGCTCGCCCCACCCAGAGAGCGTCTAAGGAGCTGGAGACCTCCCCTAAGCAACCTGGGGGAATGGCAAAGTGCCCCCACCTTCCTCCACAGCCAGGGAAGGGGGCAGAAGTGAGTCACTTGCGGAGACTTTGGGGCCTGGGTTGCAGGAAGGGAAGCGGAGAGGGAGGGAGAGAGGGAGTTGCCCCTGCCCCTGCCAGCCAGTGCCCAATCCCTGCCTAAGCATGGGATCGAAAGGCTGAATGCCTGGGGAAGGGGCAGAGGTCTAGGAGCAGGAGGGGTGGCTCTGCAGACAGGCACTGACTCCCCACAGCCTGGTCAAGACTGCTGACCTCAAACACCCCCATTGCCCTGCCCCCCAGGGCCATGTCCACATGCAGCACAGAGAGCGGGGGTGGGCATGGGGAGCTCAAAAGGCTTTTTTTTTTTTTTTTTTGGGGGGGGGGGGGGGGGGGGGGAGCCAGACCTAGTGAAGATACCAGAGGGGCCCACGGGCCTCAGGGTTGGAGGGACGCCCCCATGGGGGCCTGCATTCAGCATGGAATGGTCCAGCCAAGCCGCTCCGCTCCGACGACACCCTCCCAATACTGCCTTGGGGGCTCAACCACCTCCAGCACTTCTACAGGTCACAGAGCCCAGTTTAGTAACAGCGTAATTGCTTAAATTAAAATAGATATATACATATATATACTGTGTACACATCGACCACAACAGAACAGTGCCAAAACGAGAGGGGGAGAGAGAGAGAGAGAGAGAGAGGAGTCCGACAGCTTCTTTACAATAAAAACAGGAGCTCCGTCTCAGCAGGAGCAGAGCCTGGGGTCCCCTAAAAATACCCATCTAGGGAGAGAAAGGGACAGAGAGCAGGGGACAGAGAGAAGGGGGGCTTGGACAATGGCATCTTCCTCGCTCCGAGGCGTGGTCTCAGGGCTCTCAGCTTCTCCTGGACTTTGAGTGCTGAATAAGCCACTGTAGGGTGATGTCTGCAAAGGCAACGCACAGAGTTAGCGCCCGCAAAGGGCAGGGTGCCCCCTCCAGCACGGGGCTCAGGGGAAGGGGTCGGCGGGGCATTAGAGACTGGCACCTTCTCTAACACAGCTGTTCACTGCTGCATTTCAGCCACTACTCTGAAGCAGTGTCCCCCACGGCCTGGAAACCTTGGGCCCAGCTCCTGGGGCACTGCCCACAGCCTGCCTTTGGGATGGGGAGTGTAGGCCACTCACAGCTGAGAAGTGACACTTCTGCCCCATTTTGCCTCGTCATGAGCTTGATGGGCTTAGGAGCCAGAATACCAGGGGCTGAACTCACTGCACAACCTGAAACTGCAGGTGTTTCCCAAAGGAGCCCGGACTGTCCCCTCCCTCCGGCTCCCTGCAGACCACGGCCTAGCACTCACCAATGTTGTCCTTTTCTTTGCAGGAGATGGAATAGCAACAAATCTCTCGATCTTGGATGGCAGACAGGTTCCTGTGGAGAGATGGAGCCGTGAAGGCACAGACTGCTTAGTGCAGACTCCAGCTGCTCCAGTCAACCTGTGTAAAGGGCTCGGGGAGCAGAGTCCCTTCCGTTAGGGGGCACCCCACCCTCCCTCGGAGGTCCCTGCTATAATCTTCTGGTGCTGCTGGCTCAGGATGGGGCCAGTCAACAGTCTTTCAGCAATGAAAGAACTGAAAAGAAAAGCTTCCTGACAAATGGAACAAGGCCCCCAACCATGAGCACACAGGGCGAGCTGTGTATTACCCAGCTCGTTCCACAACCATACAGGAAACAAGAATCAGGGTCCTACCCGCGGCACCAAGCCAGACTCAGCCAGCACTTCCCCTCTCTGCCTTAGCTTCCCACTGGAAAAGGGACAAGAGCGACCCACTGTTATCAAATGCTTAAGATCCTCCAAAACCAAACCAGGACTAGAAGTATCACTGCCACGGCAGTGGGCACAGGAGGGCTCTGTGCCATGGCCCGGGCTCCAGCCCCACCGACAGAGCAGCAGAGCCTTCAAAGGACTTCGTTGGCCATTTGCAAAGAGCTCCTTGGCTGTACTGTGTCCCGAGGTGAGAGCCTGTGGAAACGCTCTCCTACCACTCGGGCTGCAGGACCCAGGCTCCAGCCAGATGCAAGAGTCTAAGGGTACGTCTTCACTTCAGTTAACCCAGGCTCTTAGCTGAATTTACAGGTAAGAGAAGATACATATTCTCTTACCTGTAAACTCCCTCCATTCACTCAAACACCTTGGACCCGGATTTGAATGTGCCTTAAGCCCAGGCTAGCTGACCCGGTTGGGGGGCAGGGTTAGAGCCCAGGATGCGCTTTACCTCGGGCTGGAACCTGCCCATTTTGCAGTGAGGATGCAGGCAAAAACCACTTACGTGCTGCGTGACCTCCAGTGTCCATCCCACAACTCCTCCTGCAATGGACTGGGAAGGAACCCTCGAGCAGCTCAGCACGGGGGAGTGCAGACACAGTGAAGTGGGTAGGGCTTTGCCCGGCTAACCTGGGGGCTCAGACCCAGGTGTCAATCACCCAGGCTTACTGTGCAGTGTAGACATACCCTTGAGATGAAGCACTGCAGTAAGAACAAGCTGCGGCTCTGGTGCCACCATGTGGTCGAAGCTGAGAAAAGCTCAAGCAAAATGACCATCTTCACCCTGATCTAGCAACTTTCAGCCAAGGGCCCCTCAGCTCCACACAGCCTGGAGATTAGCCCCATTCTACAGCTGAGGCCCTGCCCGCGGTCACACAGTGAGGGTGTGGCCAAGGCAGGACAGAACCCAGGGCCCGCGGCTCCCCTTTCCAGCTGCTGGCTCTGGGTAACGAGGCCTCCCCAGGTCTGTGGCGCGTGGAGAAGTGTAGATCCAAAAGAAAAACCAGTCTGATGTAATAGCGAAAAAGCTACTGCAGAGGAGCAAAGCAGAGCACCTAGGACATGTTTCCCCAAACCAGCTGCCTCGCTGGTCACTGTCTGGGCTGCCAACTCCCCCCTCCCAGCCCCCGCAGCACGAGCCTTTGCACAGCCTGCCCCAATGCCTGGGGTGTCACAAATGGGATGCGAGGACTTCACAGCAGGACCCAGGCTGGGGAGGCTCGGCACAGCTCTGTTATCATGAAGGGATCGTGGAGATGAACAAACCTTCTCTGCTCAAAAGGCTTCCAGGCCCTGACCCATGTAAAGGGACAGCACCCAGCACTGCTGGATTGCAGAAGCATCCCTGGGCAGCGCAGGAAACCCACGCTCCTTTTCACAATGGCGCCTTCTGCTGACAGGCCATCGCAGAGCAACTCCCCAGCGGTGAACTAGCAGGAAGGGACCAGGACTCTGCACATGCTAGAGAGGGTTACAGCAGTCGTCTCCCTTCCCCCGCCAATGGCCATGCTGTGGGGTGGGAGCTGGTGGAGGGGGAATGTCTTTAGGAAGTGGGACAGAGAAGCCGAGGGGCTGGGGGCATTTTGGGGAGCAAGGCTTGCTGCACTCCCTGGTGGGGGATCCCTCTCCGCTGTTGCTCTGGGAAGGCCTCTCCAGCATCCTGGGAGAAGCTCCCGCAAACCCATGCACCAGGCAGCTTCGTTAACCCCTTAGCAGCCACCTGGATCAGACCCCCGAGACTCCTACTCAGCAATACACAGAAACGCGGCATCCCCAAAGCAACCTCTGCTACCATCCCACCCCAACCTTTGCTGAGAGGTACAGGCAGCCGGAGCCAGACTGACAACGCCTGCCGCCAGAATGGGGGAAGTGAGCCGTACTTACATCTTCTCAATAAGCTCTTTCTCATCCAAGGCACCAGCAAGATCTCGCTTGTTCCCGAGCACTAGAACCTGGAGAGGGGAAAAGAGTGTCAGCACTCTCAGTCCCAGACCCACACCGAGCCAGCTTTGACTGTGCCCAGGCCGGGGTGGGGGACGGGGAGTCCGGCAACCTAACTATAGTTTTGGCAACAGAAAATTCGTTGGTGTGAAGGAATCAAAACTTCCCTGCCTCCTAGGAAATTCCTGACAACCTGTGAAAGCCAGCTCTACTCCACCTGCCCAAGCGCTCCTCTCCCAGGATACGCTGGGGTGGAGGAGTTGATGGGGAAACTGAGGCAAGGCCCGCATACCCCATGGGGCTGCTGGACATAGATTAGGGGAGTACTTTAATCTGCACCCAGGGCTGAATTGGCTGTGAAGCATCTGGGGGCTGCCAAGAGCTGAGGGTGTTCAGGAATAGCTTTGGTTTGCAGGAGGAGACATCAGGGGCAGGGTGGGCACAAAGGAGAGTGGGTAATGGGAGCAGCGTGGGTCTGTTCTTCATTCTGCAGTCTCAGGTTATAGCCAGCTAAGGAATTAAGAAAACAATGAGGAGTCCAGTGGCACCTTAAAGACTAACAGATTTCTTTGGGCATAAGCTTTTGTGGGTAAAAAACCCATTAAGAAGTGGGTTTTTCAGCCACAAAAGCTTATGCCTAAAGAAATCCGTTAGTCTTTAAGGTGCCAACGGACTGCTTGTTGTTTTTGTGGATACAGATTAACATGGCTACCTCTCTGATAAGGAATTAAGAAAATTCCAATCTAGAAACCATCACAAAGGTGGAGTTAGGGCTGAACCACTGATGTGCCTGCAAGGGCATATTCCCCTAGAATAAACCCCTCAGACATCAGCAAGTCAGAAATGCTGAGGTCAGGTTGCATGTTTCAAGCAAAGCAATGACCTACACTTAAAGGAGCAGCACCACCTTAACTCTGCCCTCGGAGAGACCGAGACAAGGGGTCAGAGGTGCAGACAGGCCTATCAGAATTCCACTCCACCTGCGGACTGGTCAGCAGCAGCCTCAAGCAGAGGAGCTGTAGCACAACCAAGGTGGGTGTCATATTCCTTCACTGTGCAGCCTGTTTACCACACCCATATTGTCATTGTGGACAAAGGAAAATGGATTGTCCCCGCCCCAAAGAGATTATAAATTAAAAACATTCACACCCTTGACATACAGATCGGACTAAAACTAAAGAAAGGAAATATTTAATGGCAACTTTCATTTTTAAAGTCATTTTCTAGTCATTCATGGAGAAAGCAAGAGAGGATGGAGTCTTTCTTCTGCTCATGTCAACGACAGAAAATAATATTGGACAATATTTTCTGCTTCCTTTGGAGAATGCGTCATAGCTGTTGCTAGACAGGGCAGAATTAGGGTTGTGGAGGTCCTCGGAGTGAGGCAGAGCCTTGTTTAACGGTAACCCTAACTCTGCACTTCCTGCTTTACTAACTTGAGTGCTTTTTCTTCCTAAATTAATATTCTTGAAAGGTTACGTGCACTCAAGGCCACTGATCAGTGGCTACAAGTGTTTTGTGTAGGAACAGACACTTGGTTTGGTTTAAACTAAAGCTCAGAATTTGCAGAAGGCAGCAAAAGTCACACAGATCCTCCAGAATAGCCGAATCTGTGATGTTCTCCTGCCCCAGCTAAGGCAGTTTTTGGGATGAGCTCACGTGCTTTGTGTGCTGTGTGGAGCTGCACCCTCCTCTGCATTTCTGAAGCATCAATCCCCATGTCAGGGTGAAGATATTACAATTTGCTTCCTGCAGACTGCCCCAGCAGCACCCCTAAGTCCTACTGGCCAGTCAAAACCTTACTGCGAGCTCACAAACAAGACTTGCGTTCCAAATGGCAGCTCTCCCTCTTGAGCACTCTCAGTGCGTGCGTCAATCACTTATAATCCCCACTCAATCCCTCCGCCCCACAGGCCATGGACAGGTCATTATCTACACTCATCACC
Source organism: Chelonia mydas (assembly GCF_015237465.2). Taxonomy (NCBI): domain Eukaryota; kingdom Metazoa; phylum Chordata; order Testudines; family Cheloniidae; genus Chelonia; species Chelonia mydas. The sequence goes on along the minus strand of NC_051261.2, from coordinate 14,912,970 downwards.
TCCAGTCTAGCAACTTCGGAGCTTCTGGTGGGCCCACCAATGGGACCAGGGGGTTTGATGGCTTGTAGGGTTATGGGAAGCTGCATCACGATCTTCCTCAAATTTTCCCAAAAAGTCACCTTCCAGCCCAGCCCCAGCCTGGAGATCATAACCTTACAAAGCTACTTCTACAGATGAACGAGTGAGACGCCATCACAGAACCTGCTTTGCACGTGTGACCAAGCAACCCTAATGACTGGGGACCAGCCAATGAGATCTGTCTGCTCCCCACTGTCTTCCACTGCCCCTGGACTGGAGAGTGCTTACAGGGATGCCCTGGAGCTGCGGCTTGTCAAGCAGGTTGTGAAGTTCGTTCTTTGAGGCCTCAATCTTCTCCTGGTCTGCAGCATCCACCATATACCTGGAATGGGGAGGGAACATTATCACTGAGCCTAGGCCACTGGAAGAGGAAGATCGAATGAATCCCACCTGAGGAGCGCGAAACAACCAGTGTCCCGACCACCGCTCTCCATTACCAAGTGCTCAGGCCTCCTTAGAGAGCTGCTACTCTCCACTGGGACAGCTTCCTGACCCATCAGTACGCTATGAAGCAAATCAGAGTCACCGCTCTGTCTCTGAAGCACTTCAGATTAGTCCCCTGGTACTCGCCATGTGTCAACGACCCACACCCTTCCCTTCCCACCTCTGGGCTCTTAGCACCCTTGGGAAAGCCCCGATGGGTCCTTGTAGGGGCCAAGCCACATCCATCCCTCAGGACTGCAAAGCCAGTCATTAACCCTTCCCCTGCTGAGAGCCAGGAGTCCTCATGGGCATAGCAACAACTTCAACTCACCCGGCACCTTCTGCTACAGAGGCAACCTCAGCCTTGCCAGTGGGCGTGGGAACAGCGCACTGCATTTGGGTGCCCTACAAAAAGTGACTCTTGCTCTTTTAGATTCTTATCAGCATTGCTACAGCATCTAACACCCTTGGGGCTGGGGGCACTTCACCGTGCTTTTCCCCAGAAAAGCAGCATACACCGTGTTCCATAACCGCATCCAGATAGCTGACTGCAGAGGTGGGGAAGCCCAGACAGTGGGCTGAATGCCAGAGAGTCTACAGCCAGGAGACATGAATGACAGCTGTCAAGTTCTAACCGTGGTCAGGCTGGGCTCAGTCATATCTCTCCAGAGGGAGAGCCTGCTGGGACAAACAACTGCTGTCCCGTTCCTGCCAAAACCCATCTGGGGATACAGAGCACAGGAAGGATAGTGTCTGAGTGGCCTTCGATATTGGTCCCAGACAGCGCGTGCTGCAGTAATCCAGCCTAGAAGTAGCAATGCACAGATGATAGGTGGAGGTTCTATCAGAGAGGGAATGGCATAATCGCAGGCAGACGTAAATGAGAGAGGGCATTTCTGACTCCAGCTGCAAACCAAGCAACAACTAACAAGACACTTTCAGTTAAGGGAAAAACTAAATTTCCTCAGATCCTCAAGGTACTTCTCTGTGCCAGTCAGTATCACCTCTGCCTTATCTGGTCTGAGTCTAAATCTGCTAAACTCTGGCTTTCATCCAGGCCTCAGTCTCAGCCAGACAGCAGAAGAACAAAGAGTCTATTCCATCCCTGTCTGATGAAACGAGGTGGAGCTGAACGTCATCCGCATATTTATGACACCATAGCTCATGTCACCAAACTCTTCAGAGCAGCCACACGTAAATGATGATACCGAACGTGGTAAGATTAGGGGACTTGAGTTGGGCAAATAATGGATGTCCTCGCATTTAGTGAACACCTCTTTCTGCTTACAGACATCTTACGTGGACTGAGATTCTCAACAGTATTTGTTACAGTCTGTGAATAGCTCCTGTTTGTAGCTTGCTGGTGTACAGTTTGCATGTATTGGATATGAAACATCTGTGCAGATTTGACTGGACTCATTTTTCAGGAGTGCTCACCATGAATAGTCTGCTATGCCTGTTGTTTCCACAGCCATTGCTACCAGTAAACTCAATCCCCAAAATGTTCACAAGCAGGCCCACAAAATGGGCGTAGACTCAGGCAAAGGGAATTTGTTTACAACCGTGAATGAAGATCGACTGAAGGCTGCTGCTTCTCATAAATACAGAATTTGCCAAGCAGTACAAGAGGCCCTGGGAAGGAAGAGCAACTGCCTATAGCTGTCCCCTGGGACCACCCTACAGAAGGAGCTGAGCCACCCAAGGCTAGTCGGTCCACCTTCAAAGGAGCGAATAGCACCTCAGGAACAAAAGGATCCAGTAGCATCAGCAAAGACAACCACTCTTCAGTCAGGAGCACAAGAGCCTGTTATTCGGGACAACATCAAGCCGAAGAGTAATTCTGCTCCCTAGGGCACCAGTCCGTGGTGGGTTGGGGAGACTGGTAAACCACCAGAACACTGGGATTCCTGCACTAAGCAGACACATTCACAGGACTTCCTGTCCCCAGGATGAGAACCTCTTACACCAGACGCTGGGCACCAAAAGCACAGCAACAGTGCTTCCCAGGGCTCCGGCTGCACTGGGTAAGCTGCTGGGAAGAGCTAATTCACTGCTAGGGGCCTGATTCCCAGCAGAGGATCTCTGCACCCTAGGATTACCAAATTACTCAACCTGGGAGAGCACAAAACCCACTGGACACAGCCCCAAAGGTCCTGCCAAACCTCAACCAAGAGACTCTGTTTGAGAGCCTACCCTCTAATACTTTCCCATGCTGTATTAAAGGATCTCCAGTGCTCAGAAGCCCTGGAACGTCCGTGATGGACAGTGCGCACAGCTGGGGGGTACTTACACAATGGCACTGACTCCGCGGCAGTATCGCTCCCACATGCTACGGAAACGAGGCTGACCGCCGATGTCCCAGAGCTGTGGGAAAGAGAGGCAGAGTCAGGAAGCACATCGACCAGGGAAGGCGGCATATCAAAAAGCAGAAGTGGATCTTGGAGCCAAGCTGAAAGAGAGACTTTGCACACTGCTACTGAAACTCTTACCCCTTCTCCCCTTGTTGATGAGCCCTACAAAAAGGTGTCACCTTGCTCCATGGCGGGCAGGTTTGTGGAATTCATAAGCACAGTTGGGTGCAGAGCTTTGTTCATTTGCACGCAGTTACCCAGAATGTTCTGCCCACTCACAGCTACTTCCTGCAAGGGCTGGAGTCTAAGACCCAGTGTCCCAGGGAGCCTGCAGAAGTTCTCTCTGTGCTCGCCATGCTAGGATGATGGAAGAATTTCCCCCTCACTGAAGAGTTCACATGTTTTGAGGATCACATTTTGTCCCCAAAACGCATGAGCAGCAACCAAAGGCACAACCTGGGCCAGAATCTTTATAGTGAAGGAGTGATGGGAAGATTCTAACTAACTCAAGATTATTTTCTGGTTTTCCATCCAGGTGGATCTGGAGGAGTGGAGGGCTAAAGCGTGTGCTATTTGTCTCATTGCCGAGACACACATGCTATGAATCATGGACTGTAGCCCCACAGCTCCAATGGGCTCCTACCCCCAGGACCTGCAGCCTCTCCCTTCCCTTCTCAGCAAACTCCCTTTCCAGCCTCTGTCACGGACAAAGTTAACTGCCCGTGCTAGCCTGGGGGAAAATACCAAGAGCAGGATGAATGCCATCAGGAAATCCCACGTTACTGCAGCCTGGCCAGCAGCCCTTTCCTGCTGGAGCCTGGAATAACCTGCATCCCAATACACCAGACCCCCCCTTTAGGGGAGCTGCAGCAAGCTAAAACCTTCCAGACTGAACTAGTGTGGAGGCAGGTCTATTTTTAAGTCTCCTGACTGAAGCATTAGTCAGTATTATTTGCACCCCAATAACCTGCTACACGAGAACATGTGAATCTCTAGATTTTCCCCACCCCATCTCCCCATCCAACAGCCTGCATCTTACCTTTATGGTGACATTTCCCTTGGTGATCTTCCTCATGTTGAAGCCCACCGTTGGGATCATGTCTTCATTGAACTGCCCCGACTGCAAGGAACAAACCACACTGAATCAGCCATATCACGGGGCTGGGGACTTGCAAACCCTCAGGCCGGCACAAAGCATCTAAACTTCCCAGCCTGATGACACTGGGCAGACTGTGGTGGAACAAGACTTAACTGTAGCTATTATTAAGTCCTAGCTGGAGGTGAACCAAGATGCTCTGCAAAGACTGTCCTATATATTCTACCCCCTCTGGTCACAACCCTGGTCATGGCTAATGCCAGCAGCAAAAACAGTGCAAATCAGAACCAGGTATCCTACAGGGAACAAATACTGCCCAACGGCTAGGAGTGGGATGCACACTTCTGGGCCCACATGAGGAACTCCACTCATAACAGGACAAGTCCATTACTGCCAATATGCACTAGTTTATAGCTATAGAATCATAGAAATGTCAGGCTGGAAGGAACCTTGAGAGGTCATCAAGTCCAGCCCCATGTGCTGAGGCAGAACCAGGTAAACCTAGCCCACCCCGATTAGTGTGTGTCCAACCTTTCTGAAAAACCTGCAGTGATAGGGATTCTATAACCTCCCTTGGAAGCCTGTTCCAGAGCATAACTCCCCTCAGAGTTAGAAAGTTTTCCCTACTATTTAATCTAAATCTCCCTTGCTGCAGATTAAATGTATTACTTCTTGTCCTGCCTTCAGTGGACATGGAGAACAATTGATCACAGTCTGCTTTATAACAGCCCCTCACATGTTTGTAAACTGGTTACCTCTCAATTTTCTTTTCTCAAGACTAAACATGCCTGTTTTTTTAACCTTTCTTCACAGGTCAAGTTTTCTAAAACTTTTATGATTTTTGATGGTCTCCTCTAGACTCTCTCCAATATGTCCACATCTTTCTTAATGTGTGACACCCAGAACTGGACATAGTTCTCCAGCTCAATGAGCTATTAACTCTGAAGCTTAGGGAAGAATATTCAGATGTAACCACTGTTAGACTATTTCACTTTTGACTAAAGCACATAAAGGAGAAGTGCAGATCTTTATAACCTGATCTACTGTGAATGGCCACTGATTTTGGCATCAGAAATGGGAGAATTGTGGGAGAATATCCTCATCTATTTTCCTCCAGTCTAGCCCCTGGTGTTGGGGCTCCAACTGGGTTGAAAGGGTCTATAAAAATTCAAGATCTTCCTATAATTAAATCATGCCTACTTGTTATGTTTCCAGCAACACAGAAAAACAGAGATTTCTGGCTTAAGTTATGCTGCGCTAACTCATTTTAGGGAGTTGCAGGGTGGATTAAAAATCAATATTTAAAAAAAACAAACACAATTAAAAAAAAACCCACCTACTTGAAACTATTACAACCTAAGTTAAGACCTAAACTTATTACAATCTATTCAAATAGTTTAAATAAAAAACATGCAAGCAGTATGCATTTCTGCTGAAGTTTTAAAGGAAGTTAAACCGCTCATCTAGTGGAAGTCACTGGGTAAGTCCTTGAAACCAGTTTGCGCTGAAGTGCTAAATCAGCTTTTGACAGCAGTAACCTCTTCTGCAGATGCCGAGAGAGTATCATCTTCATTTCAGTTTATTCAACTAGTTCAGTTCAATGACTAGTTTGTTCAAAGTTAAGAAACCAACCGAGAGTTGAAAAAGCAGGAAAGCATGTTTTCCTCTTCCAATCTAAGAATAAAATGAGGTGCAAGAGGACGAGATCTACTAGTTCCAAGGCTGAAAGACGCGATGACCAGAAACTTTCTGTTCAGTTCACTAGTACTTCCTTTGTTTAATAAATCAGTTAATTGTAAATACAAAACATGTTTTGATATGCATCCAGCACATTTAAGGTAGTTTTGCTGAACTACTGAAAACAATTTTAAAACGCTAGTTTTCTCAATTTTCAATTGAATTCCAATTTCCATCTAAGTACAGCTTGATGCAAATCATGAATAAAAAATTAATCATCTATTAAATAATAAATGCATCATTCACCAATTCCTAACATAAAACATGTAAAAATTAAGAATCTGAATAAATGTATGTTAAGCTATACAATTACACTAAATCTATCCGTATTTAAGTATCTGCCTGGTTAGCAAAAAGAAGCACCAAATTTAGTGTAAAGGCTATATTTAATTGCCAATTGACATGTTTTAATGGCTGCCAAGCAATGAGAATCAACATCAACCGTTCTTTACGAAAAGAACTAAAAAAAGATTAAAACAGATTATTTAAATCAAGGTTTCCTGCTTGCTGACTAAATGGGTGAATTAAATCACTGCACTCGGGGGGGGGGGGGGAGGAGTTAGCCCTGCAATCCCAAACCTGGCGGCCTTGAAACCTTCCCGTTTGTAGGTCACTCTCTCCCCAAACAAAGGCTATTAATAGGCCTGGCATCAATGCTGCTTTTGTTGACTGCAACCAAGCGTGTGAGATGGGCTGCAAGCTCCACCCAGCGGGTATCTGATCAATTTGAAATTCTTGCTCCTTTAGCGACTGGAAGCAGCTGTTGGTCTTTTCTGCTCCCACCAAAGCCTCCTGACTGCTGTGAGGATGGGATGGGGATGGGAACAGCTCTCTGCTACTCCCCTTACTCCAGGCTATTGCAAGGAGTGGGAGAGAGGAAGATTTTAAGCACAACTAATCCTAGATTTGCCAAACAGTAGCAGCATGAAATTGACATGGATTTCTGGCAGCATCAATGTTGTCCATAGATTCTGCATAGCAGCACTGAAATTGACTGGCCTTGTCAAACCTATCAGGAGCAAGTACCACAGGTCCTCTCTGCAGCCCCCTCCTTCACAGACTCAGAAAGGCATCATAGATTCGAAGACCCCAGAAGGGACCATTGCAATCACCTAGTCTGATCTCCTTCATAAGACGTTCCTGAATTAATTCCTGTTTGAAACTGAGCAGATCTTTTAGAACAGACCACCATGATTTTAAAACTGCCAGTGATGGAGAATCTATCACAAACCCTGATGAATTATTCCAATGATTAATTACCCTCATTGTTAAAAATTTACCCCCACTGTTAAAAAAAATTATTTCCAGTCTGAATGTGTCTAGCTTCATGGCTTCAGGCCACATTTGGAAGGTTACTGTCACAACCACAGAGGCTGTATTTTTTTTTAAAAATGAAAACTTATGTTCCACTGAAGTTTACTAGTTAGGCCCCACCCACTTGCAAGGTATTTACAGAGGCCACTCCCCTGCGACTTACGGATTTTCCATTCCCATACAGGGGGTGCTGTGGGTGGGAAATGGCACGCACCAGCAGCGCAGTATGGAAACCCAGGACTGGAATAGCAGAGAGTACTGCAGGTAGGAATTCAGGTCCATTAGTACCCTCCTTCCCCCTCCCCCGGCCATTGTGCTCGGGATGGGGGCAGACAGCACTGACCCTTCGCTTTAAAGGATGCTGATAGTTTAGGCCAGATTAGTGGCCACTGATTCTGGATGCCAAGTTGAGGTGGACAGCAGCCAAAATGCCAAGTGAAGTCAGTGGGAACTACAGGTCCTGGACACCTCTCAAAATCAGTCCCAGCTTATCTTAATTTGGGCACCTCAAACTGAACAAACCAAAACCGCGGGCTAGGTTTAGAAATTTAGCTTTGACCTTTTTTGTATTGGGGGTGGATGGGTCCTTTCTATCTATGCCAGAAACCTGTGGATTTTCCATTTCCATTATATGAGAGTCCTTGTGACACAGCCCCCATCTTTAGAGCTGTAGGTATGACAGGATTCGGACGCCCCTTAGCCGGTGCTCCTTCACTGGGCCCAAAGGTCTGAGCGCTGTTAAGTTCCCTACTTTCCACTCCCTGCTGGTCCAAGGAGAAAGAGACTGGAGAGGACAGTCTGCCCACTGCTACGCAGAAGGCACATCCTACATCTGCAGCAGCCACATCTACATTGTTCGACTTGTAGGTGTAAGCAGGCACTGCACCTTTGGGTGCCATGGACCCTTTAAAGCTGGGAGCTACAGTTGTAAGTCATATGCCAGTTTCTATTCATAAGCCCCACAGGCACTTGCATGTAAGGTGTCCTGCCTCTTATGAGAGACTGATGTCAGGGCTGGACCTCTGAGGCGGGAAGGCCTAGTGGAAGACATACAGGATCAGGAGCTAGCTAGGGGTACTGGGAAGGCCTTGGGGAAAGGGATAAGAACCTGTAGAGCACTGCATGTTAGATTGCTTTGTTCTGGGTCTTTGTTTCTACGTTCCAGCCCTGAGAGAGGGAACTGAAATGGTGCAGTTGTTTGGAGCACTATTTCCCCTTATACAATTTGTGGACAGGTGCACCAGATTTCAAGTAGGTTTTTAATTATACATGAAATTGAATGAGCAATACTGTAGCCCACCCGATGTATTTCAACGTTGGCCATCCCCACGCGTTCTACTTAGCATGCCATTCACATCTCAGACCTATTGTTTCAGGGTATCTGCAGGTTCAGGAAGACGGAACTGCACCAAAGGACACTTCCATCCACAGCGGTGAGCACAAACCACCAGGCCAGTCAGTCCCTTGTCTGTTTTTCCCCCGTTACTTACATGGCCGACCCAGCAGGAGGGGAAGGCAGCAGATTCTCAAGGAAGCCACTGCCTACCCTGGCATTGCAGCAGAAACAAAGCAGAGGCTCCATCCCAATGCTGCTCCATACTTTGTATCCCTCCTCATTTATTTTTTAATCAACCTCGTTTGCCCACTTGTCTTTCTGGGCTCTCCATGGTCTGGTTGCCAACCATGGCCCCCACAGTGCTCCAGTACCACAGACGAGTGAGGCACATTCAGATGGACAAACCGACAGACTTGTATCCACCTGACCACTCCCCACTCTATTCCCTCCCTGCCACGTGCCTCAGTTGTGGGGCCACTCTCACTATTGCTGCCTCATTGGTCTCACTCTTCCCCCCTCTGGACATTCTCTCTTCTGATCATGTTTTCTAAGCTTACCTTCCTCATTAGCTTTAGCTGAACTCTGAGGATGCTCTCTGGATGAGGGCACAGAAAAACAGGGCCCTGGTGAGAGAGTTCCTTTTTTTCTAATTGATGGGGGCATATTTTAGTGCTGAACTGACAGCCTGGAAGACTAGAGGCTCTCCATGGAACAGATACAGCACAAATAGCAGGAGCACGAGCATCCCCCCGCTGGCTCCCACACATGTGCTTAACCCTGAGACCGAGCCATTGCTTTGTGGGGGACGTATAGTTCAGTCTCCACGGCCCATTCAGTCTTCAGCCTCTGCTGAAACAGTCAGCGAGAGGACCAGTGAATGCCACATCTGACAGACGCCCTGGGAACTTGCCTGAAACACCCACTCTTTATACACAGGCCATCAGAAAACTACACCTGTCAGTTGCGAGACGCCTGTGCGAGATTTAAACTGGTGGTCTAGAGGAAAGGGCCTCTGTAGCCCACTGCTCTCCCATGAGCTCTCCAGCTTCCTTCATTAGGATTCCTTAATTCCGCACACTCTTCCCCAAGCACAGAAAGCTGCAGAAAATGAAGGAATTGGGGTACACCTCCAAAGCTTCCCGTCACTACTGTGCATCTCAAATCATTCAAGGTGGACTGCAACAACAAAGGGCGTTCACATCCTGTTTTGCCTCTTAAGGTTGAACGAAGATGGTTGGCAAATACTGTTGTTTTTGTTCCTTATTTTCTGCATTAGAATCTAAGTCTTACTAGCCCAATTTCCCTCAAGACTCTACGGAAAATTAATGACAACATCACCGCTCAGGTAACAAACAAGGGGAACCTAAACAACTGAAGAGGGAAAGGAGCTTGTCCAACTGATTAAAATCATTTTGTTTTCATTAGCACCTATTTAACTCAAACTAATGACAAGGGAGTCAGGCTCTCTTGAAGAAAGATTTTACATCCTACTGAGCTAGTTAAAGCACAGAGAAAACTCCTGCTACATTTTACTAGAAAGCAACACACATGCGCGCGCTCTCTCTCTCTCCCCCTCCCTGAGCAGGGATAGGGGCTCAATTGCTTGAGGTCCTTGTTTTAGAAACAACATTGTACTGTTCAGCATTTGATTGCTGAATGTCTCAAGCCCTTCAAAATTAATATGTCCAGCAGAAGACCTCACCCACTGCTGTTATATATTTGCAGTGATTGAGCATCTTAAAATTGTCACTATTCGAAAACTTTTTCTGGTTTTAATCTGGACTGAGGGAAGGGGGGGTTATGGGCTCATAGCCTCTAGCTACACCGCAAAATCCTACTGTCAGTGAAGACAATTTACGTAACTCTGCAATCAGAAGAATGTAGTGCTTTTAAAAAGCCATCGGCTTTTCTAGATATAGCATATTAGCAAACCTTGAGGATTTTCAAACCTCCTCACAAGGATTTTGCAATAGATGCAGTTTCTTTTTTATTTCCTCTTTTATATTTTTAAAGACAAATTCTGGTATTCATGAAAAGTGGGAAGTAATATCCCAGGCAAAAGCAACATTCCTACACCCTTTTACTACTGCAGCTCTGTTATAAGAAGCAATGCACCATGCTATTCTAGTCCAGATATAGGGTTAGTGGTGTAAGTTTTGGGAACCACTAGATCAAGGTTCTGACACGCTTTGGAGATGTTCAAGGGGGGAGGGATAGCTCAGTGGTTTGAGCATTGGCCTGCTAAACCCAGGGCTGTGAGTTCAATCCTTGAGGGGGCCATTAAGGGATTTGGGGCAAAAAATGGGGATTGGTCCTGCTTTGAGCAGGGGGTTGGACTAGATGGCCTCCTGAGGTCCCTTCCAACCCTGATATTCTGTGATAAGTGGTTCCCAGGATACAGCCCATTCAAAACTGGTTCACTGTTTTTTATTCAGAGCTGGGGGGTAACCCTTGGGGCAGAATCCACTTAAAGCTGCCATTAGTAACTTCCCCTGCTCTCTGCTAGTGTTCCCAACACACAGAAACAGCTTCAAAATCCAACACAGCAGAACCCCGTTTATCTGACCTCATGGGCACCAAGGCCAGATCAGATAATCAAAAAATTGGATAAACTGGAGAATGGGCAAAGAGTTATCGAGCCGTTATTTTAACATGCAGAGTTGCTTTTAAACTAGTGACCCCTCCCATAAAAGCATTCAAGCACACCATCCTTATTTACAGCGTACACACATTACTACTTCTAGTAAAGAGTACCAGTTTTTAAAAATGCAGAAATGATCATTTTAAGTTGCAACCGCAGCCGTCCTGTACTATTTGGGAGTTGCCTGAGTTTATCATTTCTGCATTTTTAAAAACTGGCAGTACACGCTTTACTAGGAGTAACAGTTCGTGTACATGTACCGATCCTGTGTGTGCGCTGGTGGGGTTCCACTGATCCTGTGAGCTGGATAATGGAGGCTCGGATAAAGGGGGTTCTAGTGTAACTAAAGAGTAATTGGCAGTTGATTCTGGTTCTACAGAGAGGTGTGCGGAGCTGAGCCAGGAACAGGCCCCCATTGGGGTCCGGGGCCAGCCACAATGAGTCTGTGAGCTCTGGCCCTGCCTTCAGTACGTTCTAGGGGAACCTGTCCCCTAGAGGCAGCAATTCCCCATGATGGAGGGTTTTGCCATAGATAGTACAGATCCTCCCTCACTGAGACTTGCCTCCTAGACCCAGAAATTCCCTTTTTGCAGATAAGCAAATAAGAGAAGCCCTCTCATCTGAGGGCCCACCTGGGACCCAGCATGCAAAGATGTTCACTCTCATTTGGGGAAAGCAGTAACCCCCTAAAACACAAAGATGAGAGGGGTGGCCCATCTGGGCATCCCCAGAAGCTGAGTGGAAGAGGAATGGCCACCAGGCACCCCTGTCCCATAGAAGACTGCATGGGCAAGTCTTTGTGAGGAGTGACATGTGGGTCAGAGCTGGTGTGTGTAGGGGATAAACTCAGCAGTGCAGGGGAGGGGCGTGAAAGGGCCCCACTGCCCAGTTTCCCCACCCTTAGGGGCTGGCTCTGCTTTTTTGAAACTCCCAAGCTCCCAGACAGCAGAGGTGTCTTTGGCAATCCCTCGCTCATCCCAGGGATCCTCCAAACACTATTTGCAGTGAACCAGTAGTCCTTCAGTTAAAGCTTTGCCAAAGTGTCACGTTTTCAAAACGCAGCCTTGAGAAGTCCTTCGATGAATACATGAAATGGCTGTCAAAGACAACTACAGTAGAATCTCAGAGTTACAAACACCTTGGGAATGGAGGTTGTTCCTAACTCTGAACAAAACGTTACAGTTGTTCTTTCAAAGGTTTACAACTGAACCTTGACTTAATACAGCTTTGAAACTTTACCGTGCAGAAGAAAAATGCTGCTTTCCCTTCATTTTTGGAGTAGTTTATGTTTAACACAGCACTGAACTGTATTTATTTAGTCTCTGCTGCTGCCTGATTGTGTACTTCCACTTCCAAAGGAGGTGTGTGGTTGACTGCTCAGTTCGTAGCTCTGAGATTCTCCTGTAGTCTCTGTTCCCTTTGGGGGGTTGGGAGGTGCAGTGGGGCTGCAGGGGATCTGGAGAGCTGTGCAGTGGAGTGAGACACGGGCTCTGTCAGAGTCCCCCTCCTCCATCAAAAAGGAGCTCCTCCTTGAGCAGAAATAGAGGAAATTTCTGGGCCAGAGGCTGCCTCGCTCCCTGCCTTTGTATCCTCCCACCTCCCTGCAAGTCACTGGCACCCCACCCCACTGCGCTCCAGCACCTTTTCTTTCTCACCCCTTCCCCCCCAACTCCATGCAAATGCCTGAGCAAAAGGCTGCTGCACCAAACTTAAAACAAGCTCCCAATCACTTGTGCTATCTACAGTTGCCAGGGCACCATTAGCAAGAATGAACATTTGCTTTGGTGTCCTGGCTAAAGTCCAGCTGGGGTAATTACACAGAACCTTCTGCCAACCTAAGTTACCCATGTCATCTGAAGTACAGATTATTTCCCTTTTTCCATCCTAAACTGTTGCTGCGTTTGTCAGACACACATTGCATCTCACCCCAAAGATGGCTGGATTTTAAAACAGGATCAGGTATGGAGGGTGGCGGGAAGAGGGGGTACGAACTGTACGCTCAGAGGGGACAACAGTTCTCTGTACATGGAGTTGGTGCTCTGACCAATACTGGGAGGATGAATAGCATGCCCTGTAGTGAACATGGTCTTGCATGAACTGTGTGTAGAGGGGAAGTGTGAAATGATAGGCTCTCTGGCCCTTTTTATGAAAGCGAAGAGCATCTGGCCTCCAGTCTCTACTTCGTGGGCTTGTCTGCACTAGGGATGTAAAATAGTAAACTGTTAAATGGTTAACTGATAAGCATTAGTCTTATCGGTTGACCCACACTAACCGTTAACCCCAGTCACGCCGGGCCGGAGCAGCCCCAGCCATGCTGAACGGATGGTATCAAGGTACAGCTTCCACACATCACGTGTTTTGGCTGGGAATTTCCTTTTTTTTTTTAAAAAAAGAAGGAGAACTAATCCTTGTAAAGAGATTTCTCCTTCTTCCTAACCTTATAAGAATTGTTGCATTTTTAAAACCAACCACCTCTTACTGCCTTACACACTTGGTTATAAGCCAACACCCCTAGCTTGTCTTTAAATATCAAGGACTCTCAAATTTTGGGGGTGCACATACCCTACTAGCAAGCAGCAGCTAGCGTGACTACAGGCTTTGGGCATTTAATCCCAAAGCACGCAAAAATGAACAGTCTGGACTGGAGGGCATGTGAAAGGCCATCAGGTGCTCCTCTGCTGCAGACCTTGGAAACTCTGCAAAGCAGCAGCTCTGACTGCAGCCCTGATCCTGGACATCTAGTACATTCATCACAAGTCCTGGCACTGGTGGCTGGCTCTGCTTCCACAGAGTTTACAAACAGGCAGGGCAGACTCTTTGGGGACTCTATAAACGTTTAGAAAGGAAAGATGGTCTTGTGGTTAAGGCCCTGGATTTGGACTCCGGATATCTGGATTCAATCCCTGCATCTGACAACTCCTTACGTAACCCGGGACAAGTCACTTTATTTCTGTGCCTTATTGGTAAAAGGGGGATGATATTTTTTTCCCTCTCTCCCGCCCTCTGTCTGTCTTGTCTATTTAGATTTTAAACTCTTCAGGGCAGGGACTATCTCTGACTATGCCCAGCTTCATCTCTGTTGGAGTCTCAACATGCTACTACCATAGCTAAGACTTTCTCTGCTTCTGCAGCCTATTATTATCATAAATAATGCAGTGTACAGAAGGAGTAATGGCCTTGGCTAAGGCAGTTCTCTGATCCTGAGGAATTTATAAAATCCACATGCTTCCCAGATCCATTAAGTCTCTGTGCTCCTAAAGAATTTAGAATCCCCACATAATCTTAGCAAGGAACCCTGCAGACCTTATACACCCTGCAGTGCTCCAAGTTTTCATAAAATAAAGCTACAGTGAAAGGCTCCAAAGTTAATCCACCTTCTATGATTAAAGCTATAATTTCCATGGCCTATGCCATTCTTGGCATCCTAAGATTGCAAGCAAGGAATCCAATCAGTGACAGTTATGGGAATAGTTTCTGTGATCTGGGAACTGGATTAAGACTAAAGGCACTTCAGAGAGGGGCCACAGCATGGTAACTTTTAATCATGGCAGACCTAGCCTAGACTTGCTCAACTTAGAGGTGGTGAAGGAGTATGTATCCCTTCGTCAGTCCCCCAAGTAACCCAGTCCTCACTGTGGATGTACTATTGACTCTCTGATCCCTTCCTGCCCTGCATCACACATTACAAAGAAGCAGAGGAAAGTTTCTGCAGAAATCCTGCTCTTACATTCTAGTACAAAGAGAAGTGTAGAGAGTTATAAACTCTCATCAATAACCCTGGCACTCTTCCTTCTTATGAAGGGTTGGTTTGTCTACACTGGCACTCTACAACGCTGCAACTTTCTCACTGAGGGGTGTGAAAAAATACACACACACACACCCCCATCCCCAAGCGCTGCAAGTTTCAGCGCTGTAAAGTGCCAGTGTAGACAGTGCTCCCAGCACTGGTAGCTATTCCCCTCAGGGAGGTGGGTTTTTTATGCCGCATCTACACAAGCCACGGCAGCACTTTCATGTTACTAGTGAAGACGTGCCCTTAGCGTGCAAGCGCGTGGGAGCAGGGACGATACAGTTTGTCCGTCAAGCACTATGCATGTGGACAGCATGAGGTCACGGTTCTTGGTTTTTTACAAATTATGGATCCAGTAGCTTGGAACAGTCCCCAGGATTTCAGAAATTCTCAGTAGGAACCTGATTCAGACCCTATTGTGTAGCACAGCAATAAAATGGGCACCGTTTTGGATATCCTCCAACCTTGAAGGGCAATCTGTAAACACTGGCAATGTTAAGATGGCACTACCTTTTCCCCACAGATCTGCTCCCCATGAGTACTCTGCATTAGATCTGGGTTGAATTAATGGAGACCATTAGGCATTTTCCTCATTTAGGAAAATATAACTGAATTATGTTCATTCTGACCCTATTTCCTCTGCATTTATGTCCATATAATTCACTTGTCATTGTTGTGGGGTAAATGAGGTCAAGCCAGTCTTGCTAGATGTGCTGACTGCAGCTACCCAAGTCATACTCAGTTGAGGCGGATTTCTACAAATTGAGGGTTTAGCATCCCTGATGAAAGGAGAGCTTCTTTGTACAAATGGGAAACAATGATTCTTAGGACAGTATTGCTCTAGTGTGCATGTTTACATTTTACTCAATGAAGTATCAAGACGGGAGGGAGGTAGGGGAGAGAAGAGAAGAACCCATATAAGATAAGAACAATTCCATTCTTAAAGGGAACTGCATGGCTGGTTGGGGGAGGGGGGAGAAATCAATTAACAATAGCCTCTAAAAAATGGCCTTGTGTCAAGGAGGTTGGAGGACTTTAGCTTTCTATCAACACCCTGGGACTATTACTACAGCACAGAGCCAAGCCAACAGAGCCAGAAGAGACCTTTCTGGGTAGAACCTGAGGGAAGCTCGGAGGGGAGGGGGGGAGAAGGGAAAGGAGAATCAACCCCAAACATGGGACATTTCTCTATTCTTTAGAAATGACAAATGCCTATTCGGGGAAGTGCAGGCTTTCACTTTGCTTTCACTGAGGATGTGTGCAGGAGGATATGTCCCCTATATACTCAACCAGGCTGGTGGGGGAGCAGAATCTGAAATCTGGGAAGAATCTAAATAAATCTCTCTCTCCTGCCACCCCCACTTAGTCTCTACTATGTGCCCATTCATACACCCTGTCTACACTTAAAAAATTACATCTGCACAGCCATCCTGATGTAGTTACACCAATTTCAATATCCTTAATGCAGACAGGCTCCTAAAACAAATAAAGTGACCCATCATCATGAGGTTTATAGGCAGACACCAGTGTCTCTTCTGGTGCTTACAACTTTGCCAGGCTGCTGCATGAAATTAAGAAGATTCTTGTCGGTCTCTCTACTCCTATTCAAAACCCTTTGCTCAAAAGTGAAATTGTCAAAAATAATGTCAGTTTCGTACTATTGGTTGTGAACTCCCCAATCCAGGCAGAGGCAGAGCACCGGAGATAAGGATGGAAAAACAGAGACATGGAGAGGACAGAAAGGGATGGAGACCTTTTCCCTCCCACTTCACAAACATTCAGGCAGCAGAGTGAGGCTATTGGATGGCGTTTCAAATTTATAAGACACTGACTAACCAGAGGATGATATGAAAGATGAAGTGAAGTCCTGAAGCAGCATCCAATGATACGTTTCCTGCAGCTGGAAGACTGGACGGGAATTCTCAATATGACATTGCACACGGATCTCATTGGCAGAGACACCCCCTCCCTTCTTCTTTCATATCAATCTCGATCTAGGACAGGGGTTCTCAGAACAATTTTTTTGGTGTCCTCAGAGAGAGTGTGGCCACCAACCCTCACTTGCAGTCACTCTGAAAATTTTCCAAACCCAAGCCCAGAGCCAGAGCCCAGGGGCTGAAGCCTGCTGAGCACACACACTGGCCCCATGTGTCTCCAGAGGTGCTGCCCGGAGCCCCCAGGAGGGTGTGTGGTGCAGGCTGCTTATCCCCTGCTGGCAATGCCAGCAAACACCAAGGCAGCCAGGAGCAACAGCTGGGTGCTTTTGCCCCCCCCCCACAGCCCCATCTCCACCCAGGAGGCTGTCCTGGCTGCAGAAAAATCCCCTGGTGGCTGCATTTGAGAAAAGCTGGTGTCTGAAAACTAAGGACTTGCCTACGCTGGCAATTTACAGCGCTGCAACTTTCTCGCTCAGGGGTGTGAAAAAACACCCCCCTGAGCACAGCAAATTTCAGTGCTGTAAAGCACCAGTGTAGACAGTGCACCAGCGGTGATCGCTGCGCCCCCAGCGCGGGTTGCTACGCCCCTGGTGGGAGTGGGTTTTTAGAGCACTGGGAGAGCTCTCCCCCAGCACTGCTCCGCAACCACACAAGGCATGTTGAAGTGTTGCCGCAACAGTGCTTTAGCGTTGCCAGTGTAGACTAGCCCTTACTGAGTCTTAACTAAGCTATTACTTTGCGGGCACTTGTGCTTATATTTTTACATTTAAAAAAAAATTAAAAGAATGGGAGGAGTTTGGGGAAGGTAAGTGAGCAGTCAGGGCTGAGTTTGTGTAGCCAAAAGGTATACCTGTTTGAGACCGTACCCAAGGCATCCAGACAATGTCACGCTCAGCACCTCGCTGGTGCAAAAGGCTGGGAATCAAGACCTTGAGAAGGTGGGAGTGATGGCTATTGAGACTCAGCTCTTCAGGATCGAGACCCTCTATTATTAGTCTGCAGATTTCTAACATTTTTATGTACAATAGTGCCCAAAGTGTCTCACTTCTTTAAGAAAAGGAGGACTTGAGGCACCTTAGAGACTAACCAATTTATTTGAGCATAAGCTTTCGTGAGCTACAGCTCACTTCATCGGAAGCTTATGCTCAAATAAATTGGTTAGTCTCTAAGGTGCCTCAAGTCCTCCTTTTCTTTTTGCGAATACAGACTAACACAGCTGCTACTCTGAAACTTCTTTAAGACTATTTCTTTCAAATAAGACCACATATACGAAAGAGGAAAGCCCCTCCAGCTGACACTCATGAGGCAAACACAGCCAAAGATCAAAACCACTCCAATTAAAAAACAACACTCCACCAGCACAATTCTACAAAAACAATTATTAAAACAACCACGTGAACAATAGCACTACAGTGGCATTTGGCACCATTACTACAGTACCCTCCTCAAACAGGCTGAATGTGAGGAGCAAATGGAAGTCAGGCATTTTCTTAAATAATTTAAAACTTCTTTCAAATCATCTGTCAGTATAAACTGTGTGTGTAACAGTGGTCAGTGTATATCAGTTTTAACCTTCAGTGCTGCAGGCCTGTAAGAAACAAGAACTCTCACACATGGCTATTGCAGCGAGGATACAACCGCCCGCCATCACAGATGGTCTTATGTAACTTAATTCTTTTAGTTGTGAAAGCCACAGTTAATGCTGTAACAAAACTCTTACACATACGCATGTGTGCATGCCTCACTCACTCTTAACATTTCAGCTTCAGCCCAAAGGTGAAGTCTGGGGATGATCCATTCAGCTGATGAGTTATCCAAGTAGGGAAATATGGATTCATAGAATCATAGAACATCAGGGTTGGAAGGGACCCCAGAAGGTCATCTAGTCCAACCCCCTGCTCGAAGCAGGACCAATTCCCAGTTAAATCATCCCAGCCAGGGCTTTGTCAAGCCTGACCTTAAAAACCTCTAAGGAAGGAGATTCTACCACCTCCCTAGGTAACGCATTCCAGTGTTTCACCACCCTCTTAGTGAAAAAGTTTTTCCTAATATCCAATCTAAACCTCCCCCATTGCAACTTGAGACCATTACTCCTCGTTCTGTCATCTGCTACCATTGAGAACAGTCTAGAGCCATCCTCTTTGGAACCCCCTTTCAGGTAGTTGAAAGCAGCTATCAAATCCCCCCTCATTCTTCTCTTCTGCAGACTAAACAATCCCAGCTCCCTCAGCCTCTCCTCATAAGTCATGTGCTCTAGACCCCTAATCATTTTTGTTGCCCTTCGCTGGACTCTCTCCAATTTATCCACATCCTTCTTGTAGTGTGGGGCCCAAAACTGGACACAGTACTCCAGATGAGGCCTCACCAGTGTCGAATAGAGGGGAACGATCACGTCCCTCGATCTGCTCGCTATGCCCCTACTTATACATCCCAAAATGCCATTGGCCTTCTTGGCAACAAGGGCACACTGCTGACTCATATCCAGCTTCTCGTCCACTGTCACCCCTAGGTCCTTTTCCGCAGAACTGCTGCCTAGCCATTCGGTCCCTAGTCTGTAGCGGTGCATGGGATTCTTCCATCCTAAGTGCAGGACCCTGCACTTATCCTTATTGAACCTCATCAGATTTCTTTTGGCCCAATCCTCCAATTTGTCTAGGTCCTTCTGTATCCTATCCCTCCCCTCCAGCGTATCTACCACTCCTCCCAGTTTAGTATCATCCGCAAATTTGCTGAGAGTGCAATCCACACCATCCTCCAGATCATTTATGAAGATATTGAACAAAACCGGCCCCAGGACCGACCCCTGGGGCACTCCACTTGACACCGGCTGCCAACTAGACATGGAGCCATTGATCACTACCCGTTGAGCCCGACAATCTAGCCAGCTTTCTCTCCACCTTATAGTGCATTCATCCAGCCCATACTTCCTTAACTTGCTGACAAGAATACTGTGGGAGACTGTGTCAAAAGCTTTGCTAAAGTCAAGAAACAATACATCCACTGCTTTCCCTTCATCCACAGAACCAGTAATCTCATCATAAAAGGCGATTAGATTAGTCAGGCATGACCTTCCCTTGGTGAATCCATGCTGACTGTTCCTGATCACTTTCCTCTCATGTAAGTGCTTCAGGATTGATTCTTTGAGGACCTGCTCCATGATTTTTCCAGGGACTGAGGTGAGGCTGACTGGCCTGTAGTTCCCAGGATCCTCCTTCTTCCCTTTTTTAAAGATTGGCACTACATTAGCCTTTTTCCAGTCATCCGGGACTTCCCCCGTTCGCCACGAGTTTTCAAAGATAATGGCCAAGGGCTCTGCAATCACAGCCGCCAATTCCTTCAGCACTCTCGGATGCAACTCGTCCGGCCCCATGGACTTGTGCACGTCCAGCTTTTCTAAATAGTCCCTAACCACCTCTGTCTCCACAGAGGGCTGGCCATCTCTTCCCCATTTTGTGATGCCCAGCACAGATTCAGTGTGGGGAAAAAGGTAAAGCCAAGGGTTTTTTGTTTTGTTTTACAAATAGACCAATTTTAGTCTCCCGTGCCAAGATATGGGCTTGGGAGACTAAAGAGACTTGATTTTCAAAACTGCTGAGCACCCAGCCATTCCCAGACAATTCCCACCAATAGGAGTTGGTCCAATAAAATATCCCCTCACCCACCTTGTCATTCCTAGAACAGCAAGTTGCGAGAGCACCCTAGTAAGACAGATAAGGAGGGAGCAAACATTATTGCCTGTTACAGACATCACTAACCAGCTATGAATTTACTATCATTTGCCTCCCCCTTAGGGAGTTTCAGCTTAGACAGCTGAGCCCCATTTCCAGGGAGCTGCCTGAGCTTCTCTCCTGCTGAGGTGACAGATGCAGTGGTCAAATGATTCACCTGAGGCTGCAGTGAATTACTGACTCAGACAGCATCCTCCTGGCTTCTGTTTCTGTGCTCACACAGTGCCTTTGAAGGTCACCACCTGTGTGAAGCTTAGTCAGTTGTGGTCTGATTGTCAACAGATGTTAAACACCTGCAGCTCTTAGTGGAGCTCTGAGTGCTCAGCACTTTGGAAAAATCAGGACTTCTGCAGACAGCTGAGTTTCACAGCTATTTCTGAAGAGAACAAAAGCATCTATGCAACACACTTGGTATGTGGCGGGTTAAATCGGAAGCAGGATTGAAAGCACGCTACCAACATTCTCTAGTCTAGGGAACTACACTATAGAAGATCACACTGGAGCCACTGCCCTTACATAGTGATCCCACATGACAAGTCCTGGTCAGCTTCACTTTGCTGATCCTGTTGAGGAGGGACAAGAACAATGTGTAGCTGAAGCAAAAGCAGGCTGGGGAGCTCCAAAACTACAAGACATATCTGGAGTCAAAGAAAGAGGCGTGGATCAGAGTCCCCTTTCCCTTGCTCTGGCTGAAAACTGGCCCCTTTGTAGCTCATCACATTTCTCCAGTGAATGAAACTGACCCAGATGACGTCAGTTACGTGGCCCTACTGTGCTCAGGAAATAATCTGGAAAGAAGTGGCCTTTAAGGAAGGGAAGGATCACAGGGTGGAGAAAGGAGACCAAGTGAGGAAAAAAATAAGTGAATTACTTTGGCACTAACTGCATCTGAATTTCATTCAGTTATAGATTTAATGGAGCAAGTTGTCTTCAAAAGAAAAACAAGCCTCTTCGAGTGTTAGAATCATCATTTGAGAAGGGTTAGGAGGATGGAGAACATAACATAAGAACGGCCAGACTGGATCTGACCAATGTCCATCTAGCCCAGTATCCTGTCTTCTGACAGTGGCCAAAAATGAAATCACTAACGCTCCCAACTAGAAACGATTTTATTAATCCCTCACCACAAATTACTGCAGCTTTCCAGGGAGCTTCCATTTTTTGGCCAGCCAGCCTTCTCAACAGTAACAAGAGCCTTTCAGTGCAGTATTTCAGCCAGGTACACACAGACACCCTGCCACACATCTCATACAGTGGTCAAACATGGCTCTACTAAAACAAGGTTTTGTAACTGGGTTCCATTATGGCTGAGTATAGCACACTTCTCTCTGTACTGGGTGAACAGATTAAAAAAACCCAAACATGCTAGTAAAAACCTGAGATCTACTACAAGGAAGTTTATACAGCACTGTTTCTAAAAGCAACCGCTTGGGACTATGGTAAGGCTCTGTTTAAAATGGGTACAGAGAGACACCGTGGGTGAGGTAATATCTTTTACTGGCCCAACTTCTGCTGGCAAGAGACGTATGCTTTTGAGCATCTCTCTAGCCAGCAGAAGTTGATCGAATAAAAGATACTCTCTCACCTACCCTGTGTCTCATACCCTGGGACCAACACAGCTACAGCACCACTGCATACATAAAATGGTTTCAGACAGTTACAAGCTCTGATAGCAGCACTATGCAGCAACGTCATGGCCTGAGCAGGGTCTCCCTGGATCTTGGTTCGAGGGGAGGCATGGAAGATGATGTGTATTATCTGCAAGTATTGACTCCAGTTTAGTCACTAGCTAGTGTGCAGGGACCATTGAGACCAATGAATTTACTTTTGTACTTTTACTTCTCTCTCCATTCTGGAGGCACTGGGGAGCCTGGGGGTCGGTGGGAAGCAAGAGGTGGGTTGCATTAGGTGTGAAATTGATAATCAGTGAATTCCCCTTTAGTTTAAAGGCTGTAAAGA
Organism: Chelonia mydas; assembly: GCF_015237465.2. Lineage (NCBI taxonomy): Eukaryota > Metazoa > Chordata > Testudines > Cheloniidae > Chelonia > Chelonia mydas. The sequence continues at coordinate 14,890,580 of NC_051261.2, read as the reverse complement.
TAAATAAAATTAAAGCAGATATTAAGAAATACCTGTAGAAGCTTTAACATTTCTACTTAATGCCATTTCTAGTAAGTGAGGGCAATTAGGAGAGAGAAACATGTTCTGGATACAAGTTGAAAGAGAAAGCCAGCAGATTTAAACCTTACATTAAGGTAAATTTCAACATGTACGTGTCATTTTACAAAGAATGGAGTTCTGCTTTAAGTTAACTGGTATTTTTTCCCCCCACTGTGCTCCACAGAATGAGAAAAATGAAGAAACAAGAATGAGAGACTGGACTGATGGGAGGATGTTGGGCCTTGAGAGAATCTGACAAAGTTAGAGAAGCAGTGGGTTACTTTACAAGCAAGCAGTGTTCGTTTTCTCAGGTGTCTCACACTTCTTTATATGCCGGTCACAGGCCTTGTCTCCACGCTCAAGAGCTCCATTGTTTGTTTAAATGAGACTTCAAATTTCATTCATTTTCAAGTCTCCCTAATTCAAGGCTTTTCAACCCGGATGAAGGGTGGGAAACCAGTCTAGTCCAGCAGGGGACAGAGGAGCAGACAATGCAAGGAAAAGGACAGAAAGGGAAAAAACTGAGGGGACAGCAGGAAAAGCTCTGATACAGCCCTGCGACCAGTACAAATTCACTACTGAGGCTATGAGTAAATGGCAGGTTGCTCCTGGACAAGTCACTTGCCTACCTTCCTCCCTGCTCTTTGCAACTTTCAGCATGCCCACAGGAGCACCTGGAGCCCGGCTGCAGAAAGCAGCCAATGGCACGCCATCCTCACCCACCTACCCTAGCAGCTCATGCTCTCTGATGGAGAGCCAGAAGACAGTAAGGATCAGATACAGCAGAAAGGAGAGGGGCAGCAAGTGTGTAACTGAAGCATCGAGCAAGGGACACTGGGAGAGACAAGGACAGGGGCGGCGAGTTATATCTCCAAGTGGTGCCTTAGCACCAGCAATATACAGAGCCCAGGGGCCCAGCTCCATCAATATTTGGGTCCGGGTGTCCCCCCCGGCCCCACCTGCCTCCTCCCTGCACCTCCCCCAAGTGTCCCCCAGCCCCTACTTGCTGCCCCCAGCCCCCGCCGCACGCCTCCCTGGGCCCTGGAGCAGAGGTCCCTGCCTCTTCTGTGAAGCTCCATGCTGCCTCCCTGCAGCAACTGCTGCCACAGGGTCCTAGTGCCCCCCCTCCAAATCTCGACTGCCAGGGCAGACTGACTGAGCCTGCCCTTCCACCTCAGACCCTTCCCTTTTCCAGCAGGACCCTCCACCAGCACAGAGCCCCCCCTCCCCCCCAGTCACCACTCCTGCCCCATGTTGGGCAAGGAGACAACCCCATCCCTCACCCCCAGTGAAGCTACAGTCAGGGGCAACAACAGGGGATGGGGCGCACGCAGCACCCCTCAGCAGGTGAGGGAGATTCTTAGACCTGAGGGGGGCCCTAGGAGCACATGCAGTGACAGTGGTGGGGGTGAGTGTGCTGCTGGGGGGGGGGGCGGGAAAGGAGGGCTCCTCCCCCAGAGCTCGCTGCTGCCAGCAGAGAAAGAGCTGGGGGGAGTCCTACTCTCTGGCCCCTGTCCCGGAGCAGCCTGACTGCACCCCAAACTCATCTCCAGCCCTGCCCCACCCCAGAGCCCACACCCCCAGCCAGAGCTTTCACCCCCCCACCGCACCCTCAACCCTCTGCCCGAGCCCTGAGCCTCTCCAGCCCCAGACAGAGCCCTCATCCCCCAACCCTCTGCCCTAGCCCTGAGCCTCTCCAGCCCGACAGAGCCCTCACCCCCTACACCTGCCCTGAGCCCCTCCCACACCCCAAACCCCTCATCTGCAGCCACAGCCCTCACCCCTGCACTCCCTCCCAAAACCTGCACCCCAGACCTCCTCCCCTAGCCTAGGGCCTGCACCCCAGACCGCCTCCCCCAGCCAAACTCCCTCCCAGAGCTTTGGACAGGTGGGGGGCAGAGTTTGGGCACCACCAAAATTTCTACAAGCCTGCCACCCCTGGACAAGGAGGCACAAATGCGCTGCAAGGAAGATTCCAGGAGGTAGAGGTAGAGACCCATGGCCCAAATTCAGCTTGTCACATCCTTATGGCCCTCTTCTGAATCCTTAGTTCAAAATGCAGCACTAATTTCACTGGCCAAGATTACAGCTGTTGATGTTTGCACTTTTCTGGGATTTCACAAACAAGTTAGAACTTTGTTTAATTAAGGAAAGCTGACACTGTTAAAATATCTATATTATTTGTTATTAGTGGGAGAGACTGGGGACCGCCCTCTCAGGGTGTCTCCAGAACAGGATAAAAGGGTTTTTTCCTCAGCTAACGTATAAAAAAACCCTTTTATCCTACTTCATAGATACCTTTGGATATCAGTGCAGGGAGCTTCCCCCTTTACCCGTGAAAAACACAACATGGGCAGAATAGTTTGAGCAAAATGCATTATTTGGGTTCAATTCAAGATCCCGTCTAGACTGCTTACACTTGCCTATTCCTGCCATTATCCCTGTGCAGGGCTGCGCCAAGGCATACAAATGAGAATCTGAAAACTTCAGATTTAGGTGCATTGCACATTAACCCGCCTCAGAACATGGAGGGTGTATGACTCAGCAATTAGAGAAGGGAGACTTGGACTCAGGAATTCTGGCTTCTAGCTGAACTCTGCCACTGACCCACGTATTGACCGGGTCATTTGAACTCCCTGCTAAAAATTTCTTTTTGCATAACGAGATTATTATTTATGGGCATTGCAACTAATGTATGTAATTAGCTGACATCAAATTGGGTGGGCTCACTGCAGTGAGGCAAGACAGTGAATTCAAGTTTCATTTTAAAAGATCACTAGCCACCTGATTGCAAAGATAAGATTTCAAAATGGGAGCCGCTGCAGTTGTCTGATGTCCGCTGATGACCTGAAACAGCAGCTCACAGGTGCAAACTTCTCTTATTCGAATCAAATAACTGGGGTGTTAATCCTGATGCCTAATGATATTGAACATCACTGTTACCTATTCACCCCTTATTGGAAACACACAAGAAAGAGGGACACAATTTGTACAGCAGCTCGTTTTGTTGTCTGGAATGGTCTGGAGTGCAGTTTGGGGGATTTTCTTGCAATCTAAAATCTCAAACTTTTAAGGTATTTTGAGATCTCCAGATACAGCTGAGCAACACTGTTCTTCAAGTGTGGGATCAGGGAAGTCCAGATATAGGCCTCAACCCACCAGTAATTTACGAAAAGAAAACATTACACATGACGGTCAACCTTACCGTAGTCTAAGGTGGCTCTACACAGGGTTTCCAGCAACAAGAGAAGGTCATGAACAGCCATTCAAGCGGCCCACACATGAGCCCATTTTAATGAAAAGAGACTATTCAAATGTGGGGAAGTTCCCTGGCCTGTGTTATGCAGGTGGTCAGGCTAGACTGGTCCCTGTCTTACCGTGGAATCTATGACACTGAGCCCTGTGGTAAAAATACCAAGCTCCAGATGCTGAAATCCCATCGTTCCATGTTGCGTCAATGCCTCCAGCAGTTGAAGAAGAAGAGTTTGTGCTAGAGATCTCCCTTGGAGGACACATTAACGTAAACTGGAAAATTTCTCAGCCCTTAATTGAAAGAAGGGTTGAAGCTTTAACAAAAAACCTAACCCTTTTTCTTCCAAGTGTGTCTTATGCATTTGAGCATCTTTTAAGGTCTGAAGACAAGTTAAATCCCCCTCAATCAAATTTTACTTGTGTATCTGTTGCCAAGTCTGCTAGTTTTCCAATTGTCCACAGTCTCTCCAAGGAAAACAGAGTAGGCAAGACTTGGATTTCTTATGAAAGCCAATCAGAATTTGTTTTGCAAAACCTTTCAGACCTTCTTTACACATACTTCTTTGAACCTCAACTCCCCCCAGCTAGGCAAGGAAAGACAGATACTGTGGCAAAGAATAGTCTATATTTGGAGGTGGAATGCACCCTTTCCACTCCAGCTGGGCTAGAGCAGGGCTTCTTAACATCACAGGAGCTGCCAGCAAACCTTCCACCTGCTGGACACAGAAGACAGCTGAGGAGTACCTGCCTTCTGTCTCCACCTGCTGGAAAGGAAGACAGCTCCACCCGTCTGAGCTGCCACAAAAGACCAACTATGGCCTTGAAATCGGATAAGATGCAACTGTTCACTAATGGCTTCCATTGGTGCAGCTGTGCCCCGGACTAAAATCCTAAGGTAGGCAAGACCTTAGGAAAGCCTAAAGAATGACTCTGGTCTATCCCCCACAGTTGCCAGTTTGGGAAAATTCTTCAAGGCCTATTCTCCAGTTCTTATCCCAAGAAGCTCCATATTCAAGAGCCATTTTGTCATAATCCCTTCTTTACATAGAATTATAACCTTCCAGTATTATGGAATCACAGTACTGACCATGTAATTAAAAGTTGGGACTAGTTTTCCCACTGTAAATCTGATTTGGGTCCTTACTCCATCAGAGAGCTTTACATTTCAAACTTCACTTGTGTGGTCTGGGTCAGAAGAGATTTTTGGCAATATAGAAGGTGAATAAGACAAGCCATTTCTGAAGTACAGAGCTCAGAATAATTTTCAAAGTCTGAATTACAGCTACCTTCCCACAGCTTGTGTGTCACCATGTCAAACACAGCATGTCCCAGAAATTTCAAATGTGGTTTATTTAATAGTCCTTGACAAGACCTCGTGCCCAGGACCCTAAAAAGGTCAGGTGCTTATTTTTAAGAGATACTTGCCATGGAATTTGGAACGTCCAAACCACCATTCAAGCCACTTTATTGATTTTGTCAAATGTACAGTGGACTTTAAAAACTCGGCTGGTACACACCTGTAGTGGATAAGCCCGAGTTCAAACAGCTGAACTACTCCACTGTAAGGACGTTATAAGCTCCACTAGCATCCATGACTGTTTGTAAAACTGTTCACCAGCAGAGCGCGTAACGACCTTAAATCAGAGTGTAGAGTATATGATTTGAACGCTACTACAGTAGAACCTCAGAGTTACAAACACCTCGGGAAGGGAGGTTGTTCTTTCAAAAGTTTACAACTGAACACTGACTTAATACAGCTTTGGAACTTTACTGTGCAGGAAAAAGTGCTGCTTTTAACCATCTTAATTTAAATGGAAAACAGTTTCCTTATCTTGTCAATTTTTTTTTTTTTTAGTAGTTTATGTTTAACACAGTATTGCACTATATTTGCTGTGTGTGTGTCTGTCTGTCTCTGCTGCTGTCTGATTGCATACCTCTGGTTCCAAATGAGGTGTGTGGTTGACTGGTGTGTTCATAACTCTTCAGGTTCTACTGGATAACACTTTTAATGGTATAAGTTCCCATATGTTTACTTTATTATATATTATAACAAGCTGCAACATGTGGAAAAAACCAGACAAGTCAGGGGGTGGGGGACTGGACATAACAGAAAATCAGCACCTTGTGCATAATTGATGATCTCAGCTCACTACTCATGATATACCTGAAATGTCCTGATAGCATCTGGAAAGAGCTCTTCAAGACGGAGGGTAGAAATACAAGGGTCATATAAGGAAACAGAGTTCAGGTTGTTTATGTAAAGCGGTTTTTGAATTTCTACTTTAATTCACAAAATTTAACAGCATCAAAGAGTCTGATCTGAAAAGGACATTGTTTTCCCTCCCAAAAACTCTGTGCCTTCGTCACCACACTGCTGTCCCTTCTTTCAGCATTTCTACTCTAACAGCCATTGTTGCTGAGCAAGTTTTTCACCTGTTGGGAGACAAAACCAATCAAAAAATCTTGCCGGCCTCAGGTCTCTACTGCCTTCCCAACCCACACACTTCAGATGTGACTTGAACAATTAAGGATTTAATTACAATGACTATTCTGGAGCTGCCTGCTTGCTGGCAGCCATCTTGCAGACAAGATCTCATTTGATAGTTGCAGTCCCAGGTACATATACACTTAAAACACTGCAGCTGCACCGCTGTCACGCTTCAATGTAGACACTACTTACGCCGACAGGAGGGGTTCTTTCATCGCCCTTGCACTGTCTACACTGGGGGCTAAGTCAGCATAGTTACATCTCTCAGGGCTGTGAATTTTTCACACCCCCAGAGAGATGTAGCGACTCTAAATTCCCAGTGCAGACTGCTTCACTGAGGTACTTTCCATCTGGCCCTAAAGGTTTAAAAAGTTCTTTAAAAAGATGTTTAGACTTCACTTATAAATATACACATTATAAAACAAAAGCAAGAAATTGTTTCCTCGTTTACTTATCTGGTAAGACACAACCAAGCTCAGCAGCATGGGTTTCCCATGCCATAACTAAGGCCATCACAAACCCCCAAAACAGAGCTGGAAGCGTGGGGGGGAGGATAAGAGCTGTACAGTCATCTTACAGCTCTTGCTTCCTGCTTTGCCATGGTCTAGTGCTTAACTGGCTATTGTATATAAAGACAGCCTAAAAGGTTTTTTCAGAGGTTCTGCTTGTTTGAAATTCATGTCTTGTCTAGCCTGTTTTTCCTGGAAGCCCATGAACAACTGGTTGGATAACATCAGATACCAAAACAGAAACCTGACTAACTACTGAAAGGTGAAGAAATTATTATATTTGGACTGGTTAAAATTGTTTTGTTTATACCTATTTAAAAAGGGACACTTCAACTTACACAGGTCTGAAATTTCTCTTTACTTGCTATTGTTAAAAGTAAACTTCTAAGAATCCCATAATAGGGCATAGAAAGGCTCCCTATTTGACAGCACCATAGGTAGTCTGTTTTCCTGATTGTGTGGGTAAATATTTTATAGTTAAACAGGACACTTTCAGACCACAAACATTAGCAGAGGGACTCAAGAAAAAGGGTAGCCTCAAATTATTTCTAATTCATGTTTTTTTAAAAACAAGCCTGAGTAGATTTCAAGTTGACAATGTCCCTTTAACTCTAATGCCTGAATAATAATTTGTAGAATGGGTAATTGAGAGCGCTCCGAAAGCAGAGGTGATTGCCACCAAAACAAAGACTAGACTTGACATTCCTGATATTTCTAAAATTAAACATTTAGATGTTAAAGCCTTCTTTATGCCTCACAACCTCAACTCCTCTTCAGTTCACCTTTAGCACCAGACAAATAATCTGATTCATTTTTAGAATGAGAAGTATTTGGTGCTTACAGCGTAAGGTAGCTTTGATGTGGACATCACCACAATACTGGGCAGGAACTGGTCTCAGTCACAGTATTCTGTTTCTGCATTGCCAGTGTCAAGGGAGACCCCCACTCCTCTATATGATGGTTGCTAAGGGCAAGGGGGCTCGGAAAAGAGCTATAACATCCAAACAAACGTTTGTGATTGTTACAGAAGCTTTCTGAACTATGTACTGGGCAGAACAAGCATGCTGGTGCCGTGACGTTGTTTATTCCCAAAAGACAGTCTATATTGAATGCTTTACAGATTAAAGATAACTGACTCAGAAAAACACATGGCACAGACCATACAGGAAGTAGTAAGCAGACATACCCCAGAGGTACTGCTGCACTTGCAAGAGATCTAAGTCTATCAGCCTCCTCTCAGCCTAGAAAGAAAAGGAGTACTTGTGGCACCTTAGAGACTAACCAATTTATCTGAGCATAAGCTTTCGTGAGCTACAGCTCACTTCATCGGATGCATACTGTGGAAACTGCAGAAGACATTATATACACAGAGACCATGAAACAATACCTCCTCCCACCCCACTCTCCTGCTGGTAATAGCTTATATAAAGTGATCACTCTCCTTACAATGTGTATGATAACCTGGATTTGTGCTGGAAATGGCCCAACTTGATTATCATACACATTGTAAGGAGAGTGATCACTTTATATAAGCTATTACCAGCAGAAGAGTGGGGTGGGAGGAGGTATTGTTTCATGGTCTCTGGTATATAATGTCTTCTGCAGTTTCCACTGAATGCATCCAATGAAGTGAGCTGTAGCTCACGAAAGCTTATGCTCAAATAAACTGGTTAGTCTCTAAGGTGCCACAAGTACTCCTTTTCTTTTTGTGAATACAGACTAACACGGCTGTTACTCTGAAACCTCTCAGCCTAGGACAATGAAGTTCTCAGACATTGTGGCAGCAATAAACTAAGCCTCATCAAGGAGGCAAGACCCTGTAGTGCTGCTGCCTTTTTAATTCTGACCCCTGACAACTGATCCATGGACTAGTGTTGACTCTGAAAGAAGCCACCGACTCCCCAAACACAGCACCACATCCACTCACCATCAAGAAAAGATGGAGGAAGAATAAGGGAAACCAAACTGTCCTCTCCAAAATAAAGCACTGGGGGAATCAAACATAGCAAGGACAAAGCCTAGAGGCAGATGGGGATGCCTTCTTACCAAAAGCACAAGTGTGTGCTTGTGAGGACAATTCCATACGAGCAGCATTCCCACTGCTGACCTTTTCTTCAGCCAAGACTTCCAAAGCTTGCTGGTTTGTCTTTGCTCCCAGATGAGTTTTGCTGTTGTACCAGGGTTTGTGGAGCTGCATGGTGCATCCCTGCAGATGAACTGGCACCGTTTGGGTGCTATTACTCAGAGCAGCTAGCAGTGCATCCCTCTGGCCACATGTCTGCAGCTGCCCTGCACAAGCTGCCTCAGGTAGGACAGCCTGAGTGTTAGAGTATTTAAGAACCTAGTCTAATTAATATTACATTACAAGCAAACAATAGATAATTTCACTCAAGCTGGTTGTTTACGAAGCCTAACGTAGCTCAGGGGCATGGGACCCTAACAGAAAGGGTCACCATATGCTGCAATGCCCAGGAGGGAAGATGCCAGATGGCCACCTTGGAGACCAAAGCCTTCTGTTTATCCAGTGCAGTGAAAGCTCTTCCTCCTTACTCCAGTGAGTCATCCCAGGCACAGAAAGGACCGTTTCTACACAAAAAAGGGGTCAAAGCCCTCTGGCCAATCAGTCTTTGGCTACGTTGGCTGCCAACAAGAGTGCCAATTTTAAGGATGTCTGCTAGGAAGTGAACACAGACCACCACCACACACCAGATAACTGCAACTTTAAATTGCTACCACTGATTTGGGAGAGGACTGAACCAACAAGAAGTGAAAGCTTCCACATCCTTTATCCCACCCAGACCTTGGCATTTCCAGTCATTTCAGTTAATGTTACACCACGAACAACTACAACGTAGTACAGCTACGTTACTACAAGGTATTTCCCTCCAACCACAATTCATATCACAAGGCCCTGGACGGCATGATACACAGTCAGCGAAAATAGGGAGTGGGTTGTGAACCCTGATGGCAGACTATCAAGAGGGTGCACGGATCGAGACCTGCAGTGGGTACCATGCATCAGGCCCACAGCTCTGTCCAGCACACACTGTTAAACCAGTTACCAATGACAGAGCAGCTCTTCCAAAAAGAAGCTTACATCTTGCCACATTGCCAGCTCGTGTTGCTATGGCTGTATACAGAAACAAACAGAATATGTTACCCCACCCTTAGCCACCAACAAAAGGCTATGAAGGACCCCTAAATACCTTGCTCAGGATTGCATTATACACCTGCAGTTCCTCTGTGCGGCACCCCATCAAACCATACTGAAATTGCCATGTCTTATTTCCACTGGCTAAAAAAACCTCTTTGAAGTAGGGCATGACTAGTGTTATTTAGAATATTTCCTGGTGCAGACAGAGTTATATAGTGTGAATCCACTTTGAAAATGAAAACAGGCAGCCACAACAAAGCAAGCTTCCAGCCAAGTAAACTCAGATTCTGGTTCTGCCCCTAGTTATCCCCATCTCCAGCCAGGCAGGAGGAAAGGCTTTTGAGAGAGGATGGGTCAGACTTCTGAAAGACATGGGGAGGGGAATAGGCTGGCCCAGCCACTTCAGTCCCTTCTACCTCCCTCTGCTGACAAACTACTTAGCATTCTGAGGAAGCGCCTTGTGATTCTGGCCTGTGTCAGGCTGCAACCCTCTTTCCAGGAAGGAAGAAAATGGGACAGGCTCCAGTTTAACAAAACAATCAAACCCTACAGATTATTTCATACTAAATCAACTGCATAACCCGCTACATGCTCTAAGTTCCATCCTGACAGTTTAAATGGGCACAGACTGGATATCCATATTCCCTATCCATTTAGTTACCCACGTGCTGTCAAAGGCTTTATTCTCCTTCCTAAAATGCACGCTCCGAAGCCATTACTGCAGACTACACAGAAAACCACCACCCAGGCTGGAATAAATCAGATCTTTCCAGCTGGGGAATTCTCTGTTACGAGGATTTTGCTTCTTTCCTCGGACTCTGGATTGAAAAATTAGTCACAGAAAACCCCACTAATTACAAAAAAAAAAACAAAACAACACACCACCACCCCCCACAGCAAAACTACACCCACCCTGCAGAGAGCCGGCAGAGCTTTCCGGCGGCCCTCGCCTGCCAAGGGCGGCACTGGTCGGAGGGGATGGAGATGAAATTACCATCCCGCACAGGGGGTGAGACAGTCTCCCCCCCCTCGTCTGTATCTCTGTAGGCTGTCACCCCCCCACCCCCCAAAAAAAGCAACACCCGCCCGGGTGACACCCCGCGATGCCCCCACACAGCCCAGGGGCACCAGCCCAGCAGAGGCGGTTCCCCCCCCGCCCCCCAAGCGCGCACACACGTTGCAGAAATGCACAAACCCCGCTCCCCCCAGGCAGGCCGCCCCCCCCGGGCAAACCCCCTCCCCCCAGGCGGGTCGCCCCCCTGCCCCTCCCCCCAGGCAGGCGGGCCGGCCGCCCCTCCCCCCCCCCCCCCGCGACAGCCCCGCCCGGGCCGGCCGCCCCCTCAGAGACACGAGCCCCCGCCCCGGCCCGGCGGGCTGTAGGCCGGAGCCGGCCGGGCCGGGGCCGGGGCCGGGGCCCGCTCACCGCGATGACGTTGACGAAGGTGGTCTTGCCCGAGTACTGCAGCCCCACCAGCGTGAGCTCCATCTCCTCCTTCCAGAACAGCGCCCGGAACCAGTCCAGCAGCTTGGTGAACAGCGCCAGCATCCTGCCCGCCCGCCCGGCTCGGCTCGGCTCGCGCTGGGTGGGGCCGCTCCGCGCGCCGCCGGCCCGGCCCGGCCCCGGGAGGAGACTCCGCGCCCCGCCGCTAGCGCCGCCTGCCGGCCGGGAGGCCCCGCTGCGCGCGGCCGGGCCGGGCCTGCCCCTGACTGAGCGCGCGACGGGCCGGGCTTGGCCTGGCCTGACCGCGCAGCCACAGCCCGGGCCGGGCCTGCCCCGCCCCCCCCAGAGCGGGCCTGTCCCCGGAGCCATGCCTAACCCCCCCCCCCACCACACACACACACGGGTCGGGGCCGCCCCGCCCAACCCATCCCAGGGCCTAACCACCCCCCCCCACACACACACACACACACTGAGGGGTCCACCCCCCCATCCCATTCCAGGGCCTAACCCCCCCCCCACACACACGGGTCCACTGCCCCCCCACACTCAGGGGTCCACCCCGCCCCTCCCATCCCAGGGCCTAACCCCCCCCCACACTCAGGGGTCCACCCCGCCCCTCCCATCCCATCGCCTAACCCCCCCACACACACTCAGGGGTCCACCCCGCCCCTCCCATCCCATCGCCTAACCCCCCCCCCCCACACACATGGGTCCACCGCCCCCCCACACACACACTCAGGGGTCCACCCCTCCCATCCCATCCCAGGGTCTAACCCCCCCTGCCCCCCCTCCACAAGGGTCTAACCCCCCCACACACATTCAGGGGTCCACCCTGCCCATTCCATCCCAGGGTCTAATCCCCCCCCCCCCACACACACACACACACTCAAGGGTCTAACCCCCACCCCACCAGGCCTGTCCCCCTAGACACTTAGGGCCCCCCCAAACATACCCAGGGTGACCCAAGGTCTAACCCATTCCCCTGCCCCCCCCCCCCCCCACCTCCCCCTCCAGATAACCAAGCTTCGCTTACACAAGATTTCACTGTATCGCCTTTAGTGAAAGTGCCCAGTGTCCTCCAGGGCTTGGGCTCGGACACATTGCAGCCTAGCCACCTTCTTACAGGAGAGACTGCACCGGCACCCGAAGAGGCGAGTTGGCTGTTGAATATTAGCTATTACCCCCCCACACCTAAGACAACCTCCTTGAGGAAATAAAAGGAGAAAGTGTTTAAACGGGCTGGGGACTGAGTTAGTAACTTCAGCTCTCCTCAGTCTCAGTGTGTCAGTTTCTGCAGAGGGATCAGACCTGTCTGATGCGGATTTCCAGTTTAGTTTTAGTTTTATTAGCTGCCATGTCAGGCAGCAGTAAGATGTGATCCATGTGTTTCCCCAGTGCCTCTAATGACGAAGGCAAAGGGACTGGCAGTCAGACTTGGCTTGTATTCCCACTGTCTGCCTGTGTGACCTGGGGCAAGTCACTCCCCTCTGCCTCATTTTCCCCCCCATCTGTAAAGTGTTTTGAAATTTGTGGATGAAAAACTAGAACCATCTAGAACTATAAGAGCTAAGACCAAGGTGTCTAGAAGTGGCAGGTGATTTGAGACACTTCAAATGGTTTTCAGAGAGTGGGTGCTCAAGATCACCCCAACCCTTGTAACACTGAAACGGAGGCACCCAAATCTCAAGTCACTTTTGGGAAATTGAGCCAGGTATTTATTACTGCCCTACAGGGTCATGGGATGTTAAACTACTTCTGCAATCCATATCCGTGCAGAGTGATCTCAGTAATCTCTCTTCTGTACTTCATAAGGGTGTTGTGACTGAGCGCCTTGCAAACATTCAGTGAACCTCAATGCAAGGTGCTAGAGAAGCGCAGACTTTGTCACTTAGATTTCATATAGTAACAATGTTGGCTCACACTTAGTCTCTCAGGGATCAGCTCAAACCCAGCAATAGCTCAGTGGTTTGAGCATTGGCCTGCTAAACCCAGGGTTGTGAGTTCAATCCTTGAGGGGGCTGTTTGGGATCTGGGAAAAAAATTGGGGAGTGGTCCTGCTTTGAGCAGGGGGTGGGACTAGATGACCTCCTGAGGTTCCTTCCAACCCTCATATTCTATCTCCTTCCATGATTCTGAGCCCACAAGGGGCATGTAAAATGAACAGGAATCATTTGAGCAGAAGCTCATTTACTACTTCAGTAAATAAATGCTAGAGCAACTGGAATTTCTGGTCAAATTGGTACTGAGGCTGTTTTGTAAATTGATGGCTGCAAAAAGCGTTTTCACTTGTATTCGTTCTTTTGTCAGATCATGACAACTCCGAACCAAACCTAACATCTCAGTCCACAACAGGATTTCTGCCCTTTGGCCTCACAGGAGAGAAAATCCTGTTGTCCATCAGCCTTGTGGCAACCCAAAGCCAGTCCAAACAAGTGAAACTTACTAGATAAGTGTAACCCTTCTGCCAGGCCAAGTTGATAGCAGCAAGGGCTGGGTTCAGTACACGGGGTTCCCTCTCATCAAAGCAAATGCAAAACTGGCTCGAGCCCCCACCCAGTGACCTGGGAAAATCTTACACACCCCCTGGGCGCCTCAAAGAGGCAATACTTCCCCTCTCGCAAGCACAGAGTCTCGGTGTAGCAGAGAATCTTTAACAACATGAGGTGAACGACATCAGCATTAAATTGGGGAACCACCACAACTAGTGTTCATTAACCAAACCATGAGCAAAGACCCACCCCAGCAAATTGGGCCTCATCCTTTTCCTCGGGTTCTTGAATCCCAGAACCCAAACGTCTCTTGAGTCCAGCAATCCACAAATCACCCAAAGTTCAAGAAGTCCAGCCCCAGAGTGTTACTCCCCAGTCTGGCTAAAATGTGCCTGTGTGGGGGGGAAAGAGGTAAGGAGCACCTTACGTGTCCTGAAGCTGACTGCCCCACAGGGCTCTGCTCCGCTGTCTCACAAATGGCTCCGCTCCACCACGACCAGCTCTGCTCAGCTCGCCGTCTCACGAACACTTCACTCTGACGTCTCACGAACAGCTCTGCTCAGCTCGCCGTCTCACAAACACTCTGCTGTCTCACGAATGGCTCGGCTCTGCACAGCTCACCTCGCCATCTCACAAACACTCCACCAGCCTATCCACGAACAGCACCACTGCACTCTAGTTCTTCCGGCTCCCCCCTACTTGACACAGTGCTCAGTGATTCCAGCTCTCGGTGATTTCAGCTCATAGTAGTGGGAGCCTTAGTGCTGGTGCACCATAAGGCCAAAGTGAATGCAGCACAGTACCTGTAGCAAGACTCTTAATAGACCCAAAATTAGCTCTGACATTCCACAGTGGAGAGTGACAGAGGTGCAATTGGTGTTTCAGGCCCTCACAAAGGGGCCCACACCACCAGGTACAAATACCTGTCTCAAGCCTCTCTCCATTCAGAGAGTTTTGGAACCCATGTCCCTTGCCTAGCGAGTGCTACTTAGTTGATGGCCTTTTGTTATGATGGAGGGACTCACCAAGTACAGTTCCAAGCACAGTTCCCATAATCAGGGTAATAACAATTTATCTTTCCCGCCCCAATAGCAGAGACACTGGGGATCCCACAACAGCCAAAGTGACCATTTGGGCAGTTATGGCCTCATTCTAGGCGGGGTGGGTGTGCCTATGCAAATGAGATCAGCCCCTGAAGTTTTTCCACAACTTGGCACACTTCACCACCAGATGTCAGGGTGGAGCTCATCCTGACTCTGCTTACATAAGTTATTGCCCTACACTTAAATGTGGGTGTTTATAATTCAGGCTGGATGACCAAGAGGAACTACCTGAAGAAGAGGTGGCTGCAAACCCATATCCCCAGACTATGGTGCATTCCTAGCCATTAGACTACAGAATCCTGAATTCATTTATGCCATAACAGAGCCAGCTAGCTGTCTGAACGACAGGTGTGTACTCACTGAAGGTAAAGAAACTGAATTGTCAGTATTTGCATCAGAGTGCGGATTCTACAGTGCCTGCTATAGTTAAGGTTAAAAAAAACATTTCCATTATGTGGCATCAGTCACTATGAAGCTGCCTTGGTTTTCTGAGACAGCCATTTTGTTTTCAGAATTGCTGCAACCAGTGAGAGGAGGAAATTCCTGCTCTCTCATATGGAGACTTTAAATACGTAATTTTGGGCTGAAAGCATAGGGTTGTTTATTTGACTACACCACTGTAGCTCCTTTGCATGCTAGAGAAAAAGCCACACACTTTGGCTACAGTTTCCCAGTGTGAGTTTCTGCCTGAAGAGGAACTTATTTTTGGAAGGCATTAGAAAAGATTTTGCTCACCTCTTAAATGAGCATGTGCAGCACAGGGAACATCTCTACCAAATTTCAGATTCCATACCCCAAATCATGACGACACTAGGGCTGTTTTAAAAAAATATTACCAAGATTGTTACAATGGCAAAGCGTATCACATTCTTCACACCCACAGGTGGTCCATAAGTTACATTACACATTTTTGGGCGATTTGAGACCAACCCATCCCTTTTAACACTGAAGCAAACATGCAAAATTAAGGACCTCCTCCCAGCCCCAATACATTATGTAATTTGTGCACAGCCCTCCACCCCATTGCTTTGTACTTTAAGCCAGCTGGACAGTTTTGCTCAAATAAAAACAAATCCCCAGCCAGAGACCAGTCCTGGAATATTTCTTCCTATAAAGGTGAAACTTTAACAGTTACAAGAAATGAAAGAGACCCTTTGAAATGAAAACACTTGTGCAACCTTAACTGCTGGGGTTGCTAGACACATCAGTTATAGACTACCTCTCTGCTATTTCTTTCTGGTCGTGATGGTTAATTCTTTTGTCCCATCCCCATTTCTCTATTCGGCTCACTCTCCGGCCTCTGGTGATGTTCTTATCGCATGCTGTGCCCTGCCCCCTCTAAGCTCCCCATCTCACCCTCTACCCCCCAAAATGGAAGTTCACACAGACACTGGACTCCAGTTCTCAGTCTCGTTTCCAACCGACACAGAACTTTTTGGGTTTCAACCTTCCATCCTTTCCTTGCTAAATACGTGTGGCCCAGAACATCCCAGTCACCAGACCCAGCTGGTAGAAGTTTTCATTACAAATTTAGCTCATCTTCTGGGTACTGAATTGTTTGTGAACTGGTCCCGATTTCTGCATATATTCAGTGTTTGCAGCATAGTTTAAAGGTTTTTTCAACCTATTACTTGATTCCCTTGTCTATGATGGGGACATATATTGCCTTTTGGCTAGAAGACTCATTCCCCATCTCTCCACTCCTTGAATTTAGACTAGATTAGTTTTGTTAAGATTTAAAAAAAGCAGCAAACAGATTCTTCCATTATTCCTGACAAAATCCATTAGGCATGTAACCCACATGAATCGGCACACTGTACTAACCCACAACTGCATATGATACCACACTGATTACACCCAGGGTGAGCAAAGATTAGAACTCAGGCTTCACATATTCAGACTTTTACCCAGTAAATGCATGGGGCATTATCACTTAGCCAGCCAGTATACAGAGGTTGAAATTAACCCCATACAGAAGGCCAGACCAAGGATTATCAACCATTTAAGTCCCAATTAAGCTCTCAAAATACTGTAGACCTTACATGGAACTTAAGTATAGCCTAAGCCTTGTGCTAACCCTCTGCCAAGTAGTGAATTTTGCCCTCCAGGTGCAGACATGTGATGCAAGTCTGTCCATCTATACAAGCAGCATTGCATGGGTGTGGCTGTGAGCATGAGGGTTCTTTGCCTCACTCCTTTTCTCATTGCTAACCAGCCATCTCAACCATGAGACTACTCACGCCAGTTCGCTTGCAGGTTCC
Organism: Chelonia mydas; assembly: GCF_015237465.2. Classification (NCBI taxonomy): domain Eukaryota; kingdom Metazoa; phylum Chordata; order Testudines; family Cheloniidae; genus Chelonia; species Chelonia mydas. Next base: position 14,873,823 of record NC_051261.2, on the reverse strand, counting down.
ATTGTTAGTTCAATCTTCTGTCTCCTTCCCAGCCCCTCCTGCTCCTCTGTGGTCAGTTAAACAGAATGTACATCGCATGCACAATAGAAGGAAGCCTGTAATTAAAGTGACCTTCAAAGGGTAAAAATTGTATTCTCTTAAATCTTTACAATGGATTAGAAAAGCCTTGAGTGAAATCTTGTCCCCACTGAATTCAATAGGGATCTGGCCATTGATGTGAGACCAGGATTTCACCCTCTTCTTATTTAAAGATTGGGGTGGGTTTAATTTTGTTTTTTTACATTACAAATTCAAGTTCTGTGACCCCTGATTTTCCTATGGCAGAGGGAAGAAAGAGGCAGAATGGCCCAGTGGTTAGGGCCTAGGTTCAATTCTCTGCTCCAGACTTCCTGTATGACCTTGGGCAAGTCACTTAGGCACTCTGGCTCAGATTCTCATAGGTACTTAGGCATTAGGGACCTAAAATGATGGATTTCAAGATCAGGGCCTCTGTCCCTTCTGCACTATCCTACCACACAGAGGGGTGCTTTTAACCCAAACAGCTACCCAAATTTGGGGTCCTGTGGGTTGTTCCAGCTAGAAGGAAAAAATGAAGATGAAGGCTAGTATTTTTGATGCAATTTTATTTGTTTACTAGGGTTGTTAGGGCAGCTCTCACCTTGGGACCCTTCAGGGCAAAACTCACCCCACTGCAAGTCTCCCCTGGTCTGTTTCTGAGGTCAGGGTAGCAGCACAGGAGCCCTCCAGCCAAAGCCCCCCTTTCAGGGCATTGACATTCAAAGGTACTAAGGAACAAGAACAAACCACTCACAGCCAGGGTCATCCCACAGACCTTCACTGGGACCTCACCCTTCTGTTCAGGGCTTGTTTCCAAAAGTCTGTGCTTCTGCTAATTCCTTTCCCAGGATCTGGTCATCCCCTCCAGGAGGATTGATCCAGCTGACAAACAAATGCCAGCTCAGGGCTAGAACTAGGCTTTTCTTTCCAAGAAACAGAACTCCACCTGCCTTCTTAGTCAGCATTCAAACAAGTGCTGGGCCCATTCCTTTTATCTCCCCTCTCCAGGCCTGACACTGGCTGCAGGTGTAGTGGGGCGGGGCCACTTGCTTGACAGGTCCACAAGTTTTCCCTAACCCTTTGATTGCCAGTGGGGAACCAGTCAGCCTCCTTAACCCCCTCATGGCCAGCGTGGGGCCTCTCTGCTCCACCACAACAAAGAATAGCCAAAGTCCTGTTTCCACAAACACAGGAGGAACCAAACAATAGTCTCATTAGCCAGTTAGTCCAGCCCCAGCCCCCTCTGTGGGCTTCTCCCAGGATCAGGGTCCCACACTGTGCTTGTCCAGGCTGACCTGCAGCTGGCCTGTGTCAGCTGACTCAGGCTGGTGGGATTCGGGCTACAGATTGTTTAACTGCGGTGTAGACGTCCAGGCTTGGGCTGGAGCTCGGGCGCTGTGACCCCATGAGAGGACAGGGTTCCGGGACCCAGCCCAAGCCCAAACACCTACACCGCAGTTACACCGCCCCGTAGCCCAAGCCCCACAAGCTGGAGTCAGCTAACAAAGGCAGTTAGAGGTGTTTGGTTGCAGTATAGATATACACTTACAGCTGCACACCCTACTGAATGCCTTCAGAACTTTCCCTCATTATCCCTTCTACGTATATGTTGAATAGTTGCAGAGACAGGATACAACGTGGGTGTATGCCTTCCTTGATGCTGCGATATGCCAATACTTTGTCTGGCTGGCTGCTTTCTGTCCCCAGGACATAATTGTATTTCATAATGACGGCTGTTGGCACAGTCTGTAGATATTGCTTTATTAGTAGCCGTATTCCAGTAGCACCTCTAGGCTCCATTGTATTTGCTGCTGAACATACACAGAGGGCAGCTGGACACTACAAAGTTTTGTTGGCAGAGCTATGTCAGTCAAAGATGTGAAAAAAACACCCCCCTAGCCAACAGAGCTATGCCAGCAAAACCCCTGGTGTGGACACCAACATCAGCCTGCCTCTGTTAACATAGTTGGGCAGGGTCTGCACCTAAAACTGAGATCGACCTAGCTACATCATTCAGGGCTGCGAGCTCAACCTAACCCTTACTGTAGACGCAGCTACATTGCCAGAACAATTCTTCTGTCGCCCTAGCCCTGTAGTGTGTAGACATACCCCTAGAGTCATTCGGGGAGGTTGTGTTATGCCAGCAGAATAACGCCCTCTGGCAATATAAGCTGTGTTTACATTAGAGGGCTCCGCCAGTACAGCCATACCAGCTAAGCATTTGTAGTGTAGACAAGGCCCTAGTAAGAGAGTCCCCATCCCAAACAGCTTGCAGTGTAAACAGAGGAGACAGCAAGGACGGGTGTGTGAACAGAGGCACACAGCAGGTTATTGGCAGAACTGGGCATAGAACCCTGATCTCCAATGCCCAACTCACCACCCATTCTGCCGCTAGTTACGGCAGAACCCACAAGCAGGGCAGAAAATAAGACTCTAATCAGTAATAACACTGGGCCCTTCTCAGGGCATAGGTGCAGCTCTGCGGCTGTCACACCGACCCTTAGGATAGCAATGGAAGGGGGTTGCCATTGGTGTAGTTAGTTCATCTCTCTAAGAGGTGGTAGTGAGGCCGACTGAAGAATTCCTCCATGGACCTGGCTGCATCTACACTGGGGATTAGGTCGCCCTAACTACACAGGGCTTGTCTATGCTTGAAAATAAACGCTACAGCTGCATAGCTGCACCGCTGTAGCACTTCAGTGGGAGGGGTTTTCCTTTAGGTCCAGCTAGGTCGACAGAAGAATTCTTCCAGCAGGCTAGCTCCCGTCTCTTGGAGAGGTGGGTTAATGGATGGGGAAAAGCCCTCCTGACAATGCAGGAAGCATCTACATTCCAGCTGGAGCTCCATAGCTGTGCCTTGCAGCAGCCATAGTGTAGACTGAGTCTTCTTTACAGATGAAGGGGCTTGTCCACTGTCAAGGTGGGTCAGCAGCAGAACCAAGTGGCAATGGAAGGTTTTTGCATGGTTGCTGTCACCGGATCTTACAGTCCCTCCTCAGAGAAAGGAGATGGCCTGGAAGGGACCCTGCTTCCTCAACCATTAAGTGATAATTCTTAGTGAATGAAGCCTGCACTTCTGGTTTCAGAGACTTTCACTCTGGCAGAAACATGGGAAAAAAAATAAATTAAAAGGCACCAATGCAAGGGATAGAGTCCAGAGTGACCTAGACAAATTGGAGGATTGGGCCAAAAGAAATCTGATGAGGTTCAACAAGGACAAGTGCAGAGTCCTGCACTTAGGACAGAAGAATCCCGTGCACTGCTACAGGCTGGGGACTGACTGGCTAAGCAGCCATTCTGAAGAAAAGGACCTGGGGATTACAGTGGACGAGAAGCTGGATATGAGTCAGCAGTGTGCCCTTGTTGCCAAGAAGGCTAACGGCATATTGGGCTGCATTAGTAGGGGCATTGCCAGCAGATTGAGGGAAGTGATTATTCCCCTCTATTTGGCACTGGTGAGGCCACATCTGGAGTATTGCGTCCAGTTTTGGTCCCCCCACTGCAGAAGGGATGTGGACAAATTGGAGAGAATCCAGCGGAGGGCAACGAAAATGATCAGGGGGCTGGGGCACATGACTTACAAGGAGAGGCTGAGGGAACTGGGCTTGTTTAGTCTGCAGAAGAGAAGAATGAGGCAGGATTTGATAGCAGCCTTCAACTACCTGAAGAGGGGTTCCAAAGAGGATGAAGCTCGGCTGTTCTCAGTGGTACCAGATAACAGAACAAGAAGCAATGGTCTCAAGTTGCAGTGGGGGAGGTCTAGGTTGGATATTAGGAAACACTATTTCAGTAGGAGGGTGGTGAAACACTGGAACGGGTTCCCTAGGGAGGTGGTAGAATCTCCATCCTTAGAGGTTTTTAAGGCCCATCTTGATAAAGCCCTGGCTGGGATGATTTAGTTGGGGTTGGTCCTGCTTTGAGCAGGGGGTTGGACTAGATGACCTCCTGAGGTCCCTTCCAACCCTAATCTTCCATGATTCTATGATTCCATGATTCTATGTATTTTGCTGTGTCCTCTTTGCTTTTATTTCTGATATTTGTGCTCTTGCTCCAGCCCTGTGGTGAAATCACATGCCATGACACTGCCATGGAAAGATCACATTCTTTTCATGGCCACGGACAGTCAGTTGGATATGGATACAGTGAGCGTTGTCCTTAACCTCTGAACCAGACTCAACGTCCACCCCACGCTCAACCTGCCTTCAAACAAGCATACCTCTAGTTTCACGTCCCTCTGCAGAGCCTGGAACCAGAAGCAGAACCATCCCAAGAGCACAGCGGGGCTGTTTTTACAGTATTTCTGGCCTGACTCAAAAGAAAAATGACCCAGGATCTCCAGGGAACTCCTGTTCCTGAGCCATTTCCACTCCCAAACCAACCAGACGAAGGAGAGGTTTGTGTGAGATTTGTCTCTCACACTGAAGGAAATGGTCCATTACAGAGACAACCCTTGTTAAACACATCTTAAGTGAAAGGTACATTAAACCAAGGCTGTTTCATCTCTCTTCCAGTCACAGAGCGCAGTTGTTAGGACACATAGCAAGCGGAGAGTAATATACTGGGCTTTCATGAGGTTGTGTTTGTGAAGAGGGTGTTAATATTAGAATCCACACCAGGAACAAACAAATACACAGAAGAAACCATTTAAATTCACCATCCAACTTCTGGTATTGGCTTAACTCACAGATCAGCCCGACACTTCTTCTGAGTCCATAACAACAGTTACAGACAACTGCCATCTCTTGCAACAATCCACATGACAATATCTGTTCAGTGCGAGGTGTAGCCTGCTACGGGATAGGAAATAACCCGGACCCAACAGTGCTGATGGCACTTTCGATTTTAATAGCTACGCAGAGCTGTTTAACCAGAGAGGCTCAAATGGCTGACTATCCTCTCCGGGGCTGAAGTGACTGGCTGCCTCTCTCTTTCTTTCAAAAACTGTTTACAAAGAACTGATACGGTTTTTACTCCTCTCTGCCTCCAAGGACGTGATGATACAAACCGAGAAATTGACATAATATTATATCAGGGAGACAAGGGGGGTGAGCTAATATCTCTTATTGGACCAACTTCTGCTGGTGAAAGAAAAAGACAAGCTCTGGAGCTACACCGAGCTCGTTGTCAGGTCTGTGACTGGAAGAAGCTCGAAAGTTGGTCTCTTTCACCAGCAGAAGTTAGTCCAATAAAAGATATTACCCCACCCGCCTTGTCTCTCTAATATCCTGGGACCAACACAGCTACAGAAACACTGCAAATAATATTATATCCTCTGTTATCATAATTTCCCTGGCAAACACTCTAGCAAGAGCATCGGCACGCACATGTGGGACGAGCTAATGAGGAATGACAGGGTTCAGTGATACGTGAAAATTTCTGTAGTACTGGCTATTTTTATGACCAAAATGCTCCCTGAGCTGTCCTTGAAGACCCATTGAATTTGCTGCTTAGAACCAGCAAGATTAAGCAGAAATAAAAAAACTTCTATGCTCATGCAAGCCGTGAAAGCCGTTTCAAAGCCTTCCCCCTATGCACGCCTGGGAACTGCTCTGGAGGCAGCTCCTTGGCTCAGCACAAGGTGTGCTGGGCAAGCGGGATAGTGCTGCCGGGGAGGATGAGGCTACACAACACGGAGGTCGGGATCAGGGGTGTAGAAGGCCTGCAGGGCTGTATCAGCAGGGTCAGGGACCCCACACACATCCTCATTCCCCAGGAACGCCTACTGCAGGAAGCGAGCCTTGCTTTATTAAACCCAAATATGACCTGCACCCACACAGCTCCGGAGCGAGATCTTCTTTCCTTTTGAGGATTTAATGCTGATGAATGTATTATTATTTTTGTTGTCGTAGTGCCTAGGAACTCTAGTCATGGACCAGACCACATTGTGCTAGGCGCTGTACATTATAAGGTGTATTACGGTAGCACCGAGGCTCCCTCATCATGGACCAGAACCCCAGTGTGCTGCATGCCATGCAAACAATTAAAAATGCTGTTTTGACAGCCCAGGGCGCTGGAGATCTGCTTATTCCCAGGGCAGGTACAGCATGGGCAGCAGCAGGGCACTCTTCCAGTGTACCTCCCCCTGTCCACAGGCGGCCTCTAGAGTTGAGAAGGGAGTTTGATCTCCACGGCCATTCACTTCTTGGAGCCTCTTTTCGGACGGTCAGTGACGCTTGTGGTTTTGGGCTGTGGGGAGAGACTCCCCACCTGAGTTCACATCAGCCGTTGAATAGGCATCAAGTTTTAGTCTCTGACAGTTTGGTCTGGGTCAGGACCTGTGTCCCCAGGAGCATGCCGCAGGTTGCTTCTCTCCTGGCATAAACTCTCCGGCAGGCCCCCTGAGATGAACACCGCCAGAGGCGTGGCAATTTGGGGGTGTGGAAGGCACTCTGCAAAAGTTCTGGAGTACCCCATGGGAGTGGGAGTCTCTGGGAGGAACCTGCACAGTCCCTTGCCTATGGGAATTCACAAGGGAGGTGGTGAGAGATAACTTGAGTGCCCAAGCACTATATTGGTGAATCCCTTCCTTTCTAGCTCTCCTACTATGTGGCATCCACTTCCCTAGTACCTTGCTGCAAATTCCCCAGGTTCGAACACATGAAGCAGAGACCAGGTGAGCTCAGCAATGCTCACTCCCCCCCCAACCCCCCCCCCCCCCCCCAGGTGACCGGGCACACACTGTGAACAGTAAATCGTCAATGTGAGCAATTAGCAAGGACCCTGGCACTCAAATTTGTTCACATCAACTCTCCAGGCCGTTCCAAAGAGCGAAGTCACTCCTGTGAATCAACATTTACTCACAAAGGAATCAAGGGTGCTATTTATTTGCAATGTAATGTAACCAGCTCCAGTCCGCACTTGATGTAACTAGTTGGAGGGTTCAAATGCACACCATGCTCCAGCTCCTAGTGTATATCCAGTTCCTTAGCACAGTTTGCTGGTCGATTCAGGGCTAGAATGCTACAGGTTTAGAAAGCAAAAGCCCTTTTCCATCAGTGAAATTGGCCTCACGCTCATAGCAAATGGCACCAACAAAAACCCGCTGGGAGCCCTCTCATTGTTCAAACCTGCCCACAACCCAACCTGTGCTAGCAATGCATTGCTGTTTGTTGGGGCGCTTCTAAGCAGCTCTAATTAATTACCCCAGTTACAAGATGCCGTGAGGTAATTAGCGTGATTCAGGGCGGGTTTGCCACGGCCGTTCAAGGGTGCCGCAGTTCCTCCCATGCTGCCATGGTGGCGTGATGTAAGCAGAAAGGAGCCAGGGCTAGCTGGAGCCCTCTCCTGGTAGCTCTACTGTTGGCCCAGACGCTGGAGACTTCAGAGCGCCCCGGGGCAAGTCAGAGCCCAGCAGACGGCTGGGATTATTATGGGCCTGTCGTCTCAGGGAGCTGCGACGCGTACACAGCCAGCGTGTGATGGAGGAATTGGTACTGTTCACTGGTCTGAATCATTCCACCTCTGGAAGAAGAAAAGATGGTCAGTTGTAAGGTTTAATTAAACTGCAGCCGCCTGATCGATTAATTCCTTGGAGAACTCTCAGCTGTGTGGGCATTCCAGCCCTGCCTGCTGTTCCCAAATAACGACAGTGAAACGCGCCCTTGCTGACCTGGAATTCTCTAAGCAGCACTGGGGATTTGGAAGCCTTAGCGGGCAGTTCTCGGCCCGGATTAAAGGACAGATTCTGCTGATTTTCCATTGGTACAAATGTGGAGTAACTCCACTGAAGTCAGGATCCCCCTGCTGTAACCGGGCTCAGTATCTGGCCCTAGATTCTTACTGGAACAAGTAAATGCTGCTTTTCAGCATCTAAGTGCAGACAGCAGTGTTCAGACATGGGATCTGAATGCTCTGTTTGGCGGCCACATGAAAAATAAACTCACAGCCTTAAACCCTTGATACCTAGAACTGGACCATAATGATCAGACCTTCCAGGCGGGGTGGTGGAGTGCAGCAAGTCAGAATTCAAGCAAAATTCATTCAGGTTGTGGGGAGCTAGAGCAGAGTGAGTCTCGGCTATCCCTGGATGCAATGTGTCCTGGGAAAGCCGGCAGGGGACATGGGGCCCTCCCAATGGACAAGCCCTGAGAGGATGGTGAAAGGGATTGCACTAGACCCTCCTGAAAGGGGATCTTCTTCGGTTTTGTGTAAATAAGTGAGCATCTCTTTGTGGAGCTCTAAAGCAGTCACTCGACGACAACCTCGCACCTTGAAGTCCCTAAGGTCCGTTGTCCCTGACTGTGGTAGCCCAAATAGCTTCTTGTCTGGCCTGGTGGCAAGGGCTGCCCTGAGCTCTGTCTCATAGAGGCCATCCCATGTATAGAACGCCCAGGTGGGTGGGGTGAAATGCCAAGGATCTGCTGACACGTCCGGGGCTGTGCTTTGGAGACAATTCCCGGTGCTTTGAGGATGATTATATGGCTAGAGGCAGGTCAGATCCATTAGTGGAACATCCTGCTTAATGCAGGATAGGCAGTTTGGGTGAGTTTTTGCTCTGTGCTCACAGTTGGAGTCAGGTTTTCTATATGCCCCGGCGGGTTGTTCTGCAAACCTGGCCAGGTATTTTGATGCCCCAAAGGGCGCTGGGTTCTTTTAAAAGCCTGGCCAGTAATGTGGTCCCAATGACATTGGGTCTAGCTACCTCAGTAGGAAAGTCAATGGAAAGTGGTTTTCATTTGAGGAGACCAGGCTTGCCACTGGCAGGATCCGGCGAGACACCGACCGGAATGAATTGCTCTGTTTTCAAACCCGTCGCTTCCTTCCTGGCCAGTAGGGCAGCTGATCCAAAGACAGCTTTGCTGTGCAGGAGGGAGAGCATCATTTCCTTGGAGTTCTCTTCCTGTTCTCCTGCAGTGTTTGTATAAAACCATCCCATCCCACTTCCCTGCTCTGAATCCTTCTCTGCTTCTCTCACCGACCCCCTTAATGCGAGGGCAATCCCCCCACCTGCACTTGCTTCTCTACATCTAGAACTAGCTCCCAAGTGCTTTGGGACCACCAAGCGCTTCCTCCCAGCTGTGCCCCACTGCTCATGCCTAGGTGGCCCAGGCCCCTTGCTGTCACTCTGTACGTACCTGTCTATGCGGAGCTGGCACACTATCCCCAGGATATCCACCTCTCCTTTGGCCTTCAGCTGTTGGCATCCAATCCTGGTAGCAATAAAGCAGCCCGTCCGACCAATCCCTGCACTGAATGGGACACAGAAGGCAGATCAAACTGAAGCTGGGTGGATGATACGGGACACTGGAAAGCTCAATGGACGGCGCACAAACCCTTTTGTCTCCAGCTCCCTCCTGACCCAGGTCGGTCATGTCTGTGGATTGATCAGCTGCCTGAGGCTAGTTCCTTATGGTCCTTGCTTTTGTCCACATCACAGCTGGTCCCTTGTCTCCAGGATCAGCTACCTGTCTCGCTTAGGTCTAGGGCCCCCCATCACTGCAGTATTTGAGCCCCTCACAATCTCAGGCTCCTGGGAGGCAGGGCAGTGCTTTTACCCTCAAGGTACTGGTGGGGAACCGAGACACAGGGAGGCTCTGGCCCAGATTTCCATTGATGTCAACAGAAGTTAGGTGCTGAGCTAAAGTGACTGACCCAAGGTCACACCGGGAGTCTGTAGCAGAGCCAGGACTCAAACCTGGGCCTCCCAATTCCCAGGCCATCCTCCCACCCAGAGAGGCCAGCTGATGAATTGGTCATGGAGCTTGAATGGCCAAAGGCTGACTAGGCTGTGGCGACTTTCCTGAAGGCTCTGGAAGAAGGGGGTGGAAGCCCTCCTCCCACCCTGGGGTTCAGGGAAGGCTCTCACCTGCAGTGAACGACCACGGGCCCCATGCTGGCTGCAGCCTGCAGGATCTGCTCCACCTCTGACACTAGGTGCAGCAGGGGCTTGGCCGACTCGGGGGCTTGCTGGTCGGGCCAGGAGGGGAAGAAGACGTGCTTCACTGGGCGACATTCACCTTCGAGCTTCCCAGCCACCAGAGTTAAAGAGAAACAAGAACATAGGAACATGGCCTGGTCATGCTGGGTCAGACGCCAGGCCCATCCGGGCCAGTGTCCGGGCTCCAACAGGGGCCAGCAACTGCTGCTTCAGAGGAAGGGGCAAGAACCCCAGAGCAGGCAGATGTGGGATAACCTGCCCCCATGAAGTTCTCCTCCTGATCTCTAATAGCTAGAGCCTGGATGAAGCCCTGGGCACCAGGGTTTCTCTCGGTTCCAATACTCTTTGTCTGCATTAACTCACACACTGGATAGTCTTGCTAGCCATGTAAATGTCCAATCCCTCTTTGACTCTAAGTTCTTGATCTCAATGGCATGCGGATGGATACAGTGTGAGCACTGCCCTTCCAGACCCGGGGGACTCCTGTTCCCAAAGACAGGGACCCAGACACTGGAGCTAAGGACAGCAAGGTCTGACTATGGCAGAGCCAGTGGATCACGGCTAATGGGGACATTGCTAACAATGCACACAGGCAGGTCTTTCCTGAGGCTTCACCCGGCGGGATCCTCAGCCCCTGCCCCCCCTCCCTCTGCCCTGACAGGCTACGCACTTGCCAAAGGAAATTCAACCCCAAAGTGCTATGGCCCAAACTCTCCTCTCTATTACACCAGGGTAAATCTGGACTCACTCCACTGACTTCAGATTTACACCAATTCCATTCGATTCAGTGGTGAAAGGCCGGATTGCACCAGCGTCACTGAGAGCAGGGAGTAGGTAGGGGCTGGGGATCCGGAGCTCTCCCCTTAACTCTGGCCACTTGTGGGGAGAGGGCTGGTGCTGGGCTGGGAATTAAGGCCAAAGAGGAGCTCTGCCGGTGAACTCCTTCTCCAGACAGGGAGAGGAGAGACCCCCTCAACCGCCCCCCCATTCTGGGACAGATTCTTTTACCCACTTATACATTACATATGTCACTGCTGCTCAATCCCCAGATCCCCCACCGTCACACTCCCCATTCCCCCCTCTGTCTTGGGCTCGGGGGGCTCCGACTCACTTGGAGGGTGAGATCCCGGACTGTGTACTCCGCACACTCGCTCACCCCCTGAAGGCGGATGGTGAACGGGCCGTAGGTGGCTTCCTTTTCAGGCCAGTAATGGACGCATTTCTGGAAGTGGAAGGCAGGGATTCACGGTGAGGGAGGGTCCAAGGGCACCCTCTAAGGGGCTGATTGCAGCTGGCACCATGGCTCACGGGGGCAGCAGGGGGCACTGCTGAGCATGGGGACACATGATGAACAGGGTCATATTGCCGTCCCTGCCCCCATCTTCCAGCCTCCTGTGTGTCCCTTCCTGCCCTCCACTCGGGCTCCCCCGACCTCGTCGGTATCAGGCCCAGCAGCAGCCTCTGTGCAGGGCCCCCCCTGCCTGGCAGTGCTCCCCCCAGGCAGCCACGACTGTGCCATGCCACCTCCTGCCCAACGAGGCAATGGCTGGGAGAGAAGCCGCAGGGCAGGGAGGCAGAGGACACCTGGAAATCAGCAGCAGCGGCTGGAGTGGGGCAGGGGCAGAAGTTGGCGAGACGGCTGGATGGTGTCTAGGCTGGTTCGGCCGGAACAGGGCCAAGGCGCTGGAATCAGCAGAACTAGCCAGGACCCGGGGCCAGCTAGGGTGAACAGGCCACTGTCCCCTAGTCGGCATTCATGGTGCCAGCTGCCTCGGACCGTGGCTGTGCCGCCCACCCCATCCTTGGGGCTGGCTAAGAGTCTTCCCAGAGCCAGGCCCGGGGAATGCTAGCGGCTCAGCTTGCTGCCAGCCCTGCTCCCTCTCCCGCCAGCTGCCCTAAGCCTCCTTATCCCACTAGCTCACCAGCAAGCCGGCTTCCCGGAGAGCCCTTCCCGGAGAGCCTGCGTGACCGGGGATGCAGGGTAGGGTCGGTAAGTGCAGCTCAAAGTGTATGGTCACAGGGCTCGAGTCCCCTCTCACGCACTCCAGTGTGAGTCAGGAGTAACCCCACTGGGCCCGATCCCCTCTCACTCACCCCAGTGTAAATCAGGAGTGACTCACTGGGGCCAAAGGTGTTATTCCAGTGTACAGCTGGTGTACGTGAGAGGATAGTCAGGCCCCATGTGTGAAAAGCTGCAATTTCACAGCCGTTTTGATTCGTCCTCCTTCTGTGTACGGCCTCCCGCGTCAGGCATTAGCTGTAGCCCCCACTGCCACCGGCTCTGGGCTGTGGCTAAATGCCACCCGTCTCCCATACCGTACAGCCAGCCGGGGCGAAGCCAGCCCGGACCGTACCTCTTTGCCTTCCTTGAGCTTGGTGATCATGACGATAAGCGGCGCGCCCTCCTGCCACACCATCTGCCAGAAATCCACCACCGTGTTCAGCATGGGCCCCTGCGTGGCGATGTACTCTCGTGCATGCCCTGCATAGCCCTAGGAGGGACAGAAAGGGGAGAGAGGGCTAGGTACGAGCTGCATTGGCAGGGACAACAGCCAGGAATCTCTGTGTCTCTCAGCCCATAAACCACAGGGGGTTGTGGTGGATATGGAAGATTGGTAGTTTTGCTAATCATGATAACTTAAGCTCTGTAGAAACATCGTCCTAACCAGCCTCTGCACTGGAGCAGAGAGCTGGAAAATCGTAAGTCCATCGAATGCAACCCGAACAGCTTGCAATGCAGGTGTCTGCGTGGAGTCTGCAAAGTCCAATGGACGGAGAGAATAAGCAACGAGGAGGCCCTCGAATGGGCACAGCTACCTACAACAGTGTAAGTAGTAAGGCAAAGAGAGGGACATATTTGGGGTGTCTTTTAAGAATGCCCAATATTAGGCTTGGGCACCCAGAGCGAGAGATGGAGGGGCCCACCTAAGGCACACTCTGTAGCATGACAATGACTGAAGCTGCATTATTACATATAGAAGACCTGGATAAAGGAGCCCAGGCTAGGGATGACTGGCGCTGTTTGACCTCTGCCTTATGCACCTGATAGAGCGGGAAGAATGATCATGATGATGATAGAAGCAAATGGCTTGTGCCTGTCTCCTCCCTTTATTTTAGGATGAACTCCTGAAGAGCTGATTGTGTTTTGGGGCTCTCCCTGCAGGACCCCCCATCCCTTCCTTTAGCCTTGTTTTGTTTTAGAGACATTTCCAGACTTTTATAATCCTGCACTGAGACTTCCCTGATCTGGCTGTCAGGGTGAGTCGGTCGAATAGCTCTGCACCTCCACACTAGAACCTGGCCCCCATCACAGGGCATTTAATAGTTCATAAGTTAGCAATATTAATAGTGCAGTGGGGCTTCACACAGGAGTGAGCTCAGCAGCCCAACACACAGGGGACAGAGGCCTGAGGGGCACTTGGAAGATGCCCCACCAATAATAACCCCTCATTCTTCTCAGCTTCAGATCCGATAGGAAATGAGAGTCATGATCCTGACGTCTCAGGTGGGAAAAGTGAAGCACTGAGATTTGCCCAAGGTCACCCAGCAAGCCAAGGAAAAAAACCCAGCTCTCCTGAGACCAATGTCAGTGCTCTACCCACTGGGCTGCACTGCTCCCTGAGCTAGACTGAAAACCGGCTGAGGCAGGGGAGGAACCTGCCTTTTCCTCACGTCCCAGCGAGAAGAATGTGCTCCGTCAGGCGCTGGCTGGGGAAAGTCTTTCGTCCACTCAGCAAACTGTGAGCTATGTCATTGGACCCTGAGCTTTGGGAGCAGGGAGATGCTGGTAGTGAGCAGGGTAAGGGGCTCTCTTTGCTGTAGGCTAAGGGGCTGCAGAGGACACTTGGCATGGTGCAGCAGGCCCAGGAGAGATGTTGGCTCCAGCCCTGACACTACTGCAGTTTCCTGGTGTGACCCGGGCCTGCAGCAGGTTTGAGGATCTCCATCTCAGGGACCCCCAGGTTCACTTTTCAGAGAAGTGTCCATCCACTGCCTCTCGCCCTCGCAGCTGCCTGCTAGGGTGAGGGGTTCTCTGCTAGGATTTGCCCTTTCTGACCCGCTGACAGTGCTGAGTTGCAGGGCGCTGTTCTGTCAGAGAAGTGTAGAGAATTCATCCTTTAGGGGACAGAGGTTGGCAGCTCACAGGAGACAACCAGCGAAGGTCCTGGGGGTCTGGCCAAGGTGAGTTCTTATCCCCACCAGCTACTTGCTGCAGAAAGAGTTTTCACCATGAAATCTCATCTGGAAATAGGCTCATTTCCATGTGGGGGTTGATGTGTCATCAAATGTGTTGGAGAGATCTTTAAAAAAGATCGTGCCCTGCCAGATATTCAAATATGAGACAACTTAGCCAGTTCCCTGCTAGGTTACAGCTATTTTTATATAGTGGCATAAGCTGAAATGATGTACAGTGGGTTTTGTGAAACACCGAAATCAGATATGGAAACGTGTGTGTGTGTCCATTTGTGTGTGCAGAATCCAGATATGGAAATATGTGTAAGTGTGCAAGGAGAGGGTATGCACATGGGCAGCGTGTGTGTGCGTGTGCACACGTGTGCACCCACATATGGGCAGGGCAGGGATCTCACACTCGGATGGCATGACTGCTATGTACCTGTGACATGATGCATTTTCACACGGCAATGCAGCGTTACACTGGGTCAAGCTCTGACATAAACACAGCCAACTCTCTGTCTCGCAGACAGTTGGACTGCCCCATCAAACGCCTTTTGAGGCCTTACCAGCTGCGGCCTGTGTTCAGACAGCTGCATCAATGAGGCTTGCAACCTTACAAGAGACTCAGGCTTGGTGCTTGTGGCCTAACGACAAGACTGGGAGTCAGGAGTCCTCTAAGCTAAGCTCGACTCTGGCACTGATGTGCTCTATGACCCTTGGGCAAGTCACCTAACTGCTCTGTGCCTCAGTTTACCCATCTGGCCCACACGGGTGATGATGCTGAATTAGTATTTGTGAAGCTCTGGGAAGAGGAGACCTGCTAAGTGTTATTATTCCAATCCCTCTCTCACTCGGTAGCAAATCCATTCAGATTCACCCAAGGGATGAGCTCCTGAAGTGCTCTGTGTGGGGTTGGGGCTGCTGAGAACTGAGCACTCACCTCGTTGAGGTGCTAATTAAACCTTTACCCTCCTCTCTTTTGGCCCCCCAAGTTAACTGATCCTGGTGTGTTTCAGTGGGGATCACAAACTGACCCTTATTCCCCCACCCCACCCCACCCCATAAGTCTCTGTTCGTTGCTTTCAAATGTTGGCTCCTATGGGAAACGTTTCACAGCCCTGTCAATGCCGGTGTGTGGAGGATGTAATACCTCCTCTGACCACCAGAGGGCACAGCCACCAAATCAGTATGAAATCGCACTGCACAGAGGGTGTTTCTGCATTAGTGTTTCCTCCTGTAAAGTTCTGACGTGTTTTTCCCCGTTTATGTTCCCCAGGTTACAGTAATGTGCTGTGTGTCTGTCGGGTAGGAAACTCCGTCTGCTGAACCTCCCTTTGGGAGCAGAGTTCTAGAGAGAGACACTGCTCCCAACCAGCAAACACACCTCCCTACTTCCCGGATCCTATCGCTGACACCAATTAGCATTGGCTTAGCTGGTAGTTCTGGGGACCTAATCCCAGGGAAGTGGGTGGAGATCCATCAACTCATGTCACTCAGGCCAATGAGCACATCAGTCACTGCCTAGCTGGATCAAACAGGTGGAATAAAAGAATTCCTACTTGACACCCACTTCTCTGAGTCCTCCCCCCACACCCAATGGAGATTCCCCACCTCTTTCCTGGAGCAGGCCAGACCATGCCAGAGTCCACCCCAAGGGGTCACCACCTCAAAAGAGCTGGGATTCCCCCATTAATAATAATACACAGCTCTTCTCTTGCACTTATCATCAGCAAATCTCAAAGCACTTTACAAAGGAGGTCAGTACCATGATCTCCATTTTACAAATGGGGAAACTGAGGCACAGAGCCAGAGGAAGGTTAGCTTCACAAAGGTGCATTGCAAAGCCTTAACTCCTAGGTGCCTGCCCCCCAGGGGAAGTCTCAGCCCCAAGCCAGGCATCCAGGCCAGCCCTTTCCTGCCCAACTGCAAAGAGAGAGCCTCCCTCCACCCCACTGTAGGTAAAAGCCTGGTAGATGGGGCCGTCACCTGGGATGTGGGAGAGGTGGGGTGGGATGGAGCCCTGCTGGCAAGCTAGGCAGGGGAATGCTTCGCTTGAGAGTCCTGTCTCAGTGCTCCGAGCTGCTCGCAGCATCAGGACAGAGCCATGCCTGTGTCACCTGGGGAAGCGTGGGCCTGCAAGGTTAGGCAGCAGCATCACCTGAATGTTGGACTTAGGTGCCTAAATCCCTTTGTGAACCTAACCCAAAGCGACCAGCCCCAGCAGCACCGCCTGGAATAGAATCCAGGGTCTCCTGAGTGCCAGTCCCGTGCTCTATCCATTACGTCACGCTACCTCTTTGGGGCACAGGCTGCTGTGAGCCAGAGTAGGGAAGCGGTGTCAGGCTAAGCCCGTGTGCCTTTGTAGACTCAGGGCAGCTGACTGCTCTGTGTCATAGTGTCCCCATGGTACAGGGGCGGGGCCCCGTTCACTCCTCCCGGGATCCAACATCACCAGCCCCTATCATCTAAAAATCACGAGTCAGGTGCCCAACCCCATGAGACTGGCTTGCAGAGGAAAACAGCAAGCACAGGGCAGGTTCTTTGGCTCCCCTCCTGGGTTAGCAGCCTCTCGGGTCACCTTTTCTAGCTCTGCTCTGCAACCACAGAGGCTAGGAAGTGTTTTTAAGTGAACACTGAGATTGCCACACAATCCCAGGCTCCCGGGAGCTGGGGCTTTCTGACGCCTCGAACGTGAGAGTTGGCAGCCCTGCAGGCAGACTCTGGCTGGCTGCCTGTAGCCGCCTGGAGGCCATGCAGCTGCCTCAGGGTCCGATGCGAGGGGCGTGCATGATCCCGCGGGCCATGTGGCACTGGCCTGGGGGCTGGTCTCTTCACCCGGGTGATCTACAGCAAAGGGCCCTGTGCATCGGCTTGCAGCAGGGATTGGGGGTGAGCCAGCAGGGACAGGACGCTAGAAGGAACGGGAGTCAAATGGCTGCAGCTCTAGCCCCAGGTCTGCCGCTGTGTGACGGTGGATGCAAAGCACCCATCAGAGGTTTCATGCCGGCAGCCAACACTCCCTGGCACGCAGCTCCAAACTGACTCAGGGGACACCACGTCCTGCCCGCCCAAATGCTCCGCCAGGTCTCCTAGCCCAGCCCTGCAGATCAGATCAGCTGGGTTCCCAGCCCCAGAGTTGTGGGCTCATGGAGCGCTCCGGCTCCTGTGGCTCTGAGGGTCTCAGGATGGGCAGATCACTCACCTGGATGTAGTTGGCATTGATGTAGTCCTGCTCCTCCTGGCTGCCAGCTCTCCTGAGGCAGACGCGGCTGTGGGGATCTAGGAGACAGAGCCGGGATTAGCCCCAGAGCCGTGGAGCCCGCAAGGCAGTACTGACCTCGGCCCGGCCTCCCGTCCCTTGCAAACATGCTCAGTCCCAAGCCCTCACGCCAAGGGGCAAAATCCATCAAGGAACCCGCAGGTATGCACAGAGCTCAGTGACCATGGGCTGAACATTGCTCGTCGGGTGTCTAGGAGAAACAGGGGGCAGCTGGGCTGAAACCCAGGGGATGCTCTTTAGGTTGCACCCCCCACTGTCTTAGGACGCGCACTCCCAAGCAGAACCTTCTCCGGACGCCCCTGGGCTCTAGCTTACCCACACACACACAGCGGGAGGGAGCAGCACGTACTGGGGAGGATGGTTTTGTATCTGTCCTTGGCGGCCCGTCCGGGGATGTCCAGCTCCTCTGGGTTGACAAAGTTGGGGGGGATTTTCTGCAAAGGGGAAGGAGATGGCGGCTGAAATCCCTTCGCTGCTGCTCTGGCTGGGCCAGGCTTGGAGAGACACCTGCTGCCCCCAGGAAACTGCCCGCAGGACTGGGTTCTGGTGGGACCCGTTTTCTGGCCCCTCCTGAGAAGGGTTTGTTGGCAGAGTTCATTCCTGACCAGGCTACGGAAGGGCCCTTCCTAGCCAATGCCCGGGGCACCATGCCTGCTCCCACTGCCCCAGGGATGGAGACCCCCGGCACAACCTGCATGGCATGGGCAGGTAATGAGAACAGAGACAAACACCCCAGGGGGCAGAGAACGCTTCCCACACATACTAATGATCCAGATTCACAGCTGAGGAGAGCACTGTGCCTGCTTCCCCCATATTGCCCTGCCTCCGTGGGGTAGGAGAACAGCTCTGCCAGCAGGGCCCACTCTGCTGAGGCTGCCAGGAACCTGGTGATGGCCATGCCCTGGAGAATCCCACGCTCAGTCCCCTAGATCATTCTGCAGAGGCGGGGATGCCCAGTCCCTCCCGGCCCCGGGCAGGGTAGAACTAGTGCCCTCCCCTGTGTGGGTACTGAACACCAGGCTGCCAGGGTGCCCTCGGGAGGGCTGGTGGGAGGGGAGCGGCCTGACCGTGGGCAGGGGGGCACCCTGATGAGACTGGGAGGGGCGGGCGAAGGGCGGCGCCAGCGTCTCACCGAGAACTCCTCCTGGAGCTGTGCCAGGTTCCTGGCTCGCTGCTGCAGCTCCACGCTGGTCAGGACGTGGCTGGACGTCCTGAGGAACCGCAGCGTGATGTCCCGGGGGGTGCAGACGGAGCGGATCGGCTCCACACTCGCCAGCGAGCTCATGTCCAGCACCAGAGACACATTGGAGCCTCTCCTGCAAGGCAGAGCGGCTTGTCAAGATGAAGCTGTGGCCCCCCGCCCACCTGGCCCCCAGGCTGAGTCAATAGGCATGGGGGTGCCAGTCTGCGGTGGGCAGAGCTCTGCAGAGGACACTGTGCCGGGCGGGGCTATGGGGCTCTAATGGGAGGATGCCATGGGGGCAGAGCCGGGGTCCCCAAGGATATGTGAGGGGAAGTGCTGCCCAGGCTCTGGGGCGGGGGACGGGAGGAGTTGGGACCCACGTGTGACTCTCCAAGGCCCTGGATTAGAGTCAGGCAATTCACCTGGCAAACCCAGCCTGGAGCAGGCCCCAGCCCTCCTGGCCCCCAGCAGCTCCTGCTCCGGGCCCTGCAGCCCCCTAGCAGCTGACTGGGCACCCGCACATAAGAGCCAGGCTGCTGTTGCTTTGGGTATAAAACGGGCACAAACCACGGCCACGCAGGAGCCGTGGTGGGTGCAGACAGCGGCGCCCCACCCTTCCTGCAGGCTGGCACCAGCGCCCCGCAGCCCTGGGGCTTGGGCGTTGGATCCCCAGGGATGCCACTTCTCTCCCCATGCTGAGCCCAGCTGGGACGCATTTGCTGGGGGTCCCTAGGCCTGACTGGGGGCTAAATCCAGGGCCTTTCTCCCTCTGGGGCCGGCTGGCAGCTCAGAGCGGCAAGAGGCTCTCTCCCTCCCCGAGGCTGCCTGCTGACGACCTGTGCGCTGTGCAGTGCTCAGAGCCCCCTGCCCCGGACGTGGCCCGGGAGGCCCATCGGGGCCTGGCTGCTGCTCACCTCTCCTGCAGCCGTACATGTCTCCTAGCAGAGGGGCCGGGCGTGCCGACCTTGTCCATCGCTCCCCGGGCTGCCCGGCCTGGCAGACTGGCGCTATGAACTCCAGAGCGTGCCGCGCAGTCCTGGACCATGCTGGGCCAGCAGCAGAGCCCTCACCCTGAGGCGCGGAGGGTGCAAACGGATCCCGGCGGGCCACGGCTCAGAGCGGATCAATGAGCCATGGGGGGAAAGGCGTCTGGAAAACACAAAGCACGGCACCCGCTCAGCTGCCAGCAGGGGCGCAGCAAGGCCCCCTGCTCCTCTCTGGGGCCGGCCAGTGCAGCCTGGATAGCCAGCGGGCAAGTGGCCCAGCGTCAGCCCAGTCCATAGAGCAGAGCATCTCAGCCCACAGCGCTCCTGGCAATCAGGCCCAGGGGGTGGAGCTGGACTCCCAGGAACAGGTCCCAAACTCAGCTGAAAACTCTGGCCCAAGTCCTTTGGCTGGTTCCTGCTAGAGCAGATCTGTAGAGCCCAGAGCATGGGGTGCACATGGTGCCGGCACAGCCCAGCTGCAGCCTCTGACCTGGCGGGCACGGTGCCGGCATGGCCCCGCTGCAGCCTCCGCCCCCGGGGTCACAGCTTCCGCAAGGTGGTGCAGCAGCCTTTCCGCCCCCATGCTCCCGATGCCGCTCGCAGTTGCCCCTCCAGGCGGAGCCATGCGTCGCTCCTGCCCCCGCCTACCATCCCCAAACCCTGCCCCAGAGCTAGCCAGAGAGTGACACTCCTCACTGCCCTACGCCGTCACCCCCCAGTGCCCCACGGCCATATCCCCTCACAGACCCCTGCCCCTTCCTACGGCCAGGCCTTCCCTCCTCCCGCTGCCGTCGCTTACGGCTCGGGCTAGTCCCACACTCCCCCGCTCAGCTTCTGGCAATGATTCGTCTGCCCCTTTGTATTACTAGCCTAGTGACCTCCCCACCCCACGCCCCCACCGGGCCAGCTCCTCCGGTGGGGTAAGTCGCAGTCGCTCCAGCCAGGCCAACAGAGCTGAACGAGTGACCCCAGCCAGGGATCGGCGCTCTCTGTGAAGCTGCAGGCGGGACTATGCTAGCGGGAGCCGGGGCAGTGCCAGCTTCCCTGCCCCCTGCCATCAGGAGGGCGGGGAAGGAGAAGGATAGAGGGGTAGGAACGGACTGGGGTGGGGAGAAGAGGGGTAAAGACAATGGGGAGGAATAAGGCTCTAAGCAAGCAGCGGGAGCAACCATTCCCTGGCACTCTGCTTCCTGAGCAATGGGCAGGGCTGGTGCGGCTTCTCTGCCTTGGGCAGCACAGCCCTATGGGCCAGGCTCTCCAGCGCCACGGGGATCCGTCCTCCGTGCTGACACAGGAGCTCTGAGGAGAGAGGGCACCGGCTCAGAGAGATCCCCCGCCCCCTCCCCGCCACTGCCCCCTCACCAACCGTTGGAGGAAGCTGGCTTAACCATGCAGTTGAGCAAGACGGCAGGCCGCCGAGGCTGATTGGCTGGGGCAGCAGGGTGCAACTGGCATGGCCGCCGGCTGCAGAGGGTCCAGCCTTGGAGGGCCCGGGCTCACCCCTGCTGCCCAGCTTCTGGGAGGGTTGAGACTTGCGGGGGCTGACACCAGAGGCCAAACACAGGGAAAGCAGGCAGGGAGCGGGGACGTGCCAGCAGGCTGGAAAGGGCCAAGGAGATGGATCCTCCCCTGCTTCCTTGCCTTGGTGCCTGGGAAATTGCACTGGTTTAACTCAGGCCTTCTCTGCACCCAGGTTTTACGCTGGTATAGCCATGTCGGCTGTGTCGGGAGGGATTTGTTAGCTACACCGATTGCACCAGACACCATTACACTGGGATAAAGGCGCCTTATTCCCCTTCTTGTATGGGATAAGCAATCCCGGTGTAAACCCCTTTACACCAGGACAAACCCCTTTGTACCGGCACAGCTGCCCCCACCCTTTCATTAGCCTGGGAGAGAGACAGCAGGACGTTTGTGTGTGTGGACAAAGTCACAGATCGACTTTTAAACCAAGACACTTCAGCTAATGCAACCCCCTGCGTGGGCTCCAATTTCAGTTTAAAAGCAGCTTGTTTGGGTTTAGATTAAACCTGCGTGCAGCTGACCTAAGCTCGACCGAAATCAGCCTAGTGGAAACCCGACATTTGAGCATCTGCGCAGTCTTTGACACAGGTTTCACTATTGGCTCTAAAGCCACACCTATAATTAAGCACAAACAACGAGGAGTCCTTGTGGCACCTCAGAGACTAACAAATTTATTTGGGCACAAGCTTTTGTGGGCTTTTTGCTGATACAGACTAACACGGCTACCACTCCGAAACCTATAATTAAGGTGTCAGTGGAGTAACTTCTATGGCCCCAAAAGAGACACTCCAGGCTTCCCCTAAGGGGAGCGAGAGGGGAAACTTGCATGAAACCAGAGTGACGTTCTCATGTGGACAACCTTCCTTCTTTCCGCCATTTTGACGGAGCGAATGAAGCGGGCTCTGGCGCATGCTCTCGGGCCCTGGCTAAGGGAAAGCTGCACCAGCTGAACTTAAATTGGGTTTTAGGCCGGTTTTGTTAGAGCGGTGCGCTAGGTTGTGTGGACGGGCTTATTCCACTTTAACTAGGCTTAGGTCAATGTAGGTTCTGCTGAGTGGGAAGCTGTTGAAACCGAACTGCAAGCCGCTGCTTTTAGCCTGAAATCTGAGCGTCCACACAGGGGTTACACTAACCTGGTTGGAGAGAGCCCTAAGCTAGCCTGGTGCAGCTCTCCTGGCAAGACAAGAACGTGTCGCTCTGCTACTTCCCCAGTCTGCTGGGTTCGGGACTAGCCAGCCCAAGGCTGGGGGCTGCCTATCAACCTCACGGGATCCGAAATACTGAGGAGGCCAGCAATGGGGAATCGGGAGGGAGACAGATGGAGTCTGGAACAGAGGTTGGGGGGCTAGGATCAGAGGTGGGGGGGCTGCAGCCCCTTCTGGCTCTCACGGGGCGGGGTCCAGAGGCCCCACTTGGCTGGGCCTGGGTAAAGCCTCTTCATGGGCTCAGATCCTCCTTTGGAGCCAGTTTCAGAATAACTAGCAAGCTAGTCTAGATCTGACCCACCGTCTCCGGGCCTCACTATGAGCCTCTCCCCCGGGCACCCTGCTCTTGGTATTAAAGACGAAGTCAAGGCCAGGCTGGCGGGACTAGACCTTGGCACATCCCCACAGCAAGGGGGCCTAGAGGGCAGGACAGCCCAGAGGGATGGGGTTTGGAGCAGGCTGTGTCCCAAAGTGTGGGGATGAGGCTCTGCACATGGGCAGCTGGGGACCACGCACCAAGCCGAACCCAGATCCTAACAGTGCCCAGGCCTCATGGGGCGATGGCTGGGACCCATCTGTTGTGGAGGGGGCCAGCGTGGCTCACCATGCTGTGGAGGAATGTGGCACCCAGCCCTGCCAGGTTTATACCCGGCCCCATGCCAGGGGGTCCGTGCCTGGCTGAACGGCCCCAGGGAGACAGGAGGAGTTCCCCTGCGTGACATACCCCATGTGCACCTGTTTTGGCTAAGGGAGGGAGGGGCTGAGTTCTGGCATCCCAGCCACTCCTGCCTTCCCCACTCCTCCCGCCAAGGCCTGTGTGAGGAACCCCACTGGCAGGCCGGGGTGGGTGCCCCCAGAAGAGTCCAGCCTTGGAGTGTGATCACTGGGTAAAGGGCACCAGCCTCCTAATGCCAACGCAGCTCCTCAGCCATCTCCAGACACACCGAGCTAGGAGCACCCGGCTGGTGCCATGCACGGCGAACCCGGGCGCCATGTCGGGACAGGCCCCACCATAGCCTCCGCCTGGCGCTGCAGTCCAGGTCCTAATCCTGTGCCCATCCCCATGGTATCTGTGCTGCCCTGCTCCCCGGGAAGCCACCAAGGCATAGACCCGTCCCACACGTCATCTCTGCACACAGCTGCAGCCCAGAGGTGCCCGGGACCTGCAGCCCACCCATCCCCAGCTCGGGGCCCTGGCTGCCCCATCTCCGCAGGCGAGTCCAGGATCACTCCGGGCGCTTACCTGGGGCCCCGAGCGGGCCGGCCCCGCGGCTCCTCAGCACTAGGGCTGCGAGTGGTGCACCAGTGGGTCGGGCGCCAGGGTTTGAAAGTGTTCAGGAAACTGCTTATCAAGGAGACTCTGTTGCCTCTGCAGCTTCCTCTCCCCGCTTCTCCCCCCACCCTGCCTGCCGCCCACGCACATACCGGCCACACGCTCCGCAGCTCCACTCCATCCGGCCTCTGCGAGGCAGGCACACCCCCACCCCTATCCAGCGAGCTCCCCACGGGGCTCAGGTGGGGCCAGGCCCTGCCCACCCCTCTGCTGCCCCTGCGGAGCAAGGGTCTGCCTGCCAGGGCAGGACATGCTGCCAGAGCGCGGGGGGCAGCGGGGCTGGCCCATGGGGGGGGCCGTCATCCTGCCCAGCATGGGGGTGCACCAGCACATGGCCGCCCCAACAGACTCGCTGCAGCTGTGGCCGGCCTGGGTAACAGAACAAACAGGCAGGGATCCCCAAGGGGACGTGAGGCAGGGGGCGGGGGGGCATGGGCAATAAGCAGAAAGAGACTTTGGGTCTAGGGAAGTTTCCTGCTCCCCATGCTGTGGCACTGCCCCCTCCCCGATGGGTGGGAGGGGGGTTCACCTGGCCAATACCTGCTGCGCTATGATCTGTCTGGCCCTCCACACACCCCCCCCCCCCACTGTGCTCCAGAGTCCCCGCAGAGCTGTTTCCAGCCAGTGCTCCCCGGCCTGGTCTGCAGGGAATCCCCCTTCTCCATCTGCCTCTGACTCCCATTGAGTTCTGCCCATGGCCATCATTTCTGGGGGGAAAAGGGGGAACATGCCGTGCCCCCGCTCCAGGCACTGCTCTCCTGCCCCCAGGGAGAATCTGCAGCCAGCGAGGGTCTTTGCATTCCCTGAGGAGGATTCCCGAGTGCCCAGTTCCATCAGCACCCGGCCTGCCCAGGCTAAACACGGCAGCGAAATGTCTCCAAGCCCGGCGCCCGGGTATGGGGCAATGTTCCCTCTAATTTTTGACAGGCCCTGTGCATGAAAAATTTCTTCTGTGCACATTTTTGTGCTTCTGTGCACATTTTTGTGCGTGCGGTGTTTCACCGTGTGCATGGGGTTTAGGATCTGTGTGCACGCGCACAGCTTAGAGGGAACAGTGGTCTGGGGTGATGAGATCACTCGAGCCCAGCCTCATCCCCTCCTTGCCACGCATCTTCCCTCTAACCAGGAGCTTTCCGTCTCCTCCCAGCTCTGAATCCCCAGTCGTGTTCACAGCTCCCCCGGCCCCCTTCCAATTCTGCCTCCACGGAAACCCTCCTGCAAGCTCCCACTCCTCTCCCCTCCCCTGACCTCTTAATGGCCGCCCCAAGAGCCCCCTCTCCAGCCCCTTGCCCGCGCTGCTCCTCCACGAGAGTGAGCCCCTTGCGGTCCCTGCCCCGGGAGGGGTGGCACTGGAATCCCTTAGGACTGCCAGGTTTGCCCCCTTCTCTGCCCGTTTGGCCAGTGTCAGATCTCACAGTGCTTCCCTCCAATGGCATGCCACCCCCCAGCCAGGCAGGAAGTCATCCCTAGGCCATATCCGGAGGCCACTGGCCATTAAACAGGGAGGGGAGGAGACCGCCCATGAGATCAGTGCTTAACTTCCAGTGAGAGGTGCTGGGGCTCAAGCAATTTTTTTACATTCATAACTGATGCGCCAAGCCCAGAGGCTCCAGGGCTCTGAACCGCCAAGCCCAGAGGCTCCAAGGCTCTGACCTGCTGGGCCCAGAGGCTCCGGGGCTCTGAACCACCAGGCCCAGAGGCTCCGGGGCCATGAACTGCCAGGCCCAGAGGTGCCAGGGCTCTGAACCGCCGGGCCCAGAGGTGCCGGGGCTCTGAACTGCCGGGCCCAGAGTTGCCAGGGCTCTGAACTGCCAGGCCCAGAGGCTCTGGGGCCATGAACTGCCAGGCCCAGAGGTGCCGGGGCCATGAACTGCCAGGCCCAGAGGCTCCGGGGCTCTGAACCGCTGGGCCCAGAGGTGCCGGGGCCATGAACTGCCGGGCCCAGAGGCTCCGGGGCCATGAACTGCCAGGCACAGAGGTGCCGGGGCTCTTACCGGCCAGACCCAGAGGCTCCGGGGCCATGAACTGCCAGGCCCAGAGGCTCCGGGGCTCTGAACCACCAGGCCCAGAAGCTCCGGGGTTCTGAACTGCCAGGCCCAGAGGTGCCGAGGCCATGAACTGCCGGGCCCAGAGGCTCCGGGGGCCGTGAACTGCCAGGCCCAGAGGTGCCGAGGCCATGAACTGCCAGGCCCAGAGGTGCCGGGGCCATGAACTGCCAGGCCCAGAGGCTCCGGGGCCATGAACTGCCAGGCCCAGAGGTGCCGAGGCCATGAACTGCCGGGCCGAGAGGCTCCGGGGCCATGAACTGCCAGGCCCAGAGGCTCCGGGGCTCTGACCTGCCGGGCCCAGAGGCTCCGGGGCCATGAACTGCCAGGCCCAGAGGTGCCAGGGCACTTACCGGCCAGACCCAGAGGCTCCGGGGCCATGAACTGCCGGGCCCAGAGGCTCCGGGGCTCTGAACTGCCAGGCCCAGAGGTGCCGGGGCCATGAACTGCTAGGCCCAGAGGCTCCGGGGCTCTGAACTGCCAGGCCCAGAGGCTCCGGGGCTCTGAACTGCCAGGCCCAGAGGCTCCGGGGCCATGAACTGCCGGGCCCAGAGGTGCCGGGGCCATGAACTGCCAGGCCCAGAGGTGCCGGGGCTCTTACCGGCCAGACCCAGAGGCTCCGGGGCCATGAACTGCCAGGCCCAGAGGCTCCGGGGCTCTGAACCACCAGGCCCAGAAGCTCCGGGGTTCTGAACTGCCAGGCCCAGAGGTGCCGAGGCCATGAACTGCCGGGCCCAGAGGCTCCGGGGGCCGTGAACTGCCAGGCCCAGAGGTGCCGAGGCCATGAACTGCCAGGCCCAGAGGTGCCGGGGCCATGAACTGCCAGGCCCAGAGGCTCCGGGGCCATGAACTGCCAGGCCCAGAGGTGCCGAGGCCATGAACTGCCGGGCCGAGAGGCTCCGGGGCCATGAACTGCCAGGCCCAGAGGCTCCGGGGCTCTGACCTGCCGGGCCCAGAGGCTCCGGGGCCATGAACTGCCAGGCCCAGAGGTGCCAGGGCACTTACCGGCCAGACCCAGAGGCTCCGGGGCCATGAACTGCCGGGCCCAGAGGCTCCGGGGCTCTGAACTGCCAGGCCCAGAGGCTCCGGGGCTCTGAACTGCCAGGCCCAGAGGCTCCGGGGCCATGAACTGCCGGGCCCAGAGGTGCCGGGGCCATGAACTGCCTGGCCCAGAGGCTCCGGGGCCATGAACTGCCAGGCCCAGAGGTGCCAGGGCTCTTACCGGCCAGACCCAGAGGCTCCGGGGCCATGAACTGCCAGGCCCAGAGGCTCCGGGGCTCTGAACTGCCAGGCCCAGAGGCTCCGGGGCCATGAACTGCCGGGCCCAGAGGCTTCGGGGCTCTGAACTGCCAGGCCCAGAGGTGCCGGGGCCATGAACTGCCAGGCCCAGAGGCTCCGGGGCTCTGAACCGCCAGGCCCAGAGGCTCCGGGGCTCTGAACCACCAGGCCCAGAGGTGCCAGGGCTCAGCCCGAGCAAGCCCTGGCACAAATTAAGCACAGCATGAGACGCAGGCCCTGGGGCTTCCCCGCTGGAGGCTTGCTCCAGGAGCCCTGGCCCTGCCTGGTCCCCACAGCACACCCCCTCCCCGACTCCTCTGTCCCCAGCCTCTCTAACCCAGAGGCTGTCAGAGCTTCACCGTCAGGAGAGCCGTTCTCCCTCGGCCAGGCAGTAGCCACCGTTCCCCCTCCTGCCTGTGACCTCCTTGGCTTCCCATGGAGATGGCCATGGCTGGGGGAGTGAATTGAGGACAGAGCTCTGCCGATCTAGCCCCCGGGGTAGGTGCGCCTAGGTCAATGGGAGAAAGTTTCCACCGCTCGGGGAGGTGCAGGAGCTCCGACCGACGGAGCTACCGCTGCGGGCTATCGGCTGCGCTACAGGGCTACGCTGGCATAGCTGTGGCATCATAGCCATGCCGCTGGCCTCCCCTTGGTGTAGACAAGCCTGGACTCCCCTGCCCTGGGTCCTCTCCCACCAGCCCCATGCACATCCTCCTTCTCTTCCTGGCCCAGCCCCTCCAGCTCTTCCTGTTTGTCATGGCCCAGGCTCTCGAGAGACACCCTTTGCTGCTCGCTTCCTTCCTTTCTTCCGCCCCCACCTCGCTGTGCCCGAACATTTGCCTCGGGGCCCTGCTCCTCACCTGCGAGGTGCTTGGGCCATGCTCTGCAGGAACGCTTCCTGGCTCTGGGCCCTTCCTCCCGGGGAGGCCGGCTCCCCGTGTGCCTCAGCAGGGGTGCTCGGGCCAGCAGTCACCTCAGGGATCCCAGACACCCCCTTTTGCACCTTCTCCGCAGCCTGCTTCCGGGATCAGCCGTGGTGCTGGAAGAGGCACCAGGGTTGGTGATCTCCCATGTGGCTCAGCCTACCCCCCCGCCCCCCGTGTGGCTACCCATGTCACTGGGCTCATAGCGGGAGTGCGTGCGTGGAAGGCCTGGGCAGGGGGTTATATATTCGTTCCTCTCACAGCTTTACAAAGATTCCCGTCTCCATTGATCCTGGGAGCTGGGATGAACCCTGCAAATCGCACAAGCCATGAAGTAATATTAACCCAGTGCAGAGGTGTGCTGGGAACAGAGCTCCATCACCCGGGCCAAGTGCTGAGCTGGCCTGGCCAGGCTGATAGGTCGGGTGCAGTCGGAGTAAGGAAGGACGTGATCCTAGAGCCAAGGGTCTCCAGTGGAACAGCCCCATCTGCAGCTCCCGCTGTTCCTGCCCAGGCTTGGCCAGCAGGAGGGCATCAGCTGATTCCATTCATCGCTAGTGGAAGAAGTGGATCTCCTCGGCAGCCAGGACTGAAATCATACAGGGCTTTGCACATCAGTTTCAAGCCCTTGACTTTCAGCCAGAGCTGAAGAGGAAGTATGGGCAGGTCCATGGATTACCCTTGGCCAAGCAGCCTGCTCCCTTCTGCACCAGCTGTGGGCTTCAGGGAAAGCTCCATGTGGAGGTCACGAGAGCAATCCACTGTAGGAATCACAGAGTCATGGCTAATGGAGATGGGGTGGGGGAAGAGAAGGGCAAACCCCACCCCAATGCTAAACCCCGCACAAAAACTCAGAATGGTTGCTAACATGAACAGCAGGAAAATAGTTAACAATGTGGCTATTTACACAACCTTTGTTAGGGTTCAGAGTCAACACCCTAATGAGGTATATGGAGTAGTCCACCCCTATTCTGAGCTTCAGGACCCCATCAGTAAAACATCACTGCACGGAATCACACCCAGAAAGTTTTCTTTACAACTGTGCGGGCTAGAACTGCATTTGTTTTTCTTTAGGTGAGATGACAGGGAGCTAACCTCCGGCACTCTGGCTACCGTGGGCACTCCCAGCGCAGGGAACCACACCAGTGCTGCAGCACCAGTGAAAACCCAGTCATGGGCAGAAATGATCTGTGGACGCCTCCCTCAATTATCCCCAGCTTCTCTGGACTGAGCCTCCGCCAGCTCACTCCCATGCAGCTCCTGAGCTCAGCCAGGTGCTGGGAAAGCAAGGATGCCTCTCCCTGCAGCGGGGCTGAAGCAGAAATGCAGAGTGAAGCGTCACCTACAGGCTGCTGGCATTGCAGCCCAGGCTACAGCTAGCCCCCACACTGGCCTCACGTATGTGACCAAATGCAACCTGAGGCACTCAACGTGAGAGAGTCACTGGGTGGATGAACAAATATATTTACCCGCCCCTTCATCCGCATCCCCATCCCTATTCCCCTCCATTCCCAGACACATCCCATCCATCTCCATATGCATCCACCCACCCATCCATCCATCCCCAGACATGTCCAATCCATCCCCAGACATGTCCCATCCATCTCCATATGCATCCACCCACCCATCCATCCCCAGACATGTCCAATCCATCTCCAGACACATCCCATCCATCTCCATACGCACCCACCCATCCATCCCCAGACATGTCCCATCCATCTCCATACGCACCCACCCATTCATCCCCAGACACATCCCATCCATCTCCATATGCATCCACCCACGCATCCATCCCCAGACACCTCCCATCCATCCCCAGACACCTTCCATCCATCTCCATATGTATCCACCCACCCATCCATCCCCAGACACATCCCATCCATCTCCATATGCACCTACCCATCCATCCCCAGACACCTCCCATCCATCCCCAGACACATCCCATCCATCTCCATATGCATCCACTCACCCATCCATCCCCAGACACGTCCAATCCATCCCCAGACATGTCCCAGCCATCTCCATATGCATCCACCCACCCATCCATCCCCAGACACATCCCATCCATCTCCATATGCATCCACCCACCCATCCATCCCCAGACATGTCCCATCCAACCCCAGATCCATCCACCCAGTCATCCATTCCCAGACACATCCCATCCATCTCCATATGCATCCACCCATCCTTTGCACTAAATGCTCCAATAACAACTATGTGGGTGAAACTGGACAATCACTACACTCTCGAATGAACTCGCACTGGAAAATGGTAAAAGACAAAAACATCCTGTCTTCTGCGTAGGGTTGTGAACTCTCCAGGATTATCCTGGAGTTTCCAGGAATTAAAGATCAATCTTTAATTAAAGATTATGTCATGTGATGAAACTTCCAGGGATACCACCAACCCTACACCTGTGGGTGAACACTTTTCAGAAAGCGATTGCTCCATAGCTGACCTCTCAGTCCTCATCCTCAAAGGAAACCTGCACAACACTTTCAAAAGCCAAGCCTGGGAGCTGAAATTCATAACTTTGCCAGACACTAAAAATCTTGGTCTTAATAAGGACACTGGATTTTTGACTTATTACAACAATCTGCAACCCATTAACTCCCCTTTTTGTCCAATGCTGCAGAGATGCTAATGGGCCACTTCACCTTGAATGTTCCCTTAGAACATGTGCTAACTATGTATGCTAAACTATCTGTTTGTTCTTGTGTTTAGCCGTGGACTGAGTACCTTTCCCAGACCTAAGGAAGAGCTTTGGCTAGCTCCAAATATTGTCACTGTCACCATTATAAGTTGGTCCAATAAAAGATATTACCTCACCCACTTTATCGCTCTGAGTTATTCAAGACAGAGGAACTCCAGGAAGTCCTACCAATGCAAGGTGATTGGCCAGCACACAACCAGTTGCAATCTCCTGTAGACATTTGCAAATGTAGATAATGATCATTGGCAGGAACAATTTGAACTACACCACGCATTGCTGGCTTCTACATGAGCTGTAACAGCTCAGGAGAAAGCTCTGGGTGTCATTATGTCCACAGGAAGTGACAAAAGCAAGCAAAATGGTAGGTTGTATCTAAAAAGGAGTATTGTTATTATTTATTAGATGTATTACAGTAGTGCCTAGGAAGCCTAGCTATGAGCCAGGGCTCCCTTGTGCGAGGCACTCTACAAGCACAGAATATAAAGACAGACAGGGTTGGAAGGAACCTTGAGAGATCATCAAGTCCAGCCCTCTGCACTAAGGCAGGATCAAGTAACCTAGACCAGCCCTGACAGGTGTTTGCCCAACCTGGTCTTAAAAACCTCCAGTGATGGAGATTCCGCATCCTCCCCTGGAAGTCTGTTCCAGAGCGTAACTATCCTTAGCCTGGTCTACACTACGAGTTTAGGTCGAATTTAGCAGCGTTCGATTGATTTAACCTTGCACCCGTCCACACGACGAAGCCATTTTTGTCAACTTAAAGGGCTCTGAAAATCGATTTCTGTACTCTTCCCCGACGAGGGAATTAGCACTGAAATCGACATCGCCGGGTCAAATTTGGGGTAGTGTGGATGCAATTCAACAGTATTGGCCTCCGAGAGCTATCCCAGAGTGCTCCATTGTGACCGCTCTGGACAGCACTTTCAACTCAGATGCACTAGCCAGGTACACAGGAAAAGCCCCAGGAACTTTTGAATTTCATTTCCCGTTTGGCCAGCGTGGCGAGCTCATCAGCACAGGTGACCATGCAGTCCCAGAATCGCAAAAGAACTCCAGAATGGACTGAATGGGAGGTACGGGATCCGATCGCTGTATGGGGGGACGAATCCGTGCTATCAGAACTCCGTTCCAAAAGACGAAATGCCAAAATATTTGCAAAAATTTCCAAGGGCATGATGGACAGAGGCTACAACAGGGACCCACAGCAGTGCCACGTGAAAATTAAGGAGCTCGGGCAAGCCTACCAAAAAAACAAAGAGGCAAACGGCCGCTCCAGGTCAGAGCCCCAGACATACTGCTTCTATGATGAACTGCATGCAATTCTAGGGGGGGGCCCTACCACTACCCCACCCCTGGCGGTGGACACCTGCAAGGGGGGAGTCTCATGCAACAGGGATGAGGATTTTGGGGACAAGGCAGATGATGAGGAGGAGGAGGATAGCACACACCAGGCAAGTGGAGAAACCGTTCTCCCCGACAGCCAGGAACTGTTTATCACCCTGGAGCCAATACCCTCCCAACCCTCCCAAGGCGGGCTCCCTGACCATGAAGCCGGAGAAGGCATTTCTGGTGAGTGTACCTTTGTAAATATAATACATGGTTTAAAAGCAAGAGTGTTTAATGATTAATTTGCCCTGAAGACTTGGGATGAATTAGTGGCCAGTATAGCTACTGGAAAAGTCTGTTAACGTGTCTGGGGATGGAGCGGAAATCCTCCAGGGACATCTCCATGAAGCTCTCCTGAAGGTACTCCCAAAGCCTTTGCAAAAGGTTTCTGGGGAGGGCAGCCTTATTCCTTCCTCCATGGTAGGACTCTTTACCACACCAGGCCAGTAGCACGTAGTCTGGAATCATTGCATAACAAAGCATGGCAGCGTATGGTCCCGGTGTTTGCTGGCATTCAAGCAACATCTGTTCTTTATCTCTCTGTGTTATCCTCAGGAGAGTGATCATCCCAGAGAATTGGGTGGGGCTGGGGCATTTAGCTGGGTTTGCGTTGCACGTTAACCCGAAAACCGCAGCCCCTCCTTTTAAATGGCCAACCCAACGGGTGCTTGGTATGGGAAAGGAGGGTGCTGCTGTTTGAAACCATTCCCACATGTTATGAAGGTTGAAGAAGCTGAAAGATTGTGGCTTATCACGACTGCCTGCAAGCCAAATTCTGTTGCCCAGCCCTGCATGTGTGATCTCTCACACCAAACCAGCAGGCCCTCAATATAAGAGGCAAAATACGACTTTGTACCGAAAGCACATGTACTATGTAATGTTAACAGCTTGGTTCACCGTGAAAGCGTTTATCCATTGTTCTCTAAAATGTGCCTTTTAAAATATTACTCTCCCTTTTTTCCCTCCCACAGCTGCAAATGTTTCAACACTCCCCCCATCATCTCCATCCCAGAGGCTAGCGCAGCTAAGAAGGCGAAAAAAAACCACTCGCGATGAAACGTTCTCTGAGCTCATGCTGGCCTCCCGCATTGAAAGAGCTCAGCAGAATGCGTGGAGGCAAACAATGTCAGAGTCCAGGAAAGCAGAAAATGAATGTGAGGACAGGAGGGACGAGAGAGATGAGAGGTGGCGGGAGCAAGATGAGAGGAGGCAGGATGCAATGCTGAGGCTACTGGGGGATCAAACTGATATGCTCTGGCATCTGGTGGAGCTGCAGGAAAGGCAGCAGGAGCACAGACCATCGCTGCAGCCCCTGTGTAACCAACCGCGCTGCTCCCATAGCCTCCTCACCTAGACACCCAAGAATGCGGGGGAGGCCTCCGGGCACCCAACCACTCCACCCCAGAGGACTGCCCAAGCAGCAGAAGGCTGGCATTCAATAAGTTTTGAAGTGCAGTGTGGCTTTGTCCTTCCCTCCTCCCCTTATCCACCACCCCACCCAGTGCTTCCCTCCTCCCCCACCCCTCCCAGGCTACCTTGGCAGTTATCCCCTTATTTGAGTGATGAATGAATAAAGAATGCATGATTTTGAAACAATGACTTTATTGCCTTTGCAAGCGGTGATTGAAGAGGGGAGGGCGGTTGGCTTACAGGGAAGTAGAGTGAACCAAAGGGGTGGGTTTTCATCAAGCAGAAACAAACAGAACTGTAACACAGTAGCCTGGCCAGTCATGAAACTGCTTTTCAAGGCTTCTCTGATGCACAGTGCACCCTGCTATGCTCTTCTAATCACCTTGGTGTCTGGCTGAGCGTAATCAGTGGCCAGGTGATTTGCCTCAACCTCCCACCCTGCCATAAATGTCTCCCCCTTACTCTCACAGATATTGTGGAGCACACAGCAAGCAGCAATAACAATGGGAATACTGGTT
Organism: Chelonia mydas; assembly: GCF_015237465.2. Taxonomy (NCBI): domain Eukaryota; kingdom Metazoa; phylum Chordata; order Testudines; family Cheloniidae; genus Chelonia; species Chelonia mydas. The sequence continues at coordinate 14,839,929 of NC_051261.2, read as the reverse complement.
GCGCTGAAGTCTAACCGAGTCAGTAAACTGCGCCAGCGTGCTTTTAAATGTCCAAATGCACATTCTACCACCATTCTGCACTTGCTCAACCTATAGTTGAACAGCTCCTGACTACTGTCCAGGGTGCCTGTGTATGGCTTCCTGAGCCATGGCATTAAGGGATAGGCTGGGTCCCCAAGGATAACTGTAGGCATTTCAACATCCCCAACAACTATTTTCTGGTCTGGGAAGTAAGTCCCTTCCTGCAGCTGTTCAAACAGATCAGAGTTCCTGAAGATGCGAGCATCATGTACCTTTCCCAGCCATCCCACGCTGATGTCGGTGAAACATCCCTTGTGACCCACCAGTGCTTGCTGCACCTCTGAAAAGTACCCCTTGCGGTTTATGTACCAGCTGCCAAGGTGGTCCAGTCCCAAGAGATATGCGTTCCGTCTATCGTCCCACAACAGTTAGGGAATCCCATTGCAGCAAAGCCATCCACTATGATCTGCACATTTCCCAGAGTCACTACCCTTGATAACAGCGGCTCAGTGATTGCGTTGGCTACTTGTATCACAGCAGCCCCCACAGTAGATTTGCCCACTCCAAACTGATTTCCTACTGACCGGTAGCCGTCTGGCGTTGCAAGCTTCCAGAGGGCTATCGCCACTCACTTGTGAACTGTGAGGGCTGCTCTCATCTTGGTATTCTTGCACTTCAGGGCAGGGGAAAGCAAGTCACAAAGTTCCATGAAAGTGCCCTTACGCATGCGAAAGTTTCGCAGCCACTGGGAATCATCCCAGACCTGCAACACTATGCGGTCCCACCAGTCTGTGCTTGTTTCCCGGGCCCAGAATCAGTGTTCCACGGCATGAGCCTGCCCATTAACACCATGATGTCCAAATTGCCAGGGCCCATGCTCTGAGAGAAGTCTGTGTCCATGTCCTCATCACTCTCGTCACTGCGCTGCCGTCGCCTCCTCGCCTGCTTTTGCAGGTTCTGGTTCTGCACACACTGCAGGATAACGCGCGAGGTGTTTACAATGCGCATAACTGCCGCAGTGATCTGAGCGGGCTCCATGCTTGCCGTTGTATGGCGTCTGCAGGAGAGCAGAGTTGCAGCGGAAGCGGTGGCTGACGACGGATGCCATGAGAATAGATATTTATAGAGAACGACGAGAGGACCTGCGAGGTGGATTCATGCGAGCAGGAGAGCAGAGTTGCAGCGGAAGCTGTGGAGGATGACGGTTAGCACCGTGCACATTTCCCGAGGAAGAACACACGTCCCCGGGAGCCCATGACAGACAACATGGAGCAATTCACTATTGAGACAATAGCAGCAGAGCAGAGTCGCAGCAGCAGCGGTGTATGACGATGGTCAGCAGTCCTACTGCACCGTCTGCTGCCCGCAGCACCCAGGACACAGCAGTGGCAGTGTCGGTGAGCTGAGCTGAGCTGAGCTGAGCGGGCTGCGGCATGGCATCTGTGCGGAAAAAAGGCACGAAACAATTGTCTGCTGTGGCTTTCACGGAGGTAGGGGCGACTGACGACATATGCCCCAAACCACCCATGACAATGTTTTTGCCCCATCAGGCATTGGGAGCTTAACCAAGAATTCCAATGGGCGGCGGAGACTGCGGGAACTGTGGGATAGCTACCCACAGTGCACCGCTCCATGAGTCGATGCTAGCCACGGTAGTGAGGACTCACTCTGCCGACTTAATGCGCTTAGTGTGGACATACGCACTCGACTGTATAAAATCGATTTCTAAAAATCGACTTCTATAATATCGACCTAATTTCATAGTGTAGACATACCCTTAGAGTTAGAAAGTTTTTCCTAATATCGAACCTAAGACTCTCTTGCCATAGATGAAGCCCATTACTTCTTGTCCTACCTTCAGTGAACATGGAGTATAACTGATCTTCATCCTCTTTATAACAGCCCTTCACATATTTGAAGACTTATCAGTTCCCCCCTCAGTTGTCTTTTCTCCAGACTAAATACGCCCAGTTTTTCTAACCTTTCCTCACAGGTCAGGGTTTCTAAACCTTCTTTTAGTATTTTGGTTGCTTTCCTCTGGACTCTCTCCAATTTGTCCACATACTTCTTAAAGTGTGGGACCCAGAACTGAACACAGTACCCCAGATGGAACTCACCAGTGCCAAATAGAGCCATGCAATTACCTCCCATGTCTTATGTACAACTCTCCGGTTAATACACCCCAGAATGGTAGTAGCTTTTTTCACAATTGCATCACATTGTTGACTCACTATTTTTGTGATCCACTGTACCCCCGTCGCGGAGTCCCCGGGCAATGCTCTGGATCTGCTCCCCATGAAGCCAGTCAGGACTCTGGGGAAGTCTCCTTTCTGTGAGCAGCCTGTTTTCAGGACACACAGCTCACACAGCTTCCACCTTCCTGGGTCTGACCTCGGAGCATTCAGCATCCTCTGCCCCTCCGTGAGCTTCCCCCAGCGAGTCCGCCCAGGCGGGGTCTTGGGGAAGCCAGAGGGTCCTGCACCCCAACTCCACAGTCAGACGGGACTCTCAGCCAGCCAGTAAAATAGAGGTTCATTAGATGACAGGAACATGGTCTAAAACAGAGCTTGTAGGTGCAGAGAATGGGACCCCTCAGCTGGGTCCATTTTGGGGGGCAGTGAGCCAGACAACCACGTCTGCACTTCACTCCATGTCCCAGCCAGCCCCAAACTGAAACTCCCTCCAGCCCCTCCTCCTCTGGGCTTTGTTCCTTTCCCGGGCCAGGAGGTCACCTGATTCCTTTGTTCTCCAACCCTTTAGCTCTCACCTTGCAGGGGGGAAGGGCCAGGCCATCAGTTGCCAGGAAACAGGGTGTTGGCCATTCTCTGTGTCCAGACCTCTGCACACACCTGCCCTCTAGGGCTTTGCAATGATCATACACCCTTACCCAACCACCTAGATACTTAAGAACTGCCTAGGGGAAACTGAGGCACCCCCACACTATTCAGAGGAAACATTAAGAACAGTCCCACTTCGTCACAACCCTCCCAGGTCCTTTTCAGCAGTACTATTGCCTAGCCAATTATTCCCCATTTTGTAATTGTGCATTTGATTTTTCCTTCCCAGATGTAGTATTTTGCACTTGTCTTAATTGAATTTCATCTTGTTGATCTCAAGCCAGTTCTCCACTTCGTCATGGTTGCTTTGAATTCTAATCCTGTCCTCCAAAGCGCTTGCTCTCACGTGACCGAGATGTGGTGGTCATGTCTAGTGGTCAAAGCAGGAGTCAAAGGCCAGATGCCAGAGCTAAAGTCAGAGGTCAGGAATTGGAGCTGAGGGTCAGAACTGGGTTACCTGGGAAGAGGCAAGACAGCACCAAGGCAGGGGCAGGGCTGGAAGCAAGCAGGAGCCAGAGCTATCACAGCCATGGGCAAATGGTTTGAGCAGCCACCGAACTGCTGCTGCTGGCTCTTCCCACCAAACAGGTCATGTAGCCAGTTAGGCACTTGTCTTAAGCCTGTTACAGGCCACCTGCACTCATTAGGTTATCCAGAGACTGGCTCCGCTGCAGGCCCTGATTCCTGACACTTGCAGCGGCCTCCCCGCTTGGTGTCAGCTGTAAACTGTATAAGCATGTTCTCCACTCCATTATCCAGATCACTAATGAAAGTATTGATTAATGCCAGACTCAGGACTGAGCCCTGTGGGACCCCACCAGATACATCCTCCCATTTGGGCAGAAATCCACTGATAACTACTCTTTGAGGATGGTCCTTCAACCAGTTGTGTATCCACCTTATAGTAATTTAATCAAGACCATATTTCCATAATTTGCTTATGAGACTCTCCTGTGGGACTGTGTCAAGAGCCTTACTAAAATCAAGATATATCACATCTACTGCTTCCCCCCAATCCACTAGGCCAGTAATCCTGTCAAAGAAGGAAATTAGGTTGGTTTGGCGTGATGTGTTGTAGACAAATCCATGCTGGCTATTCCTTCTACCTCTTTTATCCTCGAGGTGCTTACAAACTGATTGTTTAGTTATTTGTTCCAGTATCTTTCCAGGTATCCAAGTTAGGCTGACTGGTCTATAATTTCCCAGATCCTCTTTGTTGCCCTTTTTTAAAGTTCTCTGGGACCTCACCTGTCCTCCGTGAGTTCTCAAAGATAATTGCTAACGGTTCTGAGATTGCTTCAGCTCGTTCCTTAAGTACCCTAGGATGAAAGTCATCAGGCTTCGCCCCACTGATTTGAATACATCTAACTTATCTAAATATCCTTTAAGCTGTTCTTTCCCTGTTTTGACTTGTGTTCCTTCCTTTTCTTGTGAATATTAATTTTGTGTTGAGTATCCGGTCATCGTTAACCTTTATAGAGAAGAATGAAGCAAAATTGGTATTCAACACCTCAGACTTTTTGATGTTGTCTGTTATTAGCACTCCTTCCCCACTAAGTAGAGGACCTACACTTCCCTTCATTTTTCTCTTGCTCCTAATGTATTTTAAGAACCTCTTCTTATTGCCTTTTGAGTCCTTTGCTGGGATAACTCTTTTTGTGCCTTACCCTTTCTGAATTTGTCTCTACATGCAGGTGCTATTCTTTTGTACTCCTCCTTAGCAATTTGTTCATGTTTCCCCTTCTTGTAAGATTCTTTTTTGATTTTCAGGTCATTAAAGAGCTACTGATGGAGCCATATTGGCCTCTTGCTATTCTTCCAACCTTTCCTTCGTATCGGGATAGTTTGCTGTTCTGCCTTAATATTATCTCCTTGAGAGACTGCTAGCTGTCCTGAACTCCTTTGTTCCTTAGATTTTCTTCCCACAGGACCTTACCTACCAGTTCTCTGAGTTTGGTAAACTTGGCTTTTTTGAAGTCCATTGTCCTTATTCTACTGCTTTCGCTCCTTCCTTTCTTTAGAGCCATGAAATCGATCATTTCATGTTCACTTTCACCCAAACTGCTGTCCACATTCAGATGCATGACCAATCCCTCCCTGCTGGTCAGAATCTAGTCTAAAACAGTTACCCCCCTGGTTACTTCCTCCACTTTCTGAAACACCACAGGAACTCTGTGGCCAAAGCAGGGAGAGAATCCAATTCTCCAGTGCAGCATTCAACTGATTTATCCTTCCTCTTCATTTAGACCCCTGCCTCCTTCGCTCTGTGCTTTCCAACTTCTGCAACAAATGAATCTGGGTCCCAGTCTTTCTTCCACCCAGTCCCCTTCCCCCATCTCTGCTTCCCTGTCTCCTCTGCAGGGTCCTTGCCCAGCCAGTCCCAGTCTCCTCCTAGCCCTCATGTGGCTCCTTCCTCAATCACAATCCTTTCCATGCCCCCAATCCCTGGCTCCTCATCCCTCCCACCAGCTCCAGTCTCCCTCCAAAGGGTCTTGTTGCAATCTAATTCCCTGCGCCCCACCCAGGTCTGGCTTTTCCCCTTACCCACTGTGGGGGATTTGCACATGACTCTGAAGAACCTGGTGCTGGCCGCAGTCAGAGACTGGATACGGGACTAGACGGGCCAGCTCCAAGTTGGAATCTGGCCAGGGCCTTGGACCGCTGTTCTTGTGGAAAGTGCCATGTGATATTTCAGAGCCCAAAGTGCATGGAAGATCAGTGTGCAGCTCATCTCAAGGGCAGCCCCACCCCAGGCATGCAAGATCATGAGTCAGGACGCCAAAATTATGAGATTTTTAACATAAATTTGGGGTGCTTTTTCCCCCTTCTGAGCCTTCAGGGGGCATTCACTTCACGTTCTCAGACAAGCACAAGGGTCAAAGCCGGGCTTTTTGTGGTTTGTTTCACATGAAAGCTGAGAGGCGCAGGCGCTCTCCTGACTCTGGCAGCTGGGGCTGTTGGGAAAAAACCACCACATATAACGAGAGTTGAATGCTCTGGAGCTATGGGCTCAGCTCTGAAACTGGGCCACCGTCTGCCATCCCTCGCTTGCGGTGAGGAGCTCCATTGCAGTTAATGGAGTGAGGTTGGTAGAATCAGCCCATCAGAGAGAAGATGGCTTCCTGCTAACTCCATCTGTGGTTCCCACCTGGCCCATTACCCTGGTATCTGAACACCTCACTCTTTACTGTATGTATTCGTACATGGCAGGGCGGCGCTATTACCCCCGCGGCCCAGCTGAGGAAAATGAGGCACAGAGTGACTTGTTCAAGATCACAAGGGGCACTAAACCCAAGTCTCCAAACGTCCAGGCTAGTGACCATCCTCCCGAAATGACCACACCTCTCCCTTCCCTGGACTGACCAGGCCCAGCCCTGCTGAGCTGGCAGCTCTAATGGGCAAAGGGCCCACAATGGTACTGTTGTAGGACAACAACGCAAGTGTGGCCTCCGCAGTGCTTCCTGTCCTAGGTGGTCAGGGCTGCTGCGTTTGCTACGCAATTGCTTCCAGAGCAACCCAAGCAGGACCGTCCCTGCCCTCTGGGATCCAGAGCTCTTCACGTGGCACCAGCCCTTTGTCATAGGTTGCATCGTAACGCCGAGAAGCCCCAGCTGAGACCCGGGGCCCATTGTACATCGTGAGAGGCAGTCCCTGCCCCATGCGGCTCACAGTCTAAAGAGCCACGGCAGACAAAAGCAGCATTGCCAACCTCAAGAGAGCAAAAATGAGTCAGACCCAAAGAGATCAAGAGATTGGCCCCCAAAACTTTCCTACCTGACTACACTGTGTTTCGGGGGGGCTGGCTTTTGCTCATCCTCAGTGTGTAGGTGACAGCGTTGTTCCTTCTCCCAGATTTCTTGGGTACAGTGATTTGGGATCCTGCTGCAGGAGCTCTCACCCCATCAGTCCATCCCCTGACCGCAGTTAATTCTGCCTCTCAACCTCCAAATCAACCCTGTTCCCCACAAGTCCCACATCAGTTCAGCCGCCTCCTCTGTGGGATTCTTCAACCTCTAGCCCAGGCCTGGGGCGGAGAGGGGGCTGCAGCAGGGTCCTCTCCCCCCCATCCAGGCTAGGGAGGTGGCTCCAGGGACTGTTCCCACTCGCACCCCTTCCTGGGGGTGCTGCAGGGAGGAGAACTGTCCTGTCTGGTCCCTGCCTGCAGCAGCTGTGACTGGTTGCTCAGCCCCAGGAGGCCGGCAAGTGGAGCAGGCAGCCAATCGGGGAGGCAGGGGGGATCCCCAGGTAGGGCTGAAATTCACCAGAGGAGCTTCCCCTGTCATGGCAGGGTTGGCTCCAGCCCTGGCCAAAATCCCATCACCCACAGAGAAATCACGAGAGTTGGCAACACTGCAAACGGTGGGAGGGCAAGGTGAGGCACAGAGCCTGGACGTGACTGCCCCAGGTGACCCAGCAGGGATCAAACCCAGGTCTCCTGGTTCCCAGTCTGGTGCATGCTCTCTGCCTAGACAGCCACATCTCCCTGCTGATGCAGGGGTCCTCCCCACCGCCCCAGGGGATGACTTGGTCACATCCCCTTCCCCCCACATGCCGCCGGGATGACAGTTCTGAGCACAAACCCCGAGCCAGCGCCTCACCTGCCCTGGGCCTGTCCTGCTGCGGGCCGGCAGGGCCCAGGCCGGCCGACTGGGTGCAATCTCCGCCCGCTGCGGGCCCTGCCTTCCTGGCACATGGCTCTCCGTGAGCACAAGCCTTTGCAGCGAGTTTCTGGTGCGGTTCTTCCCTCCCGATATTGCAGACACGACTCGTCAATTCTGCCTGTGCTTATTGTTCCTCCCACTCCGCTGATTCACCGGAGAGCGGAGACAGTGACAAACAAGTTGGTACCAGAGGTGCAGTGTGGGTGGGTGCAGGCGGGGCACACGGAGGGGGTGTGCGTGTGGGGTAAATAGAGGCATTGGCCCGACGGGGCACAAAGGAACAGGGACTGGTGGGAAGAGGAGAGTCACCCACAGGCTGGGTAGGAGATGGGGAGATGGAAGGGAAGGGACGGGCCAAAGAGGGCATGGAATAGCAGGGGAGGAAGCGAGGGAGGTGAGGGATCCCACTGGCAGGTGGGGTCCAAAGCGGGAGGGGAGGGAGAAGGGGCCGGGGGAGCTACTGATGAGAGGTGGGGGAGGTTATCAGGGGAAGGGGCACACAGTGCAGATGGTGAGCCTGGGGCAAGTGGGCCCATGGTAACGCCCGGGGGATCGTGCCAGCTTAGCCCAGCTGTGCCTTTTCCAGCTTGACTTGGACAGTCCAGCCCCGGCCTGCCAGGGGGCCAGGGTGGGGCCTGGGGCAGTTCTGTGGGGCAGAAGGCCCCTGACAAGGCTAACCTGGCCGAGTCTAGCACAGGCCGAGGGGGCAGGCCCAAGGGGATTACCCCACATCTTGGAGCCCTTGGGGTCTGGAGCGTGAAGCACCTGTGAGTTTGGGGGCCTGGGCTGACTGCCAGGTGCCTGTGGGGGTGGGGAGGCCAGCTCGGACCTGGGGCTGCTCACCAGGCGGGAGTGACACACAGAGGATGTGCCAGTGGGGAGAGATGAGCAGGGAAAGGGCTGGCTTCTGTGCGGCGCGTGGGACTGCCCGGAGAATGCCAGGGCTCTTTTCATCTCACTCTGCCATTCACGTCACTGAAGAGGCAGGCACCCCGCACACATATGCACACCCATTGCACAGCACACACCCCATTTGCACACCTGTGTGCACACACCCATGCATGCATGCATATGTGCACACCCTCCTGGGCACGCCCGCTCCCCTGCACCGCTGAGGTGGGAAGGCTGCTGCTCCCCATGCCCCCGCAGCGGGGGGAGGGGGGGAATCCTGCGGGAACTGGGTGTAGTCCTTCACCCCAGCCTGCACACGGAGACACAAAAGAGACAAGAGTCAGAGAACTGGGGTAGTGCGGTGAACCTGTGCACTGCCCGGGCCACTGGGAAAGCAGTGCTGGGCCATGCACAGCCGGGCCATGGAGGTGCCCCGGGCTCAAACAAGGTCAGGGAATATCTTTTTGGGGTGACGAGGTCAAGTAAGGGTCCTGGGGAGGTCAGGCACTCCCGGAGAGAAACGGGAGGGGAGCCCTCAAGGAGAGCTCGTCCGTAGGCTTCAGAAATCCATTCCCTCGAGGTGCAGCCCGCCCGCCTGGCACGACCCTCCCGCTGATGCACGTTTGACCTGCCCAGCGTACAAAGCTCAGCGCAAACAGGCCTGCGCCGAGTGCTACTTAGACCACCTCCATTCTCCCTGTCATGCTTCCTAGCCGCAGGCCGCACCATGCTCCCAGCTCTGTCAGTGCAAATGCTGAACCCCTCCCGGGGGCTTTTCCTATTCACAGAGAGCAGTCGGAAGGGGTTAAACAGGGAACTGGAGCATACTGGAATTGGGTAACAGCTCTTTAAATCGTTTGCGAGTCCTCCAGTGGTGCTCATCGGGTTCTATGTGTTCGAAGCCGACAGCCCAGCCGGTGCGGCCGCGCGTGCGTAGCTAGGCCTGGCGCATCGGGGGCAATTTCTGGATTAGTTCTGGATGCATGCGACGGCATGAACAACAAAACAAGGAGAATCAGAATCCACGTCTCAGGCGGGAGAGCAGGGCATGTGTCCCCCTGGCCGGCTCCATGGCACTGGACACGAAGCGGCTGCTTGTCTCTCCAGCCTGCGGAGTCCAGGACTCCGCAGTCCTTAAAGGAGCTGGACCCCTAGAGTCACAGCTGTCCCGGCTGGATTTCCAAGGGGAGTTGTTCACTTCCGTGGACACTGGATGGCTGCTTCCCTTTGGCTCATTTGGAAACCCCAGCCTCTGTAGCTGTGCACGGGTTTAGCCTAGTCTGCTTTGAGGTCACGGCCTAAGGTGTCTGGCTGCAGGGGCGTTGGGTGCTTCAGCGCTGGTTCCTCATTTGCATTTCGAGGTTCCTCTTCTGCAGTATCGCTTCCACCCACTGCATCCTCCAGCCATGCTAAAGAACCATCATTTCCCTTCACCGGAACGACATCGCCGCCAGCGTCACGTTCAGGGCACTCTCACCCCTTACGGGCCCTTGTCATGGAACAGCTGGTCTAGATGGGCCCCCCAACTCTGCCGGGCACGATCCTGAGCCCAGTCCTGCAACGTCCTCCCCCGGCCCCTGCTTTATGTTCTTTATGCTGCTGCTTTCCGTGAGCAGCGCAAGGATGGCCCAGGGGTTAGGCAAGCGTCTGTGACGTCACTCACCCAGCTGCAGGTCCCTGCCGTGCCCCAGATTCCCTGTATGATTTAAGTCACTTAGCCTCTGGGCCTCAGTTCTCCAGCTGTAAAATGGGGATAATAGCCCCAGCCTAGCTCACGGGGGTGTGAGACGCACGGCTACTGCAGTAACAGGAGCCAGAGAAGGACCTGAGCTAGGGAGATGAGGCCCTGAAATAAGTGGGGCTTCCTGCTTCCTCTGGGTGCTCAGCACCAGCGTGGAAAAGCTGCTTTTACTTAGCTACCTAAATATGGTCGGGGAAGGGCTGAACTTTGGACCCCCCTCGCCGAACACTTCAAACCCCGCCCCCGCCCCGGCCTTTGCTACCACTCTAAAGCAAATCCACTGAGCTTCGGGATGGATGTTTCAGAATTAGCTGGGTGGGCATCTGGTTTTGTAGATAATCGCAGAAAAGGAGCCACACAGCACTGCAGGAATCTGTGTTCTCCTCCCCCCGCCATGCTCTGGTGATGCTCTGGTGAGTGGCTGCCCGGGAGGCTCTGCCGGTCCCACTGATGCTGGGTCAGAAGCAGCCAATCTAGAGGCTTCCTGGGATTTCGCCCAAGGGATATTTAAACCCCAGACCTTGATCCTACCGCTTTCTCCAGGTAGGTGCAAGTTCCCCCTTGGCTTCCAAGTGCCACCATGGTGTCACCAGGATTCAGTCACACTGCAGGTGAGTCATATGCCCCAAAAGCCTCCCACAGCACCTGCCAGCAACTTCCGAGCACAACTGTGATCTGTGAAACTCGCTTAAACTGTGCTGTTTGGATGAACCTTCTGGCCAGAGAATGACTCTACCAGCCTATTCCTCGGGCATGAATTTGCTCCAGAACCCCAGTGACTGTCCAGATAATTTGCTGTTGTCTCTGCTCGGCAATCCTTAGAAGCACTTTTGCCCTCACTTTTAACGTGAGCATGTTTGAATTAGCAAACAGTCTCTTGCTCTTGAGGCAGGAGGGCTCTCCGAGGAGCTGCTGTACATCACCCCCTCCGTCAGCCAGCCCAGCACAACTGCTACCCCCAGCGGAGACAGGTGAAGGTGAGTTGGGAGGAGGGAAAGGTAGCTCTGCACAAAGGGAGAGTTCAGGGCCGATGTCACGGGGAGATCAGAGCAATGACGCAGCGCAGGTCAGCCAGACGCTAACAGAAACTTTGTTTTCCTCCTGGGGGCATTGGCTGGTGCATGTAACCATTCAAGAAACACAGTGAAATGGAAGAAGTGCAAGGAAGCGGCTGGAGCTGAACGAACCTCATTACAGCCCCGATTGCGAAGAGCACAGGCCAGAATGTTCAGAAGAGGCCAGTTCCCATTTGGACAAGTGGCCAGGTGCTCAAAGCAGCTCAGCGCCTTGGGGCTTCGCTCTTTGGGAAACCTGCCTCCAGCTCTGGGAGCTGGGCCCTGGCAAATCTGGCCCGAGGGGTTTGGAAGCGGTGCCTCGGGCTCATGTCTGGGGGAGCATTTCACAAAGTCGGAGCTGTTTCCTACAGCCCCAGGGTGGTCTCTTTGCAGAAATGCCTCAAGTTACTTTGTTGTAGATTTAAACACAGTGACCTCTCCGGCTGGTGCGGCGGGGGTGGTGATCAATAACAGGATGTGAAATTGACAAGGGGGATGAGAGAGAGAGAAAGAGACAGAGAGGGAAAGGAAGTGGTGAGAAACCATTCACTTCCATTTCTGCTGCAACAGATCCTGCACCCACGCACTGCAGTCCTAGTGTGAAGCGCCATGGGCGTTCTGGCTGCTTATCTGGCCTGGGATCACCCGTGAGTCCTTATCGAAACACACAAGGCCTCCCCTAGTTTGCAATAAGAAGGAGGGGATTGGCTGAGGAGGTGGGCTTTTTAAAAAATCTCCCTGTTTGTTCTGTCTCCCTGTGCAGAGATGGGCCTGTTGGGGAAAACAGAGAAAAGTGGGCAGAACAGTCACCGAATCGGCCTCGTTCCATGGGGCACAGTCTGGTCCGATCTGTATTGCTCAATCCCATGGGAAAAGATCAACCATTAACAGGTGTAACATGATGGCTGAATGTCTCGTGCCCCCCCCCCCCACTCTGATCCACACAGAGAGTGAACACTTACTATGTTCGGGCAAGAAGAGCCGACTAGGATCCTGGAGTGACGTAGCAGAGGCCACAGAATCTCACCCAGGGACTCCTGTATTCAATCCAGGACTTCTGGGTGAGGCAGAGCTATTGGCGAGATCCAGTCTTGTCGGTTGTTAATTTTTCGTCTTCCCATGGTACCGAGATGCCCCGGTCCAGGACCAGGGCCCGCTTGTGCTAGACATTGTACAAACACAAAACTAACAGTGAATTTACAATGGCCCTACGTCAGCTGGTCAATTATGCTCATTATAACTCGCACCTTATTTCCTGTTTGAATTTGTCTAGCTTCTATTTCCAGCCATTAGCTCTTGCTCTGCCTTTCTCTGCTAGTTTGACGAGACCTCTACAATCAGAAACCTTTGCATCATGTAGGGGCTTCTGTACCATGATCAACTGTCCTCTAAATCTTTTCTTGGATAAACTAAGTGGTTTGAACTTCGCAAGTAGGGCTGGCCAGACAATAAGAATCCCATTGCATAAGAGGTTTTCCCATTTGGGTTAGTGAGAGCTTTAGAAATTTTTCATGAAAAAGCAGAGCGCGCCCCTTGTAATTTGGGGAATCTGTCTATGTACAATGTATGAATTCTGGCTGATTTTATGAAATTGCTGCATCATTAAATACATCAGCAGCTAGTGAGTCAACCACGAGCTGACAGGATCCTTGCTGTGTATCAGCCATCCTGTCTGGAAGAAGCTACAGAACAACCAAAAGAAGTTGTTAACCTCATCGACTGGGCTCCGGCCAAACCATGGGTATGCTAAGAAGGGTGCCTGAGTCAGAAGACACTGATCTGTACGGAGGGGGGTTTGGAGCACTGGAAAAAGAAAGTGAGAGGAAGGATGGTGGCATGGTTAGGGCACTAGGCTAAGACTCAGAACCCAAGTTCACTTCCTGTGTGACCTGGGGAAAGTCACTTAGCCGCTCCGTGCCTCAGTTTCCCCATCTGTAAAGATGGGGATGATAATTTTTCCCTACCTCATAGGGGTGTTGTGAGGATAGCTGATCTAAACAAAATAGAACACCTGCACGCCATTCCCCGCCTCAGTTTCCTCACCACTCTTGAATTTGGTCAGAGACCTCTTGGGTCCAGGATACACCCCTCCACTTCTCCTGCATGTGGCTTCCATGGGCAGTGGGTACCATAGGCTGGGGGAGGCTGTGCCTGCCCAAATAACCAGGCATTGCCCTGCCCATGCTCTGCCCCCAAGCCCCCCACCCTCCTGCTTTCCACTCTGCGTGTGGCTCCTGTCCCTCAGTGCCGGCCCCGTCTGGGGCTGCGCCGCCCACCCTCCTGGGTGTCTGGGACTGGGGGGGCTAGCATGGCATGGGGGCCGTGATGCGGGGGGGGGGGGGGGGAGACTGGGCTGGGTGGAAGGGCGTGGCCTTGGGCAGAAGGGGTAGGGCTGGGAGGTAGCCTCCCCGAGTTGGCGGTTCACACGCCTCCCATGGTTGGCTTCTCTGGATCAAGAAGGAAACTGGCGATGGATGAGAGAGCATGTGCCATGTACAGGTGGGAGTTCTGTTGTTTTGTCTGGAGCAGTGTATTTAAAGACAAGATTAATTCTGTTAGAAACTCTTACAAAGGCCTGGTCTACACTAATAAGTTAGGTTGACCCAGTTACATTGCTCAGGGGTGTGAAACATTAACACTCCTGGTGACGTAGGCCGGCTTAACTAACCCTGGGATAGACAGTGCTAGGTCAGCAGAATAGGGCCTGCCGATGCTGGTGGGAAAACCCCTCCCGTCAGCACTGCAGCTGTAGTGTTCCAAGTGTGGACAAGGCCAAAGCCTGTGTGTTATGTGCTTCAATGATCACACGCCCCTGGAGAGGGAATAGGTCAGTGCACCCCCAAGGCTGGCACTCGTGGAAAGGGGGTGTGGAAGCTACTGGGGTACCTGGGGCGGGGTGGTCAGCACTGGTCACAGGGGACCAGGCCGGCTGGACCATGAGGTTTCACTTCTGTGAAAGGGTAAAAGACAGTCAGGCCCAGGAAACGTGCCAGGGAGGCCAAAGAATGACAGTGCTGGAGCCTACGCACACCAAGGGACACTTTGGAGCACATAGGTCCAGCGTGGGGGGACCCCCAACATAGCAACCTGGAGAGCGTCCAGCTGGAGGAAGCTGAACCAGGGCTGTGATGTGGTGGCAGTAGGGGGGTATCCGCCTGATAGCATGCAAGTGTTTTAAAAAGAGGCTTTTGCAAGGCCCTGAAAATGTGCTCTGGGTACAGCCAGGCGGCACGTAGAAGTTACAGACGGCCCAGGAAGGAGCAGCCTTTGAGCGTGGCGAGGTTTGTTTATGGCTGATCAAGAAGATGGAGCGGGTGTGTGACAAAGTGGGACTGTTCTTAATGTTTCCTCTGAATAGTGTGGGGGTGCCTCAGTTTCCCCTAGGCAGTTCTTAAGTATCTAGGTGGTGGGGTAAGGGTGTATGATCATTGCAGAGCCCTAGAGGGCAGGTGTGTGCAGGGGTCTGGACACAGAGAATGGCCGACACCCTGTTTCCTGGCATCTGATGGCCTGGGCCCTTCCCCCCTGCGAGGTAAGAGCTAAAGGGTTGGAGAACAAAGGAATCCGGTGACCTCCTGGCCTGGGAAAAGAACAAAACCCAGAGGAGGAGGGGCTGGAGGGAGTTTCAGTTTGGGGCTGGCTGAGACATGGAGTGAAGGGCAGACGTGGTTGTCTGGCTCACTGCCCCCCAAAATGGACCCAGCTGAGGGGTCCGGTTCTTTGCACCTACAAGCTCTGTGTTAGACCATGTTCCTGTCATCTAATAAACCTTCTGTGTTACTGGCTGGCTGAGAGTCACGTCTGACTGCGGAGTTGGGGGGCAGGACCCTCTGGCTTCCCCAGGACCCTGCCTGAGCGGACTCGCTGGGGGAAGCGCAGGGAGGGGCAGAGGATGCTGAATGCTCCGAGGTCAGACCCAGGAAGGTGGAAGCCGGTGAGCTGTGTGTCCTGAAGACAGGCCGCTCACAGAAAGGAGACTTCCCCAGAGTCCTGACTGGCTTCATGGGGAGCAGTTCCAGAGCATCGCCCGGGGACTCCGTGACAACTTTATGCTATGCTCTCACCATCTGGGGCAGGATGGTCCAGAAAAGGCCCCCACCTCTCCTACACGTGATCGAGGAGCTAGGCTACAGACACAGCAATGAGAAGGGTTGGTTTCCAGTGAGACCCTTACTTCCTTTTCAGCATCCCTGCTTTGCAGGATCCAGTCCCCCTTCCTTTCATGTGACCTTCATAGTGAGGCACCAAAAATAACTTCTCCTTAGGGCTTGTCCATACAAACACTCCACTTGTGGCAAAGCTGGGGCGTGAATCTGCCCCGAACTCACCTGTCGCAGGTGTGGACCCAGCTGATGCTCATTAACAATGAGTTAATATTCTTGGATCTAATCCTCTTAAAAACAGGAGTAGAGGAAAGCACGTTCCCAAACCGGTAATGCGCATCAGCGGTGTCACGGGGGCCAGGCTAGTGCAGGGCAGATTCACAACCTGGCTTGCAGCAAAGGACTTGTTTGTGTCAACTAGCCCATAGACTTTTCTTGTAGGCCACCTCGGGATTGCAGCCCAGGGACCCTACCTTAGGCTGCCTGCAAAGGACTGCACCTTGCAATCCCTCGCTGCTTCCCTGAGCAGCTCCTACCTTTCCCCTTCACACTCCAGAGGTCTGACTCCTCAGCTCACGTCTTCCCTGCCAGCTCCAGAAACACTTCCTCCAGGCCACACGTAGCTTCCAAGCTTCCATGCGTAGCTTTCTCTGCTGGGCCTGACCCTGCTCCCAGGTGTAAGCTGGTGGGCCGATTGGGCTAACCCTTCATTTACCAGGGTGGGGCACACATCCATCACAGCCCCTGCCCCATGTGCCTGTGACAGTCACAACACAGCCGGGGCATCCCTCTGGCGGTTAGAGGATGCAGAACGCTGAGTCCTGACGTTACCGACGGCTCCATGGGCAGGGCCCCGGGCGTCCAGCACCCGCTGGGGCGCTCTCTGCATCAGCCCGATCGCAATGGCTGTGAACAGCTCTGCGGGCTACGGCTGCTCTGCACCTGTGCCTCCGGCTGCCCCCTTCCCCTGGGGACCGTGCAGAGCGTTTGAGTGCAAGGCTGTGTCGAGTTTGTCCCGTGGAGATCTCCCAGCCTGCGGGTGTCCAGGAGGGTCACGGCACAACGGCTTAGAGCGTAGCCAGCTTGCAGGGAGATCCCACCAGCGCGCAAGCCCTGAGACCTGCCTGGCCCCCGCGCAAGCCCCTGTGTTGCCATCAGTCACCACAGTGACTCAGCTGTCCCAACCTGCAGCCCACAGGGGAAAGGTCCTCCCCACCCAGCACATCCTGCCTGCGGCTGCAACCCACTGGGGAGCTGGGGGAGCGTAGGAAGCGGGTGAGGGGAAGGGCTTCTGCAGGTGGTGTCATGTGTGCAGCAAAGCAGGGCCCTGTGCGCTCTGTCCGGCCTCCTGCCCGGCTGGGCTGGACTCATGGGGCCAAGCACTCACCCTGCCCTGGGACCGTGCTCAGCCCAGAGCGGGACAGCCTCAGCCATGGCTGGTTCTGCACGGTGTCACCCAGCACTGCTGGCCCTGGGCATGGAGGAGGCACAGGGCCTGGTTCTCCTCTCACTTACACCAGTGTCACTCCATTGACTGCCGTGGGGTTCCTCCTGATTTGCACCAGGGCGAGTGAGAGGGGAATAGATCCAAGCTGAAGCCATGGCTGCTGTTTCGAAGGATATGTCTAGACTGCAGTGTAAGCCCAGGGCTAGTGACCTCGAGCTGGCAGACCCTGGGGTTGTTAACTTGGGCTTGAGCATCTGCACTTATTTGTAACCCCAGGTTAAGAATTTTTGAACGCTGGCTCCTCATCTGGAGCTCCAGCGTCTACACTGGAAGTGGGCCCGAGTCCAACCACCCCTATCCCAGACTTCCTAGCACCCTCCCAAACGGTGGCTGCTCGAGCCTTTTGTTCATGGTGGGAAAACTCGACTGTCCACCAAACTTAACTGTCCAGGACAAAGAAAGTGGGCCCATGAGATTGTGGGATACTTTTGTCTGACTCCCAGAGCGTGAGTCCAGTGGGGGCTGTGTCTACACTGCAAAGCAATAGGGCTTGAACCCTGGGTCCTGGCTTGACTCAGGGTCAAACCCTCCAGCCCCATGGGGTTCTGGATCTGAAGCCTGGGTTAGTACAGTTTGGGTGGAGACAGAAAGGGGATTAGGTTTGAGCCTGAGTTTGAACCCTGGGCGTACATTGCAGTGTAGACATACCCTAAGGGACATCTGATCACTTCCATCCAATAGCAGCGCCTGGGGCTAGACATCTGCAAGGGCCGTTTGTCCTGGGCTCGTGGGCTGGGAATCCCATTATCTGAGACAGAGACGCACGGGGAGTGGGGTGTGAGAGAGATCACTACTGGCCCCTGCTGGACGATGTGGGTCAGCACTTGCGGAACAGACCTCGCAGCCACCAGAGCTGGGTAGGGATGGGGAGTGTGTTTTGGAGGCGGCAGTGGATAGCTCTGCCCACAGGTGATCTCTGCCATCTTGGGAGCTGGGTTGCTAACTGGCTGTCTCGGTCTCCTTTGAGTTTCTACCCCCCGGCTGGCAGGGAGAGGCGTTCCGGTGTGCCCTAGGCCACTCTATTGAGAGCAGAGTGTGTCCGGTGTCTGGGCCAGGGCGGGGCTAGGAGAATGGGGTCCATGGGGTGTCACACCTTGGGTCCAGTTCCCAGCCCTGCCCATTTCCGTCTCAGGGCTGGCACTGGCAGGCCCATGCTGGGAGGCTGTTTCTGCCGTGGCACAGACCTTGCTCTCCTTGTGGTTTGGCCGGAAGACTTTTCCCTGATGCACAATTACATTGTAAATAATGAGTACTTGTGGCACCTTAGAGACTAACCAATTTATTTGAGCATAAGCTTTCGTGAGCTACAGCTCACTTCATGCATCCAATGAAGTGAGCTGTAGCTCACGAAAGCTCATGCTCAAATAAATTGGTTAGTCTCTAAGGTGCCACAAGTCCTCCTTTTCTTTTTGCGAATACAGACTAACACGGCTGCTACTCTGAAACCTGTCATTGTAAATAATGGGGTTAAAAGAACACTATTAAGGTTGCAAAGTCAGGCATTGAGAAGGTAGGAAATGGCATCATTAGTGTAACCCATGCAGCTTTAATTCAGCTCCCATATACATATCCTTTACAATCGTTAATTACAAGGTCACATAGGTTTCAGAGGAGCAGCTGTGTTAGTCTGTATTCGCGAAAAGAACAGGAGGACTTGTGGCACCTTAGAGACTAACCAATTTATTCGAGCATAAGCTTTCGTGAGCTACAGCTCACTTCATCGGATGCATTCAGTGGAAAATACAGTGGGGAGATTTTATATACGCAGAGAACATGAAACAATGGGTGTTACCATACACACTGTAACCAGAGTGATCACTTAAGGTGAGCTATTACCGGGGAGGGGGGGCGGAGGGGGGGAACCTTTTGTAGTCATAATCAAGGTGGGCCATTTCCAGCAGTTGACAAGAACGTCTGAGGAACGGTGGGGGGTGGGGATAAACATGGGGAAATAGTTTTACTTTGTGTAATGACCCATCCACTCCCAGACTTTATTCAAGCCTGAGTTAATTGTATCCAGTTTGCAAATTAATTCCAATTCAGCAGTCTCTCGGAGTCTGTTTTTGAAGTTTTTTTGTTGAAGAAGAATTGCCACTTTTAGGTCTGTAATCGAGTGACCAGGGAAATTGAAGTGTTCTCCGACTGGTTTTTGAATGTTATAATTCTTGACGTCTGATTTGTGTCCATTTATTCTTTTACATAGAGACTGTCCAGTTTGGCCAATGTACATGGCAGAGGGGCATTGCTGGCACATGATGGCGTATATTACATTGGTAGATGTGCAGGTGAACGAGCCTCTGGTAGTGTGGCTGATGTGATTAGGCCCTATGATGGTGTCCCCTGAATAGATATGTGGACACAGTTGGCAACGGGCTTTGTTGGGTTGGAGAACACTTCAATCTCTCTGGTCACTCGATTACAGACCTAACAGTGGCAATTCTTCAACAAAAAAACTTCAAAAACAGACTCCAACGAGAGACTGCTGAATTGGAATTAATTTTCAAACTGGATACAATTAACTTAGGCTTGAATAAAGTCTGGGAGTGGATGGGTCATTACACAAAGTAAAACTATTTCCCCATGTTTATCTCCCCGCCCACCCCACTGTTCCTCAGACGTTCTTGTCAACTGCTGGAAATGGCCCACCTTGATTATCACTACAAAAGGGTGCCCCCCTTCCCCCCCGCCCCCCCCCCCACTCTCCTGCTGGTAATAGCTCACCTTAAGTGATCACTCTCGTTACAGCGTGTATGGTAACACCCATTGTTTCATGTTCTCTATGTATATAAATCTCCCCACTGTATTTTCCACTGAATGCATCCGATGAAGTGAGCTGTAGCTCACGAAAGCTTATGCTCACATAAATTTGTTAGTCTCTAAGGTGCCATAAGTTCACCTAGGATTTTTCCCACAGGACCCCTGGAGGATCCATTTAATTTAATCTATCCCAGATCTTCATCTGAAGAGCTGGTCCAGCTCTATGCAGTCCCCACAGACGATCTGAGGTGTTGCTACGATTTCCTCTGCATGGGTTCAGGTTTGCCTGGGATCCCTCTAAGCTGTCGATTTTATTTGACGTTTTGTTTTGAGGATGCTTTGTCAGCAGATGGGAATGACAAGAGCTAGAAGCTGTAGTAGCTTCATATGCCACAAGAGGGGGTTTCTGCCCCTGACTGGGGGGTGCAGTGCACTGGCATTTTTCATGCTGGACTCTGCAGTAACAATGTGAGAGCAAAGTTTGTCTCCGAGGCAGCCATGGGCTGATCGCTTTTCCGGTCCATGAAGCACAGAATCAGCACCAGGCCCGTGTCCAAGGAAGTGAAGAACTACTGTCCTACACATCGTCTGGCTAATGATCTGTTCAGGCGATGCCCACCAAAGAGATGCCCTTTCCCAGGTAAATGCAGGGGCCCGTGGATTGCGGCAATCAGTAAAAAGCAAAGGAAAAGATCCAGAGCGACTAAGGGATCTCAGCCGATCCGCGGTGGAATCCGGCCCGCCAAGGTCTGTTGGTCTGAGCTGTACGGGCGCGACAGGGAGCGTGTCTTCCTCTGGGTGTCATGAGCCGATAGCAGCACTGAGAATGTGTTACTGGCCATTCCCAGGTGTTGGAGATGTGGCAAAGCGTAACTCGCCCAGGGGACACTGTCACTGCACCAAGAAGCTTAGCCCACATGCCCCCCAGCTCATGCCCCACCACCACTGGGTCTCTTTGGAGGTGCAAGAAAGCTCCGTTCACTTTTCCGTGGATCCCACCAGCCAGAAGAGGGAGTGTTGAAATCCAGGGAGAGAGGCTGCGCTCACAGGCTCTCTGCCACTCCCCCTCAGCAGCTGCCCAATGCACTTTTGTGTTTGTACAGCGCCTGGCGCAACGGGGCCCAGGTCCATGCCTGGGGGCCGCAGGTGCTACCACGACACAGGTCAGAACCAAGACCTCTAACAAGGTGTAGGCCAGATGCTGCAGAGGAGGCACCAGAAGTGTGGAAGCCAATTTCAGCCAGAGCCACTGGAGAAACAGAAACGCCTTCGACTTCAAACCGTGTCAGTTTGTGGGGGGAGGGATTAGCCCCTCCCTTGTTTTAAAAACGTTCAATTTCACTCAATTTTTTGTCTGAAACACGTTTCCCCACAAGAGCTGCCCCTCTCCAGTATTTCCCAGGATCTTCCCTTTGTCCGGGCGCTCAGCGCACGCTGCTGGCTGGCCTGTGTTCTGGGCTCAGGAGCATCTTGGGTGTCTTGGTTGTTTGTACCTTACAGCCCTAGTCCCAGCTCTAACCTGATCCTTTGAGGGTCGCTCCTCTCTGGTCATCGTGGCCAGGACCCTACCCGTGCCTCCAATGTCGTCTGGGACGGCCCTGACTGTTGCAGGGGGCAGCCCTGGCGCAGTCACCAGCTGGTCCTTAGCCTTTTCCGTTCCATCCCCTGCTACCACTGCTCAGTCGCTGCAGAGAATGAGAGTGGAGAGGAGGAGCACTCCGATCCTGACTTAGGGGCCCAGGGTAGATCCCCACAGTGCCATGTGGGCCCCACAAGGGATGGCCCAGCTCTGAGAGAACTGGGACGATCACACAGACACCGCGAGATGGCCTCACGCCCTTCCCAAGAGCCCTGCTCCATCCCCCTGGGCAGGTGGGGGAGGCATCTCTCCAGGGCTTCCTTGTGCCCTGGGCTGTGCTGGCCCCAGTGCGGGGGCGGGGGGGGCGCGGTTTGGGGCTGGACAGAGGCGATAAGCAGGTTCCCCGGGGGATGGGATGGGACGGTTGGTGGAACAGCTACAGGGAACACCACTGGGGGAACGTGGGTTGGCAGCTCCCGGGGGGCAGCGAGGGGAGAGGATTTGCCTGGGGAGGACACAGGTAGGATGCTATCAAAGGCCCTTCTCCCAGTTATCCTGCTGTCCTGTGGCCTCCTGAGCCTGGCAGACGGGCACCTGCCCAGCGGCCTCACTGAGGGGCCATCAGCCATGCTGCCCAGCAAGTGGGTGGCATGAACGCTTCTTCCTGGGCAGTGACTCTGAGTGCCAGGGCCAAGGAAGCTGCTGGCCAATCCCAGCCAAACACTGCCTAGGAGCAGGGCTGCTCTCTTGGTGGGCAGGGGGAGGCGAGATCCCCCTCCCACCCGACACACACACTCCCCTTTGCACCCCAGTCCCTGGGGAGAGCGGTGGTGCCAAGGTGTTTGGGAATCATCTGAGCCAAGCCTTGCTCCCTTTGCTCCCTTGGGCCTGACGGATTCTTCTGGGACAGAGCCTGGGGTTCGGCTGCCGGCTGCGATAGCAGCTCAGGCCGTACTGGGACAAGCCCTCCGCCCCAGAGGGCTGGGAAAGAGGAAGCGTGTTTGGAAACACTTTGCGGCCATGTTTGGCCTTGTTCTTTTCTTTCCCAAAATGTGATTTTTTTTTTGTTTAGGACTTTCCAGCCAGCTCAAGTACAGAGCAAACCCCCCGGGGAACCCGTGTCCTATGCCAGCTCCCAGGTGAGAAATAACAACAGGGCTTTGGATTTCACCAGTGTTATTATTAGAGAAGGGTTATTAGAGAAGGGTTATTATTATCAGTCCCAGGGACTGACTGGATCTGTCTGTGGTACTTCTCTGGCCTCCATTGGTGTACTGGCCAAACACCTCACAATCTTTATCCTCCAGCCAGTGCCATTATCCCCATTTTACAGATGGGGAAACTGAGGCACAGATAGGCTAAGTGATTTGCCCGATGTTACCAAGGCAGTCTGTAGCAGAGCAGGGATTTAAACAAGGGCTGCCCAGTTCCCGAACTAGCACTCCAGCTACTAGGCCATCCTCCTAGGGTCTGACTGATCCCGCTGGATCTTAACTGGGAGAGAGTCCAGCTCCCAAGTCCACGCCCTGGGCTTTAGATGACAATGAACTGGAGCCAGGATTGTCACAATTGGCCACTCATTTGGATAGCTTCATTTCCTGGGCGCCCGGCGGGGGACACTTCAGCTGTGGGCTCCCACATGCAGGTCACTCGGCTCTCCAGCCCCGCCCCCCAAATGCCCCGAGACCCTTTGCTAACCAGGGGTCCCTCTCCCTCCGGTTTTGTGCTGGTCTCGAGCCATTCAGAGGTGAGTGCTGGAGGAGCTATTGGAATGAGTCAGGTGGCCCATGCACCGGCCGGCTCGGCCCACTCTGCTGGGGCTGAGAGCTCCAAGCACTGAGCAGCAAGAAACCCCTTGGGATCCCTGGTCTCTGTCCACCTGGGGACGCACCTGACCCAAAGCCCGAGCCATGAGCAGCTCCAGCTCCCACTCAGGATCTTCAGAGCCATCCCGCCTCCCTCCACCTTGTTGCCTTTCCCCCCTCATCTCAGGTAGCAGCAGCCAGCAACCCTGCAGCCTCCACCCTCTGAGACCAGCTCTATTAATCTGGCCCCAGCTGTGCAAACAAGCCTTGGCTGGTGGCCACACAGATCTGGCTGCACTTGTCTAGACGAGGCCACAGCCCATGCTCCCTGGCCCCTGCTGAACTGCACCCGGGTACCTGCCTCTCCCTGCTTTGGGTCCGCGACACTTGGTGAGCCGCCTTCATCATTAAGGCAGAAGCCTGGGCAGGGGAAACGACGCGTCACAGACTGGCCAGCCCTGTGTAGTCTGGGGCTGCCCTGCATGTTCCCAGAGATGTGGGAACATCTTTAGCAAGTTAAGGAAGTATGGGCTGGATGAATGGACTATAAGGTGGATAGAAAGCTGGCTAGATCGTCGGGCTCAACGGGTCGTGATCAATGGCTCCATGTCTAGTTGGCAGCCGGGATCAAGCAGAGTGCCCCAAGGGTCGGTCCTGGGGCCGGTTTTGTTCAATATCTTCATTAATGATCTGGAGGATGGCGTGGATTGCACCCTCAGCAAGTTTGCAGATGACACTAAACTGGGAGGAGAGGTAGATACGCTGGAGGGTAGGGATAGGATACAGAGGGCCCTAGACAAATTAGAGGATTGGGCCAAAAGAAATCTGATGAGGTTCGACAAGGACAAGTGCAGAGTCCTGCACTTAGGACGGAAGAATCCCATGCACCGCTACAGACTAGGGACCGAATGGCTCGGCAGCAGTTCTGCAGAGAAGGACCTAGGGGTGACAGTGGACGAGAAGCTGGATATGAGTCAACAGTGTGCCCTTGTTGCCAAGAAGGCCAATAGCATTTTGGGCTGTAGAAGTAGGGGCATTGCCAGCAGATTGAGGGAACGTGATTGTTCCCCTCTATTCGGCATTGGTGAGGCCTCATCTGGAGTACTGTGTCCAGTTTTGGGCCCCACACTACAAGAAGGATGTGGCAAAATTGGAAAGAATCCAGCGGAGGGCAACAAAAATGATTAGGGGACTGGAACACATGACTTATGAGGAGAGGCTGAGGGAACTGGGATCGTTTAGTCTACGGAAGAGAAGAATGAGGGGGGATTTGATAGCTGCTTTCAACTACCTGAAAGGGGGTTCCAAAGAGGATGGATCTAGACTGTTCTCAGTGGTAGCAGATGCCAGAACGAGGAGTAATGGTCTCAAGTTGCAGTGGGGGAGGTTTAGGTTGGATATTAGGAAAAACTTTTTCACTAGGAGGGTGGTGAAACACTGGAATGAGTTCCCTAGGGAGGTGGTGGAATCTCCTTCCTTTGAGGTTTTTAAGGTCAGGCTTGACAAAGCCTTGGGTGGGATGATTTAGTTGGGGATTGGTCCTGCTTTGAGCAGGGGGTTGGACTAGATGACCTCCTGAGGTCCCTTCCAACCCTGATATTCTATGTTTTGAGACATGTGCATTAGCCTCCCCAGTGTCCCCTGGCAGTAGTGTCCTCTCCTGTCCCACCCCAACGCTCCTCCTGTCTGACAATCAGGCCTCCTGTCAGACAATAAAGACTGCAGGGTCAGGCCCCCAGGGAAAGTTCTCTCCTTTCCCTTCAGAGTAAGAAGACACTTGTCCCACTCCTCCTAATCCTGAACCTGAAGCTGGAATCCCAGGACTAGGAAAGGGAGTGTGACGAAGTGGGACTGTTCTTAATGTTTCCTCAGAATAGTGTGGGGGTGCCTCAGTTTCCCCTGTGCAGTTCTTAAGTATCTAGGTGGTGGGGTAAGGGTGTATGATCATTGCAGAGCCCTAGAGGGCAGGTGTGTGCAGGGGTCTGGACACAGAGAATGGCCGACACCCTGTTTCCTGGCATCTGATGGCCTGGGCCCTTCCCCCCTGCGAGGTGAGAGCTAAAGGGTTGGAGAACAAAGGAATCAGGTGACCTCCTGGCCCGGGACAGGGACAAAGCCCAGGGGAGGAGGGGCTGGAGGGAGTTTCAGTTTGGGGCTGGCTGTGACATGGAGTGAAGGGCAGACGTGGTTGTCTGGCTCACTGCCCCCCAAAATGGACCCAGCTGAGGGGTCCGGTTCTCTGCATCTACAAGCTCTGTTTAGACCATGTTCCTGTCGTTTAATAAACCTCTGTTTCCCCGGCTGGCTGAGAGTCATGTCTGGCAGTGGAGTTGGGGTGCAGGACCCTCTGGCTTCCCCAGGACCCTGCCTGAGCGGACTCGCTGGAGGAAGCGCACGGAGGGGCAGAGGATGCTGAATGCTCCGAGGTCAGACCCAGGAAGGTGGAAGCTCGGTGAGCTGTGTGTCCTGCAGACAGGCTGCTCACAGAAAGGCGACTGCCCCAGAGTCCTGACTGGCTTCATGGGGAGCAATTCCAGAGCATCGCCCATGGACTCCATGACAGGGAGCAATTTAGTTTTCCAAATGGGGGTTATCAGGGAGATCTCTTGGTGTTAAATAATGCAAAGATATCCGTGCATAGGGACAGAGTCTGCTCTCGGTGACAACAGTGCAGTCACTCCGGATTGCCTGAAAACAAACATTTTTGACCACGATAGAACGAGTGGTGTCTAATGCTTTCCCCGTACTGCACGCTGCCACTTTGTAACAGTGGAGGATGTTTGGAAAAGTCACAGACTCACAAAGTCACAGAGTTTCATTTTTCTCTTGTCCATGTGGTAAAGATTCTGAAGCTGGAGATGTTTTGAAAAGTTACAAAGTGCGGGAAAGGAAGCCGGTGTGTGACCAAAAACCCAGAAAGGGGAACCTTCCCCCCCCCCCCAGATTTGAACTTTTAACTGTCTGTTCCACAACACACGAGCACGGGGACAATGTGCGTTGAAACTGAAAGGTGGGGAAAGGAAATCCTTTTTTCACACAATGTAGGCCAGCCTGTGGAACTCACTGCCACAGGAAGTCACTGAGGCCAAGAATGGAGCAAGATTCCAAAAAGGACTGGAGATGTATATGGATAACAAGACTATCCAGAGCTATCGTAGTTAATGTTAACAAACATTCTGGAAGGGGTGTTGAACTTCCTGCGTCGGGGATTAAGCCACCATATGGGGGCAGATTATCCCCCAGGTGCTACTGTGAGGTTCTACTGCCTCCCTCCGAAGCAGCTGGTGCTGGCCACCATCAGAGCCAGCTGGACCTCGGGTCTGACCCAGTCTGGCAATGCCCATTGTACCATCCTCCCCACTGCTGCCAGCAGCGGATGGCAGATCCCCCTGCCATCCCTCCTTCTCAGCCTCCAAACCGGCCAGCAGGTGACACAAGCCACCCCTGGGGGAGACTTGAGGGCCGTGATGCAGACATGCGGGCACCATGCAGTCACTGATGGGTCCTCGAGATGCCAGCATGCTCCCTCACCCCCCCTCCATGCCTGAGATCAAGGCATTGACACCTGCTCCCCCTTCCCCCTTCAGAGCTGCCGGGAGGGAGAAGGTGGCAGAGCCAGCCCTCAAATGCTGGACGCTGTCTCCTGCCTGCTCTGCCCTCAGCTGGGTATTGGCTCCTTGCTGCCCTCTCTGCTCCTTGTAGTGGGTGGCAAAGAAGGGCATGGGCCCTGGGGTCTCTTGCTCAGCAGAGAGCACTGCAGCGGAGAGGGGGGGCGATGTGGGGAGAGCTGGCCCATGCAGGGCCCCGGGCCTGGAGGAGGAAGTGTACCCACCTAATCCTAGCTAGTGGGAGTGAGTGTCTCTGTGGCCCGAGCACAGGCCTGGGAGTCAGGAGACCAGCTCTGCCAGTGCCTCCTGCGTGGCTGTGGGTGGGCCCGGGCACCTCACTTCCCCCATCTGAGCATACTAAGCCCCCAGGGGTGTGAGGCTTAAGAAAGGCCCTGCTCGTTAGGGTATCTCCTTGGCATCTGCGCCAGTCGCATGAACGGCCCTGCGCTGGCCCGGGCACTGTAAGAGGCAAGGAGGGCTGTGGGGGGTGGCCAGGGATGCTGCCAGCGGCAGGTGAGAGGAGTGCCCAGCCTGCAGGTGTGGGGGGTGACGCCCCTGGGCACACGGGCAAAGCATGACGCTCCCCCCCGCTCCCAGGATGCAGAGCGCCGTGGTTACCAGGCAGTGGCGGACGCCCCTGTCCTGCTGGTTCCTCTTCTGCGGGGAGAGGAGCAGGGCGGGCCCAGGCGGGACTCCGCAGGGGCCAGCTCAGACTTGATTGCCCGAGAGGCGAGGCAGGAGAGAGCGTGCACCACCAGCGCTAGCCTCGCCAGGAGAGCCCCTGCCGGGGCGCCGATCGGGGAGTGCCAGCCAGGAAAGGTAACCGTGCCGCCCCCCTGCCCCGGCGACCCCCTGAGCATGGGGGGCTGGGCCTGGCTGCTCGGGGGAAGTATCCGTTCCGACTCTGAACTGGGACACGGAATGAGCCAAGCCCTGTCGGGTCAGGCTGCGGCCGGGCTGGGCTTGGTGGGGGCACTGGGGCAGCCTGCCGCTAGGCTCCTGTTCCCGGTGGGAATGGACAGTCTCCCCCTGGCTTCCCTGAAGGGCGCGGCTCCGGGAGCCAGGCAGAGCCATGTGCTGCAAAGCGCTGCTCAGCCTTAAAGCAACCGAGCTGGGCACAATGCCCCCTTGGTGCCACTCCGCACCGTGCGCCTGCAGAATGGCATGCTGGGAGAGAGCCCAGCAGCAGCGGGCATCATCCCTGCTGGGTTTGGCTGTGCTGCTCTCCACTGGGGGCCCTGCTGGCCCTGGGGTTCTGGGTGGCTGGCGGCACTGCCGGGAACAGGGCTCCTGCCCCTGGGCTGTGCTGGGGAGTTTGGCGCCAGGGGATTTTTCCTGTTGCTGTGGGTGAACTCGGCACGGGGCCATGCAGGGAGGGGAGAGTGCCAGGCAGCCCTGTCACCATAGGGAGCATGGGGAGCCAGAGGGACCGGGCATGGGGGGCGCTGTTCTGCACCCTGCGTGTGCCCTGCTGGAACCAGGGCAAGAGCATCACGTGACACTCTGCGCCGGGCCAGCATGGCCCATCTTGGCCTGGCCAGGGGGCAGCGACGCCCGGCCCGCACCGGCTCAGCACAACCCCTGCCAGCTCAGGGGGGCGTGACTCCTGGGAGAGACCAGCTTGGCCCTTTGCTGGCCCCTGACCCACCTAGCTGTGGTTTGCCTTGCAGCGGGGCCGCATGCTGCAGGGGCTGGGTCCCCACTGCCCAGCACCTTGGCTGGTCCTTATAGCGAGCCCCAGTGGGTGCAAAGCGCTGCCGGGGCACAAGGAGAACGTTTCACGCGCTCTGCAGGGCTGTACATGATGCAGGCCCACGGAGCTTGCCCGGCAGCTGCAGCTTCCTGCTCTTGGGTTCGTCTCTCTGCTTGGTGCTCTAGGGGAGGCAGCACGGCCTAGTGGATAGACTGGGACTCAGGGTGCCTGGGTTCTATTCCTGGCTCTGGCATTGGCCGCCTGGGGTGCCTCCGGCAAGTCACTTTGCCGCTCTGTGCCTCGGTTTCCCCATCTGTAAAATGGGAGTAATGATCCTGGCCTCTTTTGTGAAGCACTTTGAGAGCTAGGGATGAGACGCGCTAGGGACCGCATAGGCCCTCAAAGGGTTAATGCGGCTGCCGTATAGCAGCAACGCAGGAGTGGGTTTTGCCAGGGCTGATGCCCTGGAGCTAGCGCTGGGTGTCAGGCCCACACCCCTAGGCAGTGCTCATGCCTGATGTAGCCCTATCCCTCCCCCCACCCCAGGGCACTGCAGATTATACAGCACCCGGCACCTGAGCCTGTCAGAGGGGAGGGACCTGGGAGCCCCCCCCCCCGCTGGTTTCACATCCTGCCTTGCTCCCCAGCTAGGCCATGCATTTCCCCTCGCCCCATACGCTTTGCTGGATGGAGGAGCCTGGCTCTGGAGCTGGCTCAGCTCCCCTACCGGCCTTCGCAGGGCCCAGTGCACAGCCTGGGGGCGGCACGACTGTGCAAATGGACTGGCCAGCGTGGGAAGGGGGGCGCGGCAGTGGTCGCCGGGTCCCCTAAGAACCCGACGATGGAGCGGGGCGAGCTTCCGTAGTGTAATCCTTCGGGAGCCTGACCCATGGTCCCTTCCGAGCCCTGGAACTGGAGACTCTGGGCACATGCGTCTCCGAACAGGCCCTCGGACCCAGGGAGAGTGCAGCCCTCCCAGTCCATCCCCTGCCTGCGCATGGTGCCGTCAGCTCCCGCCCCGCCTTGGGCTAGGCCTGTGCCATCCCTGCAGGGCGCAGCCCAGGGGGAAGCCCAGGCCAGCTGGCGTGCCAGCGGCTAGAGCACCGGGCTGGTGTTAGCATGTGAGGGTGGCTGCGGCAGGTGTCAGAGGCAGCTAGAGATGCACAGGAGAGGAGCGAGCCCTTTGGATGGGTGGGAGGGGCTCAGGTCATTGGTCATTACGTCCCCCCTGGGGCAGCTGCCTGCCTTCGACCATGGCTTGGCTCCCACCCGCATTTCTGCCGTGTCCTTGTCCGTGTCTGTCTCTCCCTGCCGGCCTGGCCCCCTCCGTCTCAGCGCAACGCCACTAATCCCGAGCGCTGCACGCCTCCCGGCTGAGCGGCTCCTCCCTGGGCCCAAGCCGAGCGGGGTTCTCCCCCACGGGCAGGTGGAGACGCAAGTGACAGCGTGAGTGAGTCACTCTCAGACCAGAGCGAGCTCCTGGCTCCGAGTCCCCCGGTCTGACTCCTGGGCACAGCCGGGCAGGCCAGTTCCTTCAAACCCCGCTCAGCAGAGCGTCTTTCCCAGCTGGTGGCGGCTTGGCGGCCCGGCTGTCGTGAGGGGGGTCTAGCAATCGCAGCGTAGTTCCTAAGTGTCCCCCCCCCCGGTGCCCAGGAACCGGCGCTCCCAGCTCTGGCTACCGCTGCTTTCAATTACGCCTGGGGCTGCTCAGGGGCTCCCACCCCCAGCTCCTTTCGGCGGCTTTTGCTGCTTCGTGGGAAATGTGGTGACTCAGCAGCCCCGGACTTTCCTGGCCTGGGTCCAGCTGCTGGGCGGAGAAGCCTCCCGAGATTGTTTTTGGGTCAGGCGCAGCTTGAGGTTTTGGTGTTGGCGTGGGGGGGGGCGGGGGGACAACAGGAAGGGGAGTTCTGGCTTCCGCAGCCCGGGCAGGCTCTCCCAGCACCCAGCCTGCACTGCGGTGAGCGGTGCATTGTGCCGTGCTCGGCCCTAATGAGAGGCTTGTTCACTCCTGTATGGACGGCTGCTGCTGCCCGCCACAGCCCTGTGGCCCGGGGCCGGGACGGAGCCTGGCTCCACGTCCGGGCGTGTCTATGTCAGGGTGCGGCTCTGAGTGAGTGGCTTGAGCTGGTCTCCAGACCGGGCCTGATCCAGACCCCCCCAAGCTCTGGGATGGCTCCGATCCAGAGCTCAAACTCTCCACAGCAGGAATGTTTGGACCCAAGGGTTTGGTTCTGGGAGGCAGAGTTTGGAGCCAGGGAATCAGATCCGGCCCGTTCCTGCCCTGAGTGAGGCTGGGTGCGGCTGGGTGGCAGCTCCATCCGGGCAGTCCGACCTCCCCCCCACTTCTGTTCCATTAGATTTACATCCATTTGCATGATTCTTCCCTGCCCTCATGCTGGTCACTCATCCTGCTTGCATGTGCTCCTGCACATGTAATAATCATGTGACACGCGGGAGGACTGGGGAAGATATCTCAGCCCAGGACCAGCGCCAGGGGGGCACTGACTAATACCCCAGGGGCTGGTACCCACTCACCTCCCTGGTCATCATCGCGGTTCTTTGCACAGGCTCCTCTCCCCTGATTTCCAGGTTGGCAGAGCAGCCGGGTTCCATTCCTGCAGATGTTGCCTTTGCTGCTCCATCCCGTGCCCCCTCGTTGGGCCCTGATTTTAGCAGGCTCGAGCCATTTCCGGGGCTCTACACATGGCTGAGCAGAGCTGTGGTTTTTCCGATTGCTCACATTGCAGACAGTTTTGATCGCTGTAGCCGGTTGAGTCCAACATTGCCGAGAATGTTCGAGCTGCCCCGCTCCCGGGCACAGCCTCATTGATTTGGGGGGAAATGGGAAAAGCCCTTTGCACCTTGCGCTCCCTGCTGAGAGCTGCCTAGCAGCCGTGGGACAGAGAGAAGAGCTATGCTCAGCCAGCGGGGGCAGCCATGGGGGGTGGGTGAAGGAGGCTGTGGCTACATCATCGGTGCTAGGGGCACCGGTGTCGTGGGAGGGGTCTTCCTGTGGCCAAGCTAGCTAGGTCAAGGGAAGATTTCTGCTGACCTGCCACGTCTGCCCCAGGGATTAGGTCGGCAGAGCTTGAGTGCTCGGGGGTGTGGATTTTCCTCTCGTAGCTTTGCCAGCCTAACTTGTAAGCATAGCCCAGGCTGGAAGTGTCATTCCTTCCTCCCACCTGGCACTGCTTCCCCAAGGCCTGCTTCACGGTGGGGGAAGAGAGAGGAAAAGAGAAGGGGGCCCCCGCCCTCTGCCCGACCCTTCCAATCTAGGGCTAGAGAGGCAGTTTAGCCCTCTGGCCATGTCACAAACAAATCTGACCCCTTTCAGGATAGCAAAAAGTCCAGCCTAGGAGTCCCCACAAACAAGGAGGTTCTTCTACTCTTCAGAGGCTTCCCTTCCGCCCACCCTCTAGGCCCTGTTCCCTGCCCCTTTCTGGGCTACCTTTGAGAGTCCTTCTGGTTCCAGTATAGAGCACCGGGCCAGCTCCTCTGGACCACCATTCTCACCCCTGCTAGTCTCTGGTCCTTGAAGCCTTCCCTGCTGCAGTTAAGAGCACTGGTTCCCCTAGACTAGAGTTCCCAGCATCCTACAGACGCTGGTTCAGAGCCTTCCCGTGAACCTGCCTACTCCCTGGGATTCCCCTCCTTAGGCTGGCTTGCTGAGCTCAGCCCTTTTATAAAGCCCAGGTCTTCCTCATGCGATCACCTGACCCCCTTAGGCTGGGAAGCAGCTAATTAATTATGGCACAGGTGTGGCTGGCCCCATCTCCCCTTAAAGGGACAGGGAGAACAAGCAATTCCTTGGAAAGGCGGATCTGCTGGGGCAGGGGTAGCTCTTAGCCTCCTGGGACTGACCCCAACCCTAGCTTCATCCCGGCAGCTAAGGAAGGGCTGGATCCCTTTCTAATACGTTACTGGAAATCAGGGGCTGCCAGGGTTTTCCCCAGGAATTGAAATTAGAGGGAGTATTCAAGGCGGGGTGAGGACCGATGAGGGCTGAGACCATGAGGGCGAAGGTGGCCTGTAAGGCACCATAGTAAAAACTGAAAAATATTTCACGACCATTTTATTAGATTTAACTCATGTTTTAAAACCATCACAAAAATTAAAGTTGGCTACTCAAGCCTACTATGAAGGACTACATACAGAATCCTAGAATATCAGGGTTGGAAGGGACCTCAGGAGGTCATCTAGTCCAACCCCCTGCTCAAAGCAGGACCAAACCCCAATTTTTGCCCCAGATTTCTAAATGGCCCCCTCAAGGATTGAACTCATAACCCTAGGTTTAGCAGGCCAATGCTCAAACCACAGAGCTATCCCACATCTGTCTTGGTTTCTTGTTGTAATTTTGCACTCTTTGGTGTCTTCTTGTGTGTCTGTTACTTCCAGTCCTTCGTGATATGCTCATGATCAGGCAGAAGGCGACTTCTTTCAGGACACAAAATTCTATTCAATGAGGAAAAAATATGCTCAACTGTAGCTGTTGTGACTGGGAGTAGCAAGAGATGAATTCCTACTTTCATCCCAGGAAACAGAGCACAAAGATTGGGTCGAACCACTAGTGATGATAAAGAAGTTGAAGTTAATTCTTCATTCGTTCATTGTATGATATTCCACTGTGTGTTCAAAATTCTCTATTCTGTCCTGAGCACATGGCAGCCCCATAGCTGGTAGTGCCTCACTCCACTCAACTGTCGGTGTTTTATAAGACAGGGATCTGTAAAAGCTACGCGGAGGTTGAATAGAATCCAGAAATCTCTATTGTAGATTTGTAAGAATCATAGAATCATAGAATATCAGGGTTGGAAGGGACCTCAGGAGGTCATCTAGTCCAACCCCCTGCTCAAAGCAGGACCGATCCCCAATTAAATCATCCCAGCCAGGGCTTTGTCAAGCCTGACCTTAAAAACTTCTAAGGAAGGAGATTCTACCACCTCCCTAGGTAACACATTCCAGTGTTTCACCACCCTCCTAGTGAAAAAGTTTTTCCTCATATCCAACCTAAATCTCCCCCACTGCAACTTGAGACCATTACTCCTTGTCCTGTCATCCGCTACCACTGAGAATAGTCTAGATCCATCCTCTTGGCCCTTGGCCATTATCTTTGAAAACTCGTGGCGAACGGGGGACGTCCCGGATGACTGGAAAAAGGCTAATGTAGTGCCAATCTTTAAAAAAGGGAAGAAGGAGGATCCTGGGAACTACAGGCCAGTCAGCCTCACCTCAGTCCCTGGAAAAATCATGGAGCAGGTCCTCAAAGAATCAATCCTGAAGCACTTACATGAGAGGAAAGTGATCAGGAACAGTCAGCATGGATTCACCAAGGGAAGGTCATGCCTGACTAATCTAATCGCCTTTTATGATGAGATTACTGGTTCTGTGGATGAAGGGAAAGCAGTGGATGTATTGTTTCTTGACTTTAGCAAAGCTTTTGACACGGTCTCCCACAGCATTCTTGTCAGCAAGTTAAGGAAGTATGGGCTGGATGAATGCACTATAAGGTGGGTAGAAAGCTGGCTAGATTGTCAGGCTCAACGGGTAGTGATCAATGGCTCCATGTCTAGTTGGCAGCCGGTGTCAAGCGGAGTGCCCCAGGGGTCGGTCCTGGGGCCGGTTTTGTTCAATATCTTCATAAATGATCTGGAGGATGGTGTGGATTGCACTCTCAGCAAATTTGCGGATGATACTAAACTGGGAGGAGTGGTAGATACGCTGGAAGGGAGGGATAGGATACAGAAGGACCTAGACAAATTGGAGGATTGGGCCAAAAGAAATCTGATGAGGTTCAATAAGGATAAGTGCAGGGTCCTACACTTAGGATGGAAGAATCCAATGCACCGCTACAGACTAGGGACCGAATGGCTCGGCTGCAGTTCTGCGGAAAAGGACCTAGGGGTGACAGTGGACGAGAAGCTGGATATGAGTCAGCAGTGTGCCCTTGTTGCCAAGAAGGCCAATGGCATTTTGGGATGTATAAGTAGGGGCATAGCGAGCAGATCGAGGGACATTATCGTGCCCCTCTATTCGACACTGGTGAGGCCTCATCTGGAGTACTGTGTCCAGTTTTGGGCCCCACACTACAAGAAGGATGTGGATAAATTGGAGAGAGTCCAGCGAAGGGCAACAAAAATGATTAGGGGTCTAGAACACATGACTTATGAGGAGAGGCTGAGGGAGCTGGGATTGTTTAGTCTGCAGAAGAGAAGAATGAGGGGGGATTTGATAGCTGCTTTCAACTACCTGAAAGGGGGTTCCAAAGAGGATGGCTCTAGACTGTTCTCAATGGTAGCAGATGACAGAACGAGGAGTAATGGTCTCAAGTTGCAATGGGGGAGGTTTAGATTGGATATTAGGAAAAACTTTTTCACTAAGAGGGTGGTGAAACACTGGAATGCGTTACCTAGGGAGGTGGTGGAATCTCCTTCCTTAGAGGTTTTTAAGGTCAGGCTTGACAAAGCCCTGGCTGGGATGATTTAACTGGGAATTGGTCCTGCTTCGAGCAGGGGGTTGGACTAGATGACCTTCTGGGGTCCCTTCCAACCCTGATATTCTATGATTCTATGATTCTTTGGAACCCCCTTTCAGGTAGTTGAAAGCAGCTATCAAATCCCCCCTCATTCTTCTCTTCCGTAGACTAAACATCCCCAGTTCCCTCAGCCTCTCCTCATAACTCATGTGTGCCAGTCCCATAATCATTTTTGTCTTTGTACTTTTTCAGCGGGCTTAACAAACACTTCTTGTCCTCTTCACTTACGGAGTCAATATAAGGACCTTCATTAGTCAGCTTCTGGACTGAAGTCTTTGCTTCTTCCAGTACATTTTCAATGGATATTTCTCTGATTGATCCAAGGATAGCTTCTATTTCTGGACAAAGACCTACTACTGTTGTAGCAGGTGCCTGGGTTACATTGTTTAATGACCCAAGTGGTTTCAACAGTAGACTTACAAGTGAGAGAATGGTGATACTCTTCTCTGAACATAGTAGCAAAAGTAGTCCACCAGCCTCGCTACTTAGATCTGTCCTATCTTGGTGGACACTTTCTAAAGCCAGTAATAACAGTTTCAGTAATTTTAAGACAACTGCCAGCAGGTTTTCCCAGGTTGGACTCATTTGAACTTCAGTCCCAGTGTATCTTCTGTTTGTTTCCAAAATGCTCAGTCCTTTTGGACTCTTGCTGAAAAAAAAAGAGTATAAAAAAGCCATTAAATTGTTGCTTTTTAATGTCTTTTGAAGATTCTGCAGCTTGTATGAGTGCTAGCTGGAGTAGATGGCCCGTTCAGTGTGTATAGGAGAGATTAGGGTTACACTTTTCTCTGAGCAAAGCTTGTGCTCCACCATGTCTTCCAGAGAAGTTTGTAGCTCCATCAAATGCACAAGCAGCCATCTCTTTGGGGTCCAATTGATAAGCATGTAACTGTTCTAAGATGTGGGTTGTCTCAGATACAGCCGATGTGTCTTCTATAACCTGAACATCTAGAAATGCATCTACTGGCCGACCACTTACATCAAGATAACGTATACAATGACTTCATACTTGATGTCTATTTGCATTGGTGCATTTGTCGGCCACGTATGCTCATAGTTTGAATATAGTGAGAGAATTCTTCACTTTTTCAGCTCCTGAGTCTTTCACTGTTGCACCACGTGTTTCAAGAGAGTCAGCTGAGTTTTTTGCAGAAAGGTACTGAGCATTTGCCAGTCTTGTTCGGAACCAGTGTCCAACTTCAGGATGAACACGTGACAATGCACTTAACATAGGCCTCTAGTTTGCAGTGTGTGGTATCTCTTGCTTAAATAGAAAGTAGGATGCAATAGCCATGTTGGTTCACATAAACTGAGTTGTGTCTCCAGCATTCTTAACAGCCTCATTAAATTCTTCTAAAATTGGCTTTGACAGTGACTGGCTTATAAGGCTTTCTGCACGTTGATGCAGTCCAGAAGCATGGTGTTTTGCAGCCTTTTCATGTAAGTTGTCAGTATTGGCTTAGTTGATCAGTCTGGCAAACCAAGCTCCTCCACTTTTACTATATAAATCTATGACATGCCCACATCTTAAATACTGCGTGTAGTTCTGGTCACCCCATCTCAAAAAAGATATATTGGAATTGAAAAAGGTACAGAAAAGGGCAACAAAAATTATTAGGGGTATGGAACAGATTCCATATGAGGAGAGAAGACTGGGCCTTTTCAGCTTGGAAAAGAGACATCTAAGAGTGGATAGGATAGCGTCTTATAAAATCTTGATTGGTGAGGAGAAAATGAATAAGGACGTGTTATTTATCCCTTCACTTAACACAAGAATCAGCGGTCACCCAATGAAATGAATAGGCAGCAGGTTTAAAACAAACAAAAGGAAGTATTTCTTCACACAACGCACAGTCACCCGTGGAACTTTTTTGGCAGGGATGTTGTGAAGGCCAAAATTATAACAGGGTTCAGAAAAGAACTAGATAAGTTCATGGAGGATTGGTCCATCAATGGCTATTAGCTGTAGCTCACGAAAGCTTATGCTCAAATAAATTGGTTAGTCTCTAAGGTGCCACAAGTCCTCCTGTTCTTTTTGCAAATACAGACTAACACGGCTGCTACTCTGAAACCCATATTTTATCAGATACTTTATATGCTTTTAAAGTGTGTATTAATGTTTCAATTTCAATTCAAATTTCCAATCACTAAAGTGGCAACACTGCATGTAACTAGTTCACAAAACTGGGGCGGGGGGGTGTTGGGAAAATTTGGGGGGGGTGTAGGGAAATCCCTGGGGGCTGCTCTTGCTAAGCATGAAAGGGGGCTTGATCTGTCCCCCTTTTATGAATGATGTGCTGGCCCTGAGGGAAGCGAAGTCAGGTAGGAAGGAGGGTGTGTGGTCCCAGAATGCACATCTCTGCGGGTGGGTTACTGAGAGTGGGGCAGAGTATGGGGCAGGTGCCTGGTTAATGCTGCAGGAGTCTTTGATCTGGTTTAGCTGTAACTGGGAAAGGGGATCCCAAATCAGCTGGAGACAAGACCTATAGCTTAATTCTAGCCCCCACTCTGAGCCTTTGGCTGCTGTTACCCAGGAGAAAAGACACTGGGAGATCTGGTGGCAAAGATCTGGTGTGTGTGTGTGTTGGGGGGGGGGGGGTGTCTGTAGATTCCACTCAGTATCCCCCTGGGAAACATTAATTAACCTCTTCACACCAAGAATGCCTGGACTATTCTACAGGTCAGTGCAATCCCTGGGATGTCCATCCCTCCCTTGCTCCATCTGTCTGGCTGTCACTGCCTCTCCTTCTTTAGTCGCGTGGTGCTAGGCCTAGGGCCCCATGGGGCTAGGCGCTGTGCAAAACAGGACAATGAGACGTTCCCTGTCCCAAGCAGCTTGCTATCTACCCACACTGCTGGCCTGGTCCCTCAGCATGGGGCTTGGCTGAAGGGGGAACGCTGTATTCTCTGGGACTGAGCTGCGGGAGCGGATTCCAGCGAGCCATTACAGGTTTAGGGTTGGTCTTCACTGGAGTGAAGCCAGGCTCTTACCCGGGTGTTGCCCCCTCCTGTCCACACACACAGCCTTCTCACCCGAGGGTGCTGGTGCTTTACACCTGGCCTAGGTGGCCTGGGCGAAGCCTGCAGTGAAGACAGACTCATAACCTGTGGGTGGGTGATAGAGATTTACCCACAGTCTGTGGCTTGTCCTTCCCCCTGCAGCTCCTCGAGAGGCGCACACAGGAGCACCCCACAGCTTCTGAGCCAAGGAGCCCCCCAGAAACCCCAGCCTCCCATTGTATCCACACTGCAGCTTTGGGCTGCACACTCCACAATCCCACTAGCCATTGCACTGCCCAAGCGACAGGAGCCCCGGCCCCCGGCCTGTTCTGCAAAGGCCCAGAAGGAGCCACGCAGCACAGCTGGGCCGGTGCTGTCACTTGCCACTGAGTGATCAGGGATTAGCCACTGTGTTAAGATTAAGAAGCTGTGCCCCAGTGCTTTGATCTGCATTATCCTACACCCCTGTAACGTACAGGCACCATGCCCCACTAAATCCAGTGTAACTCCACCCATGTCAGCGGGAGGCAGAGCGGGTCGGGTCTGTAAAGGTGCATCTTTGTCCCGAGGGACTCAGTTCAGCTAAGAAGGTATCTTGCTCTTGTTTGGTGCATTGCCTGCCCGCCCGCCCGCCCAGGGAGAATGGTGCCCAGCACTGGATGCTGCCAAGTGGGGCTTGCAAAGGGGGAGAGACCTGGGGGGGTAGGGGGTGATTTGAACCACTCAGAACAGGGCCTGCGAGTTCCATCCGTCTCGGTGAGAGATTAGCAGAGCAGCAACTGCCCCGGCATGACCCAGCCAGCTCCCTCCACTGGCTCCGTGCTGTCTAGGACATCAGGGTTCAGTTGTTCGTACAGGTCTCTTTCTGACTCAGCCCCCTGGATCTGCGCTCCCCACTGGCCTGCAGGGGATCCTCCCTGCAGCTCAGGGACTTGGTGTGGCCAGACTGTCGTGTTCCCAACTGTCTGAGCCGTACACATCTCAGACCTGTGCGATTCCATCCAGTCCAAGAGG
This sequence comes from Chelonia mydas, assembly GCF_015237465.2. Classification (NCBI taxonomy): domain Eukaryota; kingdom Metazoa; phylum Chordata; order Testudines; family Cheloniidae; genus Chelonia; species Chelonia mydas. Next base: position 14,801,125 of record NC_051261.2, on the reverse strand, counting down.
GAGAGAGTTAGAAGAGCTGAGCGGATTCAGGGGCAACTACAGCTGGCGCATTATCAGGGGTGGGACCTATTCTAGTGGGAGGAGCACAGCCTAGTGGTTAAGCCATGGGAGCGGGCGGGGGGCAGTCAGGACTCCTGGGTTCTATTCCCAGCGTTGCTGTGTAGCCTGGAGCAAGTTGCTTCACTCATGCATGCGTGTGTCTGTTTGCCCAGCTATGAAATGGGGTTGGAGATCGGACCCCATCTCCCCAGGGGCTGAACTCATTAGTCTCTGAAGTGCTCTGAGCTCCTGCTCCCAGGGCGAGGCAGGAGCGCTGGAGTTGTGGGCAGAGGAGAGGATGTTTGAGGGGAGCTGGGCCTCCCCTCCAGATGGGATGGGACAGGCCGGGCCCACCGTTGGCAAGGAGAGCTCAAACTGCAGTCAAGGGCAGCGTCTCCATTGAGCCAAGCGAGGCCGGTACGGCCCAGGTCATGACCTCAGCTAATGAACTCGGTCCCCACACTTTTCAGGGGCCTGGAATTTCCTGCTGTGCTCAAAGACAGCGGGGCCGCACCCTTTGCTCTGTACCAGTGGCTGCCCTGGGGGGAAGGCACCTGCTTCGTTTCCTCGTGGAGTCACACCCTTGTAACGTCACCGCCAGAGAAGGGGAAAACCCAGGGGCAGGGAGCAAGCCGTAGAGGTTTCAGTGCAGAGCGGATTCACCTCCCAGCGAGATCCAGGAGCAGCAGAGTGATCCCAGCACACTGCCTCCAGACAGGCCAGCCACTGGATCCCCCGCCTGACTCGCAGCATCCTCCTCTAGTCCAGATCTCTGGCTCCCCCCACCCTGCATACACCTCTGCACTACCTCCTCCTAGTCCAGACAGCGGGCCTGCTGCCCCTCAACCCTGACCCACGGGCCCCTCACCTCTCCCAGCCCTGGGCTCCCCATCTAGCTCTGTCTCTCCCCCTCAGTCCTGGCCCTATTCAAGCCCCAGGCTGCCTATGCCACTCACCCATCTTCCTCTTCTCCCTCCCTCTGGGCACGCCTCGCTGTGGCTCCCAGGAGGCGCTGCCGTGTCCCCTGTGCCCCACCCCGGTGCCCTGGGGGCTACCTTGCTGCACACCCCATGTTCCCACCACACAAACCTGTCAAGCAACATCAGGCTCGACAGCGAGGCTGGAAGCGTCTGTGCGAACGTCGCAGGGCACTGGATGAGCCTAAATCCCCTAACCACGCCTTGGGGCGCAGGGAGCGAAGCTGACGACCGTGCCGTTTCCAAGGGAAATTGAAAGCCAAACCTCTCCTGGCTGCAACCAGGGAGTGCTGGAAAGGGGCCTTTCTAAACAGCCTCTGACTCAGCCAGCCAGCTCCAGCAGCCAGCCCAAACCTTGGCCAATGGGAAGAGACTCCAGCCCCTTGCCTGCCTGCCAGCACCCAGCCCTCCCCTTGACTTCCTACCGCCCTGCAGAAGGGGCCAAACCACTTACAGGGATCGCTTTGCTTCAGGCCACATGTCCTCTGCTTTAGGAACAGATCCCTGCATACTGGGGGACCCTGCTCGCACTAGTGCTGGCCACACACCTGGTGGGGCGGGGTGGGGGGGGGAGTGCGTGTGGGGGGTCGTCCTGCAAGCAGGGGGTCCTGGCCCGGGGAGCAAGGGAGCGTCTGGGCAGTGTCTCTTTGGCTTTTCCTGGGGTTTCAATGTGCTTTGTAGAGAAACAACTAAGGAAGCAAAATACAAACCAGAAAGACAGAATTTTCCTATAATTGTTCCTTGTGAATAGCTACCTGTGGGCATCGAGCTTCCTTCCTTCCTACCTGTCGACCTCCTACCTTGTCTATCCTCTCCAGTCTAGCCTATTCACAGTAGTGCCAACGAGGATTCTTGTCGTAGGTATTAGTTAGTCGATGTTCCCCCTTTCCTCGCCATGCCCCTTCCAGGCGCTCCCCACCCCACACTGGAATCTGTGCTCTGATTCTCCTGATCCCTTATTACTTCTCCAGCCATCAGACGGGACCTCTCCGAGCTCAGCCCCCAGGCCTGCCCTGCTGGGGCTGTTCGCTACTTCCTGTCTGAGTCCCGACGGCTCTGAGCGGTCACGACGCTCAGGTATTTTGGTCCCCAGAAGTCTGGAGAATCAGGCCAGGCCCGTGTTTAAGGCTCTTTTTTTAACTTCTTGCCACCATTAAACTCAGTGTCTGCCAGTCTGCGCTGCCTTGCTTTGCCCGTGGGCTCCATGTCAGGCATGTGCTCCGTGAGTTAGGGCCCTAGGATACACTTTGTGGGAGCTGATGTTGCACAGACATGTATCTGAGCAGGAACATTTCACCCTTGCACTCTGGAGGAGCTGAGCCAGGGCAGGCTGTGTGTGTGTGGGGGGCCACTCGAGCAGGCCCCATGTCCTGGTGTAGCTGGAACCCAGGAATCCAAGGGAAGCCAGGACCACCCATGTCCCCACTCTGGCTGTGACCCCCATCGGTACCCACTCCCGGAAGTGTGACCCTGGGGACCCTTGGGGCCTTGGCAGCGCTCCCGGGCCTGTGACCGCAGTCTGGGACTCTAGTGACTACTCTCCTTTTCATGGATTTCTGTGAGCAACTTCTGGGGCACTGGCCCCGTGGGCGTCTGACCCCACTCTCCCCAGTGCAGCCCCAGACCAGGCAGTCAGGGCTGCACGTGGCCTGGGCAGGGCTAGGGGGATGGTTCAGAGTCTGAGGGGGTGTCGGGAGATGGATTTCAGTTCAGTTCAGAGTTGGCAGATGGATTTGGGGGGACAGTTTGGAGTCTGGGGAGACGTCTGGAGTTGTGGGAGCTGGGTTTGGGGCAGGTGCTTTGGCGGGTTTGCGGGGAGCAGTTCAGGGTCAGGGGAGGTGGACTGGGGGGACAGTTTGGAGTCTGGAGTGGTGTTGGGGCAGCTGAGTTTGTTTTTTCTTTCACCTGAATCAGTTCCCAAGCCCCACCCTGCTTTGGCCGTTGCCCCAGGCATGAGGCTACCAGCCACCACCTGCTGCTGGAGGAACGGTCTGGGCCAGGCTGGGAACTGGGAGCCTTTGGGGCAGTTCTGCTCTGCATGCCCCCCATCACTGGGTGGCAGGTTCCAGCCCTTCTCCAGGTCCTGCTTGGCTCATGTCTGCGTCTGGGTGGGCAAGTCCCGTGTACGGCGGGCCCTGTGGCCCATGCCAGCTGGAGGAGTTAGCTCTGGCCCATGCAGGGCACCATGCCTACAGGAGCTGGAGGGGGAGTCCACTGGGAAGCGGGGCTTGATCATTCCCGCCCCTCCGGGTTCTGGGGATGCCTTGGGACCAGCCCCACGGCTCGTCCCATTGCCCGGCCGCGTGGGCTCCTAGCCGAGCGTTGCCAGAGTCACCATGCCGGCTATAGGGCCACGCTCCCCTCCACCGGGTGCCGCACCAGCTCGGGCTAGCCACGTCTTTGAACCAGCCCCTCACCCCCCCCCCCACCCCCTTCAAGGGCCCAGCCCAGCCACCCTGAGCCAGCCTGGAGCCAAACGTGCTGTGTCAGCCCGGGGCAGACCCCTGCACGCCACACACCCAGCTGGCCGCAGGCTCCGACCCGCCTTCCCTTCCGGGGGGGGCTGGGGGGGCTGCTCGGGACGCTCCTCGCCAGCTGGGAGCCCCGGACAATCCCCTCCCGTCGCGGCACCAGCGCCTGCAACTTCGCAAAACTTCTTCTCCCGGCTGGACCAGGTCCCGGAGCCCGGCCGCCGAGCTCAGCCCAGCACGCTGCAAAACAGACCCACGTAGGCAAGGGACACACACACACACACACACACACAGGCGCGCAGAGGAACATTAGAGGCAGACTCGTAGACAGGAGACAAACACCCAGGGGAACGAACTCACACACACACACACACACACACACACACACGCAGGCAGGCAGGCGCTGGAGATCTCGCTCTCTCTCTGACACACACACACACACACACAATTCCCCCCCCCCCCCCCCCGGCAGACACCCACGGCCCCTGCCCACGCGCGGCCGGCCGGACTTCGCTTGCACCAGGCTGGCGCCCCACCGCCGTCACCCCGCCCCGGGTGGGCTCGGATCCCGTGTGGGGACGCAGACGGGGGAACGGAGCCGGCCGGGGACAACTGCACCGAAGAGGGGCCCAAACTTTCTGTTCCTTTTCTCCCCAGCCCACCTTGCTCCCGATGAAGCCGCCGCTGCTGCCCCTGCTGTGGGCGTCCTGGCTCCTGGGGAGCCTGGCCGAGGTAAGCCCCTGTCTCTTGCACCCCTTGTTTCTCCGCAGAGGACTCGGGTTTCGGGGCTCGCCTGGCCCGGCCCCGCTGGGGAATGACCGCATTCTTGCGGGCTGCACAGCTGCGGCGCATTAGCGAGGTTCGCAGTCACGGGCGGGCTGGCTCCCTCCTCCTCCTCTCCGCCCTCGGTGCCCTCTCGCCCCTGCCATCAGAGCTGGTTGTTGTTGCCACGACTTCGCTTGGGGAATCGGCTGTTTGCAGGCTGTGCCCCCCCCCCCCCATGGTCCAGGGATGAGGCAGGCAGGGGAGCTAAGAGGGAAGCGATTCCAGAGAGATGGTCAGTTCTCTGCTGGGGGGCATGGGACCGAGCAGAGACCCTTCCCTTAGCGCGGCAGGAGTCAGGGCCCCCCCCCCCGGTCTCTGATCCAGGGGTGGGGGGTGCTCCCAAGAGGGGCTGAACACCTGGCACTGCTGTTGGGGGCCCTGGGTGCTCCAGGCTCCTCGGGCTGCTCCCCCCCCCCCCAGCACCTCCAGCCCACGCGGTGCCCGGGGGCTGTCCGTAATTACCTAACGCATTTTGGGTGTGATTTTTCAAGACATCCCCCCTCTTGTGACACTGAAACAAACATGCAAAATGAAAGACCCACAGACGCTCAAGTGCCTTGGGTGATTTATGGACAGCCCCCCTGGCCGCAGTGCCGGCACCCTGATGGTAGGCGCAGAGGCAGGGGTCAGACAGAAGCCGACTGGTTTGATTTTTGGTTGCCGGAGACCAGTGACTCTGGCAGGGGTCATTCAGCGGGGCTGGGAACAAGGGCTCCTGCTCCTGTCTGGCCCAGCTTGGCAGTGGCTGTGGGGGGGGTCCTTAGTCCAGTTCCTAGGGCACTGACTGCCTTGCGCCCCTGCTGGGAGAGGCCAAGGTCGGGGGAGGGGGGGAGCCGTGCGGGGTGAACCCCCCTCTTATCCCTAGGGGTGAGACCTCCTCCGTCCCAGCCAAAGTCAGCCCTGGTGTAAATCCATTGCCTTCGGTGGAGCTGTCCCTGCTTACACCAGAGCAGAGTTTGGCCCTGAAGGGCCAGGGTTGGGGAGGGACAAGTCTCCAGGCTGTCAGCCCTGCACCTGCCATGGGAGGGAGGAGGGGGACTTGCTTCGTGTTGGGGGTCACTGACGGGGAAGGGGTTCTGGGGCAGAGACCAAGGTAACCAGCGTCGGCTGCCTCCCCACGCATCTTCCTCCCATGGTGTCTGGGATCTCGGCAGCCCCATCCACGCTGCAGATCCTGCTGTGCCCACACCCCCCAGCCCCCTCCAGACCAGGGGGACTCCCCCCCTCAGGGCCCCAGAGCCTGGGCGAGAGGCCTGGCCAGCCCAGGGCTTTGCATGGGGCAGTCTAGGTCCCGGCTGCGCTGCTGAACGGCGACGGGGACAAGCCTGCTGTGACAGCGCCCCCAGCAGTGCTGTAATGGGAGCCCCTGTCTCTGCCTGCCAAATACCCCGGGCTGTCACCCTAGTGACGCTGGGACCTGTGAGCAGGGAGGGTCCCAGAGCCTGGGCTCCAGCCCAAGGGCGAGCATCTACACAGCAATTAAACAGTCCCAAGGCCCGAGCCCTGTGAGCCCAAGTCAGCTGACTCAGGCCAGCCGCGCGTGTCTGATTGCAGTGTAGACATACTATGGGTGATGGAAAATCCCCTGCATCCTAGGCAATCGGCCCCAATGGCTAATTCGCCTACTTGTTAAAAATCTGCACCTTGTTTCTAGCCTGAATTTGTCTAGCTTCAACTTCCAGGCAGCCGCTCTCCTACCCCCGTTAAAAAGGGGATCAGAAACCTCCTCCTGATAAACTGTCTGAGTCACCTCTTGGCCGGGTGTCCCGGGTCTCACTCACACCGCATCCAATCCCACAGGGCGAGGGCTGTAACCGGACCACCTCCGAGGGGCGTGCGGGAGCCGAAGCGGTGCCTGGTGAGAGAGGTGAGCAGCAGGGAGTTCTCCTCCGCTGGGGCTGGGCTGTGAGCTGTTGTGAGGGACTAGGCTAGCTCAGGGAGCATCTCCATCGCTTTTTATAGGCCTTGCTTGAGGCTCACAGTACCCCTAGGAAGTATTACAACGAATGGAGTAGTGTAGATGTCACCACCACCCTCTGCTGGATGGTCTCAGAACTCCTTACTGTGTGTCATAGCCATTGCCCTGTTAGTAACTAATGGAGAGTCTCCTTTAGCTCCCCTTGTGGAGCAGGGGGATCTGAATTCTGACTCCACGGTTCCCGGGAAGCACCGAATGGTCACCAGGGGGCAGCCACATCACACCCACAAAACCCGCAGCGTGGCTCAACCACCATCCCTATTGTGCGGACTGGGGAAACTGAGGCCCAGGTTAGCGACTTGCCCGAGGCCGCAGCAAGTCAGTGGCAGAGGGCAGGAGTCACCAGCTCTCCAAGCGATGCCTCTGAAAGGGATGCGGCCCAACAGCTGTGTCCTCTGCGTCGAGTTTGTTCACAAAGTCCGGTGAACGACAATGTTCTCTTTGTTGAAACCAATGTCAGTGTCTTAAATATTCCCCTTGTCACCTTTGCTGGGAGGAAAAGGGATCATTTTCCTTCTGGGTTTTATCTTAAGAGAAAAGGGGGAAACGAAGTGCAAGCCCTGAGCATGAGCCAGAGCTGAGGGGATGAGAGCAGGGGCTGCCACAGGAGGGGGTCTGGTGGGACAGCTCCCGCCCCAGGGCCAGCTTGGCCATCCCGGGTAAGGGGAGCCCAGGGCCATGGTGCTGGTGTTAATTAGTGCTGGGCCAGGGGCTGACCTAGGGCTGGGGAACACCGGCCACCTGGATTCTCCTGACTTGGGGGCTGGATTGCTGGCGTTGCTGCTAACCTGGGCAGGGAGGGATGTGATGGGCCAAGAACCAAAGCCATCCTCACGCCATTGTTACAGATCCAGGGCACGGCATGGCAGCCGGCCAGGGACAGGCAGAGTGCACAGTGCAGGGGGGCGCTGAGCAGGCTGGCGCATGCTCTCCGGGGGGTGGGGGAGCACTGCCCTAACACCCATGTTGGGGAGCTTTTCTCTGGAAAGGGTTAGAAAGGGTGGCAGGTCTGACTGCCTGGATAGGGCACACATTCAGTCCCCAGTTACAGAGTGTGAAGGGGCTCGCGAGCAAGGCGAGTCTGGGGCTGTCCTCTGCTGAATGGAGGATAGTTTGGGGATGGATGGATAGATAGATGGGTTTGTCTGAGGATGGAGGGATAGAGAGGTATGAAGAGGGATGGATGGATGGATGGATAGAGGGATACATGTGGATAGCTATGGGGATGCAGGAAGGGAGGGATGTGTATGGGGTTGGGTGGATGGGTGAGTATGGAGATGGATGGATGGAGGGGTGTGTGTATGGGGTTGGATAGGTAGATAGAGGGTACGTATGGGTAGCTATGGGGAGGGAGGGAGGGATGTTTATGGGGTTGGGTGGATGGGGATGGATGGATGGAGGGGGTGTGTATGGGGATGGATAGGTAGATAGAGGGTACATATAGGTAGGTATGGGGATGGATGGAAGGATGAGTATGTATGTTGTTGGATGGATAGACGGATGGATGGAGGGTGGGAATGGATGGAGGGATAAAGGGAAGTGCGTGGGAATGGACAGAGGGGGTGCTTATGGGGATGGATAGAAGAGGCCAGTGGCTGGCCCAGGTAGATTACTCTCAGGCTCTTCCCTGCTCCCGTTTGTGGGGATGGTGCCTGATCAATTGTGAGAGCTCTGGGTTAGAAGCCATTTTTGATAATATCACCCATAAATGAGCCAGTTCCCAAACATTTTGGTGCCCCCCCCCTTGCTCCCAGGCTGTCCCCGTGCAGACCCCACGTCCCCGCTCTGCCCTGCAGCCCCAAGCCTGGGCAGCAGTGACTTCCCCGAGCATTGGGTTGTGCCAGCCCAGCTCACTGTGTTGGAGCTTCTGCCACCCCCACCCTGAGCCGGGGGGATTTGGTGCCAGCCTCTCGGTGCCTTGCCCCACCGGCGGCTGCCCTCCCCTGGGGGATCTGGGCTGACCTCCCCTTGCCAGGGGCACTCCCAGGAGGCCCCTGGCTCCCATGCTGAGGGGTCTGGAGCAATGAACAGTGAGGATGTAAATTACCCCCTGCTAGGCTCTTGTGTACTGTATCCCAGCAGGGCCTTGAAGAGTCTGCTCTGGGCAACTGAATGCAGCTATCCTGCGTGCAGCTCTGCCGTGCACGGCCCCCCAGTGTTCTGCCCCTTCCCGCTCCATGCTGCTTCACCGCTCAGGCCCCCCGGCGCTGCCCATGCCTCTCACTCCTAACCTGCCGTCCCTCCCCCTGTGATTCCAGCCCTGCCCCTTCTCCCTAGCCTTGGCAATGCCCCGTATTCCTGACCCAGAGCCCCCCTGCTATCCCAACCCTGATCTCTTGCCTCCTTCCCTCCCCCTACCCCGATCTGCCGCTGCCTGACCAGCTCCATCAGTTTTTGGCCTGTGCAGACCCTGAGCAGAGACAGTTGGTTCCAGGACAAGGACAAAGTCTCCTGGGATCTAGGTTGGGAGCCCCCAAACTCATGTCTCACCTGCAGCTGGGGACTTGCAATCCCCCAGTAGCCGGCTCTCGAAATAGCGGGAGGGTGAAGTGGGCTAGAGAAACCAGGCGAGACAATGAGAAGGCGAGGCCAGGTGCTGACGTGGAGGGGGACAGTCCGGAGCCCCACAGAGCAATCGTGCGGCTTTGCCCGAGCGAGCCGAGGTGCAGCCTGCGTTGCGGCGGGAATGACCGGTCCCTCCCGCTGGCCGAGGCTCTACCCCGCAGAGATGGGAGAAGGTGAGACCCAGGCCTGCGGGGGCAGTGCTTAAAGGGTGCGGGAGGAGGAGAGTCTCAAGGGGTCACAGACTCGGCCAAACTCCACCCCCCCAAATTAAAAATGGAGCCGGCTGGCTGAGGGGGCGCCCTTTAAGCACTCTATGTGGGGTGGGGAGCTCTAGTGATCCCACCCCCAAGGAGGAGGCAGCTGGAGGAGATGGGTAGAAAGTGGGTTTATCTCTAATGAAAAGCTTTGCCCTCGGAGGCAAGGAATGGGGTCTGCTGCTGAGGCGCTCAGGGCAGCGGCTGGCAAGGCTGGAATTTCCTGCGGGGCCCAGCACCCGCCATGGGGCCAGCGCTGCAGGAGAGCCCAGCGTGCAGGAAAAGCCTGGCCCCATCCGTTTGGCGGCGAAGCCTGTCGGAGTCTCCCGCGAACCCACGGGCTGGGGCTGGGGCTGGGTGGGCCCATGGCTCCTCACTCAGCCCCGCCGGCGTTGATTCTGCAGGGAGTCTCCTGAACGTGAGCGTCGGCGACCAGGGCCGCCCTGACTCCCTCTTCCTGTCGTGGGACGAGCCGGCCGGGGGTGCCCTGGGCTACACCCTGGCGATCTACACGCTGGAGCCGGACGTGCTGCTGCAGAACGGATCGGCTGGACCCAACGCTACCAGCTTCCAGTTCCAGGGGCTTGTCCCCGGGGCAGGCTACAGCATTGAGGTCACGGCTGCTCTGGCCTGCGCGGAGACCGCCAGCCAGAGAGTCAGCGGCCAGACAAGTAAGGGCTCCCTACATTCCCCGCTGCTATCGCCCTCCCCTGCCCCGGGTTGGAGCCATGTGAGCCCCGAGGGAGGCACTGAGGGAGCAGGTCTCATGTTACCCCCAAACCAGGGGCTGTGGTTGCAACTGGCCCTTGTATGGGAGGAGCCCTTGTCCAGAGCTTGCAAAGGGGACAGGAGAAGCCCTGCATGTCAGAGGAGAAGGGGACGCAGGGTGAAGCACGGCCTGTCCCCCCATTAATCTCCCACCCCTTCCGGGGTTAGTCCCTTTTCCTGCCCCCTTAGCACATAACCAGCACCAGCTCACACTCACCCCAGGGCTCCAGAGACCAGCCGATGGCACCCCTTGCTGGCTTCTTTCCAAATCAGCCTGGCGTTCAACCTTGCAGAGGAAGGCGATCCAGACCTAGGGCAGGGCCCCTGGTATGGGCACACAGAAATCCCTGCCACACCGTTCCTCAGGGACAGAGCGGTGGCTGAGCTGGGCTGACGAAGGGGCTCAGGGGGTGGCTCTGGCATGGAGTCTAGCTAGATGGATCCAGCATGTCGGGGGATCCGACAAGGACCCTCTCCAGGCTCTGTGGGCGCCCGGTCAGTCTCACGCCATGGCTGTGCGGCAGGCACACTGTGGCTGCTAGGACATGCTGTCTGTTGTGTTTGGCACAGGCCCTGCTCCTGTGCACAACGTGAGTCTGAACAGCAGCGGGAGCCCCTCGGCCCTGCGAGCCTCCTGGACGGACGCCCCCGGCCAGAAGGACGGCTACCGGCTCGTTCTCTACCATCTCGACTCCCAGGGGGCCGTGAGGAACGAGTCTGTGCCCGGAGCCGTCTCCACCTTCCTGTTCAACGGGCTGCTGCCTGGCAGCGAGTACGCCCTGAGGATCAGCACGCTGGCTGGAGCGAGGCAGGCCAGCACCAGCACCCATCAGTGGACAGGTAAGCAGAGCGGGTGGGCTGCAGCCGCGAGCCCGGGCGGGGCTATGTGCCAGAGATGACGGCATGGCTGTGCCCTGGTGGGGACGGGCTCTCCTGGGTATGTGAGAGCTGGGCCAGCAGCCTGTTATCTGTGTGAGCTGGGGCTGTGGGGCGTGAGACTGGCCCGAGTGTGAGCTGGGCATGGGGTGGGGAGGTTTGGTCCACCCCCATTGTATGTATGTGAATGGGAGGGGGGGGCGCCCCTGGCTGGTGGTTGAGACCTAGAGAGCGGATTCACCTGCTCGCCTCTGTTCCCATCCCGGCACTGGGTGGGTTTATTTCTATTTACCGTGAGGTGCTCGTCCCCGTGGCGGGAAGAGCTAGCGACACCTGCATCTCACCTGCCCCGCCCAGCCCCAAGGCCATTCACATCTGCCCCCTTGCCTGGCCCAGACTGGCTGCTCTGCCCTCCCTCCCTCCCTCCAGCAGCCTTGGCCCTGGGGGTGCTGGCAGAAGGGCCCCAGCTAGTCTGAGTCGTGGAGCTGGTTCAGCGTCCAGGCCTGTCCCTTCCCACTGATCCCAGCGCCCCAAGAAGGCCCTTTCCTATGGAGCAAGAGAATCTGACTTGGACTGTGCCCAGCTACCCCTGCTTAACCCTCCCCTCACCTGGGGCAGCCCAGCCCCAGGCTGGCACGTGCCCGAGCACCAGGGCTGCACAGAGGACACAGGCTGCCCTGGTTCAGCGAGGGGCTGCTCTCGGCTGGGAAGGAAACAGGAGGCAATCAGCATCGGCAGCGCCCTGCACAGCAGAGGGGCCGGTGGGTCAGGAGGCTGTCTGTATGGCTGTCTCTAGCACGGACGCAGCGAGTCCCACCGCAGTGAGGCTGTCCGCAGCGCTGGGCACTGGAGCCCCCAGGCATTCAGCACGGGGCTCAGGTGTGAGATCTGCTTGGGGCAGCCTGTAATGGCTCCTGCCAGCTCTGTCAGGTTACCTCTTGGCCCCCAGCATCCCGCTCTGGCCTCTGGGCGCATCTCAGCGGGAGGAGCCCAGTGACTCTCCTGAGGACATTCAGGAGTCTCCCACAGGGAGCCGTGGCCAGGCCATCCCCATCCTCTGCCTTGCGTGCTGGGGGTTGCCTAGCTGGGAGCCACTCAGCCCCCCTTGGGCTTCTCTGGTTCCTGCCCGGCTGCCTCGCCAGCGCTGGAACCTGGCGCTAGGCAGGCCCCCCAACTCCGCCGGGTAAAATGATCTACCTCCCCCCCACGCACCCCATACCCCTGGCAGGCTGGGCACTGCCAGCCACAAATCTCCCCAGCTCCCATCTGTGTCCTCAGCACCCACCGCCCCGGCAGCGCTGACACTCCAGAGCCTGGGCTCCAGCACCAGCCTCTTTGCCTCCTGGAGCGGTGCCGAAGGAGCTGCCTGGCTGCACTTAACCCTCCACAACCTGCTCTCCCGCACGGTGACCAGGACAGTATCAGCCAAGAGGGGTCTCTCCAACTATACCTTCCAGCACCTCAGCCCCGGCACCCCGTACCATCTGGGGGTGAGCGCCGCCGCTGGGCCGTACTGGGCAGCGGGGCCCAATGCCACCGCCTGGACATGTGAGTACAGCTCTCCAGGGACAGGGGAGGGGGCATAAGAACATAAGAGTAGCCAGACTGGGTCGGACCAAATGTTCATCTAGCCCAGTATCCTGTCTACCGACAGTGGCCAGTGCCAGGTGCCCCAGAGGGAATGAACAGAACAGGTCATCATCAAGTGATCCATCCCCTGTCTCCCATTCCCAGCTTCTGGCAAACAGAGGCTAGGGACACCATCCCTGTCCATCCTGGCTAATAGCCATTCATCGACCAGTCCTCCATGAACTTATCTAGTTCTTTTTTGAATCCTGTTATAGTCTTGGCCGTCACAACATCCTCTGGCAAGGAGTTCCACAGACTGACTGTGCGTTGTGTGAAAAGATACTTCCTTTTGTTTGTTTTAAACCTGCTGCCTGTGAATGTCATTTGGGGTCCCCTAGTTCATGTGTTATGAGAAGGAGTAAATAACACTTTCTGATTTACTTTCTCCACACCAGTCGTGATTTTGTAGACCTCAATCATAACCCCTCGTAGTCATCTCTTTTCCAAGCTGAAAAGTCCCACTCTTATTAATCTCTTTTCATACGGAAGCCGTTCCAGACCCCTAATCATTTTTGTTGCCCTTTTCTGAACCTTTTCCAGTTCCAATATATCTTTTTTGAGATGGGGCGACCACATCTCCACACAGTATTCAAGATGGATTTATATAGAGGCAATATGATATTTTCTGTTTCATTATCTATTCCTTTCTTAATGAGGCCCAATATTCTGTTCCCTTTTTTGACTGCTGCTGCACATTGAGTGGATGTTTTCAGAGAACTCTCCACAATGACTCCAAGATCTCTTTCTTGAGTGGTGACAGCTAATTTAGACCCCTGGTGATACAGCATCTGCCTTATGCCGTGGCCCATCATTGTGGAGCAGGGACAGCTCAGGAGCCAGACAGCAGCGTGGCCAGCTCCTGTGATGGTGCTTTTTCTGAAAGCTCTGGCTCCTGGAGTCAGGTGATGACGTTAGACTATCGGCTTCTGTTTTTAAAAAGAGTCCGTTTCCAGCCCTCGTGATTGGGGAGCAGAGCCTGAGACTAAGAACCCTTGATGCTCAGGTCAGACAGTGGAGAGAGGAAGAGGGAGAATGAATCGTCTGAAAACATCCCATGGCTTGTTTTTAAGGCAATCCTATGATTTTTGGTGCCCCACTGCTGATTTGTGAGATTACAGATATTCCTGCACCCTCTTTTCAACTAACTATCCAGGTAGCTACATCTTGGAAAAATGCTTCTTGTTAACTGTGGTGCAGTTACTTTTGGAAGCTGTGCATCTCATCAGCTGCCTGCTTACTGCCTTAGAGTGTCTCTGACTAGACTCATTCTCTGATGCAGCTGCTGCCTAGAGATTAACGAAATGTTACATGGTGCCAAAACATTCAAGGTCTGTTCCGAATTGGGAGTTAGTTTCAAGGACAGGCCCTGAATCAAAGAATGAAACAGTAGCAGGAACAGGATGAGATGAAGCCGGGGAGAATTTAGGCTGACAATCCAGATTGATGAATTCACAAGGAGCTCTATGAGGCTGTGGGCTTGTCTCCCAGGGGAGCAGGGTGCAGGTGCCATTACTCGGGACAGTTAAACTGAGTCTGGTATAACATGGTGTAAGGAACAGCTCTGCTCTGGCCTGTGTGAGAGGGAAGGATTAGCTGATCTCAGTCTTCTCCGTCTCCTACATCTCTAATTCATGCTTCTGTATCTTCTGGGGGAACTCTCTTTGGGACAGAGGCTGGGGAGGGCAGGACAGAGATGTGGGGCAAGGCTGCATGGGGGAGGCTGGCACTGCCTGCTCTAGCCAGTGCAGTCACTGACTTCTCCCCGAAAAGGAGACGGCTTCTGCCCTGGGTGAGTGGATGAGGCTGTCTGGGGGCAGCGTGTGCCTGGGGGTTCTTTTTAGGAGATATTTGAGCTGCTGGGCACTGACCCTCCACCCTGTGTTCTCCTCCCTCCCAGACCCCCTGAGCCCAGCCAACCTGACCCTGAGCATCACTGGGGAGGCTGGCTCATTGCAGGCTCGCTGGACCCCACCCGCTGGAGAGAGGGACCATTATCTGGTGACCTTGCTTCAGGGAGTGAGCAGAGCCCTGGCCAGGAACGTGTCTGTGGGAGGAGACAGCGCTCACGTCAGCTTCCACGGGCTGAGTCCTGGGAACCAGTACTCGGTGCGAGTGACAGCCGTGGCTGGGCCTCACAGGGCACCTTCTCCCAGTGCCGCCGCCTGGACACGTAAGCAGCGATCCCGTGCTCACGACCCGAAGGCACTGGGGGGTCAGGGAGGCCAGGACAATGGCCTGCGCCATGACCACTGGCTGCTGATGGGCTGGGGTGTTAGATGGGCTGGCCCATGCGTGGCTCTGGGGTGGGCAATGGCACTGGAAGGTCCTCGAGGGGGGAGGGCAGGGCTGCCTGGCTGGGCATGCTGTTGGCACTAGGGTCACTCTTGGGTGACTGTGATGAATAAGGATCTGAGAGAGGAGTTCTGGTATATCAGCTGACCTGACACAAGGTCACCTGGCCATTGATGAAGTGGTTGGTGCTCAGGATTGGCAAGCTTTGTGAGCATGCTTCTTGCTGTCACCAGAATCCAGAGCCTGGGGCCTGGCCTGGAGAGCAGTGCCAGAGGGTGATGCAGTGCCAGGCTTTGCACAGCACAGCCCTCACCCTGAATGGGCCGCGAAGACAGAGCTTCCCCGTTAGGGTCACCCTGGCTCTGTGGCTAACAAAAGGTCCTCTGTCTCCAGGGCCGTCACTCCTGCCTCTCCCTACAGTGCTGAAGTGCCTTTAAATGAGTGACAGGGCATCAGAGTGATGCCCCCAGCTGCCCCCAGAGTTCCATATGGCTGTGCCCGCGATCCCACGCGTGGAGCAGCCCCTGGGTGCTGCACGGGGAGGGGCCCCTGGCTGCCCCCGTGCAGCGCGGTTCTGAGCGTACTGGCAACACGGGGCTCTTTCTGCTTTTCAGAGCCACTAGCACCGCCTGGCGTGAGCCTCTCCAGCCAGGGGAGCACCTCCACCCTGCATGCCCGTTGGACGGAGGTGGCCGGAGCTGGGTACGTGGTGGCGTTGTACTCACTGGAGCCCCCTGCGCTGGTGAAGAATAGCTCCGAAGTGGGAGGTGTCACCAACCTCACCTACGAGGGGCTGAGCCCGGGGACCCGCTACGCCTTTGTGATCAGCGCGGTGGCTGGGCCTTACATCTCCCCGCCCCTGCGCGTCACCAACTGGACATGTGAGTGCCACCGGTGCCAGCCGGGGGGGCTGACAGGGATGGAGATGGAGCCAGGGGCAGACGCGAGTTCCCAGTGGGCTTCTCAGCTGCTTGTCCTGGTGATGTCACAGATCAGTGCTTGTGACATCACTGGTGCGTCTTTTGTGACGTCACTGACTAGAACAGCAGAAGGATCAGAAGGACCCTGGGGTTTAGTGACACCTGGAACCCATGGGTCAGCCCAGTCCAGCGTCTGGACTAGCCCACAGGATCAGAGCATAGGTCTGTCCAGCCCAGGCCCCTGCCATACTGCATCAGGCCATAGGCCCGTTTACTAAGCTATCTCCCCTCTGCTGCACCTGATTGGGCCATGCGTCCACCTGGTCCGTTATCCACCTACCTCCTGCCTTAGATTGGGCCACAGGTCTCGACTGAGTCCAGTGTCCAACCCCCACCACACCAGTTCAGGCTGTCAGCCCAGCCAGCTGGCCTCTCCCTCTTACCGCACTAGATCAGACTGTCAGTCCTTTATCCCACCTCCTGCGGGGACCCGCACTTGGCACTTCGTTGGGAAGCGAAACTCCCCAAAATGCACGTAAATCATGGTGCCCTGCTGGCTCTGAGCGGAGGGTCGGCAGGTGACCCGCTAGACCCTCAGCAGGGGGCCTGACGGCTGAGGTTTGTTTGCCCTGAGAATATGGGGCAGGATTCTCCCCCAGTCCCCTGTAGCTGTGGACCCTGCTGTGGCAGTAATGGGCACAGGGGAGGGTGTTCCAGGCCAGGCAAGTCTGGGACCATGGCAGAGCCCATGGGAGGCTCTAGCAGTCTGCTCCCGATCCATTGCCCGGCTGTGACTCCAGTCCCTTTTCTCCCCTAGATCCTTCGCCTGTGGAAGAGCTGAGCCTCAGCAACCAGGGAGAAAGCACCTCCTTGCACGCCTCTTGGAAAGTAGCTGCTGCCGGCAGCGTGACTTACAGCGGTGTCCTCCTCGAAGCCAAGTCGCAGGCGTGGCTCAGGAACGTGACCCTGGGGGAGAGCTGCGCTAACTTCACCTTCCAGGGGCTGAGCCCCGGGCGTCAGTACACCCTGGAGATGGCTGCCGTGGCTGGAGCTTACAGATCACCTGTGCGGACGGCCACGGACTGGACATGTGAGTCGGGGCCGCTCTCCCAGACCCGCCTGTCTCCTGAGCTGGCTGTAGCGTGGGCAGTTCAGGCTCCAGAGGAATGGAGGAGAGTGACAGCCGGGGGTCTAGAGACGACAGTGTAGCGATGGGCGCTTTGGGAATGCTGGAGCTGAGAAGGTGGCTGGTTGGCTGACTGGTCAGAGACATGTGAATGAAGGTGGCTAGCCAGGAGGAATCTGAGGGCCCAGTCCAGCCTTGGTGTAAGCAGATGAGACTCCAGTGCAATGGGTGGAGTTAAACCAAGACGAAAGGTAGCCCCAAATGGGCCTGATTCTCCCCTCCCTTTCCCTTGTGTGTCCTGCCCACTTGTGCAAACTGAGTGCCAACCCTTTGGGATGCCCAGCGTTTGACACTCCCTTTGCACAGGTGTAAATGACACCCAGGGTGCCAGGCAGAATCCAATGGGGCCTGGAGTCTAGTTCTGGTTTAGATCCACCCCTATTCCCAGGCCAAGTTTCCGTAGGTCCCACGGTACTTTGCGTTGACACATGTGCAGCATTCCTCTGCACACGAGCTTGATGCCCCTGAGATCCCTCCCATCACATGTGTGTGTTTCACCCAAGCAGTGATATCCGGTAGTTTTGCCCCGTCTCCACGCACGTGGAGGTGTTTCTGGCTTCCCACCTGTAAGCCGCGCTCTCAGTGGAAGGCATTCCGTTTGGGGTTACAGGAACTCCCAACTCTCGCTGGCAAACATTTTAAAAGCGGTGAGGCGGGTGCCAGCTTCAGGCGTGAGGACGCCGCTCCGTGCAGTGATGTTGCTCATATGTGGCACAAGATTGCTCGATCCCGCCGGCATATCACTGGTGCTTAGCAGAAGGCTGGCTATTTGTGGGGCCTGGCTGGGCAGATTATCTGAGACAAATGCAGCTGGAATCCCAGTCCCCTACCTGCACTGTGACCTTTTAGGACTGTGGTTCATACAAACTTATTTTATTAGTGGGGCTTTTCTATGGTGCCCATCACCAGAATATCTGGGTACTTCCCTACCATCAGGTTCAGCCTCCCAGCACCCCCGTGAGCAAGGGAGGTGTTATACCCATTTTACGGATGGAGGTGCACCAAGGCTGGCTGACAGGTTCGCACCATGGCAGAGATGGGAATAGAACCCACATCTCCTCCCCGCCGACCCCGTGTCTAAACCCCCAGCCCAGCCTTTCTCCCTCAAGAGCCACAGCTCCAGCTCCAGGGCCCCCGTCCCACTCTCTGCATCTCATTCCCCCACATCCATGGTACGATAGCTATTATCCTCTTACCCACCTCTTTCTTTCAGACCCTTTGGCCCCATCTGATGTGACCCTGACCAGTAAAAGACACGCCCTGGGTCTCTCTGCCGCCTGGCACAGGGCTTCCGGGGACAGAGACCGGTTCCTCCTACACCTCTACAGCAAGGAACTCTTGGTGCAACAGAATGTCTCAGTGGGGCCAGACACTCAGAACTTCACTTTCCTGGGGCTTCTCCCTGGGATCCAGTACTTCGTGGAGGTGACGGCCCTGGCGGGACCCTACAGAGCCTCGGCACCATCTGCCATGGCGTGGACATGTGAGTAGGGGCTGCGGCCTGTGGGGATGGTCTCCTGCAGACTCTGGGTCTGTCCACATTGCAATCAGAGGTGCGGCTGCAGCATGTGTAGACGTAGCTTTGATCTAGTTGGCACCAATAACAATAGTAGTGAAGCTGCGGCAGCATGGGCAGGTGTCATGTTCCTGGACCAGATGTGGGCTGGCTACGAGCCGGCTTATAGACACCAGATGTGTTCAGCATAAGATCCTTTAATGCTCTGCCCGCTATGGCTGAGTTTAGCTTTAAATAAGATATTTTACACACAGTATAACGGCATACACCGAACAGTATAACACAGTTTAGCATTCCATTACATCTCCCCCTTTAAGTTCTGCATTCCTACCATTTACAGTATTCACAATGTCACGATTTGGGGAAGGCGGAAAATGCCTTTTTCCTTGTTTAGCTTCGGTCCAGACTGACTGATTAGGCTTAGGACTTTGTTGAGGGTTTTGTTGTTCTTCCATCGAAGATCCATATAATCAGAATATCGTCCATGAAAATTACAACTCTATTTGTATTCGTTAACGGTTCTGCCATCTTTCTTTGGAAAATTTTATGGGGCACTGGCAATCCCAAAAGGTAACCTTTGAAAGCAAAACCATCCAAATGGTGTGATGAATGTAGTCATTTTAGCACTTTCTTTGGCTAAAGGAATTTGCCAGAATCTGCTTGAGGCATCCAGCTTGGAGAATATTGTTGCTCCTTTCACTTTGGGGAGGAAGTCATCCAGTATTGGGTGGAAAGATTGTTTCTCTCACAACTGCTTCATTAAGTCTTTTAAGAACCACACAGATTAATATTTTTCCATTTTTCTTTATAACCGATACCATTGAGGGATACTATGCTGCTGGCTCAGAGA
The DNA here is from genome assembly GCF_015237465.2 of Chelonia mydas. Classification (NCBI taxonomy): domain Eukaryota; kingdom Metazoa; phylum Chordata; order Testudines; family Cheloniidae; genus Chelonia; species Chelonia mydas. The sequence goes on along the minus strand of NC_051261.2, from coordinate 14,781,979 downwards.
TTTTCTTAATTATGCCAATCCGCTCCATTCTCTTTAACTCAGTTTCCACTCCATAAAGTAATGGGATAGGAATGCTGTGAGGTGTATGTACACTATATGGTTCAGTATTGTCTTGTTAGGTTATTTGTACTGGATTTCCTCTCAAAAGTCCAGTATCGCCAAATATTCTATTGAGTTCTTCCACCTTTCTCATTAGGCCCATCGTGGTGCCATGCTGCGGCTGAGAAGGCTGTTGGTCTGTGGTCTTTTGGTCACATACAATCTGAATGCACAGCTTTTGTCTTTGTAAGTTGTTTCTGTGGTGAACTAGCCCATGCAGTTCAAAGAATACATCCAGGGTTAGTAAGAGCTGTGTCAGGTGACTTTAGCTCTGGGAGGGGTTGAAGGTGGTTGTAAGTACCTTCTGAGATATGAGTATCACATCAGTAGCTGAGTCAGTTTTAAAGTCAAGAGTCTTGCTGAGAATATTCAGTTTCACTCTCCAGGCAGGTTCTATGTCATCACAAGTGATAGATTGCAGAAACAATGGCTTTTGATTGTCTGCAATATGAGTCAACTCCCTGGCTGCTTTGTTGCAGCAAACAGCTGCAAAATGTCCATATTTCATGCATTTATTACACCGCATGCCTCTGGCTGGACATGCATCATCTCTTGGGATATGATTTTTTCCCACATCTTGTGCATGTAGGCTGGAATTTGTCCGTCTTAGCCTGGAAGTTCTCTCTTCTTGCCTCAGCGATTTTATGATAATGACTTTTAACACCCAAGTGTCTGTTTACAGTTTCTAAGCTGGTTTCAGGACTTTCAAGTTTGTCAGTTTCGCTATACAAAATGTTTTGCATTCCCCAAATCAGTTTTCAGTCAATGTATGCAGAGCTCTTATAAAATAGTCAACATTTTCCCATTTCTTGAATTCTCTGGTGAAAACATGCTCTTCCATAAATCACATTTCTCTGAGATATAAAGTATGCATCAAACATAGCCAGAACCTTTTCATAGTCATCTTTGTGACTGTCTTTAGTAAAGTCAAAGGATTTAAAGATATGCTCTGCCTGCTTCCCCGTGAAGAAATTAAAGCAGATACCTGTATATCCTCAGTTCCTTTGTGCAGCTTGTTTGCAATTTGAAATATTGCAAAATACTGCTTCCAGACTGTCCATTGGGAAGGTTTGTGAAAGCTGCAGTTCTCTGGAGCATTGAAGAGTGGCATGTTGATAATATCCTGCAACCTTCGTTGCTGTTTTCCTTCTTTTTTTTTGTTCTTAGTTTACTTTTGACACCATGTCATGCTTCTGTACCAGATATGGACTGGCTAGGGAGTTTGTTTCTACACTAGATAGGTTCATCATAAGATGTTTTAATGCTCTGTCTACTGAGGTAAGCTTTAAATAAGGTATTTTACACTACATTTTACATATAGTGGCTGAGCAGTGCAATATGCTTTAGCATTCTATTGCACTGGGTATGTACTGGGGCAGGTAGCCTGCACTGCCATGGCGTCACTGCTATCAGTGTCCGAGCTAGCTGGGTACGTCTGCCCATGCTGTGATTTTTCCTTCTGACTGTGGTGTAGGTATCCCCTTTGTCTCTGCTTCCAGCATTTGCAATGATACGACCGCTAGCAGCAGATATCTCCAATGGCTGGTGATGGGGCACTAGATGGGGAGGGCTCTGAGTTACTAAAGAAGATTCTTTCCCAGGTGTCTGGCTTCTGGGTCTCGCCCACATGCTCAGGGTCTAACTGACCACCATATTTGGGGTCGGGAAGGAATTTCCCCCCAGCTCAGATTGGCAGAGACCCTGGGTGTTTTTCAGCTTCCTCTGCAGCATGGGGCATGAGTCACTTGCAGGTTTAAGCTAATGTCAGTGGTGGATTCTCTGTAACTTAAAGTCTCTAAACCATGATTTGAGGATGTCAGTAACTCAGCCAGAGGCTAGGGGTCCATAGCAGGAGCGGGTGGGGGAGGTTCTGTGGCCTGAAACATGCAGGAGGTGAGACTAGATGATCACGATGACCCCTTCTGGCCTTAAAGTCTGTGAGTCTGTGATGCAGAGGCTGCTAGGCGAAAGCGGACAGCTGAAGAGGAGTTCGGCAAGAGCCATGAGGGCTCAGTGCTGCTGGAAATATATGGATTTAGGGGCCTGGCATTAGCCTCAGTGCCTGGGATGGCTTTGAGGGGGCTGCCTGCCAGTTCCAGCATCCACAGGTGGAACTGGGGTCCTAGCTTGGACATGGGGGCTCGTGCTGTAACAGGCGTGAAGGGAGCGGAGAAGCTGTAAGAGGAGGGGAGGCAGCTTCCGGGGCTGGCTGTGTCTGCCCGTTGCTCTCATTGCGGGGGTGCTGGGCTGAGAGTTGTCTGCCCTCAGTGGCAATGCCAGCCCCGTGTGTAGCCCTGGAAGCACACAAGGCACCTCAGAGCACCTGTGTCACTGTGTAGCTGTGCCCCAAGAAGCTTGGGTAACGCACTGGCAAAGTGCATTCTGTGTCCCCCGCTACAGGCTGGCCTGCTAGATAAAAGCCTGCTTTTGCTGCTGCCCATGAATGGAGCATCTCCTTTTGCCCAGGTGGCTTGTGCTGCAGAGAGGAAGATCCTGGGTTCACAGTCTAGGACTCATCAAAAGGTTCTGTGGTGCCCATCACCACAGTATCTGGGCACCTGCCATACGGATGAATTCAGGCTCCCAGCATCCCCATGAGCTGTGGCCGTTTTTCTTCTCTTCCCCCATGTAACGCATTTTCCTGCCTTTGTTTCCCCTCCCCAGACCCTGTGTCGCTGGCCAACGTGAGTGTGACACGTGGACCGAGCCCCTGGGAGCTGCACGTGGGCTGGATGGAGTCGGGCATGGAGGGAGATCACTGGGTGCAGCTCTACGCGGATGAGTCTCTGTCCATCATCAGGAACGTGTCCGTACGGCGTGGAGCTGCTCACGTCGACTTGGACGGCCTGGTGCCCGGGGCGCGGTACCGGGTGGAGATCGTCTCGCAGGCCGGACCCCACCGCACCTCCTCACAGACGGCTGTTGGCTATACAGGTATAGCATGGGCCCGGCGGTGTGGGTGTAGCAGCTCCTGCTCTTAGCTCTGGAGGTCCCTGGTTCAGTCCCCTCTGTGTCAGCCCAGAGGGCGGCCGTCACACTGCGGCTTCCACAGGGCACTGCTTTGGGGTACACAGACTGACTGACTCAGGCTGCCCCCGCTCATCCGTATCAACGCTGGGCAGAATCCCGGGGATCTCAGCCAGGCCTCTGATCCAAACTGAACCCCTGCTTGTGGGCTGGTTTGGGTCAAGGAAGTGCCCCCCGAGTCCCCTTTACCTTTGAGGCTGGGCTCAGCAGACTCGACCCCTCCGATACTTAGCGCTCCCCTGGGGGCGCATAGTGCACTAGAATATGCCAGTCTCCGGGACGATGGTGCTAGCAGGTACCTGGCTGCAGGGGAACGGCACTTGGGTTACTGTCTTTCACAGACTTCTGTATCAGATCCACTCAGTTTCACAAGCAAATGGTTTTTGTTTTCTCCTAACAGCCAGCCCTGCCCACTCCACCTGGGATCTCAGAGTCAAGCTGGGTTCTTTCCATCTCATGCCTCCTCCCCAGTAACCAGGAGCCAGTTGATGAGTGTACAGGATTATGTCTCTGTTGCAGGTTACACCTATAACTTCCTCACCTGGGTCCAAGTTCCTGAGCATGGAGGAAAGAGGCCGGCTTGACTCTCAGCTCCCAGGCTGTGTGTGAGGGGCTGGCCGTTAGAGCACGGCACGGGGGGAAAGGGGGTCTTGGCTGGGGGAGGAGTGTCATTCTGCCCTAACCCCAGGCCCTTGCTGCCCAGGAAGGTGTCAGAGAATGGGGTCCTCTGGCTCTTACCCCAGTCAGACACATGTTATTACCCTGGGCCATCACTGTCACCGCACAGCCACATGGAACGGGGTGAGAAGGCGAGATCTCGAGCACCCACCGTGCCTTAGTCTGGCTGTGAAGTGCCTGGGGCATTGGCTCTCCTACTCTTCCTCTAAGGACACAGGGCACGTGCCGTGTTTGCCCCTGCAGGCCCCATGACACTCTTTCTCCCTGCTAGCCCCTCTGACGCCGCTGTCCCCAGCCGTGACCAACGGGGGCAGCACCTCCGCTCTGGCGGTCCGCTGGGAGGCCCCCGCTGGACAGAGAGACGGCTACCTGGTCAGCGTGGATGAGGAGGGCTCCCTGGCAGCCAGGAGATGCCTGAATGTGGGGAAGGGCAACACCAGCGTCTCCCTGGCGGAGCTGGCCCCGGGATCTTGCTACCACGTTGGAATCTCCGCTCTCGCTGGACCCTACAGCTCCGACCCCCAGAATGTCACTGGCTGCACAGGTGAGAGCCCCGCCGGCTCTGCTGTGCGCTCCCAGGCTCTCAGTCTGGTTCAGAGGGCAGAAGAGCTGGGAGCACTGGAGAGGTGATGGCAAGAGAGAGGGGGGTGCCCCGGTGCAGGGCTGGAGGTGTTGTCCTGCCAGAGGTGCCATGCTTTGGCACCATGTATAAAAAGATGATTGCCGGTTCAGATTTCTGTGGGAACAATTGCTGTCTGCCTCCATCCCCCGCCCTTTCAACTGAACAGGGCCCTTCCTCACGTCCCGAGCTGTTGCTCTTGGCTGTTGCAGGGTGTCCCGGAGTCCCCGGACGATGCTCTGGGACTGCTCCTTACGAAGCCAGGCAGGACTCTGGGGAAGTCTCCTCTCTGTGAGCAGCCTGTCTGTAGGACACACAGCTCACCCAGCTTCCACCTTCCTGGCTCTGACCTCGGAGCATTCAGCATCCTCTGCCCCTCCGTGCGCTTCCCACAGCGAGTCCGCCCAGGCCCGCCCTCTGGGGAAGCCAGAGTGTCCTGCCCCCCAACTCCGCAGTCAGACGAGGCTCTCAGCCAGCCAGTAAAACAGAAGGTTTATTAGACGACAGGAACATGATCTAACACAGAGCTTGTAGGTGCAGAGAACAGGATCCCTCAGCCAGGTCCATTTTGGGGGGCAGTGAGCCAGACAACCACGTCTGCCCTTCTCTCCATGTCACAGCCAGCCCCAAACTGAAACTCCCTCCAGCCCCTCCTCCTCTGGGCTTTGTCCCTTTCCCGGGCCAGGAGGCCACCTGGTTCCTTTGTTCTCCAACCCTTTAGCTCTCGCCTTGCAGGGGTGAAGGGCCCAGGCCATCAGTTGCCAGGAAACAGGGTGTCGGCCATTCTCTGTGTCCAGACCACTGCACACACCTGCCCTCTAGGGCTCTGCAAGGATCATATCCCATCACCTAGATACTTAAGAACTGCCTAGGGGAAACTGAGGCACCCCCACAATGTTCAGAGGAAACATTAAGAACAGTCCTGCTTTGTCACACAGGGGTGTCAGGCTCCTCTTCAGAGGTGGCTGCACGTCAGCGATGGGATTTTCCCTTGCCTTGTGGCTCCCTCTTGCCCTGACTCCTCCCTCTCGGCCTTTGCCCTGCAGTTCCATCTCCTCCTGCCAACGTGAGCCTCACCAACTCAGGCAGCTCCTCGGTGCTGCGCGCTGCCTGGGACGAGCCCCCTGGGGGCAGGGACCATTACCGGGTTATTCTGTACAGCCTGGTGCCCTGGGGCAGGGAGACAGCTCAGACCCTGGGACCCAACGCCCGGAACGTCACCTGGACTCGCTTGGCAGCGGGCCGCAAATTCGCTGCACAAGTCACCGCTGTGAAAGGTCCCTACGAATCCTCCTCTGTCAACGTCACCCAATGGACGTGTGAGTGTGACGGGCTCAGGACCAACCCCCCAGCTCTGACCCTACGCCCCCCTCTGCCCTACTCAGAGCCTGGCTCCCTCTCCCCAGTTCTGATCCTACACCTCTAGAGACCCCTCTGCCCCTGGGGAACAGCCCCCAACTCATCCCCACTCTCCCCTCTGCCCAGCACCACTGCAGCATCCCTGCCTTTGGCCCCTGGGTGCCAAGCCCCGCTCTGACCCTGCTATCCCTGGGAGCCAGTCCCTCCCTCCAGTCCCTGACCCCCACGCCTCCTCCCTTACCCGGCTGCAGGTCCCAGGTCTGCTGCCCTCTGTGCTGCCCGGGCCGGCAGCCCCCTTGGAGCTGCCATGGGACCAGCTTGGTCCCTGGTGTCTGTGTTGCGTGCCGCTCTCGGGGGATGCAATCTGGAGACCAGTGCTTGGTAGCGCCCCCACCTGCTGGATGAGAGGAGGCTGCCTGCTGGGGTGGGCTGTGCCCCTGGCAAGGGGGGGGTGGGGCAGAAGCTGTGGTTGCTTCTGCCAGCGGAGGCTGACTGTGTCTCCCCTTCTTTTCCAGACCCCCTGGCTCCTGCCAACCTCACCCTGGCCAGCCCCTCTGCCTCCGCCCTTCAGGTCTCCTGGACGGGGGCGGAGGGGGGAGGAGAGGGCTACACCGTGGATCTGTACGATGCCTCCTCCGGCAGGCACGTCGACCACGTCTTGCTCCCCTGGGGCGCTAGGAACCACACCTTCCAGAGCCTGACCCCGGGCACCCGCTACAGCGTGGGAGTGAGCACCACGGCAGGGCCTTACCACTCCAGCACCCGCAACCTCACCCACTGGACACGTGAGTGCCCCACCCTGCAGCCAGGGACCCCTTGGCTCTCCTGGCACAGGCTTGGCTTGGGGAGACCCATCTCCGCGTCCCGAATGGTGTCTAGGGCCTGTCCCGGGTGCCACTTCCACTCCATCTGCCCGTGTGCAATTGGGACCTGGGGGATGCCACCCAATCCTGCCTGGTTCTGGGAGGGCACCTCCACGAGGAGGTCAGCCATTGGGAGTAGTAAGTGTATTGCCAGTGTTTTCCTAAGGCCTTCCCCCTGGATCCTGGCAGGGCAGGGCACAGGGACTGCTTTACCGCCCTACAGCTCTGTCCCTGCTCCCCTCCTGCACTGTGCCTGGACACCGGGATCGTGCCCAACATGCCAGAGGGGTGTCGGGGGCAGCCTGCCTTCCCTGCCTGCACCCCATGCTCTGGGCGGTGAGTTCCCGATACCTTGGATCGGGACTGGAGTTGTGTGGGGGATGGGCCAGCCCTTTAGGGCCTTGCAGATCATCCCACCCCAAAGCAGGGACCGTTCTGAGATCAGCCCGCTGGATTTCCCCCCCTCGCCCCCCCGCAACACCCTTCACTCACATCCCACTACATCCGGCTCGAGCAGTCTCTGCTGGGAACGTGGCCAGATCTCATGGGCCCGGGGCATCCAAGAGGAAGGCTGGGGCAGGGCAGGGGGAGGTGGGGGAGTCCCAGCCGAGGCTGGCTCAGAAGCCCCAGTGGTGGCAAGGCGGTTCTGTGACAGAGCCGTGGCCATCGGCATCTTCCCGCCAGCCCCGACAGAGCCCGGTGGGACAGATCAGGGGCCCCAGCCCAGCTCGGACGTGCCCGGCTCTGGCAGGCCCGAGTTATGAGGTTGGGCCGGGTGGCCCACAGCTGCAGGCTCTGTACCCTGAAGTGTTTGGTTTCACCCCCAGGCCCTCTGGCCCCTCTGGCCGTGCGTGTGGCAAACCAGGGGCATCCCGACAGGCTGAGCGCGTCCTGGGGAGCAGCCGCCGGGGGCCGCGAGGGCTACGCGCTGACCCTGTACCACGCGGGATCAGGCACAGTGGCAGCCAGGGCCGTCGCTGGGGAGAATGCCCACAATTTCACCTTCGCAGAGCTGGCCCCAGGATACAGGCACTCGCTGGAGGTGGTCTCCATCGCCGGGCCCTACAGGGTGGCCGCAGCCAACGTCAGCGACTGGACCTGTGAGTGCTGGGGTTGTAAAGGGGGGGACGCATAAAGGGGGCGCTGCTTGCGAACGGAGCAGGAGGCCCTTGCAAGCGTAGAGCAGCATTTGGGAAGCTGCCTAGTGCTGACAGGTGCTCAGATGCCAGGCGGTGACATCAGTGGCTAAGGCAGGGGTGGGCAAACTATGGCCCATGGGCCACATCCGGCCTGTGAGCTGATTTAATCTGGCCCTCGAGCTCCTGCTGCATATCCCCACTCCGGCGCCTATGTTTAGGGGCAGCCAGGGGACTCCGCGTGCTGCCCCCGCCCCAAGCGCCACCCCCACAACTCCCATTGGCCGGGAACTGCGGCCAAGGGAAGCTACAGAGGCGGTGCCTGTGGACGGGGAAGCACGCAGCAGAGCCACCTGGCCGCGCCTCCACATAGGAGCCAGAGCGGGGACATGCCCGTGCTTCTGGGAGCTGCTTGAGGTAAGTGCCGCCCAAAGCCTGCACCCCTGAACCTCTCCCTCACTGCAACCCCCTGCCCCAGCCCTGATCCCCCTCCTGCCCTCCAATCCCCTTGATCTGAGCCTGGAGCACCTTCCTGCACCCCAAACCCCTCATTCTCAGCCCCACCCCAGAGCCTGCACCTCCAGCCGGAGCCGTCACCCCCCTCCCTGCGCTCCAAGCCCCTGCCCCAGCCTGGAGCCCCCTTCTGCACCCTGAACTCCTCATTTCATGGCCTGCCATACAATTTCCATACCCAGATGTGGCCCTTGGGCCAAAAAGTTGGCCCACCCCTGGGCTAAGGGGAGGTGGGCTACCCTCCCCTGCACACTTCTCCATTCCCATGGGGAGAAGTACACACTTGTCACGGAGTGTGGGGGAGTCCAGGCCCTGCACCCCTCTTCCTGGGATTCACTGAGACTCTCAGCCAGCCAGTAAAACAGAAGGTTTATTGGACAACAGGAACACAGTCCAAAACAGAGCTTGTGGGTACACCCAGGACCCCTCAGTCAAGTCCTTCTGGGGGAGCAGGGAGCTTAGACCCCAGCCCTGGGGTTCCCTGTGTTCCTCCACCCAGCCCCAACCTGAAACCAAACCCACCGAGCAGGTTCCCTGCTGCAGCCTCCGTCCACATTCCTGGGCAGAGGTGTTACCTCCCCCTCCCCCTCCTGGCTCAGGTGACAGGCTCTCAGGTCTCCCGTCCCCAGGGCACATTCCCAGGTCAACACTCCCCCCTCCCTGCTGCTTCACTTCGTCACATCTCTCCCCCCTTCGAGACTGAACTGAGCGGGGTCACTGTGACCAGTGACCTGGGGAAGTTCGGGGCCCCCTCTCCGGGACAGCGCATCCGCTATCAGGTTGGCACTTCCCTTCACGTGGACCACGTCCATGTCGTAATCCTGCAGGAGCAGGCTCCACCTCAGGAGCTTGGCGTTGGCTCCTTTCATCTGGTGCAGCCAGGTCAGGGGAGAGTGGTCGGTGTACACGGTGAAGTGTCGCCCGAAGAGATAGGGCTCTAGTTTCTTGAGGGCCCACACCATGGCCAGGCACTCCTTCTCGATGGCCGCGTAGTGTTGCTCCCGGGGTAGCAACTTCTTGCTCAGGTACACGATGGGGTGTCTCTCCCCCTTTTCATCCTCCTGCATTAACACCGCCCCCAGTCCCGTGTCGGAGGCGTCGGTGAACACCACAAAGGGCTTGTCAAAGTCTGGGTTTGCCAGAACTGGGCCACTGACCAGAGCCTCCTTCAGCGCCCGGAAAGCCTCCTGGCACTGCTCGGTCCAGACCACCTTGTCTGGCTTCCCCTTCTTGCATAGCTCAGTGATGGGGGTGGCTATGGCGCTAAAGTGGGGCACAAATCTTCGGTAGTATCCTGCCATCCCAATAAAGGCTTGGACCTGCTTTTTGGTGTGGGGAGCGGGCCAGTCTCTGATCACCTCCACCTTGGCCGGTTCCGGCTTTAGGCGGCCGCTCCCCACCCGATGGCCCAGGTAAGATACTTCAGCCATCCCCACCTTGCACTTCTCCGCTTTGACAGTCAGCCCAGCCCCCTGGAGTCGGTCCAGCACTTGTCTAACCTGGGACACGTGGTCCTCCCAGGTCTGGCTAAAGACACAGATGTCGTCAATATACGCCACGGCAAAACTCTCCATCCCCCTCAGGAGCTGGTCCACCAGGCGCTGGAAGGTGGCCGGCGCTCCCTTGAGGCCGAAAGGCAGGGTCAGGAACTCATAGAGCCCCAGAGGGGTGATAAAGGCCGACTTCAGCCGGGCATCTGCATCCAGCGGCACTTGCCAGTAGCCCTTTGTAAGGTCCATGGTGGTAAGGTACCGAGCTCCTCCCAGCTTGTCGAGGAGCTCGTCTGGCCTGGGCATGGGGTAGGCATCCGATACAGTGATGGCATTGAGCTTCCGATAGTCCACACAGAACCGGACCGACCCATCCTTTTTGGGGACCAGCACCACCGGCGAGGCCCAAGGGCTGGCCGATGGCTGGATCACCCCCAAAGCCAGCATGTCCCGGACCTCTCTTTCCAGGTCCTGAGCAGTTTTCCCTGTGACTCGGAAGGGGGAGCATCTTATCGGCGGGTGCGACCCTGTCTGCACCCGGTGGACAGTCAGATTAGTGCGTCCAGGCTGGTTGGAAAACAGCTGTCGGTACGGATGCAGCACCCCCCTGACCTCAGCTTGCTGGGCAGGGGTGAGCTGATCCGAGAGGGGAATTGTTTCCAGGGGGGAACCAGCTCTGGTCCCAGGGAACAGATCTACTAAAGGGTCATCTCCCTGCTCCTCCCACTGACCACACACAGCTAACACCACATTCCCCCTGGCATAATATGGCTTCATCATATTCACATGGTACACCCGGCGGTGGTGGGCCCGGTTCGACAGCTCCACCACATAGTTTACCTCATTGAGCTGCTTGACGACCTTGAATGGGCCCTCCCAGGCGGCCTGTAGTTTGTTCTTTCTCACGGGGATGAGAACCATCACCTGATCCCCGGTGGCGTAGGCCCGGGCCCGTGCCGTGCGGTCATACCAGACCTTCTGCTTCCTCTGGGCTCTGGCCAGATTCTCCCTGGCCAGGCCCATGAGTTCAGCCAGTCTCTCTCGGAAGGTCAGGACATACTCCACCACTGACTCTCCATCGGGAGTGGCCTTCCCCTCCCACTCGTCTCTCATCAGGTCCAGGGGGCCCCTCACCCTCCTTCCATATAACAGTTCGAAAGGCGAAAATCCGGTAGACTCCTGGGGCACCTCCCTGTACGCGAACAGCAGGTGAGGTAAGTACTTGTCCCAATCCTGCGGGTGCTGGTTCATAAAGGTTTTTAGCATCATCTTTAGCGTCCCGTTAAACCTCTCCACCAGCCCATTGGACTGGGGGTGATACGCTGAGGCCCAGTCGTGCCGGACCCCACATTTCTCCCACAAGCACCGGAGCAGGGCCGACATGAAGTTGGAGCCTTGGTCTGTCAAGACCTCCCGGGGGAACCCCACTCGGCTGAAAATGGTCAGGAGCGCATCTGCCACGGTGTCTGCTTCAATGGAAGCTAAGGGCACTGCCTCGGGGTAGCGGGTGGCAAAATCTACCACCACCAGAATGTATTTCTTCCCCGACCGGGTCGTCTTGCTGAGAGGCCCCACGATGTCCATGGCCACCTTCTGGAAAGGCTCCTCTATGATGGGCAAAGGTCTCAAGGCCGCTTTCCCCTTGTCCCGGGCCTTCCCCACCCTCTGACAGGGGTCACAGGATCGGCAATACTGCCGGACGGTGGTAAAGACCCCGGGCCAGTAAAAGTTCTGTAGCAACCTCTGCCGGGTGCGCCGGATTCCCTGGTGCCCTGCGAGGGGGATGTCATGGGCCAGGGACAGGAGCTTGCGGCGGTACTTCTGGGGGACCACCAGCTGCCTCCTGATCCCACAGGACTCCCCTTCCCCTGGGGGAGCCCATTCTCGGTACAGGAACCCCTTCTCCCACAGGAACCTCTCCTGGCAGCCTCTCCTCATGGTCCGTCCCACACTGAGGTCGGCCAGGTCCCTGAGCTTCTGCAAGGAGGGGTCTTTCCTCAACTCGGCCTGGAACTCAGCGGCTGGGGAAGGGATGGGGCCCGGTTCCCCCTCCGTGGCCAGGTCTGAGGCCGCAGCCTCTCTGAGCCGTGCCCCTCGGCGCTCCCTCCCCACCCGAGTAGGGTCTCGCGCCTCCAGTGTGGTACCCTCCCCAGGGTCAGGTCGCAGTGCCCCTCGCCGGCTCTGGCTACGGGTCACAACCAGGGCGGTCTGGGGATCGCTTGGCCAGTCCTCTAGGTCTCCCCCCATCAAAACTTCAGTGGGCAAATGGTGGTGTACCCCCACATCCTTGGGGCCCTCCTTGGCCCCCCATTTCAGGTGTACCCTTGCCACGGGCACCTTAAATGGGGTCCCGCCCACCCCCGTCAGGGTCAGGTAGGTGTTGGGCACCACCCGATCTGGGGCCACCACCTCGGGCCGGGCCAGCGTCACCTCCGCGCCCGTATCCCAGTATCCATTGACCTTCCTCCCATCCACCTCCAGGGGAACAAGGCACTCTCTCCGGAGGGACAGCCCCGCACCCACCCTGTAAACCGAGCACCCTGAGTCCAGAGCCTCCAGCCCTCTGGCGGGGCTGGCTGGGGGTACTCTTCCCTCCTGAGCAGGTGGCAAACTGGTAGCCCCCCTTTCCTGGGTCGCCTGCCCCTCGTCCAGCTGAGTCCCTACCCAGTTAACCCTGGGTAGGTTGGGTCTGCTCAGTTTGTCCCTGAGCCCGGGGCACTGGGCCCGTACGTGGCCTCTCTGGCCACAGTGATAGCAGCTCAGGTCACGTTGGTCCCCTCGAGCGGGTCGGAGGGGCCCGACGCCAGGCGTTCCCCTCGGGAGGGGGTTCTCCCCATTTCCCCGCTGGGAGGCCCCATGGTGACTCTCTCTCTGCATCGGGGGGGGCCTGTTCTTTTGGGACTCCTCCCGGCTACCCCCTGACCGACTGTTCACAAACTCGTCGGCCAGCTGCCCTGCATGCTGGGGGTTCGCGAGCTTTTTGTCCACCAGCCACAGCCTCAGGTCGGAAGGGCACTGCTCATACAGGTGCTCCAGTACGAACAGGTCAAGCAGGTCCTCTTTAGTTTGGGCCCCCGCTGTCCACTTGCGGGCATATCCCTGCATCCTGTTGACCAGTTGTAGGTAGGTGGCCTCAGGCGTTTTACGCTGACCCCGGAACCTTCTCCGGTACATCTCGGGGGTCAGCCCAAACTCGCGTAGCAGGGCCTGTTTGAATAGTTCATAGTCCCCTGCCTCCGCCCCTGTCATCCGGCTGTACACCTCCACGGCTTTGGGGTCCAGTAAGGGGGTGAGGAACTGGAGCCTGTCTGCAGGGTCAACCCTGTGCAGCTCGCAGGCATTCTCAAAGGCCGTCAGGAAGCTATCTATGTCCTCCCCCTCCTTCCGCTGGGCCAGGAAGCACTTATCAAAGCTCCTTGCAGTCTTGGGTCCCCCCTCACTCACCGCAGCCGGGGCCCCACTGCTCCTCAGCCTGGCCAGCTCCAGTTCATGCTGTCTTTGTCTCTCCTTCTCCTGACGCTCCCTCTCCTTCTCCTCCTGCTCATGTTGACGTTGTTTCTCCTCATGTTGACGTTGTTTCTCATGATCCTCCAGCTCCCTCATTTTCATCTCCCTCTCCCATTCCAGCCGCATCCGCTCCAGGGACGGGGAGCTCCGCCGGGAGGATCCCCTGCTGACTGCTGGGGTCAGGGTGCCCTCGGTATTCGCTGGGCTTCCCCCAACCCCTCCCCCAGGCATAGGTAGGGAGGGTCTCGGGATGTCCTGGGCAGCAGTCTGACCCCTCCCAGCCTGGTCAGGCCCCAGGGCCCACGCTGCGTCCCCCGGGTGGCTTCCCTCAGGGACAGGGATCGGGTCATCCAAGCGATCCCTCTCCTCCAGCTGGGCAATCAGCTGTTCCTTGGTGGACCTCCCGATGCGCAGCCCCCTCTGCCTGCACAGCTCCACCAGGTCGCTCTTAAGGCGTTTAGCGTACATCTCCCTGCTGGCCACTCGCAGGCCGGGCAGCTGTCCACGGTTTCCAGGAAAAGCCCCTAGTGTGCCAGTCCTTCTTGAGGTCACCACCTCTTTGCCAGGGTCGAGCTGCAGACTCCTCCGCCCCTGGGACCGCTAGCTGCAATCCCCCGGGGGACCCTGTTACTGCAAAAGTCCTTCTCTCTGGTCACACACTCCCAGGGGTTAACCGCCCCCTGAAACCGTCTCTCTCTGAATCTTCAGCACACCTGGTCCCCGTCAATCCCCCTTCGTTTTACTGTTCCCCAGTCACTTACTGCAGGAAGCGCCGTTCACGGGGTGCAGTAGATCCCACCGCTGCCACCAGTTGTCACGGAGTGTGGGGGAGTCCAGGCCCTGCACCCCTCTTCCTGGGATTCACTGAGACTCTCAGCCAGCCAGTAAAACAGAAGGTTTATTGGACAACAGGAACACAGTCCAAAACAGAGCTTGTGGGTACACCCAGGACCCCTCAGTCAAGTCCTTCTGGGGGAGCAGGGAGCTTAGACCCCAGCCCTGGGGTTCCCTGTGTTCCTCCACCCAGCCCCAACCTGAAACCAAACCCACCGAGCAGGTTCCCTGCTGCAGCCTCCGTCCACATTCCTGGGCAGAGGTGTTACCTCCCCCTCCCCCTCCTGGCTCAGGTGACAGGCTCTCAGGTCTCCCGTCCCCAGGGCACATTCCCAGGTCAACACTCCCCCCTCCCTGCTGCTTCACTTCGTCACAACACTCACACAGACACGCACCCTATATACACACCCACGTGCCCAAGGACACAGAAAGATGCACTCTCACTCACACATGGACAGAACGTGCCCACACCGACGTGCCCGATCACACACGCCCACTGACGCAGACGCGCACCCATGGACACCTGCCTGCTCACACACGTGCTGAGACGTAGTGTGTACATAGCCTAAGCAGATGATCAGAGACTCAAGGTTCAAGGTCTAGTGAGTGAGGATATGGGAAATGAGTGGTTACGTAGCAAACAAAATCGGAACATGCTTTCTCGAGACTAAACTTAACTACCAAGGTAACCTCCACTCTAACGACGTTTTATCTCACCCAAAGCTCTCTCCTGCCTTTCCAGCCAGGACCGCCTGAGACCTGCGTTCGGGGAGTGAAAAGCACTGTCCTTTCTGTTCTTCAGTGAAGGTTGCCCGGGTGTTATCTTTGCCCCCGCCCCGCCCCGTTCATTGTCTTTGCTCCCAGGCAGGAGAACTCCCCGGTGGCTTGTTTTCCCCTGTACTCCTTTCCTGGTGATTTCACAGCTCTTTGTTTAACATTTGACTTTGTATATAAATGGGCGTCGGCTGTGTTAGCTTAGGGGGCTTGATTCACATTGCGACAGAGAGAGAGAAACACTTCTCAGCCGGGTTTCCTTCTTTGCTGGTGACTAATCCCTTGATCCAGCGTTTCAGAGCAGATTTCCAGTGTATACATAACTCCTCAGGTAGCATCTGTGCTGACCTTTCACAGCGATGTTGGTGAGCAGAGTGACACTGGCTTTCATTTCAAACTTCACCTGACAGTCTTTGGGGAACCAGAAATACAGACCAGAATCAGGAGATTCCTGTAACCCTCTTGCCAGCTGGCGTTCAGAAGTTCGTGGGTCACAGGCTGTCACAACAGGGGCAGATGGCAAAGTAGCAGCAGTGCATGGGGCCCAGATAGGGGAGTGGGGGGAGAGGTGTGTGGCAGCAAGGCCCCCCCTTAACCTCAGGATGCACATACCCCTCAGTGCAGTGCCTGTCATGCTGAGGATCCCACCCGCTCTGCCCCGTTTGTGATATAAGATCTGGTGTTTCCCCAGATCCTCTGGTACCCCCTAATATCTCCCTGATGAATCAGGGGCACCCCGACAGGCTGAGTGCGTCCTGGGGAGCTGCGGCAGGGGGCCGGGATGGCTACACGCTGACCCTGTACCATGCGGGATCGGGTGCCGTGACAGTGAGGGCCTCTGTTGGGAAAGACACCCACAATTTCACCTTCGTGAACCTGGCCCCAGGAAGCCAGTACCTGCTGGAGCTGGCTTCAACGGCTGGGCCCTACAGGATGTCTGCAGAGAACATCAGCGACTGGACATGTGAGTAGCAGGATTTTCATAATGAGCCAATCGGAGCCTTATACGGGTTCCCCAGCAGCTGTGTCTGTGAGTTCACAGCCCTGGGAGCCGAGCAGAACTGGTCCGCCCTTCCCAGCTGTGAATCCCAGAGATGGTCTCTGGCATTGATCAGTGAGTTCCCAGTTCCCTCTGGATCCTGTGACCTGTCACCACAACAGTATGCGTTTTGGCTCTGTGGCTATGTGGGATCCAGAGGTGAACCTAGAACCAGGGAGCATCTGCTCCACGAATTCAGGCCGAGTAAGCTGAGACCTGCCCCCCTGGAGGATTGGGGTATGACTTCATACTCAGTGGCCATGATGGGTTGAACCTGTGTCTACTCTGGAAATCGATTCTGTAAGATGAGCCCTGGAGTAATCGTCTGTCACTGATTTCTGTATCAGATCCACTCAGTTTCACAAGCAAATGGTTTTTGTTTTCTCCTAACAGCCAGCCCTGCCCACTCCACCTGGGATCTCAGAGTCAAGCTGGGTTCTTTCCATCTCATGCCTCCTCCCCAGTAACCAGGAGCCAGTTGATGAGTGTACAGGATTTTGTCTCCGTTGCAGGTTACACCTATAACTTCCTCACCTGGGTCCGAGTTCCTGAGGATGATGTGCATGGAGGAAAGAGGCCGGCTTGACTTTCAGCTCCCAGGCTGAGTGTGATGGGCTGGCCGTTAGAGAAAAGCATCTTTATATGTATAAACTGAGCTAATCTAACTGGGATTCCTTGAGACACAGTGGATGTGAGACCCTGCCCGATTCCCGTTGGCCCATCTTTGAGTTGACCTGCGTTGGGAAGGATCTGGCCCTTGCTAATAGAACTGTGGCCATTTCCAAATGTGCTGAGAGGGGAGCGGGAGAGATTTAGGGTCAGATGTGCCTGAGGGGCCCAAGACTCAGGAAGAGTCACTGGGTCTTAGGCTCCTAAGTCCCCTGGGTGTTTATGAACATTTTACCCATAATCCTCTAAAAAGCAGCTTGAGACCCCAAACCATTAACAGAATTACACCTGGCGACAGACACACACTGTCAGCTCCCCTCGTCCCTGCCAGCCTGCTGCGTCCTGCGTCCCCTCTGCCAGGCGGCGCCGTCTCGGGCACCCAGAGCGCACCCAGGCGTGCCCTCCCCCTGGCCTGTTTCCGCGCCCCGCTCTGCTTTAGAGACTGCGCTGTTGCCTGCCATGACAGAGCCCTGGTGATGCTGAGCTGTGATTTGAAGTCACAGTAGCAGGCCCCGGGATCCGGTGCGCGAGGCTCTTTGGGCTGGTGCGAGGTGGCACTGGCACCTGCTCGCAGAGCCGGGCATGTAGCTGATTTCTTGGTGCAGGAGGCTCCCTGGGGATTTTGCTGCCAGTTTGGCCTCAGTTTGACAGAGAAGCTCAGATGCCCTGGGCTACACCTGGCCAGATCTAACAGCACAGAGTGGTAAGGGGGAGTGAACCCCACGGCACGCTCCCCAGTACAGCTGTGTTAAACCCTCTTGGGCTGAGCTCCAGTCTTGCGGGGCACCCATTACTGCTGTCTGGGAGCACGTGGGGCGTGGGCAGGGATGGACTGGGGCTGCCTCCCCAGCAGTGGTGGGCGGTGGGGGGGGGAGCATGTTGCATCCTGAGAAGGGCTGCAGCAGAGTACTCTCTGCTGCAAAAGGGGTGGGAGGGGTTGTAAGTGGGGCACAATCTTTTCCTGGGGATCTTGGCGCAGCATCCCCTGTCCCCGACACAGGCTGGTGCTGAAGGGCACAATCTATCGCTGTACTGAGACAGCTGTGAGCAGCTGTAAACTCTTCCCCGTTGGTACAAACACATCTGGGAAGGGTCAGGGCTGCCTGTGCATGTCCCCCGTGGGACGTGGCCGCATCATGTCTCTGCAGGGATCACTGCATGGACCTGATCTCAGAATCAATTGCACTTGGGCTGGTGGGGGAAAGGAAATGGGAATCCTCTGCCCTATACCTGAGCTGGGAACATGTCGCCTCCACCCATGAGTGAAGAAGGCAGTTAAAGCCATGTGCAGTTAGCGAATGACGACAGAGCCAGGCATGGGTGGCTGACGAACCCCTGCTAGTGCTTGTGGCTTTCATTGTGTCTCCTGGTGTTTCCCCAGGCCCTTTGGCACCCTCTAATGTGTACCTGACAAACCAGGGGCGCCCTGACAGGCTGAGCGCGTCCTGGGGAGCAGCCGCCGGGGAGCGAGACGGCTATGCGCTGACCCTGTACCACGCGCGAGCGGGCACGGTGGCAGCAAATGCCTCTCTTGGGAAGGGCGTCCACAAGTTCACCTTCTCAGGCCTGGCTCCGGGACACAAGTATTTGCTGGAGGTGGCCTCCGCGGCTGGGCCCTACCGGACGTCCGCCGGGAACATCAGCGACTGGACGAGTGAGTGGTGGGAGTCCCAGCGCCTTTGCCCGGCGCGTGAGATAGAGTGGGCTATCTGCCGAGCTGGGTGGGGCTGTGCACACTTGGCGCTCGCAGTGCGGGCGCTGGGGTGGCCTGGGATACGGCCGGACAGCGGCCAGAGCAGTGGCCTGGAGGGAGAGTAGCTAGTGCTGCTGGGTGACAGCTTGTGGGCTGCAGGCTCCCTGGAGGAAGTGGGTTTGGGCTCTGATTTAGGAAGCTGAGGGGGAGCCGGTGGCTCCTGAGGACCCCAAAGTCCTGGCTAGGGAGCAGCCAGAGGAGAGCCTGCAGCCTGGGATTGCTCTCTTTGGCCAGGCATTCTGGGTTCCCAGCGTCCTTTGCTCTCAGGGCCTTGCACCATCTGCAGCGAGTGCTTTTAATCATGACAGCGCCGCCCCAAAGCCATTGCTCCTCCCCAGCCAGGCACTGGCGGTTTCCGCCAGAGACCCCGAGCACACGCCTGCAAGGTGTCGTCGAGGCCAAGAACTTAGCGAGACTCCAGCAGGGATGGGAGCCCCCGGGGCTCAAACTGTATCTTTGTTCCAATCTTTCCAATCTGGGGCATCAAATCTTTGTCACGTCAAAACGAAACATGGCGTCGGCGGACAGCGGGTTCAGCTTTCAGGGCATTCCCAGAGCTTTTTCCTGCAGCCAGGGCCCGTCTATGCAGCAGAGTAGCTGAATGTTAGGTGCCCGAGCCTAGATTTGAGCACCTTCAAAAGCCCCTAAGCGGACATGCACGAGCTCGGCAGGAGCCAGTGTGCCACAAACAGCAGCATGGCCATGGTGGCCCAGCCGGGGGCTCTGGCTAGCGGCCTGAGTACGTCCCCGGGGGGCGTGGGGATTATATCACAGCACACTGCTATTAGTACACTAGCCTGAGCAGAGCTGGAGGGTGTACGTCTACCTGCATGGGAATTATACCTCCCAGCGGCTGGATAGATGGACCTTTTATCCTTTGGCTTCCAGCCACAAAACCACAGAAGAAGGCATCAAGTCCAGCCCCCTGCACTGAGTCCGGGCCAGGTAAACCTAGGTCATCCCTGGTAGGTTTGTCCAGCCTGGTCTTAAAAACCTCCAGTGACGGGGATTCCACAGCCTCCCTTGGGAGCTTGTTCCAGAGCTTAACTCCCCTTAGAGTGAGACAGTTTTCCCTAATATCTAACCTCAGTCTCCTTGGCTGCAGATTAAGCCCCTGATTTCTTGTACTAAGCCCATTACGTCTTCCGAAGGCTGACGGGGGAGCATCACCCTTCTCAAAGCACTTCAGCTTTCTTGGCTCCTGGACGTTCACCGTCTTGGGAGGTCATACTGCTTGCAAATGTAGCTGGGGCTAATTGCTTATCCGTGTTGCCTTTGTTCCGGCTCAGGGTGGTGAGGGGAGCTGGGTGTTTCAGCCGAGATGAGCGTTTAAAGGGTGACGCTTCCTGGTAGGAAAATAATCTCATAGGGAAAATCTGAAATAGTTAGGAAACTAATGAAAGAGACGAGTCCAGAAATGTCCCCGCAGGCAATCTGAGTCTGTAACGTGGGACGTGAGAATACAGGGATTGTCTCCGGGATGGGGTAGGGGTCGATGTGGCAGACTCAGGAAATGACTCTCTCTCCCTTGGATTGTTTTTATAACGTAGCCCCTCTGGTTCCAGTGAATCTCTCTGCGGTGACTGGGGAGAGCCGCAGAGTGCTGGCCGTGTCCTGGGGGCACGTCTCCAGCCAGCAGGATTACTGCCAGCTGTGGCTGCGGGATCCCGGGAACAACACACTACCACGGAGGCACACCCTGGCCGGGGGGCAAGTCCAGCACTTCTTCCAGGGGCTGGTCCCAGGCAGAAATTACTCAGTTTCCCTGAGCTGCGTGGCTGGGCCTTACTGGAGCAGCTCGGGCATCTTAGTGGTGCCAGTAGGTGGGTGTGGGCCTGCGCTGGGCGGGAGGCTGCAGGGGGTGGAACGCGCAGCGGGTGTGTGTAGGGCAGGGAGGGGGGTGAGCTAGTGACTGGAGGGAGATGCCCCCACGGAGCCAGACAGTGGCCTGGCATCCTGTGAAATAAACCGGATTCCACAGAGAGTCTTCCTTAGCCTGGTCCTCCTGTGCATGTCCCTCCCCTGCAGGCCCTGGCCTCCCTTGTGGCCCCCTATCCCGGTCCAACCTCACCATCCCTCTTGCAGAGGCCCTAGCCAACCCACTCCAGCCCTAGGCCACCAAGCCGGGGGTCCCAAGGCCCAGGTATCCAGCTTTGTGCCTTTGCACCATGCAGGCATGGAACTGCTGTGGGGCACACGGCCTGGTTCGGGGACCCCGTGTGGGGTCTGCCTAGCTCAGCGTGTCTCCTTTCTCAGCGCCTGACCCAGTGGAAGATCTGCGGTGCCAGCCTGACTCAAAGGGCTTTTCCCTGAACTGGACGTTCCCCGCTGGAGACGTGGAGGCCTGTGAGCTGGCAGCAGAGAGGCTGTCCGGGGGGCCCCCCCAGGCTGAGGCTCGGGTGATCGCTCCTGGGAGCGAGGCCAGCCTGTGGGGTTTGGAGCCAGACTCTTCATACCGAATCAGCCTGAGCACAGTGGGCAGGAATGGGCTGAGGAGCCGGGCCGTGACTCTGGTGTGCAACACGTCAGCAGAGGGTAGGTCTCCGCCTGGCCTGTTCTCTCTCCACGGCCCCCAGGAAGAGCTGCCAGGTCGGGTTTACTGGTTAGCTAGCGGGCCCTAGTCCAGAGATCAGAGCCCCTGAATGCGGAGAGGAGGCTGGGGCTTGGGACTGGTTTGTAGCGAAACTGCTGCACTGGGGCTGTGGGGTGCAACTTGCTCAGGACCGAGCCAAGCTCCAGCCCTAACCCCCCTGGGCCGGCCGCGTTTCCATTTCAGTCCTGCCTCCGCCAGTACGAGCAGACGTCCCGCGGGTCGAGCCTGGCTCCAGAGTGCTCATCTCCCCCGACACGTTCAGCGAGGAGAACGGCCGGATCGAGTACTACGCCGTCATCGTCACCAGCAACGAGTCGCGTGAGTGCCTGCCTGTCGCCCGCGCCGGCTCCGCTGAGACCCAGGGCGCACAGTTCCCTGCCGAGGCGCGGGGGCTGCTGCTGATACGCTTGTGTCTTTAACTCCAGTGTCGAGGCCCACCCAGGAAATCGTGTCCAGCACCTGGTATGATCACTATTACGGACAGGAGGACTCCTACGTGGCTGTGCTGTTCCCCAATCCCTTCCATGCGGACCAGAGGAGCACTCCTCAAACCTTGTCAGTGCCAGTGGGAACAGACGAGTGTGGCCAGTCCCGGGAGATCTGCAATGGGAAGCTGAAGGCAAACACTCAGTACAGGTGAGCACAGGAGGGGACCCCTGCTCTGGCAGATGCTGGCAGACAAGGAGGGCTGGAAGGGGAAAGGGAGCACGGCTATGTGGTGAGAACAGGGCTGCAGCTCCCTCGCACCCCAAACACCTACGCCAGGGGGCCTCAGTGGGACCAAGGTGGCTGCACTGGGCGGTGGTCCGAGGAAAAGACTGGGAAATGTACGAATGTCTGGAAACCTTCCCCACCCTCCCACATTTCAAAATTCCCTGTAGGAAAATCAGACTTTCCCAATAGGAAAATATCACAAACCAGCTCTCATGTTGCCTTCCTGGCACCCATCTCCCCGGCTGGCCCAGACAGGCACCATCTCATTGCTGGTCTCCATTTCCCCAGCACCACGTTCTTTCTGTATGGGGCTGGAAATCCAGTGGCAGGGTCAGGCCAATCCTGTTTCCTCTGAGCGTCTGGGACTAACCTCTGCTCTTGGCTTTGCCATAGGTTCAGCATTGCTGCTTTCACCAAATACAACCTGGTGGATCCTTCTGTGTCCTTCACAGCGTTTTCGGGTAAGGCGATTCCTCATGCTGCATCAGCGGTGGTGTTACTAGCTATCCCCCTAGCTGTCTCTGCTAGGAGAGTTCCTTAATTGCCAATAATGGCAGGGCAGAAAATCTCAGAAAGTGTAGATTATGTTTAATAATGATACCAAGCACTCGCTTTTCATCCATGGATCTCAAAGCGCTTCACAGCCTTTACTGTATTGACCTTGTAAGGCAAGGCAGGGCAGAGCAATCAACCCCATTATACACATGGGAAACTGAGGCACAGAGCAGCTAAGGGATTTGCCCCAGGCTGCACAGGAAGTCAGTGGCAGGGCGAGGACTTGAACCCAGGTCTGCCAAGTCTTCAGTGAGTGCCCTAACCGCTTGGTCCTCCTTCCCTTGTGATCCCAATGTCCGGTGATCCTGGTTGTGAAGCAGGGGTGGGTGACTTGCAGCGGGCATGTCTGGGTCAGTTTGCGGAGCACGGCGGGATCTTTTGGAATGCACAGTACAAATGCAAAGAATCCCCACGGTCTTTGTCTTCAGCGGCTGGAGCTGGCGCAGACCCCAGTCCTGTTACAGTGCCAGTCGTGGCTGGAATTGTCGCGGGCTTACTCCTGACATTTGCAGTGATTTTCAGCTGGGTCTACTGGAAGCGGGTCCGAACGAAAAGGTAAAGGAGGTCCGTCTCCCAAGGGATGAGATCCAGGATGGGCCTGGGAAGTGGTAGCCGCTGACAGCAAAGACAATGCGATTGGCTTTCACTGAACAAGGAGCTGACCGACAGCAGATGTGTATCGGAAAGGGTGGGCCAGGTCCAGCATAGCAAGTGTGAGCTGTTGGGTGTGATGGGGAATCCACACTGAAAAGTTCCCCGAGTCATCTGTGTAAGCGGGAGGGAGGCATGCCCTCTCGCAGAACCTCCCCGCTGCTAAACAGGGCGCTTGGCCCCAGCCACGGTGCTGCCAGGACGGGTGACATCCCCTATGCTTTCCTTTCAGAACCAAGAAGAGTAACTTATCGCAAGAAATGGCCACGTACAGCTTGAGGTGAGCATGCTGCTCCTGGCAGGGACGGGCGGGTGTCGGGGACTCAGGCTGTCTCCTTGCCTACCCACAAGCCAGCTCTCCACGACGAGCCACAAAGGGAGCATGGCTGTAGGCTGCTCCTGCCAATCTGGTCCATCGGGTCTCTTTTTAAAGTGCCAGCAGTTGCCATGCCACTCACCTGCTAACCCTTCGTTATCTAGGTCACTGGCAGCTCCTAGCTCCCCTCTGGGCAGATTCCCATGTTCCAAAGGCCTGTCACAGCCTTCAGCACCCTGAAATGCATCCAGTGCTAAGTAACCAGCGCACCGACACAGAGCGAAGGCCAGGCCCCTCCATGGGCTGGGGACGCTATGCTAGTGCTTGGGCGAAAAGAGGAGAAACCCCGTTAGCTGAGAGTGCAAACGTCCTTACAGGCCTGCAGCCAAAGGGGCTGGGAGGAACCCTTGCCACAGGAGGTGGGACAGGCCGAGTGCCATCGCTCTGTGGATGTCCCAGTGCAAGACGGCACAGGGGACCGAGGTGTCACAGGTCATTAGGTTTGGGGTTCATAGATTCCAAGGCCAGATCATCTGCATAACCCAGGCCATAGGACTCTCCGGGGCAGTGTGGTAGTAAACCCCTGCACTGCCTGTCCCCCATCGCCAAGGGCACAATTATATCTCCTGCAGGAATGTCCACCGGCCGATCCCCATCCAGAGCTTCAAGCAGTATTACGAGGCGAAGACGGCAAATGCCAACCAGGGCTTCTTCCAGGACTTTGAGGTGAGCATCGGGTGCAAGGAGAGCGTGCTCCTGGGGACGGCGACAGTGGAGATGTGCCCTCAGCGTCACATGGGGGTTGGGGAAATAACCGAGCGGTTTTGCATTCGCTGGGTACCATTGCCCATCGAAGGGGGTGGGGAGGGGACGTAGCAGAAAAAGCAGCTAGCCAGTGGAGGTCTGATGGCAACGTGGCGTGGCATGCCCGCCCCAGCTCCAGGCTAGCTAGTGCAGGTAACAATAGTCGTGAAGTCCTGGTGGCCCGGTCTGGCGACCGGAGAACAAGCCTGCTGGGGACCGGGGGCGTACACTCGGGTCACCAGCTTGTGCGGCCGTGTCTACCCGGCCGCTGTTACCGGTGTCACCTCCGTTGCCCCCGAGCCTGGCGCACAAAGTCACAGGTGCTGGGGCGCTTTTAAGGGAAGGTCTGCCCACGGCTGCCCTCGGGAGTCCCAGGAGCTGGGGGATTTGATGCTGAACCCTCCTGAGTGGCCAAGCTCTCCCCTGCCGCTCCCGGGCTGTACCCTGGGGAGTCTCCATCAGGCTGTTCGTGATCCATGTTGCTGTGAAAGCCAAATGTGGCCCCAGGAGACCAAACAAGCTCTGCCTCTCCAAACGCCATGGAGACCCATTGGTTGTGTGTGGCAAGCTGGGGCTGCGGAGGCTCTTGCTGGGCGGCCTCCTGGCTGGCCCTCTCCACCCCAGCCCATCTGTCCCAGAGAGGCATCACTGGGTTTATCCTTGTGCCCTGCAGGAGCTGAAGGAGATAGGGAAGGAGCAGCCTAAGGTGGAAGCGGAACTTCCAGCCAACGTGTCCAAGAATAGATACCCCCACGTGCTGCCCTGTAAGTTCAGGGGCTCAGCCCCTATGTCTCCCTCCCTCCCCTTCTGCCCTTCCCTGGCACCTTCCATCCCAGGATCTTGGGGGGACACTAACCAAGCCCCCACCCCAGCTGCACGGGGGTTACCATCTCCTTGCCACACCCAGGGACACCAAGGCACAGAAAGCTTCAGGAGACATTTCCAGAGTGAAAAGAAAAGGAGGACTTGTGGCACCTTAGAGACTAACCAGTTTATTTGAGCATAAGCTTTCGTGAGCTCACTTCATCGGATGCATCGGAGCTGTAGCTCACAAAAGCTTATGCTCAAATAAATTGGTTCGTCTCTAAGGTGCCACAAGTCCTCCTTTTCTTTTTGCGAATACAGACTAACACGGCTGCTACTCTGATTTCCAGAGTGGCCAATGTGGGAGGCAGCATGGCCTATTGGATAGAGCAGGTTCACGTCATCTCCTGTGCCTCAGTTTCCCCATCTGTAAATTGGGGATAAGGATGGCGAGTGGTGCGGGTGAAAAGGCGCTATATAAAAGATAGGGATTATAATTTTGCGTGCCAGTTTGATACACCCAGGCCCTGGTTTTCAGAAGTGTTGAGCCCCTGCAGATCCCTTTGGTTTGCTGGCGCTGTGGGTGCTCAGCCTCTCAGAATCAGGCCCGGTTACGGCCTCTCTGGTGGGGCACCCACAATTACCGATCACTGACAGCCTGCCCACAGTTATTCCTGAGGTGGCCTGGTGAGCCTGAGCAGGGCTGGGTCTCCCATCCCACCTCAGATCTCACTGATCCTTTAAACTTGAATGGCCCCCCTCCTTAGTCCCCTCCTCCTTCCAATGACCCCCAAGTTTTGGCCACAGCATAAGGACAACTCCCTGGTCTGTGCATCTGCCAGCAGAGGGCGCTGCGAGCAACAGGGGGCTGCTCCCTGACCCCTCCAGCCTCCCACCACTTGTGTTGTCCCTGTACTATTCCTGGAGGGGGCGGGGGGAGCTCAGGGCAGAATCCCGCCCTTTGAGGCATACTGCCCCATGGGAGGCTGAGAAGACCCCCAGGCCAGGGCCAGCTCCCATCTCACCTTGTGTGCATGTCATTAGCACTGACACACACACCCCGGTGTGCCAGGGGAGAGGAGGAGAGAGGGGTGTTGTGACATTTCTCGGGGTGCCCAGGACCGTGAGTCCCCTTGTTACCCCCTGCTTCCAGTATGAGGGAGTCTTGTTTGGGCTTAACCGGGTGTAAGCTCCCTGGCACCACCCAAGCCCTCTCCTCTGGGCTCTGCCAGCCCTGACTCCGCCTTGCAGGTTAACAACAGGTGCACCCCAGTCTCCGGGCCCCTTTGAAACGTTCCCCTGTACTGCTCAGCCTTTATCCACTGAACACTCACAGCATCACCAGGCCTGCTGTCCCCAAGGGAACAATGCACACACCAGCTTGTCCGATTCAAGGCAGGATCAGCACCTTGCTCAGTATCACAGCACTGGTAATACACGTATCCTTGATTTCACTAGCAGTGTATCTCAAGATTCAAGGGATCGTGAGTAACGATAAGGGAAACAAAAGGTGACATATAAAACAAAATCATCACACCCTTTCTAGCGACTTAAACTTAATTAACAGACTCACCTCCTGTCTGATGAAGTGTGTCTCACCCCAAGCCTTCTGCAAGCGTCTTCAATCCAGGCTGGTTGTGATCCCGTTTTCATGAATGTAAACGTGCTGCCCGTTTATGTCCTCGGGGCAGGATGATGGGGTGTCTTCTTTGTTCCCCAAAAAGAGTCCCGCGAACCTTTGAAGTGTATCTCCAGATAAAGTTCTCTTTCCCTGCTGTGTTTCTCTACCTGGTAGTTGCTTTCTGACATTCGGGCAATCCTTCATCTGCATTCAGCTTAGACAGGTGATGGGGGACCCATTGTGAATGAGACAATACTTCATTTACATTTCAACAGAGGGGCAGGAGACTAAACATCCCGTGTCTGACAGGACACCCGGTTCTCCACCTCTGCTGTGATACCGACTCTAAGAACATATGCGCAGTAGACGTACATAAGTCCTTCCCTAGTATCTGGCCATACATTTCACAGCAGTAACAATGACCAGTGTCACGCTGGCTTTCATTTAAATCTTCACATGACCAGAAGGTCCACAGGAGAATCAGGACAGTCCAGTAGCCCCCTTGCTAGTGGGCGTTGAGGGGTTCTTGGGTCACAGGTGCACAGAGCTGGGAGAGGCTGGGTCAGGCCAGGAGCTCGTCCCGAGCTCGTTGGGCACTGCGGAGTGCACCGCCCCACACTGGCTCCGTCACTGCGACAGCTGAACATTACGCATGAGCCCACCTTCCCTGTGAGTCGGTGAGATGCAGCAACCCCTGGGGCGTCCCCTTTCAGGCCCAGGAACCAGAACAGCCCCATGGAGGTGGTACTCCTCCTCCTCCTCCTCCTCCTCCCCAGGCATGATTTGCCTCTTGAAAGATGTGATGGCCCCTCCCCAGCGTCTCAGCAGCACTGACCATCTCACACCAGGCACGGAGCGGGCGTCTGAGCGTGCTGCCTGGACGGGAAAGAGGTGGGGCCGGCCCCAGGATCCTAGCCTGGGCCAGCCCTCCCACTTGCTAGTGTGACCTGCGTTCTCCAAAATACAGTTGAGCTTTGAAGGACAGGCCAAGGGACCTGGGTGGGAAGGGCCTAACCCAACCCACAGGCCTGGCAGACCTTCCTGGGTGGGGCAAGGGGTGTAGGCCGAAGGGCCCTGGTCTCCTTCTGACCTCCTTGCGCCCAGCTGGAGAAGGGGGAGGACCTGAGAAGGAAGCAGAGCATGCTGCCCCTGAGCCGGGCTCCCCTGAGGACTGGGGTCTGGCTCGGCGAGGTGCAGCGCACGGCGTGATCGCTGCTTTGGTTTCTTGCAGACGACCACTCAAGAGTCAGGCTGAGCCAGCTGGGGCAGGAGCCCCACTCCGACTACATCAACGCTAACTACATCCCCGTGAGTGCCTGCTCGCCTCCCCCACCACAGCCCCCGAGGAATCCCCGCACACGAGGGGGGCATAGCTGGCACATGCAGGGGGCTCGGTCACAGGAGGGGCTCGGTCCCATTAACATCTGGGGCTGGCTGGCAGATGGCATTGGAGCAGGCACAGGTGGAAGGTGTTGGAGACGGGGGACTGGCGCAGCCAGGCTGGCTGTGGCCTGGGGTCTGTGAAGTGTGTGTTTGTGTGTGTGCCCCTGCTTGTGTGCATGGGGGAGTGATCACAGCTGCTGCTCTGCCGATTGAGGACACTCTCACTCTCAGCCTATCTGGATTCACTGCCTGATCTGTCTGTCTCCTCTTTCTCCTCCGAATCTGTACAGCTGCACTTGACTGATGCTGGACCTGGTCCCCCAGCCTCCGTCCAGGGGACTTCCCCAGGTAACGGACAGGGGGCACCCAGCATGCCTGGGAGTGTGTGTGCACATGTACGCGTGTTGCATGAGTGTGTCAAAGGCAGTAAACAGGAATGGCCAGACTGGATCAGAACCAGAGTCCATCTAGTCGTCTCTGCTGTCCAGCAGCGGCCAGCAGCAGTCTGGGGTCAGATGCTTCTCCTCGCAGTGTCGCCCTGTGGGGATTTGAGGGGGGTCCAATCTCTCTCATGCCAGAGAGAGGGAAACACACTCTTCCAGGGCATCCTATAATAGCCCCCAGCTGCCACCTGCTGCCCAGGGAGTGTGCCCATCCTGGCAGCAATGCTGAGGTCAACGGGCACCTGGCTCTCTCCTGGAGGGACCCAGTAGGTCATCTACTCATCCCCAAATCCAGGGTCTCACAGCTTCTGGCCCGGGCTGACTCTGACTCTCTGATCTCTGCCCCAGGGCTACACCTCCCCACAGGAGTTCGTTGTCACCCAGGGGCCGCTGAAGAAAACCATTGAGGATTTCTGGAGGCTGGTCTGGGAGCAGAGCATCTGCAACATCATCATGCTGACAGTGGGCATGGAGAACGGACGGGTAGGGCTGGTGCTGGGCGCGCACTGCTGGTGCGAGGAGGGGCCTGACCCACAGCCAGATGCAAATGCTGCTCCATTCATGCAGCCATGCTGGGCCCCGCAACGTAATAGCGGGAGGCCTGTAGGACAGGGTGAAGGGGCACTGGCACTGCTGGATGTGTGGTCACCCGGCCAGGCGACGTCTGTCTCCACTAGGTATTTCTAGAGTGCCCGTTACTCTAATATCTAAGTGCAGACAATAACTTAGCTGTGAGACAAGCACTGAGCATGGGCACTAATGAACCCACACGGCCCCTCGGCAAGGAGGACACTGGCCCTAGCCCCGTCCTACCAAAGAGGAAACTGAGGCACCGAGAGGGGATGTGAGCTGCCTAAAGACACGCAGTGGGGAGCAGACGCCAAACCACTAGCCCATGCCGCATTTGTCTCGATGCCCAGATTCTGCTCCCCCTGCAGAAGGCGAGATGTGGCCCAAAGCCCCAGCTTGGAGTTGGACCATGCTGAGCTGGGGAGTTTCATCCGGGCCCATCTCTCCAGTGGCTGCAGCTGTCTTCTGTGGGCACCGGTCTCTCTCCCTGTGCTGGTTTCCCTGTCCCCACGCCCTGCCTTCCCCCCAGGTGCTGTGTGATCACTACTGGCCTTCAGAGTTGTCGCCGGTCTCCTACGGACACATCCGCGTGGACCTGCTCTCCCAGAGCAGCGCTGACGAGTGGACCATGCGCACCTTCAAGCTCTGGCACGTGAGTGAGCGGCCGAGAGGAGCCTGGCGCAGGCCCCCGCCGAGGGCACTGCCGTGGGGGTGTCTCACTGGGGGAGGTGTCCCGGAGGCGGCCTGCCCTTTCGCCTCCGGCCAGCTGGGTTCCAACGAGGCCACAAGTGAAACGGGTCGGTCCGCACCGGGTCTCATCTTGAGGATTGTCAATAGTCCACAGCTACCAGGGCGGGCAGCACAAGGCTTCCCGGGGATGCCATCCCCCTCCCATTCACCGTCACCCCCGCCCTGCCTCCCCATTCCCATCAGGGGGTGCCGTGCATCGCCCAGGGGAGTTTGTTTCCAGATGCTCAATCGCCTCAAAGGCAGCACTATGCTAACTGCACGCTCTGATGAGCCAGCTCCCTGCCCCCACCAGCTGGTATCCAGGCTGCCGCCCACGAGGCTTCCCCAGGCCTGGCCTTGCTGCGGGGCAGCGTGTTGGCAGAGCCACATGGTGCAGCCTGCCCAGGCAATCGCATGCCGTGGAGATGGCCGCAGGACAGGGCCCTGAACAGAACAGAGCAGGGGCCTGGCTCTGGCCAGTAGCGTCAGGCACCTGATCTCTCAGACGTGAGTGTCTCGTCCACGCCGGGTTTGCATGACTGCTCAGTGCCGACGTAACCGATGCCCAGGGCTGGCCGGGGAGCGTCTGGGGATCCTGGAGACCCAGGGCCCAGGGCTGGCTGTGGGTCTCCTTTGCCCAGAGATGCAGCCCCAGCATCAGTCTCTCCAAGTTCTGGTAGCTGATTCCGGCCCCTGGAGATCACTCAGGGAGCTGTAGTGGACAGACCCTGGGCTCCAGAAGTGGCTGGGAACGTTCCCCGTGAATAGCCCCGCTGAGACTCGGGTTTGCCGCGCACTAACGCCGAGTCACCGTCTGTGACAGGAGGACCTACGGGAGGAGAGACGTGTGACCCACCTGCACTACACGGCGTGGCCCGACCACGGCATTCCCGAGTCCACAGCTTCCCTGATGGCCTTCCGGGACCTGGCACGAGGGCACATGCAGACGGCCAAGGGTTCTGGGCCAACGCTGGTGCACTGCAGGTGAGGACCTGCCTCCCTTAGCTCTGCCAGGTGGGGGCTGCTGGAGAAGGGGTGTCTTTCCCTGAGCTGGGAGATGACCTGGGAAATTGGGCCCCTCCTTGTATGTGGGGGCTGGAGCCGTGGGGCGGTGAGAGCCCTGGGGATGGTCTGGTCTGGAGAGGCAGCTCCCAGCTGACAGTGAGTGAGGGACGCTGCCCCTGCCCTATCTCTGCGAGTGCTGGAGACTATGGAGATGATTCCCCACCTTCCGGTGCAGCTCTGGGGCCATCTCCCCAGCCCCACAACCCCCCCCCAGGACCGCTCCTGGGCCCCACAACCCCCACAGATCCCCTCCCATCTCGGGACAGCTCCTCGGCCCCACAACCCCACAGCTCCTTCAGGCTGATGGCCATCTCCTCCCCCCTCATTGGGGCTGGTGCCTGCCTGCTTGGGGGGCAGTGGAACCGGAGGGCTGGAGGAAGACCTGCCCGTGTTAACCCCTTGCTGTCTGTGCTCTTGCAGTGCGGGGGTGGGCCGCAGCGGCACCTTCATCGCCTTGGACAGGCTGCTGCATCAGCTGAAGGAGGAGAAGGCGGTGGACGTGTTCAATACCATTTACACCATGCGGATGAGCCGCTACCAGATGATTCAGACGCTGGTGAGGCCCTGGGCCCTCTTCCTTCCGCCCTGCCGCCAAATCAGCGGGCCTGGGAGGGAGCCCAGAGCTCGGCTAGCCCTCCCGCCCCTTTGCACATCAGCCAGCTCCTGACATCCCTCAGCTGTGCCCCCGTCGGCCGCAGGATGGTGCTGCCTCGACCCCTGACCCAGTGCGGCTCTGAGCTCAGCCCCGTACGAACTCGTGTCCTGAGCGGGGCTCAGATGTGCCCCTGTTCGAGCTGCCCTCCCCTGCCGTCTCCCAACAGTTGTGTGCCCAGCCAGACCGCCAGCAAGAACACACGGTTCTTCAGGGCCCGGAATTCAGTGGGAGCAGGCCCGGAGCACCAGTCTGGGGAAGCATCGTAGCCACCAGCACCCAGGGACAGGATGAGCTGGGGGGCCCGGGTGGTAGCTGGGGGGGGGGGGTGTAATCAAAATCAGATTGGCCTGAGCCTATCCCAGAACAACTCGGCAGGCCCCAGGTGTGAGCAGCTCCACGCTGCCCCGTGCACGTCCGGGGCGTGACAAGCTGCACAGGGCGCCCGTGAGTTGCAGCCCGGAGGTCGGCTCACCCCAGCCACCGGACCCTCGCAGCACCCCCGGACATGCAGCCACAGCAGGAGCCAGGGACGAGCTGCCAGGGGCTAATCAGGCCTGCGGGAGCCTCCTCAGAAAGGCTGGCTGTGGGCGCTGGGTAACCCGGAGGGGATCCCGCGAAGCACGGTGAAAACGCCGGCCAGGAGCAGCGTGCATGTTCCTGCTGCTCGACTCCATGCTGGGCCCTTGTAGGGAATTCTTTGACCCGAATCATCTCACTGGCACACGGGATGCTCCCGGAGCCGGGCACAAAGCTTAGTGCTTCCCCCCGGCCAGGATGGGGCGGGGGGGCCAGTGTTACTGGCCCCACTGGACAAAGAGGGAGACTGACTCACCCAGCGGCAGGGCTGGCTGGGGCTCCTGACTCACTGCACAAGGCCGTGCTCTGTGCGGTGCCGCGGTTCAGGTGGGCTCGCTCTGCGCTGACCACCTGCCCTTGCCTTCCAGGGCCAGTATGTTTTTCTGCACAGCTGCATTCTGGAGAAGATCACGGAGGAGCTGCTCTTGGGCCAGTCCGGGACGGAGATGTAAGGCACCTAGCCCGTCCCAGACGTGTGGGCGCTCGGGTTCAGCGCCTCAGACTCCGATCCCGACCCAGGCCTGGGCTTCGGCTCCCAGCAATAGGGACTCGGAAATCCCAGCAAGCGGGCCTGTTCCCTGCACCGAGGCAGGGCCAAAGTCTGGCCTCGGTCCTTTCCCTCCTGTCACGGAGTCCCTGGGCGATGCTCTGGAACTGCTCCCCATGAAGCCAGTCAGGATTCTGGGGAAGTCTCCTTTCTGTGAGCGGCCTGTATTCAGGACACACAGCTCACACAGCTTCCACCTTCCTGGGTCTGACCTCGGAGCATTCAGCATCCTCTGCCCCTCCGTGCGCTTCCCCCAGCAAGTCCACCCAGGCAGGGTCCTGGGGAAGCCAGAGGGTCCTGCCCCCCAACTCCGCAGTCAGACGTGACACTCAGCCAGCCAGTAAAACAGAAGGTTTATTAGATGACAGGAACATGGTCTAACACAGAGCTTGTAGGTGCAGAGAACAGGACCCCTCAGCTGGGTCCATTTTGGGGGGCAGTGAGCCAGACAACCATGTCTGCACTTCACTCCATGTCCCCAGCCAGCCCCCAACTCAAACTCTCTCCAGCCCCTCCTCCTCTGGGCTTTGTCCCTTTCCTGGGCCAGGAGGTCACCGGGTTCCTTTGTTCTCCAACCCTTTAGCTCTCACCTTGCAGGGAGGAAAGGGTCAGGCCATCAGTTGCCAGGAAACAGGGTGTCGGCCATTCTCTGTGTCCAGACCCCTGCACACACCTGCCCTCTAGGGGTCTGCAATGATCATACACCCTTATCCCACCACAGAGATACTTAAGAACTGCCTAGGGGAAACTGAGGCACCCCCACACTATTCAGAGGAAACATTAAGAACAGTCCCACTTCGTCACACCTCCACCGTGGGGAGCCCCGCACCCGGCTCTGCAGCCGCGCACTCCCTAGCGCCATTCCTGCGCTGATACCGCAGGGGCCGAACACTGCCTGGGCAGCCTCCGTGGAGCTCACCCCGCCAAGGCAGTGGGCTCCGCGACTGGGTCTCCCACCCTCAGCAGAGATGTACCCTGCAGGCCAGCGGGGCTCATGGCAGCTGGCCGGCCTTGGGATGCCCTTTCCAGCTGGCCGGTGGCTGGCTGGTCCCATGGAACTAGCAGGGTCAGGCCAGGGAGGGGGTTCACCTTGTCGACCGAGTGGCGTGGCTCTTTGTGAGATGTGGGTGCACAGGGGTTTATTAACCCCCCACCTCCACCCCTTGTTTTCCCAGCTCCTGCCCGATCCCTCTCAAAAGCTTCCTGCCACACCATGCCCAGAAATCGGCCAAGTCCAACGCGGGCTTCCTGCGGGAGTATGAGGTAGGAGCACCCGGAGCAGCGCCCTGCTGGGGATCACAGATGCCAGCTCCCCCAGGCGTGCACGCGCACGTGCTGGGGGTGACGGGAGCATTAGTGGCTGGGCCAGACGCACAAGCACCCCCCGCACCCCCACGAGCAGCCCCTGCTCAGTCAGGCTCCCGCCAGATCTGACTGTTGTGGAGATGGCTGGTGCTGGGGGCACCCATTGCCATGGCAACGCTGCCAGGCCTGGGACACCCCGCCAGCTGGAGGATGGCCGGCGCTGCTTCCCTCCTGATCCCCCTGCAGAGCAGACACGGCCAGGACACCATCCCTCCCTGAGACTCCCCAGGGGCGGATCCACACAGGGAATCGGAGGCGGGGGGCAGGCAGAGGTGCTACACTCCACGGGCATCCCCCGTGGCTGCTGCACCAAATCTCCCAGCCAAACAAACCTAGCGGGCAGCGTGGCAGCAGCCCCAATGGGGACACTGAGGCACGGGGCTGACTCCCTGAGCTGGGGTGCGGATGAAAGCTCGCCCTGGGAGCTCTGTCCTGTGGACTGGGTTCACCCCCTGCTGTCTTCCGGGGCAGGGCATCCCACAGCAGCCATCCGCCCAGTCCCAGCGCGCTCCCTCCGCCCCCCTCGCCCTGGCTGGGCATAGCCAGGAAAGGGCCTGATCTCTCCCACTCCCTCCCTCCCTCCGGTTCCCTGTGGCAGATCCTCCTAGAGGTGGCAAAGGAGAAAGCCAGCTCTGCAGCACCATCTTCAGGCATCCAGGAGAGCCGCCCTGTCCCCAGCATCCTCCCATGTAAGTGACACTGACACGCCTCTATCCCCAGGGCTGGCACCAGCTGTGTGCGTGGGGTGGCGTGGGGGTGGGGGAAGCACCAGGGCTGGACTTGCAGCTTCAGGATCAGGGGAGCTTGTTGAAATGGGGCCCTCTCTAGCATCTCCAGGCTTATCTCCTCCCCCGCAGCCTTGTGGCAGAGAGTTCCCAAGGCAAGACCTGGCCACAGATGAAGTGTGCATGGAAGTGAATGGACTGGGGCTGGAATGGGGTTATGTGCAGGCAGAGGGCATGCGCCCCGGGCTGAGAGTAAGGGGAGAGGGATTGAGGGAGAGACCCAGTGCAGGAGTGACAGGCCTTATGTAGCTATGGCTCAGGCTGGCAGGGAGTTTGGGCCGGAGCCAGAAGGCTGGTCTCCTTGCATGGGGCTGGGTGTGCTGAGCTGGGCCAGGCGGAACTGCCCCCCCCCCCCCCCCCCCACCCAGCCCCTCATGCCTGGCCTGTCTGGCAGATGATCGCTCAAGAGTGAAATTTTCGCCGCTGGAACAAGGCCCTTTCTCGGATCTCAGCCAGGCCTGGCTCCTCCCGGTGAGTTGCCCCATCCTGATCCCCTGGGAAGTGAACTCCCTCACCTCCCCGCCTGGCCCCCTGGCCCTCTACCCACCCTGATCCCCTGGGGAACAGAACTCACCCCTTCTGAGGATCCCTACCCCTGGGGCAGGCGAGTAAGTCTCTGGTTCTTCACACAGGGCTGCAATTCAGCCAGGGACTATCTGGCCGTGCAAGGGCCTGACAAGGTGACCATGGAGGAATTCTGGCGCTTAGTGTGGGACCATGGCGTCCACACCATTGTCACCCTGCTGCCAGGCCAGGAGAAGGGCCAGGTAAGGCGCAGGTGCTGCATGGTTAGCAAGAGAGCTGGGGGGGTCTCTTTAGATGAGGTGATGGCTACAGCTGGTTGAAAAATAGAGGGTTTTTTTTCTACAGACAACCTCAATTTTTTTGGCAGAAATTTGAATATTGAAAAATTTTGGCCAAACCCTGAAATATTTCAATTTGGAAATGCGGCCGCCACGGTGTCTCTTGGGAACTGTAGTTTGTCTGCCTCATGTCTCCATTTTCCTTCATGGACCAAGCTCCCTGGTCAGACTACATCTCCCATGATGCACCACAGTATCCCCTGTTGGAGAGGGGAGGCAGTGCATCATGGGAGATGTAGGCTGATCAGGGAGCCTTCCCCATGCATAACAATAGAGCCACGAGGCAACCGAACTACAGTCCCATCGGGCACCATGGCAGCATTTCCAAGTGGAAAGAGTTTGGGTTTCAGGTGTTCCGTTGTCAACAAACCAGCGGAGGTACCCACAGGGGCAGGCATGCCCAGAGAAAAGCTGGTCAAAAATCCATTTTTCCATTGAAAAACAGTTTTGACAGAAAATTTCCCACCACCTTTGTTACCGCCATGCGGTCGGAGGAGGAGAGTGCCCACGCGGGAGCCTGGCACTGCTCCTCCCACTGGCCTGCTGAGTCTGGCATCATGGGCATCTCGTTGTTCTGCTCTCTGCCAGTGGGGAAGAGCCACGCTGACCACCGGGGTAAATGGGCTAGAGCCACCTCAGGTGTGACTTGTGATACTGCCCTGGTAGGTGCTGACCGGGGGCAGGGGGAGGGGCTCCTTGAACCTCCCTCCCCCAGGCTGTGCTGCATTTTCTGTGTGGTCTCCATGGCACTGCACTGTCACACACGCAGGTTTGTCTCACCAGCCTCTGCCACCGTTTCCCGAAGCTTTGGGCCAGACTTGGAAACTGCCTGGGTGGAGCAGGCTGTGGTCCAGGTTAGGACCCTGCTCCCCTGACATGCATGGGTGATGCCTGGCTCCATGGCACCACAGGGGCCGTGGGCACTATTGTGGGGACAGCCTGCTCCCTCCCCCCACCGCCCCTTTGTAACATTTGAGGTAGAAAACAAAATGAGTCCCAACTCTGGAAGCAGTAAATGGTCCATGTGGCCCCCTTGGGAGGTAGACCCCAGCTAGTTAGTAGGGCAGCAGCCAGATGGAGACCTCTGGTTTTACAGGGGACAGCAGTCCAAGATGGATCTCTCTCCACTGATCTGTGCTCCTGAGGAAGGGGCACCCCCTCCAAGGCCTCAGCTGCCTCCCCTCCCTCTGGGCTCTCAAAGGCAACTTCCCAGAAGGCCAAAGAACATGCGGAATTTGCATAAAACCCCGTGGGTCACAGCCACCCTTCACTCCTCATGCTGGAGGTGCAGCCCCCAGAGACTACATCCCCCAGCATGCAATGCAGCCTGATGGCTCCGCTATGGTGGAGCATGGCACGCTGGGAACTGTAGTCTCGTTGGGCTGCCGCACTGTATTAAGGTGAAGGTGGCTGCAATCCGCAACGATGTTTCCAATGTACCGGTGGGCTGTCGGCTTCCGGGAGGATGGCCACCCACATGGCCCTTTGCCGGACAGTGTCATCCTGATGCTGTCTGTGCCCTTGGCCCGGCACCTGTGAGCAATGCCGAGTGGGGGCTGATCCGAAATGGGGCCACCGGGAGCTTGATGCACCTGTCGCTGTTGTGCGCAGGTCCTGAGTGAGGCATGCTGGCCCCTGGAGGGTAGCCCAGTCTGCACAGAGATGTTGACCATCCAGCGGGGCCTGGAGAAGCACGTCTCGGGATGGAGGTGCATTCAGCTCAAACTGAAACACGTACGTGCCTCTGAGGCCAGGGGAGCTGGTTTCTCAAGCCACGGGAGTTCCCCCCACTCCCTGCGGATGTACCTCAGCCCTGCCCTACAGGCACTGCCTGCAGACGTTTCCAGCTTTGGTGGCTCATTGCCTTCTTGGACTCTCCCGAGAGCCAGTGCGGGGGTGGTCTGGGAGTCGCGGGCCCCTGGGACCTTGACTGGGACCTGCTAACTCGTCACACAGATGCCACCGGATGCAGTGTGAGGGGCGGAGCTGACCTAGGGAGAACAGCTCTGCTTTTATGCCCCTGTCCCTCTGTCTGCTACCACTGCAGCACCCCACCGCTGGTGAGATGGCTGGGCCCTGCCCCAGCAGGCACTGCTGACCCAGCATAGACGGACCGGGTGACGGGGCACCACAGGACCCAATGCATCACTGTGGCAGGGCACCTAACAGGCCAGAGGCTAGGAAGCAG
The DNA here is from genome assembly GCF_015237465.2 of Chelonia mydas. Lineage (NCBI taxonomy): Eukaryota > Metazoa > Chordata > Testudines > Cheloniidae > Chelonia > Chelonia mydas. The sequence continues at coordinate 14,744,392 of NC_051261.2, read as the reverse complement.
GGCTCTCCCTGCTCCCCTGGTGTCCAGGCCTGTCCGTGCTGATCGCAGCACCCTCCCATCCTGTCGTCCACGCATGCCGCCTTCCTCCATAACCACAGCAGCTCTCTCTGCCCTGCCAGGAGAAGAAAGTGAAGGAGAGGCAGGTGCAGCGATTCCTGTACCCTCTGTGGGGGTGCCAGCAGCAGCCAGATGCCCAGCCCCTGGTGGAGTTTCTCGCCGCAGTTAGACGGTGCATGCCACACAGGAAGCGTGCCGGCCCACTGCTCCTGCACTGCAGGTCTGGTCACGTGACTCCCTCTTCCATGCCCTTGTGAGTCCCCCGGGGCCAGAACCCCCTGGACGAACATCCCCACGGGAGAGTCAACTGCAGGGCTGGGCCAGTCATGGGACAGCCTGGGGCTGACCAAATGACCTGGCAGTTCTCCCCTGCCGGTCTCCAGGAAGACGTAAGGACCAGAGGTCCCTTCAGGGCCAGACTGAGGCTCAGATGCTGACAGTCAGTGTATGTGGTCCCGTCGGGGGAGCCAGCGTGGGGATGTGAGATGCCAGGGGCTGGCCAGAGAGCCTGGTACAGGGCGCAGTCTCAGATAGCCATCCATGAGCCCCCAGCTTGCCCAGATGCCCTGGTTGCCTCAGTGCTCATTCAGAGGCCAGGCCAGCTTCCCGGGAATGATCTCTGTGAATGTCCCTCTCTCCTGAGGGTCTGTGCCCTGCCCTGCCCTGCTGGGAGACGGGCTCCATGATCATCTGGGCCTTGTCGGTCTCCTACGTCTGTGCCTGTGCCCTGGGTTGCGTAGTGGGTGGCAGGAGGGTTGATGGCTCTCCCCCATTGGCTGCCCCTTTCAGTAGTGGCATTGAGCAGATGGGGACGCTGATCGCCCTGGACTGCCTGCTGCACCAGATGAAAGCGGAGCGGAGTGTGGACATCTACGGAGTCACCCTCAGGCTGATGAGAAGCTGCTGCCTCATGACCCCAACGCCGGTAGGTGGCGAGGAGGGAGGGTGTCGGGGCCAGGTGTGCCCTGGGGAAGCAACGGCCAGGTGCAGAACAGAGGCCCAGAGCCAGGTGCAATAGGGGAGAGTTTCTCAGAGAAGACCCACGGTCCCCTGAGTTCTCTGTCAGCCTCCTCTCTCTTCGGGCAGCTTCTCCCCACCCAGCCTCAGTCCCGACGGAGCTCACCGAGACGGGTATCCTGCTCCAAGCCCGACACATGGCATGGTTCTTAGCCCGGGCTCTGTGCCCCTCTCTCCATGCCCTGCCAGGGGACGTTCGGGGGGCGGGGGGAGCAGCTCACGGTGGGGGGTTGTTCCATCTGCCCCAAGCCCAGCAGGGAGCTCAGGGGAAGGACTCTCAGGCCCAGATCCTCAGTGGCATTTAGGCCCCTAACTCCCACTGATTTCAATGGGAGTTAGGTGCCTAAAAACTCAGAGGATCGGCAGTAAATGTCTTTGATGTTAAGGTTAAAGCCAGCAGCTTCCACTCAGCCCAGACCCAGGAAACAACCAGGTGGAGCTGAAAATCAAATCCTCACAGTCCTAGCCCCGCTCCCATCCATCCCTGACAGCCAGGGCATGGACCCCTAGTTTGTTCCCATGTGGGCAAATCCCCGGCCGCCTCCCCCTCAGGATCTGGGCACTGAAAACCACAGGCCCTGGTACACTGGGGTATTGGAAGTCTCTTGGGTTATCCTGTGCCATTTTCTCTTATTGCTAGGTTCTTACACCCCACTCATTAGTGAGGGTCTGGCTGCCCTGCAGCTGGGAGTGTGCGTCCCAGCCCAGGTGGACAGACATGCGCTAACACGGGTGGTGGTTCAGGCTTGCGTCTGTCTAGACGCACTGGGACGCTCGCTCCCAGCTGCAGTGCAGCCATACCCTGAGTGTCTATCTGAGCCTTCCCGAGACACCCAGCTCGCCCGCAGGTCAGGGTGAGGAGCCCAGAGGGCCATCAGAGGCACCTCTGCCCGCATTCCAATGGCAGATTGGGTTGAGGCCGCGTTGGGTCCAGCGCAGAGGCATCGCACCACTAGATGGTAGTGTGACACCAGCCTCAGGGTGCCAATCCCAGGATTTCATCCTGCGCAGGCTGGAATCTGCTGGCTTGGGCTTGGCCGCAGCCCGAGCCGAGCTCTGGTTCCACAGACGTGCTTTTGGACAGGGGTTGGAAGTTAATTCGTTTATTTCTCAGAAGCCTTTAGGGACGAGTTCCCCCACATTCCCGATCCCACTGATAATAAAAATCCTTCTGTGACGTCCCTGCTGCCAAGCACCCTGCAAACAGCCAGTCAGTTAACGAATTAATCCGAGCCCCATGGGCCCTGGGAGCTGGAGGAGAGCTGTCACACGGGGTTCTCCTATGTACACCCCCTGCCCCTCCCAGCTGCTGCTCAGCCGGGCAAGGGAAGGGCCAGTAGGACCCGAGCCCTCCAGACCACACATGGGGGCAGAAGCCTGTGGCTGTGGATCTAGGCCAGGCTGCCCTTATTTTACATGGGTCCCTGGGTGAAACCGTGACATTAGTGCAGGGCCGGCTCGAGGTTTTTTGCCGCCCCAAGCTCCGAGAGCGCAACTGCCCAAGCAAAAAAAAAAAAAGGGGGGGGGGCCAGAATGCCCCCCTGGAATTGTGCCCCAAGCACACGCTTGCTTTGCTGGTGCCTAGAGCTGGTCCTGTTTTGGTGCCACCATGGCCGAGCTGCAGTCGCACTCCGGGGTGGTCAGTTCTCCCGGAGGCCAGTAACCAACAGGGAAGCCTGAGTGATAACCGACCTTTTAGTCAGTTTCCCTGGAATGACACTTCCTGCTACACATCCCCACTCCAGATCCCGGGAAGGGTCTCTCCACGTCTGAATCACTTGTGTTTACTCCCCCAGGCGCGTCATTAGACCGGAACCCAGACCCATTCGCTGTTCTGCAGTGCAACTGGCCTGACCTTTTCGTACAGACTCCTCCCAAGAAGAGTATCCAAACACCAGCAGGGCCAGCGCAGTCCAGCTAATGGGGCTGGGTTCTGAAATTCCCTGTATTCCAGTAACTCAGGCATGGAATTTACCATCTTTGAAGAGGGGAACAAAGAGGACGCAGGGAATTATAGACCAGTTAGTCTAACTCTGGTTCCTGGAAAGATACTGGAACAGATGATTAAATGATCAGTTGTAGGCACCTACAGGATAATAGAGTTATAAGGAACAGCCAGCGTGGATTTGTCAAGAACAAATCATGACAAACCAACCTAATTTCCTTCTTTGACGGGATTACTGACCTAGTGGATGAGGGGAAGCAGTAAATGTGAGATCTTGATTTTACTAAGGTTTTTGACAGAGTCCCACATGACAGTCTCATAAGCAAACTCGAGAAATGTGGTGTAAGATGAGTGCGAACTGATTGAAAGACTGTGCTCAAAGAGTGGTTATCAATGGTTCGCTGTCCAGCTGGAAAGGGGTATCTAATGGGGTCCGTCCTGGGTCCGGTACTATTCAATATTGTCATTAATGACTTGGATAATGGAGTGGAGAGTCTGTTTATAAAATTTGCAGATGACACCCAGCTGGGAGGGCTTGCAAGCACTTTGGAGGACAGGATTAGAATTCAAAACGACTGTGACAAATTAGAGAATTGGTCTGAAATCAACAAGATGAAAGTCAATAAAGACAAGTGCAAAGTGCTACACTTAGGAAGGAAAAATCAAACTCACAACTCCAAAAGGTGCAATAACTGGCTAGGTGGTTCTGGTGAAAAGGGTCTAGGGTTAGAGGAAACTAATATGAGCCAATAGCGTGATGAAGTTGCAAAAAATACACCATTCCGGGGTGTATTGACAGGAGTGTCATACAGGAGACATGGGAGGTAATTATCCCGCTCTGCTCAGCACTGGTGAGGCCCCAGCTGGAGTACTGTGTCCAATTCTGGGCACCACACTTGGGGAAAGATGTGGACAAAGTGGAGAGAGTCCAGGGGAGAGCAATACAAATGCTAAAAGGTTTAGAAACCCTGACCTGTGAGGAAAAGTTAAAAACACTGGGCGTATTTAGTCTTGAAAAAGAAGACTGAAGGGGGACCTGACTTGTTCTCCGTGTCCACTGAAGGTAGGATAAGAAGTAACAGGCTTCCTCGGCAGCCAGGTATTCGACAAAACCTGTCTAACTCGCAGGGTAGTTAACCTTGGGAGCCCGGTCCAGAGCTTATCTGACCTGGTTATATGAAATGGGGTGACTGCAGAAGCCCAGTGTCATGACAGTCAGTGGGCTCCCTGGGTAACTGCAGCGACTCCTGATGGGGTGAGGCAGGGTCAAGCCCCGCCAGCCTAAATTACGCTCTAATCTGATCTCTAATCTACCTCTCTCTGGCTCCTGCCTCCCTTCAGGATCAGTACGTGTTCTTGTACACGTGCATCCGGGACATCCTCACCCAGAGGCAGCCCTAGGAAGATCACAGAGAGCCCGGCGCTGGGGGCAGGCTGAGGAGAGCACATTGCAGGGCTGTTTGCACAAACCCGACTGCAGCTCCCTCCGCAGAGAAGGGGACCGGCCTGGGGCAGAGGCACCAGTCAGCTCCCCACCCCTGGAGGCCAGCACAGATGAGGCGCTAAGGCTGGGTTAGCCTGCATGAGCGGTTCAGAATCTCGGACTCTCCTGGTCTCCTTCTCCCAGGACGCGGTGGGAGAGCCTATTGCACATGCACCGTCTGCACCAGCCTCCCGCAGGGAGTGCCCTTCTGCCGCCCGCAGTGCTGCAGCCCACTCAGCCTGCAAGTACCCAGTGCAGGGCACGGGACCCTGTCCAGGATTCAAAGCATGAAGCGGTGCTGCATCCCTGCTGCCCGGGATTCCTGGGACTCTGGAAGGGCCATGAATCCAGTCGCTGTAGCACTTGCTCTGGGATCCTGCCGGCCTCCATACTGCCTTCCATCCCCCGCTGAGTACAAGACAGAATACGTGGGGCGCCCTTCCTGCCGCGCCTGGCTCAGAGCCGGCGCGTCCTACAGATCAGGCTGCTGGGCAATCCTTATTTCCGTCCGGCAAGAGGGGTGGAGGGCCTAGGCGCGACACAGTGCTTCTCAGAGTGTCGAGCGGACGCTCCGGGTTTGCTAGTGCCTTTTGGAGACTCTGTGACCCCGGGCTGGGGACCAAAGGGAACAGCGGGATCTCTCAATAAATGGATCAGCAAGCAATAGGTATGAACAATAAAGAAAACAGCCCTAGAAGCCAGTGTCCTCTAACCAACGGTCGGTTTTACCGCGCACCCTGGCCTGGCCTGCGACCTTCCAGCCAGCTGGACTGGAGCAGCATCATCCCCAAAGGGCAGCCATGCACACCCGCCGGGACCAGGCCGTTCGGCTGGCTTCCAAGCGCTGCCCTTTCGTGCCGGCTGTCCTTGCGCAGCCAGAGCCCGGCAGCTCGGCTCCGAGAACTGAGTCCCAACCGCGAGAGCAGCAGACCTCTGCAGACCCTCGGGACAACCCTTCCCATGGGACTCTCGCCTCTCCTAGCTGGGAGAACAGGGGCAGGACTCCCTTCCCCCTGACAGCATCACGTCACCCCCGCATTTATGCAGGGCCCGTGAGCAGGGGCCAAGGCACGACAGCAAAACCAGGAATGGCAATTAAATGAGAAGACCCTTGCTGGCCAGTCACCCTCCATATAACCCTGTCTCTAAGGCCTGCTGCATGATCCCAGTTTATGTGGGGGAAAAACATTGTCCACTAATTCGGCCTCAGCGCACTGCTACCCTCTACCAGGGGAGCATGTGTATCAGCCACGTCCTCTAGTGTTCGCGCCAGAGGAGCTGTCTCTTCATCCCACTGGGATGTGGGACTCTGTGACCCAGGGCTGGGGAACAGGGGGGTCTCTCAATAAATGGATCACCAAGCAATGGGCATGAACAATTAAGAAAACAGCCCTAGAAGCCAGCAACGTACCACCCCTGCAATGGGACCTTAACTCTGGCTCCTGGAGCTGGCACTACCCCCACGGGGTGCCAGTAATGGGGGGGTGCCATAAGAAGTAGACAGGAAGAATGACGGAGGGGTTTGTCTTGTTTCCAGCTGCAGCGTTGAGCTGCACACGCTCAGCTGCGTTTGCTGTGTCTGGGGCTGGCACCATCGGGCAACCTGCCCAGATTTATAAATGAAGTTTTTGGACAATAAATTCGCCTGATTTATTTATTTTTTTAAATCCTCAGCTCGTCCTCATCCTGCAGCCCAGCTGCCCCCTCCACGGCCTCTGGCTCCTTGGCAATGACAAAGCCAGCCACTGGCTGAGTGTTAGCCCCGTCGCTGCCCCATGTCCTCTCCCCTGCACTGCGCTGACCTCCCCTTTCCCCTAGGAGCAGCAGCATCATGGTGAAGGGGGAGCCTAGAGCCCTTCCCCATGGCTGGAGGCAGCAAGGGGAAGGAGGGGGAGCAGGGGAGGGAAGGACGCCCCTCCCTTGCCCTGGTGGAGCAGCCATAGGGTGGAATTGTGGAGAATGGGGGTATCTGTAGGGGACGGAGGAGGGGAGAGACGGCAACCCTTCCCCCCCAGTATATCATTGCTGAGGAAGGTGCCCAACTCCCCCTCCACCATTGTTCTGCTTCTGAGATCCTGAAAATAAAGGTCTCTTTGAGGATAATCCCTTATCCGTCAAGGGATCATGGGGGAACTACCCTGTTGGAAACCCAGTTCTTCGTCAAAGCTCTGGCCATCAGACTGGGTTTTCAAAAATGCAGCGTTTGGACGAGCCCTGGCGCTAAGAAGGGTCATCAGCTTGGACCGCGCTGGCGCATCAGTAGTTGTGCCAGTGTGCAGCCCTAAGCGGCAAAGGGAGCCAGCCCTCACTCAGCACGCTCCGAACCCCCACATCCCTGCACTGCTCTAACACCCCTCACTGCTCCCAGCCCCCCATTCCCTAGCTCTGCCCTCCCAAAAGTCAGCAGAAGCTGAAAATGTTCTGAGCAGCTCATGTTAAGGGTTGTGTAGCTTGAACCCCTGGACCAAATGTAGTAGCGACTTGCTTTCCTTTGATCACAGTCAGTCCCATTGTCCAGGAACCAGTCATGGGGCAGGATTGCATTATCCCAGCTGCTTACTGGCATCTTCACCTTCCCTCTGTTTGTTTTATGCTAATTTCCTTGATAATACTCCTAATCAGAGCCTGCACGTGGAGTTTAGAGCACTGTGAAGAGCTCTTAAATGAGGGCAAGACTGCCAGATGGAGAACCATGAATGTGCGTGAGACTCTGTCTCAGAAAGCTCCCATAGGGCAAGGCTCCACAGAACGTGGATCAAAATGGAGTCTACACCCCATGCTGGTTCTGAGAGGGTTAACAGGAGCCCGAACACTCACCTGCAGGGATGTTCAGTAGGTCAGTTAGCAGGTCCATCTGGTGAGGAGTGAGGTTTCCTCACAAGGACAGAGAAAGCCCTGCTTGGAGGGGAGCAGGGAGGTTGGGAGTTCCTGCTCTTGGAGGACAGGCTCTTGGCTACAGGAGGGGACTTCGCTTCAGTGGTAGGACTCAAAATACCAGCCCTGGGGAGCCGGGGTTGAGCTGAGCTGAGCAGCAGAGAGTGGGGGACGATAAGTGAAGAGCTCAAGCTGAGGTTAAGTTGGTACTGGTGGCTTGCATTTATTGCAGAACTCCATTCCAGCCATGGCCTGATGGAAGAGGGGAGCCTGAGGGGAATCCACGTAGACCCTGGGTCCGGGACGTGGGGTGGGAAAGGCCTGCAGGCCAGCTGTGGCAGGAAGGAGCCCAGGGAGAAAGCAGGGGTGGGTCTGTACAGCCAGACCTTGCCTGCTGGCTGGGTCCTTGGACTAGACCCCAGAAAAGGGAGAGGGTCTGGGTTCCCCTGCCAGCGGCTGGGAAAGGTGGTGCAAAGCAGAGAGCAGGGGTAGGGCCAGAGATGTGGCTCGAGGCTGCAGGACTGTTGTTTGGACTCCTGGTTACCCCGTAAGCCATGGGAGTAAATGAGACCTAACAGCGTCGCCAGAGGAGGCAGCCCACAGCGGGGCTGGAGCAGCCGTTGGCAGAGGGCACTCGCTGAGGAGAGCCTGCAGTGCCAGGCCCACAGCCCAGCCACGATGGGGCGTGGCTGACTCTTAGGTTCAACGGCCACTGCGTCTCAACTTGAGCCACCCGGGTACGGGGATGGCAAACCACCTGGCAGCCCTTGTCCAGCGGTACAGATGCCGTTTGCTCTCCTCAGCCAGGCCCAGTCTGGGGCTCTGAGGTCTACCCAGAATACTTCCAGAAATATCATTTCCACCAAGGGGCTGTGGGGGCCAGATCAGCCTGAGTGGCAGAGATCAGTTTGGGGAGGATCAGGGCTGTCATCTGAGCCCCAGGTTGTGTGTGTGTGAGAAGAACCAGGTGACTTTTGTAAACGTGACTTTAGGGGGGCCGGATCTTGGGAACCCCTTGCTCAAATGACCCCAAATGTGGGTCACTCGCGACCTCACTACTCACTGCCCCCCTTGATGCTCAGCAAATTTCAAGCATGTGGATTTTACAGCTTTCAGAATAGCTGCCTTTTAACCGGTCAGCGTTCCCAGCCTTAGCTATCCCTTCTGTCGGCGCGTGACGGAACGCATGCATCAGGCCCCAGGGACCCGCTCAGCCATTCACCCTTAGCCCCAGGCCGGTGCTCTACATGGCAGAGCTGGCCTGGCATTGTCCCTGTGGAGGGCTGTGGTGTGTGAAACCCCGCACCAAGAAAGTGCCAGTCAAGGAGCTGGGAACCAAGGTCAGGAGGGACCGTTGTGATCATCCAGTCCAAAGACCTGCCCCAATACGATCCCGGTTAATAACATGCACAGTATTTCCAGTCTGAATTTGTCTGGCTTCAGCTCCCAGCCATTCGTGTCAGACCTTCTTCTGCTAGACTGAGAAGCCCGTTATTAAATATTTGTTCCCCATGTAAGTACCTATAGACCGTGATCAAGTCACTTCTTAACCTTCTCTTTGTTAAGGTAAATAGATTGAGCTCCTGGAGTCTATCACAATAAGGCAGGTTTTTTAACCCTCTAGAGAGAGAACACACAGAGATAAGATTGGTAACATCATTGATAACAAACAGGCATTTGTTTTCTCAGCACATTTTGCCAGTCACCTCTTTGTAATCGGTTTCCTTTAGCCAATTGTCACTGAAAGTGCAGTTTCTGATCCAAGGTCTTTCTTTTTTGGGGGGGTGTACTGAGGCCACTCGTACCATCGTCCTGATCTTCCATTATTTAATATGCCTCGCCCGTCTCCTCATTCTCAGACCCTCTCTCACACACCCACGCGGTGCATTGCACGCTGGTGTGCAGACGGCTGCTGTATGTTCAACAGGTTTGATCTGTTCTCGCTGAAACTGCGAAAGTGAGAACACTGCAGTATCTTTAGCGGGGCACAGAAACTTTGAAGATTAGCTATTCCAGTGTACTGTGATAATCATGCAAATCTTTAGACCCACGTAAAAAAAAAACCAAAAACCTGCAGATTTTATTTTTTCTGGCAAATCTGTAAAAAACCCAGCCAGGCCGGTCAAATACTAGGCAGGTGGTAACCCCACCTGGGGCAGATGAACCCCTGCTGCGCAGGGCGAGGAGTGTGGCTGCCCAAGGAAGAACCCAGGTTTCTGGAGCAGGTGTTCTCAAGACCCTGCTCTCGCACTGGCCATTGCTAGCACAACAGCCCCCACCAGGGACCGAAGTGGGGGTCTCCAGGGTGAAAAGCAGGAGCTGCTACAGCTCCCAGGCTGGGGCTACAGCAGGTTCTTCTCGCCAGTGGGTCAGGCCCAAGGGGACCCACCCGGAGCAGTGGGTCACACAAGGCCATCTCCTGCCAGGCCGGGTCTGTGGTGTGGCCCGTTGCCCAGAGTCTCTTTTCCCGCCCCCCAGGACATTGACAGGGTGATGAGGATGGATTGACAAGCTCCCACCCACTGCTCCAGCAGAGGCTGGAGCCGCAGCTGCTTACACAGGGTGTCCTGGGAGCTGCGGTTTGGATGAGTAACTTCCCAGGCCTCCAGCCACGAGCCCCAGAGGGGGAGAGAGAGAAACGGAAAAACAAACCCACCCCCAGCCTCTGGGTAGCATGTTGGCGGTGTTTGCATTTATCCCTACTCCAGCCCGGCAGCGTCCAGGGCCCCCTTCTTGTCCCACCCCTCTCCCCAGCCGAAGGTCAAACCCTGGGGGAGCCGCCCACTCCCCAATCAATGGACCAGCCTGGAAATTCTCCGCGAACCATCTGGAAGGGGCCCATCCCTCCGGCATCAGCGCACGAGCACTCAAAGCCACCCGCATCGCTCCCCTGCAAAGAGCTCGGAGGGTTACCCTGTTTGAATGGGGAAACTGAGGTACTAGTCTGAAAGCCTGCAGGGGGCACTCTCTCGAGGAGTGAGTTTGTGGGGGCGGGCGTTAATTGCAGGTGCCTGGGATCCAAACTGGCCTTCGCAGGGCTCGCAGGGAGGGGCCCTGGGTCAAATACCAGGCAGGTGGTACCCCTACCTGGGTGAACCCCCCACCCTGGGTCAAGCCACTGCTCCTCTGCTGTGGGCATTTTGGGGCTGTTCGGAGAGGGAGGAATCACACGTGGGGCGTGCAGGCTATCCGTCACCCAGAGACTACACCCAGTCACCCAGAGATTACAAGTGATGGCTCTGAATGTCTCATTCCCTGGGCCACTCATTTCCTCGAGCCAGCAGCCCTACTGCGTCACTTGTCAAATCCTCTTTCTGGAGAAGTCCTGGGGCACCAGTGGCCTCTGTGGCTGTAGTCACATAAGCAACTAATGAGAGAGCATGGTGCGCACTGACCCTGTTGGGCGAGCCGCCCATGCAGAATGGCTGAGGATGGGTCCTTGTTATTCTCCTTAGGGCAGAGATGGGGGTGGGGGAAGAGGAGGTTTGTTAAGCCAGCAGGCAGAGGCAGAACGAGATCCCTAGGCCACAAGCTGGAGCGAGGCCAAGTCAGACTAGAGAAAAGGTACACATTTTTAGCAAGGGGGGGAACTGGAGCAGCTGCTCCAAGGCGTGGGGGGGATTCTCCAACTCTTGGGGGGTCCTTCAATCAAGAGCGGCCGTCCCTGTCTAGCAGGAGAGACGGGCTCCCTGCCTTTAACAAGGGATCCAGGGGTCCGGGCTTGTCGGCTGTCCTGCTGTAGCTCCCCTGCACCCTTGGCGGAGGATTGAAGCCGAGGTAAGTGACGTGCTCCCGACAGGACTAGCACCCGCCGCAGGATCGCAGCGCCGGGGTGGCTCTGAGATGCCTCGGAGGGAGCAGTCCCTGTGCGCCTCTGAGTGACTGTGCCAGCCCCTCTTTCCCCTCCGTGTGCACCTCCCAAGAGCCAGGTGGAATCCACCCTCCTGCCGTGCCTGTTTCTTACCAGTAACATCGGGGGCACAGTGTTTTCCTGCCTCTCTGGGGCGTGGCGAGGCCTAGCAGCACCATGGCTGGACCGCGCTGCGTAAGGGCCCTGGGCTGTTCATTGGCAAGGGGTCCAGGAAGGGGCAGGCTGGGGGCCCTGTGCATGTGGAGACTGCTTCCCCACCCCACAGCCGGCTCCGCAGTGCAGGGCTGCCCGCCGGGGCTGCTGGTGTGCTTGTTTTCTGAGTGTTTGTGTTTACGTTCTGGAACGCCTTTCGGGGCTGAGATAACAGACGGCCTGGCCCCTGGCCGGCCCCGGCGGAAGTGCTGGGAGAGGGACACATTCCATCGTCCTTTGGCCTCACAAATGACCCCTCGATGGCTCCCTGGGGCACTGCCGAGGAGCACAGACGCAACCCCAAACCCCAGGCATTTGGCTTTGTTGGCAGGCAGCCCATTCCCGCCGCTTTCTGCTGCATCCTGCTCTCTGCAGAACCTGGCGGCACAGCCCTGGGATAGCGTTAGGCAGAGAGAGCACTCACCATAGTGCTGGATAGGAGCAGCCCCTCCATGCAGCGGTCCCAGCCTCCCAGCACAGGTGAAGAGAGAAGAGGAGAGAGCAGGAAGTGACTGCCGCCCAGGAGCCAGGGTGACCAGGAATCCAGGGCTGCTAAAAGACGCAGCCCTGTCAGCAGCAGAGCATGAGGAGCCCAAGCAGCAACCCACAGCTTGTTTTACCGTCGTAAATTTCATTGCAAAGATTTTAACAAACCAGTGATGTTAAAGCAGAAATATCAGCGATTGGAAGGGCAGCAGGAGCCATCTACTCTGCCCTCCTGCCCACCACAGGGCAGAGATCCTGGTACTGTGTATACTCTACTTCCATCACCAGGGCTGCCTGGCAACAGAACCCAGGACCTCCAGCCCCACCGCAAGACCACCATTTAAACGTGCTATGGGGCTGTCTCCTGCCTTGGTTTCATATACCACTGAGTCGTTGACTCCCAGCTCTGAGTAGGACTGGAAAGGACCTCAAGAGGTCAGCTACTCCAGTGCCCTGAACTCATGGCAGGACTAAATCTTATCTAGACCAGCCCTGACAAGTGTTTGTCTAACCTGTTCCTATAAACCTCCAATGATGGAGACTACAGCCTCCTTACGTAATTTGTTCCAGTGCTCAACCACTCTGACAGTTAAGAAGTTTTTCCTAAAGTCTAATCTAAATCCCCCTTGCTGCAATTTAAACCCCTTACTTCTTGTCCTGTCCCTGGTGGTTAAGGAGAACATTTGATCACCCTTCTCTTTATAACACCCTTTTACGTATTTTAAGACGGTTGTCGTGTCCTCCCGCAGCCTTCTCTTCCCCAGACTAAACAAACTGGATTTTCTCAATCTTTCCTCGCAGGTCATGTTTTCTAGACCTTTTATCATTTTTTGTTGCTTCTGGACTCTTTCCAATATGTCCACATTTCCCCTGAAGTGTGGTGCACAGAACTGGACACAGTATTCTGAGGCCTTATCAATGCTTAGCAGAGCAGAAGAATTACTTCTTGTCTTGCTCACAACATTCCAGCTAATACATCCCAGAATGATGTTTGTTTGTTTTTGTTTTTTTTTGCAACAGTGTTACATTGTTGACTCATATTTAGTTTTTGACCCATTATAACCCCCAGATCCCTTTCTGCAGTACTCCTTCCTAGGCACACATTTCCCATTCTCTATTTGTGCAGCTGATTATTCCTTTCTACTCGTAGTACTTTGCATTTGTCCCTATTGAATTTCATTCTGTCTGTTTCAGAGCATTCCTCCAGTCTGTCAAGATCATTTTGAATTCTTATCCTGTCCCCCAAAGCACTGGCAACCCCTCCCAGCCCAATATTGTCTGCAAACTTTATATGTATTGTGACGGGGCAAGGCCAGATGGCTATAGAAAAGTGGTGGGAGATAGATATATTAACTCCAGGCTAAACAAATCCCTGGTACCAGGTTAAGTGAAATGGAAGCTGCTCCAGGTCAATTAAGACACCTGGGGCCAATTAAGAACTTTCCAGAAGGCAGGGAGAAGGCTAGGTTGATTGGGTCACCTGAAGCCAATCAGGGGCTGGCTGAAACTAGTTAAAAGCCTCCCAGCCAGTCAGGTGGGGGTGCACGTCAGGAGCTGTGGGAGGAAGGTGCACTGTTGGAGAGGCTGAGTAGTACACACCATATCTGGCACAAGGAAGGAGGCCCTGAGGTAAGGGTGAAGTGGAGCTTGAGGAATTGAGGGCTGCTGTGGGGGAAGTAGCCCAGGGAATTGTACATGTCATGTTTCTAAAAGGTCAGCTACCATAGCTGATATGATTAGGGTCCCTGGGCTGGAGCCTGGAGTAGAGGGTGGGCCTGGGCTTCCCCCCCCCCCCCACCTTTGCCCCCTGATTAATCACTGAGACTGGGAGACAACAGAGACTGTGCAAGGAAAGATAACTTCTCCTCACCTCCCTTGCTGGCTTATGATGAAAATGGCTCAGTAGACTGTGACCCTTGTCTCTAGAGAGAGAGAAGGGTTATGTGGAGGGTCACAGTGAGCCTCTGAGGCTAGTGAAATCTGCCAGGAAACGTGGGACCCACGGAGGTAAGGACAGAGCTTTGTCACAGTATACTAACTATGCCATTATGCAAACCATTTGTGAAGATATTGAATAGAACCAGACCCAGAACAGATGCCTGCAGGACCCCACACAACACACCTTCCAGCTTAGAATCATAGAATATCAGGGTTGGAAGGGACCTCAGGAGGTCATCTAGTCCAACCCCCTGCTCAAAGCAGGACCAATCCCAAATAAATCATTCCAGCCAGGGCTTTGTCAAGCCTGACCTTAAAAACCTCAAAGGAAGGAGATTCCACCACCTCCCTAGGTAACACATTCCAGTGCTTCACCACCTTCCTGGTGAAAAAGTTTTTCCTAATATCCAACCTAAACCTCCCCCACTGCAACTTGAGACCATTACTCCTTGTTCTGTCATCTGCTACCACTGAGAACAGTCTAGAGCCATCCTCTTTGGAACCCCCTTTCAGGTTGTTGAAAGAAGCTATCAAATCCCCCCTCATTCTTCTCTTCCGCAGACTAAACAATCCCAGTTCCCTCAGCCTCTCCTCGTAAGTCATGTGTTCCAGTCCCCTAATCATTTTTGTTGCCCTCCGCTTGATGTTTTCCAATTTTTTCACATCCTTCTTGTAGTGTGGGGCCCAAAACTGGACACAGTACTCCAGATGAGGCCTCACCAATGTCAAATAGAAGGGAATGATCACGTCCCTCGATCTCCTGGCAATGCTCCTACTAATGCAGCCCAAAATGCCGTTAGCCTTCTTGGCAACAAGGGCACACTGCTGACTCATATCCAGCTTCTCGTCCACTGTAACCCCTAGGTCCTTTTCTGCAGAACTGCTGCCGAGCCATTCGGTCCCTAGTCTGTAGCGGTGCATGGGATTCTTCTGTCCTAAGTGCAGGACTCTGCACTTGTCCTTGTTGAACCTCATCAGATTTCTTTTGGCCCAATCCTCCAATTTGCTTGATTGTGAACCATTGATAACTCCATTCTGAGTATGCTTTTTCAACCAGTAGTTTCATTTCTAGGCTATATTCCTCTAGTTTGTTTGTGAGGAAGTCATGTGAGACAGTACCAAAAGCTTTACTAACGTCAAGATATATCACATCTACTGCTTCCCTGCTATCCAGAAGGCTTGTTACTGTGTCAATGAAAGATATTAGGTTGGTTTGACAAGCTTTGTTCTTGACAAATCCATGTTGACTGTTACTTTATCACCTTATTTTCTTCTAGGTGCTTGTTTGACAATTTGCTCCATTATCTTTCCAGGTACCAAAGTTAAGTTCCCCCAACTGTCCTTATTCCCCATTGTATAGCTAGGTACGATATTTGCTCTTTCAAATCCTGTGGGAACTCCTCTCTGAGTTCTAAAAGAGAACCGCTAATGGCTCAGAGATCTCTTCAGACAGTTCTTTAAGTGTTCTAGGATGTATTTCATCAGGCCCTGCAGACATGAAGACCTCTAACTTTTAAGTAATTCTTAACTTGTTGTTTTCCTAGTTTAGCTTCAGATCTTAGCCCATTTACACTGATGTTCACGATGTTAGATGTACAATCACTGCTAACTTTTTTGGTGAAAAATTAAACAAAAAAAGCATTTAACCCTTTGGCCATTGATGCGTTTTCTGTTATTATCTTTCCCTTTCATTGAGCAATGGGCCTAACCTGTCTTTGGTCTTCCTCTTGCTTCTCATTTATTTTTTAAATGTTTTCTTGTTACCCTCGATGTCCCTAGCTAGTTTAATCTCATTTTTTGCTTTGTCCCCACATGCTGCTGCTGTTGTTTTTTGAGTTGCAGGCAGGCCCCTGCTTTGCAGATTCATCAGATCCGCTTTGCAGATTCACGGGACATGGGCATTCACACTCCTGGACTCAGCCCAGGGAGCCAGAAAAGTTTTATCAGTTGAAATAGAATATCAGGGTTGGAAGGGACCTCAGGAGGTCATCTAGTCCAACCCCCTGCTCAAAGTAGGACCAATCCCCAATTTTTGCCCCAGATCCCTAAATGGCCCCCTCAAGGATTGAACTCACAACCGTGAGTTTAGCAGGCCAATGCTCAAACCACTGAGCTATCCCTCCCCCCAAATAGACAGGATGGGACAGGTCATCAAGTTAAGAAAGCAGTGAGGGGTGCTGGCCCAGCTGTCACCAGCTCCTGCAGAGCCCTGCTTTAATCAACACAAGCCTAAAAGAGACGCACAGTCCCTAGACAGCTAAATTAGCCACCCATCATGTGCCGCAGGGCTACCATCACTCTAACTGCTGGTGTGGTGAGAAAAAGAACACAGGGAATCCTAGAGAGACATTCCACTGAATGCATCCGATGAAGTGAGCTGTAGCTCACGAAAGCTTATGCTCAAATAAATTTGTTAGTCTCTAAAGTGCCACAAGTCCTCCTGTTCTTTCTTCTAGAGAGACAAGGTGAGTGACAGAGTGGGTGGAACCGATTGTTTAGCATAAGTAGTTAACACATATTTCAAGGGACCCGTGAAATGGCCTGTTAACACCTCTCCCATCACAGGGAGGAAGGAAGGGGAGAGGGAGAAAGCAGCGTGTGCTCGCTTTGTGAAAAGTGTTCCCCCACAGGCCACAGGTTGTTTTTTTTTTTTTGTCTCTTATAATTTTCCTGGAAATGATTAAAGACCTGTGGCTGAACACTTTTCTCAAAGTGATCACTCTGTGTCTGACCTTTCCGTCCTCGTCCTCACAGAAAACCTGCACGTTGCTTCAGAAGATGAGCTAGGGGGATTAAATGCACAAACCTTTGCTAGACACTAAAAATTATGCACTGAATGGAGACCCTGGATTTATGGCTTATTACAACAATCTGTAACCCTCTAACAACCCTGCTTTCCTCTTCCTCTCTCCCCGCCCCCGTCCCTCCCCCCCATGACAGGAGATGTATTAACATAAGAATGGCCAGACTGGGTCAGACCAATGGTCCATCTAGCCCAGGTGCTTCAGAGGAAATGTACAGAACAGGGAATCATCAAGTGATCCATCCTCTGTCGCCCATTCCCGGCTTCTGGCAAACAGAGACTGGGGACACTTCGGAGCATGGTTTTGCATCGCTGCCATCCTGACTAATAGCCATTGATGGACCTATTCTCCATGAACTTATCTAATTCTTTTTTGACCCCTGTCATAGTCTTGGCCTTCACAACATCTTCTGGCAAAGAGTTCCACAGGTTAACTGTGCGTTGTGTGAAGAAATACATCCTTTGGTTTGTTTTAAACCTGCTGCCTATTAATTCTAGTTCTTGTGTTATGAGGAGTAAACAACACTTCCTTATTTACTTTCTCCACACCACTCATGATTTTATAGACCGTTATCATATCCCTCTTAGCTGTCTCTTTTCCAAGTTGAAAAGTCCCAGTCTTATTAATCACTCCTCATACAGAAGCTGTTTCGTACCCCTAATCATTTTTGTTGCCTTTTTCTGCACCTTTTCCAATTCCAATATATCTGTTTAGCATAAGTCGTTAATACATATTTCAAGGGACCATTCAAGGTGAAGTGGCCTGTTAAAACAATCTGCCTCACCTTGTTTTTAGCTATGACACTGAGTACTTTCCCCAGACCCGAGGAAGAGCTTTGTGTCAGCTCGAAAACTTGTCTCTCTCATCAACTGAAGTTGGTCCTATAAAAGATATTCCCTCATCCACCTGGTCTCTCTAATATCCTGGGACTGACATGGGTACAACAACACTGCATAGGGAATTGTGCCAGACTCACAACTGAAACGTCAGGGGTAGAGGTTGTAACTTCCGTGTGAAGGGGCTATTTCTTTCTCTCTAATAAGCTATGCACACCAAAGAGTGAGACAGGAGCCCTATCAGCTGAGCTAAGGGACCAGCCTGGATTGCCGTCTGCTATTAGAAACACTCTTCTGCTCTCTTTAAGCCGCAGCCAGCCACTAGAGGGCAACACACAAACATACAGGGGGCCTGATCCTGCTTCCACTAAAGCCAATGGCAAAAAACATCTGTTTATGTTAATGGGAGTGGATTGGGCCCAGAGCTACCTCTGCAGTCAGTGGCCCCCCCACCCCAGCTAGGCACAGCAGAAATCATTAACTAAAGCTGGCCGGAAAACAGAATTTCCATCTCATTTCGAAATTGCCTTTTGTCTTCAAATCCTAAATTTACTGAGGAAACATTGAAATAAACTCCTCCAAACGTTTTAATACAGTTGAAACCGTACGATACACTATCAAATATTATCTCTCTATAAAGTATCCTAGGGCCGTAGAAATGTGATAGTAACATGAATTGACAGTTTAAAAAAAATTAAAAGCTGACACAATATGAGGCAGTCCAAACTAAATCCTCCCCCTTCAAATTGAATCATTTCAGAAGAATGTTTCCAGCACAAATTTTGTCGAAACTGACGCGTTCCTGGAAACGTTTCAGTGAAACTGCATTTCCCATCAGCTCTATTAATCACAAATTCAACACAAATTATTTTCTTCCAGTCTAGCCAGCGGCTGGATCCCCAAGGACATTTCACTGGGCAAGAAGTTTTAGGGGCCAGTAATGAACCATTTTTGAGCTAGGGGGAGACAGAGACACCTTAGGTGAATCCATCCTTTCTGGCCAGGGTTGTTGGGACTGGCCTGGCACTCCCAATGGGTTGCGCGCATTCTCCAGACTGGCCGCCTGAGTAAATGTGGCAATTTTCCAGCCAAACCAATTGTCCAAGTCAAAGCTGTGGGAAAGCATGCCTGGCTCCTTTAATTATGGAGTTCCCACCTCCCTGTATAGTTCTTTCCCTTTAATCTAAATCCTGTGTGGCTGGGGATGTCAAAGCACTTTGCAAAGGTTTAATTAATGAAACCTCAGAAATGCCCTGTGATGTACGTGGTGTTATTCCCATTAAATCAATTTCTAAATCTCAAGGGTGAAATGCAGGCCCTACAGAAGTCTGTGGCAAAATGCCCGTTGACTTCAGTGGGGCCTTAGAGTTTAAGGCCAGAAGGGACCAATGGCCCAGATCTTTAGGCACCTAACTCCCATCGAAATTAGATACATTCAATCGACCTCCTGCATAGCACAGGTCAGACAAACCCAGCCAGGGGTTCCTCACCCTGTTCACAGCTTGTGGCTGAGCTCGAGCAGATGTTTTAGAAAGAGACACCCGGTCTTGACTCCAGGGATGATAAGAATCCCGCATTCCCCTCAGTAAGTGGTTCCAATGGTTGATTGCCGTCCCCATTAAACATGTGCAAACGTATTCCCTGTTTGAATGGGTCTAGCTTCAACTTCCAGCCATTGGATCTCCTTCTACCCTGGTCTGCTAGATTGAAGAGCCTGCTAATAACAGAAATCTTTTCCCCAGGAGGGCACTTATTCTGGGATCAAGGCATCTCTTGACCTTCTCTTGGGTAAGCTGCTCAGGGTATGTCTATACTGCAATCATGGGGAGTAGCCGAGCCCGAGCTAACTAGCTTTCATCTAGTAGTGAAGCCATACAGCGTGGGCTATGCCGCTCGGTCTGTATGAGCCTGTCTGGAGCCCTGGGGAATTATTCGGTAGCTAGCCAGTGCCGCTGCGGCTTCACGGCTCCAGGACTCAAGCAAGTGAGATTAAAGCTGGTTCGAGTGTGTCTACCTGAGCTGCAATCAGCCCTCCAAGTGCAGCGTCGGCTGCTTAAGCCTCTCGTGCTTTACAGGCCCCCTCATTCTCCTAGCTCTTTTCCTGGGAAGTAACAAGGACGCAGACAGGTGCATTGATTCACGTAAGGACACAGGGAATTGGTGGAAAAACAAGTAGTGGAACCCAGGCTCCCAGTTCTCACTCTGACCACGGCACCCAGCTGGTGATGTGGGACCTGCAGGTGTGTTCAGCGGGATTCTCTGCAGCAACACATGCCTGGATTCTTCTTTCTCCACTCCTGCGCCTCCAGCCTCAGGGCTGCCCGCTCCGGGGTCATCATCGTGTCGGTCTGGCAGGCGTTGGGTCGCTTTGTGGGCAGTTTGGAGCTGGAAGCCATGCGCAGGAGGCATTTGAGTTGCTCTGACTTTCCGGGCAGTGGAGGGAGTGAGCAGGGAAAAGCAGAGAAGTCTCGGCGAGACTCAAGTTAAACCTGAGACTACAGTCCCCAAAAGAGGGAGTGTGGAACCCCCCTGAAGAAACTGACTCCCAGGGGAGATCCCCAGGGTGATTTCCCTCTGTCTGTCAGGCTCCTTGCAGGAATGGGTTTAGAGAAGGGCTGGTTGTAATTTTTGGAGGTGAAATCTAGTTTTTGTTTGTCTTGCCAAACTGTTCCCCCTTCAGTAACACAGTGGATAGAAGAGTCCAACACTTGCTTCTATGGTCTCCGGGGTGTGTGTGGGGGGGTGGTTGTGGTTCTGTTGTTCCCCTCTAGCGTGTAGCATTCGACACTACATTTAGGAATAACCGTATCGCTTCCGCTCTCCAGGTGTTGTCTGTTTATCGCCATAAGGCACAGTCCTTGATCAAAGGAGAGTTGTCATCTGACATGAAACACGGTACTGTGAGCTCAGAGAAGGAGCGGAGGCAGGATGGCCTAGTGATAAGGGCACTAGTCTAGGAGTCAAGAGACCTGGATTCAATTGCCTGCTTTGTCACAGCCTCCCTCAGGCAAGTTAATTAGTCTCCCTGTGCCTCAGTTTCCCATCTGCACACTAGCACTGCGCTGCCTCCCAGGGGGGTGTGGAGGGTAAAGAGGTGCTCTATGGTGCTGGAGCCATAGAGGTACCTAAGATAGGTAGATAGCAGTGCAGTTTTTGGGTGGCAGCAGCATGGCTTATTCAGACTAATCCCCCTGAATGTTAACCCCTGAATTCCCAGCTGACGGCTGGGTTTAGGGAGCCAGCCCCAGCGCATGAGCCTCCAAAGACATGGTTCAGGGGTACCGGTCAGTGTTTGGGGCAGGATCAAACCCGTTTAAATTACTTTCTCCTGGAGGAGTCGGCTTTCCTTGCCCCTGCACTGCTACCCCACAAAAACATTGCAAAACAAAGCACGGGTCCCGGAGCTACAAACAGGTCTTTATTTGTTGGGGTGTTTTTTTTTCTTCTTCTTCTTCTCTTTGAATGAAATTCCTGCCAGCTCTCTGGGAGAGAGAGGGAGAGAGCAGAGAGTTCCTTTAGCTCCTCCTCTCCGAGGCTCTCACGCCCCTGCCCTGCCCAGCCCGTGAAACCCAATAACCAAGATCATTCAACAATGCCTCCCCTTCACTGGCTGCATCTTTACTACACTCAGGAGTGCAGGGGATCCAGTGCCTGCTGGGTCTGAGAAGTCAGACTCTGTCCGAGCAGTCAGAGACAGTGCAAGCCACCCTCACCCAGCTCATGAGGGCTGCAGCTGTGACCAAGATGGACAAGCTCTTCTTCTGGTGCACTTTTCTGTCCTCCTCTGCCACTCTCCAGGCGGCATCCACGGACCCAGGTGCTGCGCCAGCATGCCCGCCTCAGTGCCACTGTGAAGAAGATGGCATAATGCTCTCAGTGGATTGTTCAGAGCTGGGACTCTCCCAAGTCCCTGTCAGCCTGAGCCCCTTAACGGCTTACCTGTAAGTACCAAACTGTCATTTGCTTTGCAGGGCAAGGGCTGTCCTTGGGGCACAAGGATAGGCACCCCCACCCCAGAATCAGCTGCAGCTTGCTTGGGCTCGGAATTTGGGGCCACACTTTGCTGATATAAAATTTCTCCCGCAAATTAGAAACAAAACCAAAAGGCAGCTATTACTTCAGGACCTGCTGAGCCAACTCCCCCCTCCTCCCTATGCCCCTCTGCATAATGCTGTTTATACTGTGATGTTATGCATGCTTTGCTTCTTGATTGCAACGGATCAGAGGAGCTGGTTTGCTGGGCAGATTCTGATTGTTTGAGAGCATAATGGAGTATTTATACTGAGCAATTACCGCCAACTGTCCTCTCTCTTTCTGTCAAACATTTCAATGGCTGTGATAACCCATGGCTTTGGGGGCTTTCCGTTTGGGTTGGCCACCGGCAGCGTTGGAATTGTCTGTTTCAGACGGATAGTAAAGTTTCACCAGGTGATTCACTTCTAAGATCTTAATTTTCCAAGCGCTGGCCCAGCCCTGTTGCCACAGGGTACCCAACAGGGCTCAGTTCAAAGAGGATTTTGCAGGGTTGACTTCTAGCGCCACGGATGGTCCCAGTGGTTCCACTCTGGTTACGTCCCAGTTGTGGAGAGGACTGGGACTAACCTGCCCTCTTGAGAACTTCCCCGTGCTCTACAAGGGAGGGCTTGGAAGGGCAGCTGGGTGCCTCCACGGGGTGCCCTGCTCTGCATGAGACAGGTCGGCTTTGGCATTCCCTGGGAAAGACACTTTGTAGCTGTATTCACAATTTGTGCTGCGGAAAGGATGGGAAGGAGCTTGGCTTTTGAATTTAGGGACAGAGCTGAAGGGCTGCCAGAGAAATGTATTCAACATAAAAACCATACTGTGTACCTGGCAAACAGCAGCGGGTTATGCTGAGCACCCCGGTCAGTGCAGAGGGCAGTCTTGCCTAGTGCCTAGAACAACAGGCTTAGGAAGGAGGCAGGAGCCCTGGCTTGTATTTCAGACTTTGCCACTGATTTCCTCAGGCAGGTTGCTGCCTCGGTTTCCCCCTCTGTGTGGTGGGGATAATGATACTGACCCTCTGTTGTGAAGTGCTTTGAGAGCCCTGGATGGAAGGTGCTAGAGAAGGGTGCCATCTCCTCTCCCCAGTCCATTTTTGCCCGAGGCAGAGCTGGCATTCAGCCCTCCTGTTGCAGTGTCTCTGTCTCTCACTGGCAGTCAGGTGGGAAGGGCTGTGTGGGATCCCATTCAGAATGGATGCTTTTCAGCGGTGAGCAGGAAATACAAGGGAGACGCCTAGTGCAAGGTGCATGTACCTTTAGGTGGGGACCCTGCGGCATGACTGTCACCCTCAGGTGTCTCCTACAGCAGAAGCATCTCACCCTAAGCACCTCGCAGCCAGCTCTGGTTCTGTCTGCAAACAAGCACTGCTGGATGAGGGATGCCAGCTTTGGCCCGTGCGTCCCCAGGGCGGTGGATTGTAAGCACAGCAGACCAGTGCTATTGTGATGGCAAAGTAAAGCTCCATCAGGGACCCGTTCCATCTTTTAATTCATTTCAGGACTTGTGCATTCTCCTGCTAAGGACCTCTGTAGGAACACGGTCCCCTCCTCAGTGGATGCAGGGAGGGTGCTGCCGGGCCTCTGCTAGCCCATGCACGCTTTGCACTAGCCGCCGCCCGGGTCACGTAGGTGGCTAACATTATTCTAATAGGATTGTCAGACTCTCCATAACTCCTTAGCCACATTAATCAGAGGAGTGCAGGGTCCCTGGGGCAAGGACCCTGCCAAGCAGGGCAGTCTCTAGCAGGGTGGGCGTGCCGATGTGGCAGCTGTTTGCAGTGGGGTGAGGATTGCAGCCTGTGGGGTGTTGTGAAGACATTTTAGGCCTGATTGTCATAGTCGCTGGGTCCCCCGCAGGCACGGCAGGTGGCTCAGCACCTCTGAGAACCAGGCTGTTTCTGGATGAGGTCAGCCTTTCCCCTGACAGCTGGCGTCCTGCTGTTTTCCTGCTGTGCCGATCAATTTCTATCCTGCCCATCCCAAGGTGTCATTGTCTTTCTAACTGCTTCGCCCCTTCGCTGAGGGATTTCCCTGGTACGAACATTAGCCCACTTTGCTCATGGGGTGGCGCCATTGACAGCAGTTTGGAGGAAACGTGCGGGCATTGTAACCTCCCAAGCCCAACACCCCATTGGCAAAGCCAGTCTGGGGGAGTTATCGGCACCTACCTTGCAGGCCCCATCGTGTGAGGGACTAGAGTGTCTGGCCCCTTGGCGCTGCCTCTCCGAGACTCGGGAGAATGCCAGCAAGCTGGCTGCGTGATTAAAAGGCTTCAGATTGCGGAGCCTAGCCTGTAAATTAATACATGACACCCTGTAATGTAAATATGGGAGATGCCCTGGGCTCGTGGCTACAGTCGGGGACTAGGGGGGCTGGGTTTTACTCCCATCTCTGCCACTGGGTAACCTGCTTTGCTGCAAGTCACTGAGGGCCGGATTTTCCAGGGCTCAGCACCCACACGTGGAGCCAGATTTTCCAAATTGCTCAGCAACATCGAGCTCTCTTGAAAACCTGGCACGGGCTGTGGGGGGGCCTGAGCTCTTGTGAACGTTTCTGGCTTCAGTCCACACTGAGGCACCTAAATAAGTGGCCGGACTTTGGGGAGAGCCCTGAGGGCTAAAATTCAGGGGGCTCATTTGAGAGGCTAGACATAGATTCAGGTGTTTTCTGTTCGACACCCAACGTTCGGACCTTTTAGCCGGCGCCGCTTTGTGCCTCAGTTTCCCTGCCTGTATAATGAGACTAATTACATTCACCTCTGGAGAGCATTTGACTGTCTTAGAGGAATGGGGCTAGGGCAACGCTAAGGGGTTTTTATAATAACCCCAGATGATTAGGCTCTCCGTCTCAGACAGCAGGGTAAGAAACTGGACCAACGAGTCTGAGGTCCTGCCCCCGTCCCCAAAATGTTTCATCTCGAAGGCGATCAAAGCAGGGCCCGGGAGTCAGCACTGGCAGCCCACTGTGTCCTCTTAGCTGCTCCATCTCAACAGCTCCGTCTCTCGCACTGTCTTTGCTATGGGGATTGCCTAGTCCCGCTCCTGGATGGTGGCAGCGGGGTGCTGGGGAGAAAGGCTAAGGCTGCAGCCTGATTTCCCGATAGCCGAGGCAGCTAGATGGAGGCTGCTCCAGGTGGCAGCAGCTGCGGAGGGGAAAGCTCGCCTGGTGATCTGGGAGGGGCCAGTCCACCTCGGTCTCTGCCCCGCCAAGTTCCTGGAGAAACGCAGTGCCCTGGTGCTGGCCTTCAGGTGGCAGGCTAGAGCCTGCCCCATCTCCCCCAAAGTCCTCTCTGAACTCAGGCCGCCCGGGCCAGCCATTCAGCCCAGTGCCATCACCCTACCACCCACCACCACACATCCACCATCGCAGCACTGCTCCCTGGGTGCAGCATGGGGCCCAGCCCCCGTGGGCTTTAGTGGCATCTCTGATGGTCCCCCAAACAGAAGCCTTCTCATTGCCCGAGCTGTCTCCGCGGGGAGTGGGGCAGGGAGCTCCCCACCGCATTCTCAGCTGGCCTAGAGATTCTGAGCAGGCGTCTGGAATTTAGCAGCCCTGCGGGGAATGTGAAGCCCTGCCGCCACCGTCGCTGCCCTCTCTCTGCCATGGGAAAGGCTCTCTGAGGTTCTCCCACCCACGGCTCTGCGGTTGCTGCTTCCAGGGCCGTGGGGAGCCGGGCAGGGAAAGCTGGGGAACCCCCTCGTCACATCCCTCAAGCGGAACCTGCTGCCAGGAGCAACCTCGCCTGAGTTTGCATTCCCCCTCCTCCCCGTTTTCGTCAGCCGCCCGTGCTGCCCCGCGCTGGCCAGCAACAGGGCTGGGATCAGGGATGGGCAGTTCTCGCTGCGGCTCAGGTTGGGCAAAGCCCAGAACGTACGGCTGGCCAGTGGGGTGTATTCCCGCATGGAGGCCCTGGTCTGCCTGTCCCCTCCGTCAGTGAGGAGGGGGGCTCGGGGCTTGTTTCTCTACGTTCAATCATTAGAGGAGGATCTCCTGCCCCTGCCCCCGACACGAAGGCTATGCGCCCCATCTGGCCAAGCGCCTCCGGGCAGCTCCCAGCTCTCCTGGGGAAGTCCACGGGGCTGTGCCAGCCCCTGGAGGCACAGTCGTCCCACGCTACGCCCCGGAGTAGAGGCTTGGCACGGAGATATCACCCCGCTCCAGCTCAGCGGTGAAACTTTTCCAAACTCCTCTCCTCTGCCCTGCGCTGCAGCGGGTCACCCTGCTGAGGTGACGCGCCCCTTCAGGGCCTGCACCCTTTGGGTGCTAGCCGCAGTGAAGAAGCCAGACCCCCTCTCAGGAGCAGCTCCGCCCAAGGCGGTGGCCTTTGTACAGCACCTTCCCCTGCCCCACCAAGCCTGGCTTATCCCGCCAGGCGGCCGTGCAGCACCGACTCCAGAAGGTGGCATGGGAGCCTGGGCATGGGAAGCAGGATTCTGAGGGGAGGACAAACCCCTTTCCCAAGTCATGTGTTTGCTGGGCCCCGTCCAGGTACCCCTGAACCTTTAGGGGATGGAGGGATTTGGCATGGGACTGCAGAGCCAGATTGGCAGCTCAGGCCTACATGGCCCCAGTCCCCTCCTGCACTGTAGGTGAAATTCACCCCTCTGTCTAGGGCTCCAGAAGGAGCTAAGTGGGGCCTCGGTGACTTTCACTATGTGCGTGCGACTGTACCCACTGGTGGGTGTGCGACAGGTCGCCTGTTGGACCGATCCAAAGAGAAACTGAGTCTGTTACAGGCCCCCCTAGAAATTCTGCCTCTCTAGCTGAAGCTGTAGCCACTCAGGGTTTTAGCTCCGCCAGTCCCCAGTTCAACGCCCAGGGGGTCAGCCAGGATGGTGACTGCCACACGAGCAGACCCAATCCAAGCAGCCCAGGAACGTTGGGAGGGCAGGGCTTGAAATCCAGGCTCCAGCCAGCATCCACCTGTCACAACTGGCCTTGTCATTCTCCGGGGCCCAATCAGAGCCCCAGATCCCAACACCCCGAACAGAAAGGTCTCAGGGTGGGAAGTAGGAGGATGACAACCTGACCTGGCCCCACGTCTATCATGTACGTAGCACCAGCGGTGTACAGGCTTGCACGAGCTGAACCCCCTGTCGCAGGGCTGGCTGGAAAACAGAGGTAGACGAGATTTCCAGCCTCTCTGAATAACTTGCCCCTGCTCATTTCTCATTGGCTGTGGAAAGGAAACGAGGTGAACGTACTGCCTGGCGAGACCTTGCTGAGACAGAAACACAGCCTCAGCCTGTCTGCAAGGAGAGGCTGTTAAGCTCACGCCATGCACCCCAACATAAAAACGTGAACACTCTCGCTGGAGGGTTGCAACATAACCCTGCTTTATTTCTCAGAATCCAGACCGATAACGCATGAGAACCTGAAAACAGAGAGAGACAAAACAGGCTGCTCCCTGAGGAGTGAGTTCCAACTCACCCCACCTTGCTTTAAAAAGACTCTTTCCAAGGGCTGTCTGCTGACTGACTTGGTGGACCCAAAGTCCACAGCTTCCCTCACCGCCCCGTCGCCTGTGAGCAGGACCAGGAATCCCTCACATCTCACAGAACAGCTTGTCATTTTTAACCAGTTTCCAGTACACCACAGAACTGTTCCCCTGATGGATGGGAAGCATTTCCTCGCTGGTCCTCCCAGGAACGGGTGGTGTATGCAGTGGGAAGCTCCCATGGTACTTAGAGGGGAAACAAATAGGACTCAGGCCAAACCACGGCCCTCTTGCTAACACACAGCCAATCACTCCAGCTCCCTAGACTAATTTGACTACCATTGAGGAGTGCCCACCTCGCACGTAGCAGGAATTCCTGAAGTGGAGCTGCTGCCGGGGGTGGGGGGACGGGGACGGGGGGGAGAGCAGTAGTCATTTGGTGCACGGATGCCTCTAGCCACACCAACAGGTTGCATAAGCACTGGCCTGAGCAGAGGCTGCCTGTCTGCTCCCTGAAGGGGAAATGCAGCACCGAATGTTGCGGGGAAGGGAAAGCCCCCCACAGAGGGAAGGGCTTGGGGCTCCGGACCTAATGCAAACCCCACTCCCAAACGCAGGTGGGTGAAGCTGTTGGGGGCAGCTTGTGAAGACGGTGCGGGGCAGGGACTGTCTCATTTTTTGCTACTTGCAGCACCAGGAGAGAGCCGGCCCTGCCCGGAGGGCCAGCCCAAGGCGTATCGGTGTTTCCTATTTGCATTGCTTTAGCACCTAGGAGCCTGAGCCATGGACTGGGACCCCACGGTGCTAAGGGCTTTACAAACACAGAACGAAAAGATGGTCTTTGCTTCCAATCTCGCCATCACCTAAGCCCAGAAGCGGTAAATAGGCGTGTGGACTTAAGTGGTGCCGAGGCCTTGTTCTGGCCTCTGCCCGGGGCAATTACAGCCCAAGCACATTGCTGGCGCTCTGACATTTGGTAAGGAGCCGATAACCAAGGGTTTTCCCACAGCAAAATGGAAACAGGCCCCAGCTCGTGCTAATGTGCCCCGGGAGCTCGGGAATGGCCTGACGCGGTCTCCCCGGTCACCGGGAGTCTGTCGACACTGACGTCGGGGACATGCCCACGGCGCACGCAAACAGCCATGAGCTTAACTTTCCAGCTACAGCAGCAGGGGCTGCAGCGCGGGTTAGCCGCCCACGTACGGCGCCAGGGCTCCAGGTGGGCGTGCACAGCCCATGCCGCCGCGGCTGCACTGCTCTTGGTCCCCGAGCTGGCGTGAGTCTCTGCATGCCGCAGTCACTGCCCGCCGCCGTGCAGACATGCCGTTGACACGCTACGGGGCCAGGGGTCACCTGGCGACTACAAGGATGGCAGCACTTGCCGAGGCTTTTGGGGACTTGGGTTCAATTTCCGGAAGAGGAATAGACTCCTTGGTTAGTGCCTTAGCCTGGCTGGGCTTCAGTTCCCCATCTGTACAATGGGTGTAATAGCAGTGCCCTGCTGCCCAGGAGAGTGTTAGAGTAAATCCGGGCCCTCAGATGCTACTGTAATGGGGCCCAGATTAGTACCCTAGATAGCGACACAAATGCTACCGTGAGTCATGACAAGGCAGGATTTCCCGAGTGACCGGAAATCCACTTTGTCTCTCCTGTCAGTGTGTAGCTCAGCCAGTTTGCACAGAGGTATGATATCTCCACGGGAGAGCCACGGATCCAAATCAGAGTGGGTCAGGCTGCAGAGGAAACCAGAGGGCATGTGACCCTTTGAAAGGCTGGCTCTGTGCGTGAGCTTTTCTCCTGTCCCCGAGTGGGTCAGGGAATGCCATTTCTGAGCTCATGCTGCCAGAAATCCGTAAGTCTCTCACTCTGCAGCCTTCCCTATGGAAACGAGACCTGCGCTGGGAGCCTGGCTGCAAGGTGAGGTGTGGCTGCTGTAAAAGGAATTAAAAGGAATGTTTTTGAGTGCTGGGGCCTGGATTCTCCTCCCGCAGGATATGAGTAAGTCCCCTTGACTCCAGTGGGAGTAACTCATACGCAGCCTCAGAATAGGGCCTCTGGGACAAGAAAGGAGTGAAATCTGACGCAGAAGAAAAGCATTTTCCGTGCATCACACCCAAGCATGCACACAAATGCAGGGACCTCGATGGGAGTCATGTAGCTTAAACCCAGGGCCTTGAGCCAACCCTAGATCTCTGATGTAATGGGCAGTTTACAAGAGAAGCGGTGGGATCTAGTGGGTAGGCCACTAGACAGGGAGCTGGGATCTAGTGCAGACTCTGCCACTGTCGGCTGTGTCCCCTTAGCTTAGTCCCCCACTGGCTCCGTGCTTTTGGCTCCCCATCTGTGCAAGTGGGGGGGAATAAGAAATCCCACCTTTGAGTGGGTAGAAATGCTGCATCAGTTATCTGTATTATCCAAAGAGCCTCACCTTCTTGCAGACAGCATTGATTAAAGTGAGTCTGATGTGGGTTGCTTGTGGCTCAGTCCCAGGGCGTCCCATTGCCTGCTGCTAGGAAGGACACATTCACATTCAGCTTCCTACTGCACGAGTTTAAAGGGAACAGCGGCCTGGGAGTCAGGACAGCTGGATTCTGTTTCTGATTCAGTCACCAAATTGGTGTTTGATTCTTGGCACCCCACATGAGACCTGCTTCTATACCCGCTTAAATCAGGAGACTTAGATAGCAGACTAGACTGGGCAGATTTGTTGCTTTGTTCTTATGTTCTAGGATAAATGACTAGAGCTGAGCAAATCATTTACCTCTTGTAAGTTATTGCATGGACAGCGCCTCTTCTCGCGTTAACGGACAGATCGCAGCATTCTTCATTGGAAATGGATTCGTAAATTTACCCAGCTGGCCTGCAGATCACTGTGACTCTTCCTAACTTGTGCTGTGCTGGTTAGTTTCGGAGGTCAGGCGTCCTTGACGCTGTTCCCTGATTGGACAATGTGTGTTTACTCATTGTCACAGTGCAATATACAAGCATGACAGCAGGATACAGCATTAGAAATGGATGCATTTGAGCTTCGGTGCAGCTTGTGGGCTCCGACGTTAGGACAGAGGCAAGGGGAAGGAGCGTGCTCGAGCTGGCATTCCCCGGTGTGTTTGAACGAACAGTCGCCAGCAGGTTTGTCTATAATCTTTTCTGCTGTAATCAGCACTCAGATATGCTGCGGCCACTGCCTGCCCTCTGCAGACCAGGCATTAGAGTGGCTGTAATGATCCATCAGTCTCCCCGCCTCGATTGCCTGGACTGGCCATGAAAACAGACACCCTCCAGCCCATGCCCTCTGAACACCTCTGAGCAACAACTGTCATCACCAAGGAGTGACCCTAGGAGATCGGAAGCCTCTGTGCCTTTGGGGGGAGGGATAGCTCAGTGGTTTGAGCATTGGCCTGCTAAACCCAGGGTTGTGAGTTCAATCCTTGAGGGGGCCATTTAGGGATCTGGGGCAAAAATTGGGGAGTGGTCCCGCTTTGAGCAGGGGGTTGGACTAGATGATCTCCTGAGGTCCCTTCCAACCCTGATATTCTATGATTCTATGACAGGGAAGGGCAGGTTGTCTGGGCGCACAGAGGAACAATGTGGGCCTTGGGTCTGAGTCTTGCATCTTAGGCTCCTAAAGAGCTTTGAGGATCCGGGCCCTCTTGCCTTGTGCTGCTCTGTGGAGCGCAGCTCCGTGGGAAGATGCTCTTTGCCCATCTGTGGTGCCCAAGGACCTCGGCAGCAATGGGAAATGCCAGGGGGATCTCGGCAGCTGCGGAAATCTGCGCCCCGGCGGGTCAAAGCAGCTTGAATCAAACCGAACTGGGCCTGCCATTCCCAGCCCTGCAGCACGGCAGGCTGCGGTTGGAGACCCGCCTTCAAAGGCAATGGCTGGTAATAAACTGATAATGAACTTCAGCTGTTTTGACTCCCTGAAGAGCCTAGACCAAAACCAACCCGAAATACATTGTCGTTTCTCATTCTCTCTCCCCTTCCCCAAAGCCAATAGATTTGTTTTCGTTCTTAATGATCTGCCTTTGTCTGGGAAGTGGGCTTGTAAGAGAAACCAAAAAATAACCCCAAAACCACAGCTGCTGGGCATGTGCTTCTAAATGGCCTTATTTATCAACTAGGACTCAAGTGATTCCCTCATCAGCCATACAGTAGCCAGGATTCCTTAGCTCCTGGCAGCTTGGCATTTAGCTAAGGGTTTGGTCTAGGGCAGCTCTCAAGACTCTGGGAGGTGCTGATTGGCTGCCAAAGAATTGGGGAAGTCCCACTGTCCCGTCCCCCGCAATCATAGTCGTGAGTTGCTGCAGGTAGGAGATGAGGATAACTGATTTGGCAACTGGGTGGCTGAACTGAAAAATTGGGGGTGGGGGCAGGGAGAGAAAGAAATTGCATTCTTTGGGGAAATGAAAAAGTTTTTAAAAAGTTGATTGAGGTCAAATGAACAATGTAGTTCAATCCAAAAGTTAGCATTTCATTTCTGAGGGGTTTTTCCTTTTTAATTAACTACATAAAATGCATGTGAAATTTGAAACAAAGTCATTTTGAGTCCAAACATTGAAATGTTTTGACTTTTTCACACTGTTTTGTTTCAACTGAAACAATCTGGCGAATTTGACATGAATTCGCACCGTGTTTCAGATTATCTGGATCTGCAAAGCCAGCAAAGAAAAGTGCCATCAGAAAAATGTTGCCCAGCTCTTCTTGTGATATCCCTGAATGGATCAGGCAGGATGCGGGAGAATTAGCAGGGGGCATGATGGGAAGGTGCTGAATTTGCCAAGGAGTTGCACAATCAAGAGATCAGTCTCCATGAAACACAGATTATCACCAATTCTTCAAAGAAAATGCTCGAATTGAAGTCTGAATTGACTTTTGTAGCAAGACATAAACTTAACAATTCAGCTGTTGGGTGAGCTTATTTCTAGAAGTGGTCGAAAAAAATTGACAGAAGTTTTCCCTCAGAAAATGCAACTCCGTCAAAACTGAAATGTTTTGCAAGAACATGTCAATTTCAATGAATTTTTTAATGGATTTTTTAAAAAAAAGTTTGACTCCAAAAGGAGTATTTTGTTCTGGTTTTCTTGTTTCATTCTGTTCCATTCTGACTTCATTTCATTTTCACTTTAAAAAAAACACCCCTTCCTAAACTTTTAATTAATCGTAATATATTATATTGACACATATCTTATATTTAATATTAGAGATTATTATTTTATATTTCAACATTATTGAAATAAAACATTTCAATTTTTGTTTTGATATTTCCGAAACAAAATATTTCAGAATTGTTCCGCTGTAAATTGCGAGATTTTGTATTTCGTCCCAATTTGGAATAAAAGAAGATTTTGAAATGTGGGATAAAAGTCTCATTCTCCAACCGTCTACACTTATTTCCTTCCCCGTTGTGTGCTCATCCTACCACTCCCGCAGATGTTGTAGCTCTCATTTATCCTGGAGTGGAAGCAGTTCGGGGCAGGGACCTTATCTTCCATAAATACAACACCTAGCATGGTTTGGATACTACTCTGTATGACCGGAGTCCTAAGGGGAGCCAACTGAGGTCACTCAATTAGGGTGAACTGCAAAGAATGGGGCAGACAATCCCCAAAACTGGTGGATATTCCAATACTTAGATTTACCAAGACAGCATAAAACAGCTTCTATAATACCTTACTGGTTATCCAGAAGTCAACAACACAGTTCCGTTAAAGCAGGGGTTCTCAAACTGTGGGTCGGGACCCCGCAGGGGATTGCGAAGTTATTACATTGGGGGGGAGGGCGCAAGCTGTCAGCTTCCACCCCAAGCTCCGCTTTGCCTCCAGTATTTATAATGGTGTTAAATATATAAAAAAGTGTTTTTAATTTATAAGGGGAGGAGGGTCACACTCAGAGGCTTGCTATGTGAAAGGGGTCACCAGTACAAAAGTTTGAGAACCACTGCCTTAAAATAACCCAGCCTCAGGCCTCCACCGAGACACCCAAATCAAATATGATGAGGATTACTGAAAATATTATTCATTGTATAAAAAATGTTCTACCAATCCCAAAGGATCAGCCACATTACCTCCCGGGTTAATGAATATTCCAGTTCTTACCCAAATACACGCTTACAGCCAATTCTTATTAACTAGACTAAAATTTATTAATAAAGAAAAGAGAGAGAGAGTATGGTTAAAAGATCAGTGTACATACAGACATAAGTACAATCTTGAGCTTCAGATTCATAGCAGAGATGGTGAGCTTTGTAGATGCCAAGAGTTCTTTTAGAAATAGTCCATTGGTTATAGTCCAATGTTTATATTTCCGGGCAATCCAGTCAGAGCTGGGATCTTAGTCCTTATGGCTTCGGCTTCCCCTGCATGAAGCCTCAGGCAGATCTGAGATCACAGGATCAGGACCCAAGCTATTTTTCATACGGTTTCAGGCCTTCTTTGACAGCTCAGAGTCCTTTGGCGAGCAATAGGCCTCATGGGGACTTTGAAGTGGACCCATTTCCTAAGCATCGCCTGTAATTATCTCCACTGATGAACATAAGGCAATTATCTGTTTTTCCACCATTTGCAGATCATTTGCTATACATTTCAAAGACAGATGAATACAGCGATATCCTATGTTTACAGTTCATTTAAATGTTAAGATGTCCTTTTGATCTCTGAATTAACAGAATACAGCATAGACAGGGACAGTTTGGTTACACTGTTGACCACTACCAATAAATATGTAAAAGCGGCAAAGAGTCCTGTGGCACCTTATAGACTAACAGACCTATTGAAGCATGAGCGTTCGTGGGTGAATACCCACTTTGTCAGATGCATGTAGTGAAAATTTCCAGAGGCAGGTATAAATATGCAAGCAAGAATCAGGCTAGGGATAACGAGGTTAGTGCAATCAGGGAGGATGAGGCCCTCTTCTAGCTGTTGAGGCGTGAACACCAAAGGAGGAGAAACGGCTTTTGTAGTTGGCGAGCCATTCACAGTCTTTGTTTAATCCTGAGCTGATGGTGTCAAATTTGCAAATGAACTGCAGTTCAGCAGTTTCTCTTTGAAGTCTGGTCCTGAAGTTTTTTTGCAGCAGGATGGCTGCCTTTAAATCTGCTATTGTGTGTCCAGGGTGGTTGAAGTGTTCTCCTACAGGTTTTCGTATATTGCCATTCCTAATATCTGATTTGTGTCCATTTATCCTTTTACGTTGGGACTGTCCAGTTTGGCTGATGTACATAGCAGAGGGGCATTGCTGGCACATGATGGCGTATATTACATTGGTGGACGTGCAGGTGAATGAACCGGTGATGCTGTGGCTGATCTGGTTAGGACCTGTGATGGTGTCGCTGGTGTAGATATGTGGAAAGAGTTGGTATCGAGGTTTGTTGCATGGATTTGTTCCTGAGTTAGAGTTACTATGGTGCGGTGTGTCGTTGCTGGTGAGAATATGCTTCAGGTTGACGGGTTGTCTGTGGGCAAGGACTGGCCTCCCTCCCTGACAGCAAGTGGGCCAGTGTAGAGAAAATGCAGTGTAGTCTGGAGGACAGCGTGGTATAGTGATTAGAGCAAAGGTGAAGCAGTTGAGAGATCTGGGTTCTGCAACTGACTCATGGATGTGACTCTGAGCAAGCTCTGCATCTCGGTTTCTCTAAAATGAGCATAGTACCAGTGTGGGGAGAAATGTTTCACGTGAAACCTTTTTTCACAGAAAAATGAAGGTTTGGGCCGATTGAAACAATTCGCGAGTTCGGGTGGATTTTGGCCATTTGTTTCGGCTGGAGAAACAAGAATTTTATTTCTGACTTGTGTTTCGAGAAGACAATACGTTCTCGATTTGAGTTAAAAACAAATTAAGAAACGTCAGAATGAAACATTTTGTTTTGTGTCAATTGAAACATTTTGGTCGACTCAAATGAAGGTTTTTTTGATGTTTCAGTGCACCCAAAACATGGAATTTTTTTGCTTTGGATTGACCGAAAACTTTTTTTTTTTTCATTTTTCAGTTCAGTCACCAAACCAAAAAATCGGTTATTTTGCACAGTTCTGCTTAGTACTAGCCCTCAGTATGGTCATAGGGGCAATTGGATTATCTGTGCTTTTCTTTTTAAAAAAATTATATCCCACATGCATTCGCATCCATCCTGGCATATGGTGACACAGCCTGCAGCAGCGAGCGTCCAAGATGTGAGTTTGTGGGGCTTGCGGCTCAGGCGGGAGCTCGGGCTCTGAGCCTGTGGGGGAAGCAGTTGACCTGGGCTCGGAGGCTTTGAAGCTCGCACTGATGGACCAGGGGTCAGGTCTGAGCGGAGAACGTACAGCTGCAGCTGGGATGCTCCCCAAGGGCCGCTTGCTCTCAACAGCACGGTGCGTGGTGGGTTTGGATTTCCACCTTCCCTGCAGCCCTGGCTCCTCTCTCCTGCCCGCCAGCCTGTCCTGCTCCCTCCTCCCAGGGTAAGCAGTGCATGGCAGCTTCCCTCTCCCTCCCTCCTTCCCTTTCCTCCTTGCAGAAGCAGCTCATAAATCTGCCCAGGGCAATGAAAACCCTGAGCTCAAAGCCCTTAGATCTTCACGGGAGGGGCTCTACCTGGCGATTAAAGGAGTTTAGGGTTTGCTTTGAAAAGCTCTTTGATTTTGGCAGAAGCCAGGGTGCCAGAGGGCGGCCCATGCATGCATCTCCCCTGCTGCACCTGCCTGAATCAGGGAGCGGGAGACACTCAACAGCTGAGGCTGGAGCAAAACCATCCCCCCACCTGCTACCTCAACCCTTCCTGGGAGGAATAGGATGGCAGGAGCCTCCTTTCTCCCTCTTGGCACCCAGGGCCAATGGGGAGCTTGACTGGGCCCCACCCCTGTGTCATCATGTGGAAAACACTCCTTGGGCCCATTGCCCTTATTAGCAGGATTGCGGCCACAGAGTCGGGGATCGGGGCCCCGTCACGATAGATGCTGTACGCACACACATGCAGCAAAGAGGCAGTTCCTGCCATTGAGAGCTCACAGTGGAGGTGGAAGACAATGGCCAGTGAGCAATTACAACACACAGACCGGGGCAGGCACCGGGGACAGCAGGGCCACTCTGAGCAGCGATCTGGGCACAGCAGCTGCCGCCCCATTGTCGAGAGCTTTGTCTGCATCCCAGCAAAGGAGAGTGTGAAGAGGCAGGAGGTGCTTGGTGGAGGTTTATGGGGCGCTCCCCCCCCGGCAAGGCACCGGGGGAAAGAGCACGAAGGTGCTTCTTGGACAGTTTTCCCAGTGGGCGCTGGGGGTTGGCACCCTTGGCAGAGTGGCGGCAGGAGTGGGCATCTCTCCAGCAGCTATGAGAGAACCAGTCATGAGGCAATGGGCTGGGATGAGCTTTAAAAGTGAAGACGAACAGCTGGTGTTTGATGTGGCAGGGAAGGGGGACGGGGTGGGGGGCTGGCGGAGGGATACACAAAAAGTGGTGATGTGGTGATGTGGCCAAAGCGCCCAACCAGGGCGGTGATCTCTGGTGCGGCATTTCGAATGGATGCAAGTGCCTTGTGGAGGGATTGTGCTGGAGAAGGGGAGGGCGCAGGCGTCGAGGTGTGAGGTGATCGGAGCTGGCTGGGCAGAGCGGAAAGGCGGGAGGATTTCCACGTGGCCTGGGTGCGAGGATCTAGCAAGGGGACCGAGTCAAAGACCATGCCCAGGTGCCGTTGTCCAGGGTGACTCAGAAAGGAGGGAGAGGGGAAAGATGAAGAGCTCTGTTTTGGCCAGGATGAGCTTAGGCTGAGGGCTGGACGCTCATGAGGAGATGTCAGAGAAGCTGGCTGAGGTTTTGGTTTGGACAGGAGATGGGTCAGGAGTGGGGAGCAGGCCAGTGAGTTGTCCCTCTGGTGGCCGGACACCGAAGGGACACAGGACCTGCTCCCACCAACGCGGTCCTCTGTTGGCTCAAGCAGGAGAGACGAAGGAGCAGGGCTCGGGGCCTGTCTCCCCCAGGCAGCGTCTGCATGCGTGTGGTTTGTATGTCCTTAGGACGTGGCTTCAGGACACCGTGGGCTCCCCTCTGCAGGTCCACCTGAGCTGGTGCAGCAGGTACCAGCGCCCATCGCTGGTAAACACCAGGCCAGGAGGCTTGACGCTGAATTCCAGCTAGGCGCCAGAGCCTGGTCTGCAAAGGCCCTGCCTGTCCCGGGGGCCAAACCCACTGAGCAGAGCAGGGACCCGGGTCTGTCAGTCATTTTCCAAGTGCAGGCCGGGCCCTTACAGAGCCAGCTCTCTTTGGGCTCTTTGCCCAGAGAAGCAGGTTTCCTGAGGATTGTTTCCAAGTCTCCCCCTGTTCTTCCCCCCTTTCTCCTTGTTCAAAATCCTTCCTGTAGCCGCCTAAACCCTCCTCGAAGAGCAGAGGGATTTTGAAATGAAAAGCAGGCCCCCCTACCCCCACCCCCCGGGAGAGGAGTGAGTCAGACACACCTGTAAGGTTAGGAGCTGCTCCTGGAACGTGCCGTCTCTCCATAAGAGCAGCCGCGGGTCCCACTACAAAGAGACCCCGAGGAGACCGAATAGTTTCCAGCAAAGAATGTCCCCCCCACGGCAGCTAACTGACAACATTCCCTTCCTTCAAAGGGAAGGTGAGCCCCGGGCGCAGCACCGCCTGGTCAGGGCTGTGCCCGCTGCAAAAGGAGAGAACAAGAAAGGAAATATCTCCTGGGGAGGAAGAGGTCGATGTGCGCGGTGGGGAAAGTCTGCTAAGAGCTCACACTATTCAGAGCTAGTGTTTAATAGGGGTTCACTTTGCAACACCGTGCTCAGCTGAGATGAAGTGCCAGGCCACGCTGGGCTGCATACACAAGGGGAATGAATCAGGGCTGTCAAAACTGAACCTAATATACACTGTGAAATGAAACATCAGGGAGGGAGGAGAACTGGGCAGGCTAACGGGCAACGTTTCAAGACTGTTCGGGATAAGTTTATGGAGGGGATGGTGTGATGAGACGGCCTACAGTGGCATCTGGCACATCCACGACGGCTGGTAGCAAGTCTCTCCAACGGCTGGTGATGGGACACCAGATGGGAAAGGCTCTGAGTTACTCCGGAGGATTCTTTCCCAGGTGTCTGGCTGGTGGGTCTTGCCCACATGCTGAGCGTCTAGCTGATCACCAGATTCGGGGTGAGGAAGGATTTTTTCCCCTGGGTCAGATTGGCAGAGCCCCAGGTGTTTGGGTTTTTTTGTCTTCCTCTGCAGCGTAGGGCCTGAGTCACTTGCTGCTTTGAACTAGAGTCCGGGGTGGATTCTCTGTAACTTGAAGTCTTGAAAGGACGTCAGTAACTCAGCCAGGGGTTTGGGGCCTATTAGAGGAGTGGGTGGAGGAGGTTCTGTGCAGGAGGTCAGACTAGATGGTCACGATGGCCCCTTCTGTTCTGATCTTAAAGTCAATGAGTCTGTTAAGAACAAATGGGGATAAACTGGCCATGAGCAGATTTAGGCTGGAAATTAGAAGGTTTCTAACCATCAGAGGAGGCAGGGTTGGGAACAGACTCCGAGTAGGTGTAGTGGGGGCAAACCAGCGAACTGGTCTTAAGGTGGAGCTTGATAAGTTTATGAATGGGATGATACGATGAGGTTACCTGTGATAGCGGGGACTGAACTCAGGGACCCAGGAATTCCCTTCCCATCCTATGTTCTTATGTTTCCATGAGGTCTTAAGAAATATTTTTGGAGCAGGCATGAGCTCTATGGATGAAAAGTGCTCTATAACAGTGAATAGCGCCTATGCAGTACTTTTCGTCAGCTGATCTCAAACCACAAACAATTCCGAGATCCCGAATGTATGCCCCGGTTTGGGATGGAACAGTTCAAAATCTGGGCATTTTCCACTGGATGCACATTCTGGTCTTCAACCAGCTCTAATTGTGAAGCTGGCGGAGCTATTCCCAGTTCCGTACATGTCTTTGCACGCCCAGTCCTGCTGGAGGATGTGTCTCCCAGCTACTGCTGGGCGAGTGCATTGTTCCTCTTTCATGTCTCAAACAATTCAGGGTTTATTAGTGACAAAAACATAAAAGCTGGAGGTCTTGATTTATTGATGGGGGGATGAGAACATGCCACAACACGAGCTATAGAGTGTGACATCAGTTGGAGTAAAATCCATCCCAGTAATTCTCTGCACACAGGTTAGGCTGACATGCTATTGCCATTCATAGGTGTTTCTCTTTCTATAGCCTCCTTCCCACAGAGCATCCCTCTCTGTGCCTCAGCTTCCCCACCTGTAAAATACAGATAATGATACTGCCCTCCTTTGTGAAGCGCTTTGAGATCTGCTGCTGCTGAAACGTGCTGTAAGTGAGCTATGAACTCTCATATAGGGCTTTTCATCCCTAGATCTGGGCTCCTTAATTTAAAACGTCTTTTTCGAAACTGTCTTAACAACCAATATGGGGGTAATATATACCTGCTAGGAAGAAGAGTGGTAACAGCCTTATACTGCTTCCCCTTACAGACCCTTACAGGCCAGACGAAGTCGTTACACCCTCCAGGGAAATGCAGCCACTTTGGGGCTGGAAGCCAGCAGCTTTGTGGAAAAGCAATGTCTCTCCGCTTCGGTGAGGAAAGTGAATGGGGACCCTTTATACTGCTGAAAGGACCCATGGACTATAGTTTAGACTGGAGCTTGGCCAGGGCAGCAGAGGGGGTGGTCGAACCCTGACTCTTGTGAAACAAGCTAGGAGGTCTCAGATCTTATTTCAACTCGTCAGGCATCAGCCTGGCGCTTAGCCAGGCAGGGTCTGAACATCAGTGCGAAGTTTCTCAGCCCCACCTGTGGATCGTGGGTTCTGACGGGGTTGCAACAGGTTCCAGAGGGTCTCCCCACACTTGCCTGTCTGTTCTTTCAGCAGCGCTCCCTGCTCCTCGCTTCTCATTGTCCATACACAAAGCTGGGAGCATCCCTGCATAGCTTTAACGTGCCAGAAAGAGACTGGAAAGTGGCCATGTTCGGGAGGGCAAGGATTCACACTGGCTCTTTTTGCCCTGGCTGTGGGG
Organism: Chelonia mydas; assembly: GCF_015237465.2. Classification (NCBI taxonomy): domain Eukaryota; kingdom Metazoa; phylum Chordata; order Testudines; family Cheloniidae; genus Chelonia; species Chelonia mydas. Next base: position 14,704,443 of record NC_051261.2, on the reverse strand, counting down.
TATGTCCACACAGCAATGGGACACCCGCTGCTGGCTCGGGCCAGCAGGCTTGCGGGGCTCAGGCAGCAAAATTGCCATGTAGATGTTTGGGCTTGGGCTGAAACCCGGGCCCTGGGACCCTCCCTCCATGCAGGTTCCCAGAGCCTGGGCCCCAGCCCAAGCCCCAAATCTCCGCCACAGTGTTACAGTCCTGCAGCCCGAGCCAGAGCCAGCTAACATGAGCCAGCCGCAGGTGTTTCATGGCTGGGTAGATACTGCCTTGGAGCCGGTTCCTATCCCTCTGGCCGGCCTGCCGCCACCACCTTTGTGGCGTCCTGGCTGCGTCTGAAGCACGGCTGGGCAGTGCAGCTGGACTGGAGGGGAAGTCCACATTCCCTTTGATGTCGGGACGCTTGAGCAGCCCGGGAATGATGGGGCTGTACTATATTGGAATGTTTGGGGCTGTAATTTTGACTTCGATCCTTGGATGAAAGGTGCTAGGTACATGCAGAAATTCTTCTTATCGGCCTATAATATGTGGATTGGGGATGAATGTACATACCAAAAGGTCCTGGAATATGAAACCCACTTGGGGAAATTCAAGCAACCGCTAAGGCCTTGTCTACACAGGGGAAATTGACCAGCATAGCTATTCCGGAATAACTCCCCCGCGTGGACACCATTCCAGAATAAAAGTGACCACTGCTGAATAGCTCTGCTCGTCAATTTCCCTGTGACTACAAGCCCCTGGGCCCAGATCCTCAAAGAGAAACCCATGGGAGCTAGGTGCCTAAATCCCACTGGGGATCTGGACCGTGGCACTGCCATGCAATCTGTAGCCGGAGCAGGATATCGCTGTGAGGGGGGAGCCGCCCCAATGTGAAGTTCAAGAGACAGTGACTCGGGAAAGGACTTCGGAGACATGGTGGAACTGAACATCAGCTCCCAGTGTGCAGTGGTGGCAAATGGGATCTGTGGACACCTCCTTTCCATGTGTCAGTGCTTTGCTGGCTGGGTTGGATCCAGAACCCCGAGTCTGTCATGCTGAGTCAGGTCTCCGAACAGATTCCTTCCCCGGCCCCAGCCGCCCGGTGCCCTACGCGCCAGGGAAGATGCTAATTAGCTTTGGTTTGCTCGACAGAGGATCAGCAGGGCATGTGGCACTACAAAGCCTTTGCCACTCAGTCGCTCTTCATTTCCCTGGCCCTGTTCTGCCTTCAGATCTCATTAGCGCTGGGGGACTTAAGTGAAAACAGGCCCCACACACGGTGCCCCAGCAGTTCGCACAGCACCGGGTGGATTTAATCAGACATTGCAGGCAGTGTGAAGCGTCAGGTTTCACCCAGTTCCCAGTTCGGCCCGTCCTTCTTGGGATGGTTGGGATTTAAGCCTCTCTCTCATTTCGCCAAGTTTCGTGCATCCAGCTTGCGGGGCCCAATCCACAGCCCTGTGAAATCAGCACGAGTCTTTTCAATGACTTTTGTGAGCTTTGGATCAGGCCCCAGAACTGCTCAATGGGGCTATCACAGGCAAGCAGGGCAGAATGTGGATCTGGGCTTCATCAAGAAGGGCCGATCAAGGGGAGAGTGGGAGGTGGGAGCAGAAAGTGTGTTGTGCCAGATTTGTTCACCTTGGCAAGCAAACCCCTGAAGCTTCCTGTCCTAAACAACCATGTGATGTTGCTGTGAGCTATTAAGCAGCTGCCGTGTTTCACCCCAGAGATGGCCACATTTCAGTGGTGTTAAAATGACCCTGGGGCAGTGCTCGAGTCTTGGTAAGTGCTACTGGGACCCTGCACCCCCAACCCCCTCCTGTACCCCAAACCCCTTATTCTTAGCCCCACCCCAGAACCCACGACCCCAGCGGAGCCCACACCCCCTCCCACACTCCGAACCCCTCGGCGCCAGCCCGGAGCCCCCTCCTGTATCCCAAACCCCTCATCCCCAACTCTACCCCAGAGCCCACACCCCCAGCAGGAGCCCTCAGCCCCCTCCTGCACCCCAACCCCCAGCCCAGCCTGGTGAAAGTAGGTGAGGGTGGGGGAGAGCAAGAGATGGAGGGAGAGGGGAATGGAGTGACTGGGGGCAGGGCCTCAGGGCAGGGGCGGGGCAGGGTGTCCAGTTTTGTACCATTAGAAAGTTGGCAACCCTAGCTCCTGTCGATGGTAAAACTCTTCCTGACTCCAGCGGGCTCAGGTTTAGGCCAATGCTGAGTGCTTTGCACACTCCTGTCCTCCGGAGGTTACAACAGCAGCCGGGGGGGGTGGGGTGGGGGGGGGGCTGTTCTGCTCTCGATAGGCTCCCACTAGTATCAATGCGAGGTCAGCATGTGTACTGGGGAGACTCATGGCAGCTCTGGTACCTGGCCCTCCCCCACATCTCCCCACGAGACGCCTGTGTGTCGGCCGACACCACGGATTGAACTGGGGAACCTCCAGAACGAAAGGCGTGAGCTGGAGTCGGGCTCTCTAGCTGTGCCGGGGACAGGTTCATAGCCGCTGCCGATCAGGTGCAGAGGGGGACACACACACACTGACCAGTGCTTGCACCCACACGTAGCGTGAGCAATGTACCGGTGGCGGGGCGTCAGTTTTGCCCTTGCTTCTCAGCAGTATTGGCCTTGCACAGAGACGCCCTTGGCTAGAAGTGCTCACAGACAGAGAACCCGGCAGAGCCCCCGGTACTGGCCGAGGGATGCTGGGGCGATAGCAGCACTGAGAGAGGAGAAAGAGATGACCGTGAAGCTGGACGGGGCACATCTCTCTCCCCCGAGGGCGAGCCAGCTACCAGGCCTTCGAACAACCCCTCCCCAGAGGAGCGTAGGGCTTGGCAAAGCTTCTGCATTCTGGAGCTCTGAGAGAGGCCTGGCCCGGGTGCTGCTCGCCGGAGGAATGGAGCCGAGAGCGTCCTCCAGATAAACCCCCCTGCAGCAGGTCAGAGCCCAAGGCGGCTGGGAATTGGGTCTTCTGGGAGTGCAGAGCCGACTGGCTGTCAGCTCTGGCAGAGAAGGGAGCTGTTTACCAAGCGAGGCAGCTGGGCTGAGGTGAGATAAGATATAGGGATGCATCGAATAGCAGAGAGTCCTTCCTGCTGAGCTCAGACAGCTGGGATGGACGACCCAAGAGATCTTCTCGCACCAGGGACGGTGTGAATCCAGCATTTTATCTCCCCCGGCGTGCTGTCTCTTGGCCAACGGAACGCCGGGGGTTTCCAACCCCCAGCCTGAGGCTGGTCTGAGCCGGGCTGCTTCTGGGGAGAGAGTGCAGGGAGTTCTCAGCAGACTCAGCGCACCCCACAATCCTTTCTGTGCCTCCCCATGGCCCATCAGCCTCTAGCCAGATTCTTGCAGTGCCTTATTGAGGAGTTCCACCTGTTTAGCTTCACGAAGAGAAGGCTAAAGGGTGACTCGATCACAGTCTGTACTTACCCCAGGGCAAAGATGCAGGAAATACGGGACTCCTTTACACCTTGCTACTGACATCAGGATCTTTTCAGCTGCTGCTCAATGGAGTGAAGTGCCAGCTGTTTCCGGCTCACTGTCCCGCTCTCTTCCAGGGAGAGCTCTGGACGCAGGCTGGGCCATAGGATCACTCCCCCACTTTGGAAACGGGGTTACTTACAATGGGCTGCTCTAAGACAGTAAATAGGAGCCGCAGCATTAGTCTGGGGACCTGGCTCTTGGGTCCTCATTTCTTTCAGGGGAAGAGACTGAACTTTTGTGTACAGGTTATTTAATAGTTTTGTTTGAATAAAAGTGTTTTTCTTGTCCTTGGCTCCAACCCCCGCCCCCAAACCCCCAAATTGTTAATAATGGGCTCTTCAGTCTAACAGAGGAAGGTCTAACACAACCCAATGGCTGGAAGTTGAAGCTAGACAAATAGAGACTAGCAATAAGGTGTACATTATTAACAGCGAGAGTCATTAACCCCTGGAACAACTGAGTGAGGGTTGTGGTGGATTCTTCATTGCTGGCAATTTGCAAATCAAGATGGGTTTTTTTTCTAAAAGATCTGGGAGTTACCTTGGGGAGGTTCCAGGGCTCGTGCCATGCAGGAGGTCAGACTGGAGGATCACAATGGTTCCTTCTGGCCCTGAATCGATGACTCTCCTGCATCCCTAGTATGGTTCTCTGCCTTCTGAGCCAGGCACTGGGGTTGCTGGCTAGGCCAGACCCTGACGGTCTTGGGGATCTCACTTGGTGGCATCTTGGGACTCTCTTTGTTCCTTGTGTTGCTGCAGCTTCTCCGAGTGGGAGAGGCGATGCTCTGGGCACTGTGGGCACAGAGCTAGTCATCAGAAGGGTTGCCTGATTCTCAAACGTGTCCCATCCTCCATGGCCCGTTTTCCTGGGGAAGTGGGAGCTGGGTGGCGTCAAGCAGAGAGCGGGGAGGGAGGAACGGCAGCAGGCTTGACAGGCCCTGAGGTGCGGGGCAGGCAGGGAGGATGACTAGGGAGCCCTGCAGCCCCAGCTCAGACGGTCAGACCTTCCCCTGTGCCTGTGCGGAGCTGAGCCGGCCGCAGGACGGAGCCATATGCACCAATATATGGGCAGGGCACATCACTGCTCCCCTGGGGGGCAGAATGGGCTGCCCAAGTCACGGTCCCTTCCCCAGCTGCTCGTGGGGAGGTGCAGCGCTGCATTGCCCCTCTCGGGACCTGGAGCAAAGCTCTTGGCAGCAGAGATCTGTGTCTGCTCTCTGTTCAGTGGGGCGCGTGGGGGCTGGTACTGAACAGGCCACGGCCGACGTATCAGTGTGACCCTGCTGCCTGGGCACTGGTGCCTTCGTTTGTCTTTCTCACGGGCTTTCACTTGGGTCTTTGCCTCGTGCTGGGCCCAAGAGGCCCTGGCTCTGCCCCCACCTTACTCCACTGAAGCTAAAGGGGCAGCCCTCTTTAATGTGAGCAAGGGGGGCAGACTCCGACCCCCAGCCACTGGGTCATCCTCCCACTGGCTTCTGTCAGGACTGAATAAACAAACCTGTGTTAGGCCCTCAGGATTTGGCCTGTAATTCAGGAGAAAAGGTTTGCATAACTTCCAGATTTGGGAGGGCACTGGGGAACCTCTGCCGCCCCCCTTAAAGTTCACCCACTGCCAGAATAAACCCCCTAGCTTGAAAATACCCTGCAATTAACGATCCTCCCCCATTACCAGGCACAATAGAACAATTCATTGTTACTGATGCATGCAGCCCTCGCATTCCGATGGCTTTTTCAGATCTGAAGCTGCTGGTGTCTCCTCCAGGAATATGCGGGCTGCTCTGTTTCGGGACAAGGCTGTTTCTTGGGCCCAAGTTGTCTTCAGTTTAGTGACCCCAGAGATATTTGCAAGGGAACAGGTTCTTTCACTCTGTGGGGTTTCACTGCCTTTTTTCCAAGCAGCAAAAGCAGGAGCCTCTGTCCATGATGCCTAATCTGGTTACTGTGGATCACATCCATCTTGACAGAACGAGGAGCCATGGTCTCAAGTTGCAGTGCGGGAGGTCTAGGTTGGATATTAGGAAAAACTATTTCACGAGGAGGGTGGGGAAGCACTGGAATGGGTTCCCTAGGGAGGTGATGGAATCTCCTTCCTTTGAGGTGTTTAAGGCCCGGCTTGACAAAGCCCTGGCTGGGATGATTTAGTTGGGGATTGGTCCTGCTTTGAGCAGGGGATTGGACCAGATGACCCCTGAGGTCTCTTTCAACCCTAATATTCATGGTACCAAGATACTTTCTAGGTAGAAACATCTCCGGTGACATCCCAATTCTGCCATAGCAACCATTAGGGAAGACACAGCCAGGTGGCTTGAGGTAACAAAGAACAGACTGATGTATTTTTATTGAGTCACCAAGATTTTGCTTGCATGCAAATGTTACTGATAATATAAAAGCATGAAGGAAGAGAGCGTGGAAAATATTATAGGAGGCAGTGGAAGAATTGGCGCTGAATAGAGTGGGCCTGTTGGTCTTTTGGTTTACACCAGGGTAAATCAGGAGTAGCCCCACTGGTCCTGATTCCCCTTTTGCACACCCTGGTGTAAATCAGGAGTAACTCCACTGAGTAGCACAGGCATGAATCCAGCGTCAGGGAGCTCTGCGTGAGGCCCAATGATTTTCCAAGCACTCAAGTGTTTTCAGAGAGAAGGCAGGACGAGCCCAGGTGAGACTCGATCGGAGCAACAGTCTCAATTGCTCTGTAAAATGATTGATTGGGAGCCAATAAAGACAGCCCGTGAAGAAAGAAGGTAGCTGGGGTTGGGTAGTGACATGTGGCTGCGGGGCAGAGCCAGGGCCCACGGATTGCTTTCTTCCCCAACTCTGGAGGGCATCGTGCCCAGGACAGAACACGGTCATCTATTAACAATGTGCACCCACTGGAAAGAGGAATTCCATCCCAGTGCCATTAGTCCCCCATCCAGCACAAACCCGAGGCGATCCAGACTGGCGTGCTGTCCAGTGATAGCTGGCAGCTGAATGGGGAGCCGGGGAGATTTTCCACCCAATGCAGCAAAGCTGCCAGAAACCGTTAGCGTCATGGGCTAGCCTGGCACAGCATGGGGGCGAGTGGCCTAGCGTCATTCACAGGGACAAAGGCAGACCTCGGAGCTCCCTGACACACTTGGTCCTTGCTTGGTAGGTAGCCTGGAGGTTGGGAATATCCGCCTTAACCCTTTGAGTGCCGTTGCCCACACCCTGGTGGCCCCAGTGATACGGGAGTGGGAGGAGGTGGGTTGGGAGGTGGCGGTTACCAGCAGAGGAAACAGGACAGCTTTGGTAAATGGAGTAAGGGCCAAATTCTCCTCCCCAAGCCCCTCCCCACAGGGCGGCCCTCACTCCATCCCGGAACACTGGGCCCTGTTCCATGCACAGGTCCAGTGTAGATTATGCAACAAAGGCAGTCCGTGTGCATCGGAGGGGAGGGAGCGACCATCTGTCTGTAACAATCTGCTCAAGCGTGGAGGGTGCAGGTACCGTCAGGAAATGGGGGAGGTCTGGTTTGGTGCATTTTCTCCTCTGGAAATCACAACCGACATCCATCCCAGTTGTTCTGCCTTCCTGTCCATTCCATGCCTCTCTCTCCTCCCCAGTGCACACGAGTTCCTCCCAGTGGGCTCCCGTCAGCAATCCTCTCCCCATGGTGGGGGGCAGGTCCCCAGGCAGCTTCTGCTTCTTCTTTTAATGCTCTGAGCTAGCAGGGAGCCCTAGGGGAAGCAGTTGAACGCTGACGCCCCCCTCCTTGGTTCTGCCTGGTTTCACAGGCCGCCAGACTCTTCACCGGTAGAAGCAGCTGGAACAAGAGGAGCAGCCAGCTGCTCTAGCCCATGCTAGGATGATAGTTAACATAGTACAGTGCCGGCTTCCCAAACGGGTTCACAGAAACGACCAGCGCATGTGTCAGTCTGGCCTCCAGGCTGAGGCTGTCCTAGCCCGCAGGGCAGCCCCTTCCTCTTCAGGGATCCAACTCCCATTCTCCCTTCCCTGCGTCCCACATTCCCCCCAGCTCAGAGCACAGCCTCCCTGCCAAGCCAGCTGGCCTGAGAGACCCAGCCAGGCCAGCACTTCTCACAGCCCAGAGCTCAGCCTTGCCACCCAACCACGTGGACTCCAGCAGGCATCCTCTGAAACCAGCAGCAGCATCCCTGCCATCCCAGCATGCGAAGGAACCCTGGAACAACAGCCTGGAGATGGCAGCCAGGGTTCTGCAAGGCCCCGATTCAGTGAGGTGTTCAGCCCCTGATTGCAGCTGGAGATGAGGGTGCGCTACATCTCCCAGGAAGCCCTCAGCACCTCCTGGCCTTTGGCCCAAAATCCATCACAGCTCTTCTCAAATTCCGTCCTCACAGAGCTACTTTCACTGCCCTCTGTGCAGCCTCCTGACTGCATCCCTGCATTAGATCAGCCTCTGCAGCAGCTTGTCTGCGAGCTGCTCCTCTTTGCTAGGATCTGCACAGGGCCCCGCATCTCCTAGGATTTCCCCATCCCTCTCTGACCTGCTGAGAGTCACTTTCTACCCATACTGGGAAGCTTTACCAGCAGCCATGATTGGGTCTTTAAGACCCCTAACTAGAATCACCTGTTTCCATCCAGTGCCCTTAACTGCAGGCAGGTTAATGAATAACTTCCCTGCAATCCCTCTGCAGTTATCACTGAGACAGAAGTTGGGCTGACCTCCAACCCACGGGGTCACTTCTGAGCCTATCCCAAATCTCCCAAGCTGTTTGGTTCCCCGCTCCCCTTACCGAGAAATGCCTCGAGTGACTGTGATCCGGGCTTCCCGGAAAATCTGACTTTCAGCCTGAGACGAAGCAGGAGAGTATTCAGCCCAAAAGGAGCCAGCCTGAGAAAGTTGGGAGTGAAGATGCTCTAAGGGCACCTGAGTCAAAACCTTAATTGTAGCTTTTGCTGCGTGCTCTTCCAGCTAGGAGGAGGGTAGTTAAAACACTGTATGGGGACCCAAAAGATCTGGATTCAGGTCCTTCCTCTGCCAAACGCTTCCTGTGTGACATTAAATAAGTCACATGAGGCCAGAGGGAGTGCTCCCTAGTTGGTAGAGCACTGGACTGTATTCCTGCCACTGGCCAGCGAGGTGATATTGGGCTGGTCACTGCCCCACCCTAGGCCTCAGTTTCCCCATACCTTCTTGGTAAAGTGCTTTGAGATCTGCTGATGGTATGATTAGCATTCAAGGGCTAAGCATCGTTCTTTGTGACACTTCAAAGGAGCTCAACGTGTACCCAATGCTCTGAGCTTGACTGAAAATCCAGCCACAATAGTGGGTGCTGGGCACATGGAAAGCTGGCCTTGAATCTCTCTGGGTCTCAGTTCCCTAGCTGCAAAATGAGGTAGTAACCTTTTCTTTCTCCTGCCCCCCACGTCTCTTGTCTATGCACCCTGTCAGCTCTCAGTCTGTGTATGTACAGCGCCTTGCACCAGGGAGCCCTGGTCTCGGTTGGGAGCTGCAGGCACTGCTGCGATAACACCTGCTGCCAGGGTATAATCACTGGCCGTTAATGAATGCTGAATTCCATGGGCATTGCAGGCTTTAACCAGTCCCTGATTAAACACTGGGATTGTATCTCAACAAGATCCTGATTCACTCAAGCAGTGCGAATAGATACATTTATGCTGCCTTTCCCCCCAGATTCCCCAGTGCCTGCATCTACCCTGTCCTTTCTCTGGAAGGCCCCTGCCCAGTTCCAGAGGGGCAAGAGATTTTCTGTTTCTGGTGCTGAGAATCTTGGTGGGAAATGTGACCTGCAAAGGAAATGCAGGGTGGGGGAGTGAGGGTCAGAGCGGTCCATGTGTGACATTGTATGCAAACTGGGCCTTGTCCCATTAGAGACCTGATTCAGCCAGAAGGGGAGACATGCTTTTGCTGACTGTTTGGAAGTCCTTTGATTTTGGTTTTGGTTAACACTTATTTTACTCAAATGCTTGATGAACAGTTTTGGAGGAAAGATCTCCTGGCTAAAGATCCGGCTGCCCTGCGGTGTCAATGAAAGGGTGAGAGCCTCACCACCGCGCTCTGGCCCCTCAGTAATGCCTCCAGCAGAATTTAACGTACCCTATATTCTAAAATGTAACCACATACTGCGTCTTTCAACAAAAAAAAAAATCCTTTTTTATACGACGAAAAGAGAGAAAATCTGACACCAGCCCCTTTCCCCTTTGCGAGTCACCTTTAAAAAGAGCACGTTCCAATGCTCTGCGTTCCTTGAGATCTCCCCTGGCAGAGGCTCACTTCCGGTGTACACCATTGCTTCCTTCTCTCATCGGACTGATTTGCCTCTGGACCTGGGGAGTTTTCTCCCAGTGTATCTCTTACTTATTACCTATTCTGCTTTTAGCCAACATTCCCTGCTCATGGAATTCCCTTCCTGTGGCGGGAGATGGTCCCTTTTTGGGTCATTTCAAGGCTGGACTTCGAATATATGGTTTTCCAGCTTATCCCGCCCGTCATGTGTTTTAGCTGAGAGTGACTGTGGTGCTTTCTCAGGGCATCCAGAACCCTAAGCCACCCTGTTCTTCTGCCTTAGCAAAAGAGGGGTTTATTGGTGCTGGTCTGTGTGGAAACTCCCAGCCACGACAGGCTGCTAGCCAGCAAAACAAACTCCTTAGGGCTCTGCCAGTCCTAAGTGGCCATCCAGCCCCTCTCACTGGCTACCAACAGAAATACCAAGTCCGCGGTGTCCAAAGAGACAGAGCACACCCCCGCCAAGGCTGCACACACCTCACTGTGATATAATAGCACACAGATAAACTTAGTCTGGGTTAATTATAAATTCATTAAAAAAGAACAGAGCTTGAAGTGATACCACGCAGAGAGAAGAGACGGAAAAGGGTTGCAAATAAAACACTCTTCGAATCATCTACATCCAACCATAGCAGGCTCTCAGCTTTGTCTAAAGCAGTTTTCTCACCTATAGCTACTTCTCAGTGTCCCCGACCCATCTGGTTAGGGATCCACCATTCATAGATACAGAGAGCGCTGACCACTTTGGTCCCCCAGTGATGGATAACAAGATGCAATTTTGCTTCTCCGTCTATTCCCCAAAGTTTGTCATCTTTGTCTCAAGAATCAGGCCGACCCCTCCAGCGTTCAGACTGCTGGGTGTCCTCTGAAGTGCTGGCACCATGCTATTTCCTCATTGCATGTTTATCTCAGATGCCAAAGAAGTGCCCATTGTCTCTGACATCCCCGTGCTCACTTGACATTAGAGACACTGGCAAACTGGCAAATCGACGTCCTTTTGTCTAGGGCAAACTCCTTTATCGACTCTGCCTCCGAAACATCTATTAGCGTACATAACTCTTTACACGCTGCGTGTTACATACATCGCACCATGATATTAAAGACCCATGTCACCAGATTTCATTTGATACGTCACACGATGCTCTTTACAGATAAATATCATGACAGCAGTGTGTTAGGTGTAGTGAGTGTGTCAGGCCTGAGAGGAGTTACAGAACAGTGGCCCCTCTGCCAGCTGGCACTGAGGGGCTCTTAGGGTCACAGTGCCTTGCAAGTGAAACGATTCCATTACAAAGCCCCTGGCCCCCCATTGAGGAAATGTTACAGAACAGATTCAGCAGCACCCACTAACGATCCCATGTGCTTTCCCTGCCTTTCCTTTTCCTGCCATTGCTGCTAACCAAAATAATACATAGATCAAAGCTTTCGCCTTTGTAACCAGGCTCTCTGGCCTGACCACCCCCAACCCCACCCCCAATCCAGAGTTTGGGCCAGATTCTGCTCCCGTTGAGGCATCTAAGCCAGGGTCATGTTTTCAAGATTCAGCACATTGGGTGCTGAGCTTTTTTGAAAAAAATCTGGCCAAGGGCGGTCACAACGGGAGCTACTGGGTGATGCGAACTTTTGAAAATCAGCCCTTATTTACGTGCCTAAATGGGAGCTGAGTCCTCTGAAAATCAGACCCCAAAATAAGGGCTAAAAATGCCGCTTTCATCAAAATCAGAAAAACATCTCAATTTTTGATGGTTGTTTTTGGGGTCAGCATCTGGGGGGGGCAACTTAGGGTGAGCACCTGAGGAGCAGTGTAGAGGCAGCTACACTGTGGGGCAGAGGTGATTTAGGTGCATCACCTGAAGATTCTTTAAGGTTAGCATCCAAAGAGTTGTGTAGGGTGAGGACATGGGAGAGTTTTGGGGAGCATGTGGGGAGAGCTCTAGGGCGTCAGGGAGAAATTTGGGGTGCTGATGTGGGCAGGAGAGTCTTAGGCTGAACATAAGGATAACAGGACTCACTGAGTCACAGCACAAAAGGCACCAGCTGGTGAGCACACGTTCCCCAGGGATGATGATCCTTGGAGTGTGACTAGGGTGCAAACCAGGCAGCAACGTCCTGCCTGAGTCTGCAGATAGCCTGAAACAATAGCTCAAACTTGCTGCCCTAGGGTACCCCTGCTGAGGGCACCCCAGCACGCAAATGTGGGTGGGACTAGGAGGCATGTGGGCCATACCACAGGGAGCTGGCATTTAGGGAGTGATGGACTGTAGCATAGGTTGGAGTTGGTCAGCTGGAGATTGGGGGGGCAGCCCCATAGGCTGGGGTAGAGGAGCTGTGAGTTGGCACTGTGCGGGTGGCATTGCAGGTTTGGCATGGGAGCCATGACTGGAGGACCTTCCTTCAGGCTTGATGTGTACGCACACGGGCTCGTTGGGGGGAAACCAGAAACGGGATGGCAGGGGCTGTGTAGCGGAACCAGGCCATGGTATGGGGCAGGGAGCCAGGCTGTGGGATGGTGGGGGCTGCATTGCCAGCTTGGTAGAGGAGCTGGCGCTGGATGGGGCATGCAGGAGGCAGAGATATCTGGAGGCTCTCAACAACTCTAGACAGGCTGTGAAGGATTCTCTCCTTGTGTGACGGATGTGTTCTTGGAGCCCTGCTCTGCCCTTGCTGTCTGGGGATTTATGGCGCATGGAAGGGAAGGTAGTGATATTTTTAAAGGAAAGGAAATTTGCATATGCACATTTTAAAGAAAGGTTGTCTGGCAGGCTAGGAGGAAACACCTTTGTAGCCGAGTCCTTAAATTGTACCTGCCAAACCCCATCACAAAGACCGATCTGCACAGACAGGAGGGCTGGTGCTTTGGAAGGAAACCACAGCACTTGCTGTTGTAGATGGGAGTCAGAAGCTCTATAGACAAACAGCTGGAGTGCAAAGCCTGCCAGCCTGAAAGGCATGCTCTCTGGAGGAGCTGGGCAGTGCAGAGGGGAGCGTGTTTCTTTCTCTGTAGGGCTGGTAGCATAGGCACTGACTCTGTGGGTGCTCCGGGGCTCAAGCACCCACGGAAGAAAAACAGGGGGTGCTCAGCACCCACTAGCCACAGTGGTTCCAGCCCCAGCACTGGCCGCAGGGTGGGGGAGAGCCGTGCCGAATGTCACACAGTGAGCGGAGGATAGAATCCAGGGGGCAGATTTTTGGAAGAGCTCAGCCCCCTGGGAGTTTTGAAAAGCAAAGCTCCAGTTGAGGGTGCTGCGCCTTTAAAAACCGAGCTCCAGGTTTCCAGACCTTTGCTCTCAGCACTGCCTTCCTGCCTAGCTGATTAGTCCTTGAAGCACAGGCAATCCCAGACCGCTCGGATTTTCACCCGTGGTGTCAGGTGGATGGCAATGGAAAGTTCCCTTGAGCCCCTTCAGTGTCATGGTGTTGAATCGGAAACAGCAGGTAGGACAGGCTGTCTGGTCACCAACCCAGTGCGCACCACTGATCTCTGGTACATTACTCAGCTGAAAGCATCCCCTGTGGAAATAGCAGGGGCACTGCTCCACCCCGTTGCACCCGGCGAACAGCATTTGAGTGTAGACTGGTTAGATGAGCTGGACGGGAAGGTCACTCCGACTGGAGGTACGGCAGGGCCCTGCTTTCCAGTTTGTCTAGCCACCAGGCCTCTGAGCAGTGTCAGCAGTCCTCTGTGACCCACACTTCGGCGCGGGTGTCTTCCAAAAGAATTAAATGCACCCGGACAGTGACCTAGGAAACAGACAAACGTTCCTCGCGTTAGCAGGAGACAAGTGATGCATCCCGGGGCTGAAAATCATCAGGCAACTCAGCCACGGCAGCATTGCCAACTCACGTGATCTTTGGTGCTTTTCTGAAAGCCCTGGCTGCTGGAGTCAGCTGGTTACAGGAGGATCTCAGCTTTCCTTTCAAAATAAAGTCAATTTCCAGCCTTCGAGGTCACGGAGGAAAGCTGGAAAATGTGACCCCTAAAGGCTTAAAACCCAGAAGGTGAATCACAGGAACCCAGTATTTATTATTGCTTCCCCTTTGGCCTGGGTAGATGACCAAACCTCAGGGCCTTGCAGGGCTGTTTCCATCCGGATCAGACGTTGACCATATGCGGGCTCAGAGTCTCTCTCCCAGCTCCTTCAGGCTTTCTGCTCCGTCACACTCAGCCTGCGCACAGGCTTCTAGTGTCTGCACTGGAAACCCCTCAGTCCGTACAGCTTAGCTCTGCCATGCCATGTGGCCTGTTGCTTTGGGCAGTTGCTCTCAAAGTCTGCAGCTGTCTTTACTACATTACGGGGCTTAATAGCGCCTTCCATTGAGCCTAAAAGAAGGTGCTTAGCACCCTCTGGCTTTAACGAGATCTGGGATTGTCTTTGGATCTGAGACCCATTAGCACCTTTCAGCATAACCCTGTTAAAATCTCAAGAGTTTGAAGCCAATCTCGTGATTTTTAGGGGCCCATTTCATGGCTTCTGAATTGTTGGGACTGGCTATACAAACATTGCTGGGTAAGAACTGGAACGTACTGATACAAGCGGTTGTGTTTAAAAATTTCTCTCTTTCCTTGAGATCACTAACAAAGTCTTATCTCTGTGTTTGCTGCATTCTCCGCACCGGGTACAGGAGACCTCAAACGCAGAGGTGAAGATTCTAGTTATCGAGGGCAAAACTGGAAATAGAACCACGGCAGCGAAAGGAATGTCGCTGTTCAAGTCAGCAGCAATCACAGGCGCAGAAATGCTGTAGGATCCCGGACGGCATCAAAAGGTTATTAATTATGGGGGAATTATTCTCCCATTGCATAAAGCCATAGTAGGCAGGTCTATACTAGAGAATTTGGCATTGCAAACGCCTGCCACACTTGTATCCCTGGGTGCAATCCAAGCCTCAGTGAAATCGATGCCTCAGCTCCCATTGCCTTCCATGGGGCCAGGATTTCATCCCTTGTGGTCACACACCGAAGGGCCGGCGATGGTGCGTAAGCTTCGCCAACAAGCACTGTTGCAACTTCATTTGTTCTGAGCCAAGTTCCCCACCCGTTGTGTCTTCGCCTGGGCGGTGGACTGGTGCAATGTTACTGGGCCTCCCCAGTGCGGTCCCCCGATGCCTGACACCCCACCCCCCTCCGCCGTGCCCCCCACCAGGCGTGGCGTGGCAAGACCCAGCCTGCTTTAGAAATATTGGGAGGCATGCAATTCTTTCCCAGGGAATGGTGGGAGAATTTTTCTGTCCTTTCTGAGCACCTGGGGGGCACTGTGGGAAGGCATTGGAGGCATTGCTGTTAAAAGCAGCCCGCACTTGAGTTAAGGGGTTTTGTCAGTGTGGACGGGACTCACGTTAGGGGCAATTTTGCAAGCCTTAAACCAGCTCAGAGCCAGACATTAGAATCTTAGCGTTGCAGTCTCACCTCCTGTGTAACACAGGCCACCGACATCACCCGGCACCCGCACACTACACCCAACAACCAGAATGAGACCAAAGCATTACAGCCCTCAGGAGACAAAGCAACTGTGCATGACAGGCAGGGAACAGGAGAGACCAACCTGCCACCAGTGTCCCAATGGCAGGGAATTGATTCGGTGGGATAGGCCCAGATGATCCCAGCAGCACCCTGCGCTCTAGGCTGCAAAGGAAGGTGAAACCCCCTAAAGGCCCTGTCAGTCTGACCCGGGGAAAATTCCTACCTGTTAGGGTTGCCAACTGTCTTATCGCACAAACCCAAACGCCCTGGTCCCCCCCACCCCCCGCCCCTGCCCTGCAGCCCCGCCCCCACTCATTCCTTCCCCCATCCCTCCGTCACTTGCTCTCCACCACCCTCACTCACTTTCACCGGGCTGGGGCAGGGGGTAGGGATGCAGGAGGGGGTGCTGGGTCTGGGCTGTGGGGGTGGGGCGGAGGAGTTCCGAGTGTGGGAGGGGACTCCTGGCTGAGCCTGGGGCAGGAGGTTGGGGTGCAGGAGAGAGTGTGGGGTGCAAGCTCTGCGAAGGAGTTTGGGTGCGGGAGGGGGCTCAGGGCTGGGGCAGGAGGGGTTGAGGGATGCATGCTCTGACCGGGTGGTGCTTACCTCAGGTGACTCCTGGAAGTGACTGGCACATTTGGCTCCTAGGCTCAGGGGCAGATCCTGCCTGCAGGCACTTCCCCCACAGCTCCCATTGGCTGCGGTTCCTGGCCAATGGGAGCTGCGGAGTCGGCGCTTAGGGCGGGGGCAACACCGGACTTTTAGCAGCCTAAAATCTCCTGCATTGGTTTCAGTAGCCTCCGGGAGATTGAGGCGATTCCAGGAGACTCCCAACCAATCCGGGAGGGTTGAGAACCCTACTTCCTGACCCCAAACCCACTGGCAGGGCCCATTCAGGCTTGCTCCAAAACACGATTACACCCCCATCTGTATCATTCACTCTCTACCCAACCTCTGCACAAAAGGAGGGGAAGAGACGTTCCGCCCTTCCCAGCAGGCCTCCCAAATGAGGCCAAGCGAACCCGACCGACGCCTGCAGTAAGTAAACAAGGGCTGAATAGCCGCGGATGCTGACTGCACATCAACAATGGAGCCACCTCCCCTTGCCCCGCTCTAATTGGCCTCTCCCCCGCTTTTCACGATTCTCTCTTCCAAACACATCGGATGTTACTCAACCCCGGGATTGTTCTGCCAGGACAGACAGACGAGTTCCCGAGACAATAGACAATGACTGGGCAAGGGAGAAGGAAGATTTATCGCCCCGAGCCAATCTTTGCCTTCGTTGTCCTCCTGTCCCTTTTCAGCAATAGCAACGGAGCTATAGGCAGGGGCAGGGTGAGTCCCAAGCTGGGGGTATTTGCATCCAAGCCAGTGTTTTTCTACCTGGTCAGCTTGGCCACCCCTTATTCAAAGTCAAAAATGTTCATAACTCTGACAGATGAGGCAAAGTCTTGCAATACCCCAGACAAACCTTCCTGAAGGAAGTTAAACCTTGTTAAGTTTAAGACTTTGTCTACACGGGAGACCTTATAGCGACACAGCTGTCCCTCTGCAGCTGTGCTGTGTAAGGTCTCCCGTGTAACTGCTCTATGCCAGTGGGAGAGAGCTCTCCTGCCGGCATAATTAAACCACCCGCAACGAGCGGCATCTCCCGTTGACGTAGCGCTGTGCACACCGGCACTTTTGTGGCTGAAACTTATGTCGGTCGGGGGGTGTTTTTTTCACACCCCTGACCGACAAAAGTTTTGCCGACAAAAGGCTAGTGTAGACGAAGCCTAAGGTTCATGGTGTTAAAAACGCAAATGATTCTGTACTACTGTGGGATTGTCAGTAATGTCTCTAGGGGAGAGATATGACTCATGGAAACCCTGGGAAGAGGTAAAAGTGTTCAACGGACTCCTTTAAACAATGTCGCTCCCCCGCCCCAGTTGTGCAAAAACCCAGCCTTTTGAAGCTTCACTCTGAGGAGGGGACTGTCGTCTGGCTGATTACCTGTTCTCGGTCGCTGGAGATCAAAGCCCCACACTGCAGAAAGCAGTGACTCACAGATTTGTGGGGGTTCTCGTCCTGAGCAAAAGGTGTTATGACCCAGTAACCACAGGAAAAAACCCGTGTGGGCTCTGAAGGTCTGTTCACCAGCCAGAGCCTTTACTGGAGGTGGGGTGATCGCTGCATGCGTGGAGGTTCTTTTATTGGGTTGAATATGTATTTTTCTGTGACGCTTTTACCTTAGGAATAAATGTGCTTGTTTAAAAAGAGCTGTGTGGTAGGACTGTGGGCAATTACGCTGTTTCTAGCCTCCGGGAAGGCGACGCTGGCTGGCTTTGGCAGTATGACTTGCTGCGGAATTCACTGTGTAGGCAGGGGACCGTGCAGCCTGGAAAAACCCCAGTCAGGAGGGAGAGGAGGCACGTCTCTGTCCCAGGGAGGAGATGGTTGAGGAGCTGGAAGCCTGGGGTGTAGGGTTGCCACATTTCTAATTCTGGTAACCAGACCCCCGAGGCCCCGCCCCTGCCCCGCCTCTTCTCCCCATGGCCCCGTCCCTGTTCCACCTCCCCTGCAAAGGCTCTGCTCCAATCCACCTTTTCCCTTGAGGCCCCGCTCCCAACACTCACTCCTCTTCCCCCCCCCGCCCCCACACACTCACTGGATCGTCTCCACCTCCCTCCCCTCCAGCAGCTGGAGTGCCTCTGCTCTGGGGCTGGGTCGGGAGCTGCTGCAGCCTGACAAGGAACCTGCCTGCAGGTAGGAGGCATACCCAGCTGATCGGGCTGGCACCGGTGGCTCCCCCCACCCTGTGTTAGCCAGGCTTTTGGTGTCCGGTCAGCACATCTGACTGGACATTGCCAAGTCCCCTTTTCAATCGGACTTTCCGGTCGAAAACTGGGCACCTGGCAACCCTCAATGGCACCTGGACACAGACGTCAAAAACCAGACTGTCCAGATAAAATCCAGACGGGTGGCAACCCTACTGGGTGGGTGTCCTTGCTGGACCACGCAAGGGCAATACAAATGCAGTTGCTCTGAACTTTGACAATGACCCTCTTACAATCTCAGAACTGTAAACAGTTACCTCTGAGAACTCCTGGAGGAGGGTGAGATCCCAGAGGACTGAAACACAGTACCCATCTTTACAAAGGGGAACAAAGAGGACCCTGGGAACTAGGGGTTACAGTGGACAAGAAGCTGACTATGAGTCAACAGTGTGCCCTTGTTGCCAAGAAGGCTAACGGCATTTTGGGCTGTATAACTAGGGACATTGCCAGCAGATCGAGGGACGTGATTGTTCCCCTCTATTCGACATTGGTGAGGCCTCATCTGGAGTACTGTGTCCAGTTTTGGGCCCCACACTATAAGAAGGATGTGGAAAAATTGGAATGCATCCAGCAGAGGGCAACAAAAATGATTAGGGGACTGGAACACATGACTTATGAGGAGAGGCTGAGGGAACTGGGATCGTTTAGTCTGCGGAAGAGAAGAATGAGGGGGGATTTGATAGCAGCCTTCAACTACCTGAAAGGGGGTTCCAAAGAGGATGGCTCTAGACTGTTCTCAGTGGTAGCAGATGACAGAACGAGGAGTAATGGACTCAAGTTGCAGTGGGGGAGGTCTAGGTTGGATATTAGGAAAAACTTTTTCAGTAGGAGGGTGGTGAAGCACTGGAGTGCGTTACCTAGGGAGGTGGTGGAATCTCCTTCCTTTGAGGTTTTTAAGGTCAGGTTTGACAAAGCCCTGGGTGGGATGATTTAGTTGGGGATTGGTCCTGCTTTGAGCAGGGGGTGGGACTAGATGACCTCCTGAGGTCCCTTCCAACCCTGATATTCTATGATTCTATGATTCTATGAACTATAGAGCAGTTAGTCCAACTTTGGTAGCTGGAAAGATCCCCAGAACAAATGACTAAACAATCAGTTTGTAAGCACTTAGGGGATAATAGAGTTATAAGGAACAGCCAGCGTAGATTGGACAACAACAAATCATGCCAATCCAACCTAATTTCCTTCTTCGACAGGGTTACTGGCTTTGTGGATGGGGGTGGGGAGCAGTAGACATGAGATTGCTTGATTTTAGCAAGGCTTTTGACTCAGTCCCCCATGACAGTCTCATAAGGAAACTAGGGAAATGTGGTCTAAATTAAGTTACTATAAGGTGGGTGCACAAATGGTTGAAGACAGTACTCAAAGAGTAATCAGTAGTTTACTGTCAAACTGGGAGTATGTATCTAGTGAGTCCTGCAGGAGTCTGGTACTATTCAATATTTTCATTAATGACTTGGACAGTGGAGTGGAGAGTGTGTATATGAAACCTGTGGATTACAGCTAGCTGAGAGGGGTTGCTAACACTTTGGAGGACAGGATTAGAATTCAAAATGACCTTGGATAAATTGGGGGATTGGTCTGAAATCAACAAGATGAAATTCAATAAAGACAAATGCAAAGTACTACACTTAAGAAGGAAAAAGGAAATGAACAACTACATAGTGTGGAATAGCTGCCTTCAGTGGTTGTACTAATGAAAGGGATCTGGGGTAATAGTAGATTACAAATTGAATATGAGTCAACAGTGTGATGCAATTGCTAATACCACTTTGGGGTGTGTTAACCAGAGAGGTGTGTATAAGACATGGAAGGTGAGCTCCATCTGGGGTACTGTGTTCAGTTCTGGGTCCCACACTTTAAGAACTATGTAGACAAATTGGAGAGAGTCCAGAGGAGAACAACCAAAATGCTAAAAGGTTTAGAAACCCTGGCCTGTGAGGAACGGTTAAAAAAAATGGAGTCTGTTTAGTCTTAAGAAAAGAAGATGGAGGGGGAACCGGATAACAGCCTTCGAATATGTGAAGGGCTGTTATAAAGAGGACGATGATCAGTTCTTCTCCTTGTCCACTGAAGGTAGGACAAGAAATAATGGGCTTAATCAGCAGCCAGGGAGATTGAGGATAGATAGTAGGGAAACCTGCCTAACTCTAAGGGGAGTTAAGCTCTGGAGCAGGCTCCCAAGGGAGGTTGTGGAATCCCCGTCACTGGAGGTTTTTAAGAGCAGGTTGGATACACACCTGTCAGGGACAGTCTAGGTTTACTTGGTCCTGCCTCAGCCCAGGGGGCTGGACTTGATGACCTCCCGAGGTGCCATCCAGCCCCACATTTCTATGGTACATCTACTATAAAAGTCAGACTATAAAATCGTGTATGTGTGTGGGTGCTTCAAGCGGGTGGCAGAGAACACTTGACTTTGACAGGTGAGGGTGCGTGGGTGGTGGGGGAGTGAGATTTGCTTTGCTTTAAATGACCCCCTCCCGCCCCCAGGGGTCATTACTCTCCCATTAGGAAACAGTGTCTGTCTCATTTATAATGACACTTGCATGTCCCTCAATCCCTGGGACACAAACCCACCCTCTGGGAGTCACAATGTGTCCACACTAGAAAGATGTCCCACTTTAACTCTACCGGGATAGGTACATAGGTACAAGATGTCCTAGTGAGAGCAGGAAGGGATGCAGATTCTTGTCCCATTACATTACATGTTTCCCAGTTGCATGAAGATTTGATTTGCTTGTGCTTTGGTTACCCCTGGTAACCTGGACTCTGTGTGGCACCTTTTTGCATATGCTGCTGTTTTCCTGATTGCCCAGTTCAGTGGAGGGACAGCCAGTGCCCTCCCATACAAGGGGACAGCCCAGTGCCCTCCCATACAAGGGGCAAGTTTTTCAATTCCTGCCTTTACGTGGATGGGGAGGGGGAATGGCAGCCGGTTTCTTGTAGGACCAGAGCAACAGAAAGGGTTAGTCCGCCCCTGTATCTAAGTCATCATAGGACCTGTCAGACCAGAGCAGACCATCTAGTTCAATATCACAGTGCCCAGGAAAGATGCAAGTGGGCAATTCTGGAATAACCTGCCCCTAGGAGAACTTTCTTCCCAAGCCCAGGCAGCTAGTGGTTGACTCACGCCATGCCGCAGGAGGGTGGAAACTATTTGGGGACAGGTTGAACACTACAGCAACCAAATCCGTGTTCCATCCAGACACCTGGCAAGCCTGTTCTCCATATCCGTCAGTGTGGAGTGCCAGCTCTATCCAAACCCGTTCTCACCTTGGAGCGAATGGTTGCTTTGCATTCCGGCTTGAGTGCGTTCAACGGATTTCAACCCCACGTTGTTACGGATTTGTTCCTGCTCTGGCTCGGAACACAAGGTCTCGGAGACAAGCGTGTTGAAAGGCAAGGTCCTGGCCCTGTCTCAGTTTCTAAGCAGGTGTCAGCTTATGACAGAATTTTCTCCTCTCGGGGCCACAGTTCTGCAGGTGTCTTATGATTGCCGAAGCTGGCTCATGTACACACAGATTGGGTTGGGCCACTCTTCAGATTGTGGGCACCTCTGCACAGAGCTGGCCCTGAGGCCTCCATGCTGATCCTGGAGTTCCACGTGCTAATGCCTAGAACTAGAGTGACCAGATGTCCCGTTTTTAAAGGGACAGTCCTGTTTTTTGGGACTTTTTCTTATATAGGCGCCTATTACCCCCCACCCCCTGTCCTGTTTTTTCACAGTTGCTATCTGGTCACCCTACCTAGAACCATCTCTACCTGGTTGGTTTTCATTGGAGGGATTGAGTCTGTGGACGAAACAAAATGCTATGAGCCAGTCATGGAAGTAACGACAAAGTAAGGTATTAAAGAGGAGGGAGTTCTGAGGTGCCTTTGGTACAAAGGCCAGCCCTCTGTCCCAGAACTGGCTTGCAGGAAACACCATCTGGCTGAGCCGCTGCTCCACCACCAAGAAATTCTTCTGCTCTTTGCAGCAGGAGTAAAGTGATGAAGATGAATTAGAGAGCTGATGCTGTTGCAAGCAGCCACGCTGGCATGACAGTGTGTCTGAACAGCTGTGCTCGACAGGGTGGGTGGAACGTACAGACCCAGCATGTCGATCTGCCTTGCAGCTGATGGCTTTGTCTCTCCCACCTCCTCTTCGGGTCCTGCAGGGGTTGGACCTGGCTTAGCTTGCGGTTTAGAATCTGTCGTTTACTCCTTTACACCTTGACTGAGTGCTTAGGTTCCCAGCCTGGGTCTTGTAACCTCTGGGTTCAAATCTGCCACAGACCTCCTCTGGGACCTGGGGCAAATCACTTAAGGCCGGGTTTTTAAAGGTATTTAGGCACCTGTCAGAGGGTGGCTGACCCTTGAAAGGGAGATGAGGCTCGGCCCCACCTGTGACACAGCCAACTCTCCTCCCCCAGGTGGGGAAAATGAAGGTCATGTGACCCAAGCAGGTCTCTAGCTCATCTCGCCCTGGGAAGAAAGGGGAAGTGGTGGCTGCAGGAAGGCTGTGGGGAGCCAGAGGGGAGCACAGGGCAGGCAGAGGCCTGTGGAAGATGCCAGGTAGGAAGGCCTGGGAGTGCCTACTTGGGAAAAAGCAGGGTGCCACCCAAAGGGGGTCAGCAGACAGATGGAAAGGAGTCTGTGAAGGGCTGGAAGCTGAGTCCTGAGGGTGGGCAGCAGAGTTAGAGGGAGACGATAGACCCCCACGGGAAGGAGGGGCTCGGCCCAGTTTGCGACTGGGGCTAAGACTTTGTGTTTTGTTTTGAGCATGGGCTGAGGAGCTCTGTTCCCCCAGAATGGGTGGGTATTTGTTAAGGACTTAGCCACAGGGCCAAGGCACTGCTGCCGCCAGACCAGGCTGTGGAGTTTGCAGGAGCCCAGAGGAGGGGGGAAACTGAGGCAAGGCTGTGGCAGAGCCACCAAAAAGCACAAGGGGGTGCTCTGGAGGTGACTGCCCTGTTTCTTCACCTAACTCCCACTGACTGAAGCTAAATACCCAGAGACACAGAGTTGCAGGTTTTTCAAGGCATGTCTACACTGCGCACTGAGACCCAGGCCCGAGCATCCACACTGCATTGTAAACCTGGGTTTCCAGTTGCTGGCCCTGGGCCTCACAACCTTCTGACTCAGGTCTGCAGCTTGACCCGTATCCATGCTGCAAACCGACAGGGCTTGACCCGAGTTGCAGTGGGACTCAGGTTCTGGCCCTCAAAGCTGACGTGTGTGATTCCTCGCCCAGGGGGCATCCAGAGCCTACGCCCAGCCAAACAGCACGTGGGTGGCTCTGCTGGAGGGACACATGCACAAACCAGACAATCCTCCCAAGTTGCAGTAGTCAGAGCTCAGGCTGGATTTCCAATCCTGTTCCCCTGTAGGTCAGGGGGACGAAGCGGAGCCCCACTCTGTAACCCAGCTCGCAGACATCAGGCTCGGAGCAGACGTTTCACTCAGAATTCCTTTGGTATCCGCGGAACGAGGGATCCAATTTGGACGTTTAAGTAAATAATTAAAAGTTTATTGAAGCTCTCGAGTCATAAAAAGAACGGGCGAGTTCCAACAGCCGCACCTACGCGTGCAAAGAGGTAGCATCTGACGTGCAAAACAAGGCCTGAGCTAGCATTAAGGAATAGTTATAATGTCTGCCGTGGCCACTAACACAGACGCCCGCAGGCAGGAGGTAGCAGATATGTCTGGAATCCGTATAACATTGTCTCAATGGTTTGCTTTCGGGGGCGGTGGCGGGGGGGCCGGGGGGTTGGTTTTGCAGCACAGATTCCTATGGAAATGAATGTGGTTCTCCAAGTCCGGTTTGCAAGGAGAGTTCACGTTGCCCTCTATTGCCAAGCTGGAGGAGAATTCGGCTTGTGCAGGGAGAGTTTCTGTTCTTTGAAGTTCTTTGAAGAACACCTGGAGCAGGGGGTAGCCAATAGGCAGACCAAGGGCCAAATCCAGACCGCCAGATGCTTATGAATGGACCCTGAAATCTTTCTCTTTACTTATTATTTTCTCTGGAGTCTGGACCTTGACCAAGAAATTTGGACCTTGACAAAAAATAATTGACTACCCCTGCCCCAGCGCATTGGGGAGAATGTTGCATTTA
This sequence comes from Chelonia mydas, assembly GCF_015237465.2. Lineage (NCBI taxonomy): Eukaryota > Metazoa > Chordata > Testudines > Cheloniidae > Chelonia > Chelonia mydas. The sequence continues at coordinate 14,680,364 of NC_051261.2, read as the reverse complement.
GAGCAGGACTGGGTGGGAGGGGGGAGGGAGGACCTTGGGGAGGCGAGAAATGTTTTGGAGAGAAGTCTGGGCTCTCCCATTTTCCCTTTCCTCTCCCCAGACCTGCCCTGGTTCAGGGTTTGTGGAATTGCTCAGGGTGAGACCTCTGCCATCTCAGGACTTTCGGTGGTGTGGCCTCCATGTGGACAGAACGCAGGAGGCTAGAGAGACTGGTGCTCCAGTGGCCTGCTGCTAAGTGACCCAGCCTGGCCTATAGGCATGTGGGGAAATCTGGGCAGTAGAAGGGGGACGGGGAAGGAAGGCATTAAAGGAATATGGAGTGGGGGAAGGAGGTGGCGACAGAAGACACGGCAAGTGATCAGTTATGATGACACCTCCCCTCCCACATCTCATCTCCCCACATTCCCCAGAAACGGCAGCATCTACTCTGGGCCTCCTCTTCCAGTAAGAGGGACGGAATCGTACCAGAGACTCCTCACACATGTGGGGCCCAATACCACTCCCAGCGAGCCGGGCCAAAGCCCAGAATGACACATCCAGCGCAGAAGTGAAGCACTCCATAGGCAGCCCTGCCTGATCCATGCGTGGGACACATATGAGTGTGATACGTGTGCGGGACACACGTGCAGTAGGCAGAGGAGCAGAGCATGTGTGCAAGGGATGTGTGGGGGGGCACATGAGCAGGTACCAGACATGTATGAACGTGGGTGGGATGTGCATGTGTGCGGGACACACATGCCTGTGTTGTGGGCCTCTGTCTGGAAATGAAGCAAAGTCCTGGTAATAATTACATCTTTTTGGAAGCAAATGTCTCTATAAACTTCTGCACAATCTCTCGAGAGCAGTGTCAGGCTGAGATCTGGCAGGGAGGGCCAGGGGACGCCGTGTCCTGGCTTGGAAAAACAGCCCCCCAGAAGTGCTCATTTGGGATGCATATTTTGGCCCCTGCTACGTTTAGTTTGGAAAGACATCGCACTGCAATAAATGCTGGTTAAACGCTACTTTCTAAAAAAACCCAGCCACTACCAAACAATAAAAACAACAAAACCCCAACATCACGAACAAACAACCGCCTCAGGAGAGGGGAACGTGCCAAGGCCCTGGCCCTGTATGGGCAAACAGCTTGATTCTGATCTCCCTTGCCCGGGTGTAAATCAGGAGTAACCACACTGACCCCAGTGGAGTTCACTGCAGTGAAACCGATGTTTCTCTAAGTCCTTCCGTACTTTCTGGTGGTACAAATTAGATGGCCCGTATTATGCAGTGGGCCAATGCACGTTTGGGCAGGCCAATTGCCACTTTGCTCTTAGCAGGACCGCGATCGTTGCTGCCTTGCGAAGAGTGCATGTTCCGGGATTGTTGCTTTGTAGCAAATGGCTCTCCCGGGGCAGTTACCAGACGGCGTGGGCCGGGGTTTCCAAAGATCTCAGCTCGGTGGGTTCTGAGCACTTTGGCAAATCTCGCCCTTCCTGGCTACGCAGGGTTTCAAGCAGACGGCAGGTTATTTGATTTCTTTCTACGCCCCTTGACGGTGAGTCTGCAGCACTGCGGGTGTGTCAGCTCCGGGTCGTCCAGGTGATACCCTGCCGTGCACTTGGAAAGGGGTTGGGAAATCCTGAGCCAGACCCAAAGTCTGAGTGTGCTTGGATGCAAGGGTTGGGCCCATCTCGAATGTGACGGTCACAGGTCAGGGCATCTCGATTTCCCTGCAGTGGCCCAGCTCAGGCACTTGCTCGCAGACCTCTGGCTCCCCAGCTGCTGCCTTTGTTGGGTAGAGACTCGCATCTCACTCCCTACTGGCCGGGGCACCTCCAGGCTGCGCGGTTCCTTGCCTTCACTGTGTTATTCCCGGAGACACGCTGCCCAAGCACACCTGCTAGCCTTCTCCGTCGAAACGGTTAACAGGTGTAATTGCTGCAGTTCTCAGCTACCCCACAGCGCTCTGTAGGCAAGCCTGGTTTATCCTCCCAGTGAAAGCACTACAGAGGAAACATTCTAAACACAATAAAAGAACCTACCTGCACGTTAATAACCTGACCAGAGATCACCCCAATTGCAACATGGGCTCTGTCAGGAGCTGACCCTCAACACCCCACCCACGGGGTTTCCTTGGTGGTCACAGGTTTATCACTGCATCAGCTCAGAACAAGCACAGTGTCCTTCCAACCCTTCCCCAGGGATTTGGGCCTGCTGTGGACCACGGGTCCGGTCCATTTGCTGGATCAGGAAAAAGGCCCTGAGCCACTTAAAAACCAGGCTATCTATCCAATCCCCCTTTCTTTGTCTGTTGGGCCCTGGAGAATGCAGTTTGAACCAGTACATGGCGCCTCTCCGGGGGTGGCTTCAGAGGGCTGATAACAGAGGAAATTCATCAGCATCCCTCTCCTCCTAGAGGAGTCATATGCTACTGGGGCAGTGTCTTTTTAATGCAATGGACCCCAAAGGGATTAACTCTCATTCAAGAAAGTTTCTTACTTCCATAGGGTTGATTCAGGTTATTGCGTCTGTCACAGTGCTCTCTTCCCCTCTGAAGCTACTGACCGTCCAGGGCAAGGGGGCATCAGCCATATGAGAGGGTGGAGAGAGTCCCTTAAAATAGGAAATTTTGGGAAGCTGAAATGGGGCTGGTGGACAGCCCTAGAGCCTGCCGTCCTCTGCACGTGGGGCAGGCACCGGCTGCGCAGTTTGTCCTGCTGATGTGCTAGACGGGCCACCTCCCGGGAGAGGTGCTTTCACCGCATCGCCAGTCCTTGTCTTCTCTGCTGAGGCCGACTTTTCTTTGTACAGCCCAGGTTAGCATTAGGGTTACCGATCGCTGCCTCTCCGGTAACCCGCTGGCTTGCTGCACTGTCGCTGTGTCTTCTCTCCTGAGGTTAGCGTGTTGGTTTCGTTCCTGTTCTGAAATATGCCTGAGGGGGATCCCCTATTATTCCCCCACCTTCTTACATTCCTCTTCTCGCAGGGCCCTGTGAACCCGGAGACCCCTGCACAATATGGGTCACACAGCACATGCTCTGCAGAGCTCTGCTGAAAATCTGCTCCCAAAAGCGAGCGAGTGTGTTGGAGGCGTGGAGACTGGGCAGGGAGTGAGATCGGAGCTCCGTACCCTGTCCCCCTCTGCATTCAGGATCTGCTTTGGACTCGGGTGGTCATTGTCTTGGCCTCCCAGGATCCTGTTGCCCAGCACAATGGCAAGAAAGAGAGAGCGCCGATCCGTGCCTGTTCACAACGATAGCACTGCTGGCCGGGAAAGGCAGACTGCCATGTAAATCCTCCACCATGGGACTTGTGCCTCTCTCCAGAGAGATCTTGGGTCCCTGCTGATCCCCATCCTGGCAGGGTGAAGGGAGTGGGGGGTTTTCACACCCCGGAGTATATGGGCCTGATCTTGTAATATGCTGAGCACCCACCACTGTCCATGACTTCAGTGAGAGCTCAGAGTGCTCAGCTCCTTACAGGATTGGGCTCTGGTATCCATTAGCCTGAAGTGCTTCACACATCACCCTGAGAGCATCTGTTTAACCCATCAAGTAAGTTGGTTCGTGAGGAGCTAGAAACTCATTGTCCACTGACGATCAGTTTCGTCTAGCTGGGTGGAGCTGACCTTCACCTCCCTGGCTTATTAGATCTCAGAGTGCTTCACAAAGGGGGTCAGGTTCTTTATCCCCACTTTACAGATGGGGAAACTGAGGCACGGGGCTGTAAAGTGACTTGCCCAGAATCATCCAACAGGCCAGTGGAAGAGCAGAGCATAGAACTTAGGTCTGCTCAGACCTAGCCCTGGGCTCCATCTGTTAGGCCCTGCTGCCTTACTGACCATATTCAGCCTGTTGCTCTTTGTTAAAGGTGAATTATGTCTCTTGGGGTGGGGTAGAACGCAGGGGTTTGCAGCAGCGGGAGTAAGGGTGGAGAGGAGGATCCAAGGAAGGTGCAGCAGAGACCTTGTTCAAGCGCCTACCTGCTGGCAGTGGGGAAAAGAACAGTGCACCCAAAGTACAACACATTTAGCTCGTTAATCGTGTTTAAAGGCCACGATCCTGCATACTCTCCCTGCTGAGTTCTCGGGTAGCTCTGAGTATGCTGTGGCGGGGACCAACTCCACAGCATTTGCTAATCCATAATGACCCCCTGGATCATTGGCAAAGGAATCACATGGTCACAGCTGGGGGTGATTTTCCTTCCAAGTAAGAAAAATAGAAAGATTATTTATTAGAGTGGCTCGTAGCCGAGGATCTCCAGGTGCTTTGCATACTTTACTGCAACAGCATCCCCATTTTAAGGATGGGGAAACTGAGGCACAGGGAAAGGAAGTGGCTCACCCAAGGCCAGAAAGTGAGCCAGTGGAAGCGTTAGGTATAAATCAGAGGTTCCCAGCCTACTGCTCCACCCAGTGGGTGTGCTGCCTATGGAGCCTTTCTCCTCCACATAGCCTTCTCAGTCACTGGTTACCCATCCAAGGGCTTGTCGATGCATGGAGAGCAATTCAGGAGCAGCATCTGTGTCAGTCTAGGCCGTCATTCCCTGTCTTCCCCTCCACCCCGGGCCAGTGCCTGGCTGCAGGCTGGCTGGCTGCACAGTAAATCAGTACGTGGGAAAACTCCGACCCAAAAATGGTCCAGGCAGAGCTGCCAGGGGAATGTGGAATGAGGTGTCTTCAGGGAGGGCTAAGTCTGAACAGCAGCTTGGCGGGGCTAGGGGCTCTGAACAGACCATCCCTGCAGAGTCTGGCTGGAAAAGCAGTGTTAGAGCCAGGTTTGCAAAGAGGCTGCTAAGTGTAGGTAATTAACCTCAGCCTGCAATCCCGGGGTGACTGACAGAAGGCAAGAAACAGGAGCCCCTGGTCTTCTTCTGACCCTAAATCTTGTCACGCTTTTCGGGGGAGCAGGTTCTGCTCTTGCTGGAGCTGGCACCATGTGCTGCAGAGGGGCTGGCAGCTGATCATATAAACCTTTCTTGGCAACAAATCTCAGTGTTTTTCCGGGAACCTTAGAAAATGCCTCCAGACATGCTATGTCAGGTACGCGGCTCCTAAGCCCACTGGCTGCATTACTATAGCTTTAAAGGGCTGCTCCATTACAGCACTGAGGGACTGCTCCTGAGAGCCTCCTCTAAGCCATTGGATCTGATGTGGATCAGACCGGGAGTGACCAAAGGTCATGGCCAGCTGATGGACCTGTGTGACGTGAGTTTGGGGATCTCACTCCAGTTCCCCCTGCTGGGATGGGATCTGCCATCTCCGGCAGCCCCAGCTGGGCACATGGTCTGGAGGCATGATCCTGTGCTTGGAGATCAGCAGGACCGGTGCTCTGGGCCGGGCTCTGGGAGGCCCAGCGCAGGAGTCTGTGCAGCTTATCCAGCTCTGAAATAAATTGATGCTGTTTCCCTACCTATCTGAATGGGCTCCAGGCCGTGGGACTAATGGGGATACTCTCCAGCTGCCTCTACCGGAGCTGGGCTGGGCCTGCAGGGCTAACAGGAGAGAGATGCCCTACATGTATTTTAGCCTCTGATACGTATGGGGACCGTTTTCAGCCAGCTGCTAGAGCCAAACCAGGGATCAGCACTGGTGGGACAGCGGGTCCTGTTTTTATTTTTCCTTTCAAGGGAGACAAGGTGCTGGACTGCCCACCCTGGAGTGTAGAACTCGGTTTACACAGCTCTGGTGCTGCCTGGGTACTCCTGCCCACTGCCAGGCCAACATGCCTCACCCCTTCCCTGGAGGGGCCCCGCTTTGGGGGCAAGCAGGAAGGTCAATCTCCATGGGCCATTCAGCCCCCGGCCTCTCAGCCTGGAAAGCCACTTAGTGCCCATTAAAAGAAAAGGAGGACTTGTGGCACCTTAGAGACTAACAAATTTATTTGAGCATAAGCTTTCGTGAGCTACATACATGCATCCGATGAAGTGGGCTGTAGCTCACGAAAGCTTATGCTCAGATAAATTTGTTAGTTTCTAAGGTGCCACACGTCCTCCTTTTCTTTTTGCGGATACAGACGAACACGGCTGCTACTCTGAAACCTGTCATTAGTACCCATTGTGATAGTCTTGGTGACGCGGACGCTGACCTGAGACCCACGAGCTCATTGCACATGTGGGTCATTAAACAGCTGTCAGCTGGAATCAAGCTTCTTTTCACTCCCCATCTGGCCCCAAATCAGAACAGGGCTCTACAGGCAAAAGGGTCCCCAAACCCGTTATCACCCAGATAAAGCCAGCACAAGTACATTGATCTAATGTGTGTGAAAAATACCCTGCAGTTTACCCCAGATCCATTTCAGCAGAGCCCTTTCCAGCCTTCTGATTAGTATGTGCCTCTTGACATGCCCAGCCCAGAGACGTGGGGCTGGCTTCTGGTGTACCTCTAGTGCCCACCAGGAATGGGATACGGGATACAGGAGCGGAGAGTCTGGGCCAGCGTTCTCTGTGCACACAGGCCCTTCCTGCAGTGCTCTGCCCCCTCCTGTCTGTCTGTCCGGCCCTACCACCCCCAGCCCTGGCATGAGAGAAGCCACCATTGCCTGCTCATGCAGAGAAAGTGCGTTGCAGTTGGGAGTTATAAACCCAGCCCTGGCACCTTTCCTTCATTGTTCCCAGCTCGGCCACGCATAGCATGAAAGGTCAGGCTGCCTCTGGCCCCGACTCCGCGTGGCTTCACCACAGGTAGGAGCACGCAAGTAGCAAATGCCCGTGTTCCGCAAAACCTGTCGGCACCTCACCTCTGATCTCCTGCCAGCTGATTCCCCGGCGCCTTGGCAGGGCCTGGCTCCGGGGTTACCAGCAACAGCGGCATGCTGCCAGCGCCCGTAGCAGTGGGACGGATCGGCCACGTTACACAAACAGCTGTGGTCGCTCGCATGCCTCTGAGCCTGCGCTCCTGAAAGCAAGCTGGCAGGAACAGGGAATAACGTGGGTACGGGCAGCTCAGGATTCCCAGGAGCAGATGGGGGGGGGGGCAAGGAGTCTGAGGCTTGGTGATGGGAGCAGTGAAAGGAGACAGGTGAACAATGGCAGCTCTAGGCAGATGTGCCATGGGGCCCAGATCCTCAAAAGTACTTAGACTCCCAGCTCCAGTTGAAATGAACAGGTGTTTGACACCTAAATCCCTTTGAGGATCTAGGCCTAATTAACTACGGGCACTTAAGAAAGCCGCCATGAGGGCTGTGCTGAAGGAGAAGGGAGCGGCTGGCCAGCTGGCTGTGCAGTAAATCAGTACGTGGGACGTCAGTACAGAAGCTGCTTGTTACAATGACAAATGCTTTGAGTTTAAATATTGCTTCTTAGTACAGATTTCCCCCTCCGTTCTCATCCTTGTCTTATATGGGCACAAGAAGCAAATTCGTTTTGCAGGGGCACTGTCTAATGGGAAGGCTGATTGTGTGTGTGGCGGGGGGGGGGGCCCCCGCTGGTACGTGTGGGGTGGTTGCATATCATATGCACAGGTCTGGGGCTGGGAGTGTGTGCACACACCGGACCTGACCCAATAGATCCGACACCCATCGCCACTTTCCCTGCTCCTGGAGTACCTCCCAACCGATCGTCGCGGCCTAGCACTCATTTTCTCGTGACAATTATTGGATGATTCAGTGTGTTAATGAGAGAGGCTCAGGCTCCTGAGCTCCCATTATTTCCGCCCCTTATTTCCGCCCAGGTTAGACACTGTGCTCTTTTGTAGGAGCTGCACGCAGGAAGCCGTTCGGGGTAGGTCTACCCTGCTGCTGGGAGCGAACCTCCCAGCCCAGAGAGGCAGATTCATGCTTGCTTGAGCTAGCACCCTAAAAATAGCCGTTGGACATTGCAAGCTCGGGTTGACACTTGGCTTTTCAAGCTAGGCAGGCTTGAGAGCTTCAGCTGCAATGTCCATAATACCATTTTTAGTCAAGCCCTGCTTGCACGAGTCTGGCTGTCCAGCTGCACCATATTTGGTCCTTTTATTGGTCCTCCAAAACCTAGGAAGGAGGCTGTGTATTCTTGAGCACCATCTACTGGCACTGTGTCTATGAACGCGCTACTTATCGATGTTCCACCATCTCTTTCAGAGAGCGCTCTCATAATGACATTGGCTAATTGCCTCATAGCCATGCAAACAGCTTGCAAAGAGCAGTAGCTAAAGGCGAATAAAACTGGACCAGCTTGCCTTTAATACTCACAGCTGCGCTCCCTTCACCTTCTCTCTACATGTACAAAGAAACCCAACAACCCATATTTACCCGGCAAAGCATGTACCCTTCCAATAGCATCCTCACAGTGCCCCAGTTCCTCTCCCCTCGTGGCTTGGAAACTATGATCCAGATTCACCAGTGCGCTCCTGCGAGGGCACGGCATGCTCAGGGGAGGGGGTGGAATGGGTGGGAAGAGGTTGGGCAGGGGGGAGGCCTTGGGGGAAGGAGTGGAGCGGGGGCGGGGTCTGGGGCGGACCGGTGGTTGAGCCCCTCTGGGAAAATGAGAAAGTCGGCACCTGTGCTGGGGACTGTCGTGGCCCCCTTAGAATAAGGAAGCCAATTTTGCCCCCCTTCCCCCTGGGTTGTCCCTTTTTGTGCAGTGCCTCATCGGGGGGCAGCAGAGAATCTCAGCTCATGAGCTTTGCACTGCTCCAGTGATGCAGTGACGTCAACCCGGCTCAGCCCGAGTGGCACAAAGCGGCCAGAGCAGAGCTGGTTGGGAATTTCCAGCCGAACGTGTTTTCAGCGGAAAATGCCACTTGGCCAAAACAAACTGTTCATGGACACCTGTTGATTTTGGCAAAATTCCATTGGGGGGGGGGGACACAATATTTTCACAATGCAATGTTTCGATTTTTCATTTTGGAGCGACTTCGTTTTGAAATGTATATTATATTATTCAAATGAAATCTCAGGATTGGAAGGAAGCAGTTTGAGTTTATCTACATGAAATATTTGTATTGACCTGAAACAGACAAACAAAAAGCATTTGGAATTAGCTCTTACAGGTTTGGTGAGAGTTCTTTCGGTTAAGCCTGAGCTGTTCTCTGGATGGGTTTCCAGCACTCACCCGGCATGTGGGAGACCCAAATTCAGATCCCTGATCTACCTGATTCAGGATCTCTCGCATCTTAGTCTGATCTTCTGCATAACACAAGCCACAGAACTTCCCTGAGTAACTCCTGGTTGAGCTAGAGCAGATCTTTTAGAAAAACATCCAATCTTGATTTAAGAATGTCATTAATGGAGAATCCACCAGGACTCTTGGTAAATTGTTCCAGGGGTTACTTACCCGCACTGTTAACAACGTGCACCTTATTTCTAGTCTGAATTTGTCAAGCTTCAATTTACAGCCATTGGATCATCTTAGACCTTTCTCTGCTAGACTGAAAAGTCCACTATCAAATATTTGTTCCACGGCTAGGTACTTATAGACTGCAATCAAGTCACCACTTCACTCTTTGTTAAGCTAAATAGATGGCGCTCCTTGAGTCTCTCACTATAAGGCAGATTTTCTAATCCTGTAATCATTCTTGTGGCTCTTCTCTGAGCCCTCTCCAGTTTATCTTCATCCTTCTTGAATAGTGGACCCCAGATCTGGACCCAGTATTCCAGCCGTGGTTGCACGAGGGCCAAATACAAATGTAATTTAACCTGCTCCAGTTGGCAGCTACTGGTTCCTCTCCTATCTGATGGCCTCCACTGGTGGCTGTCAATGCCACTCCTGCTGGTGGTCTCTGAGAGCAGCTCCTACTTCTCCCTTGCTCTTTCCTTTACTTATCAACATCTCCCGCTGTGTTGGCTTTTCCCTGGTTTCAATCTGCTTGCACAGATGTCCAGGATCTTCCTTGCAGAGTCTGGCTGGCTGCAGAAGCAGCTGAAAGGAGGAGAGCCAGCTCGGGATGAGATGTGTTCCTCACAGACCACCAGCAAGTGCCGCACAGACCACACTGGCAGAGTTGCCCATTTAGGGTGAGATCCCATGGATGCCGCTATGGGAATAGGACTCAAAAGTTTTTTTTAATATAGCAACATTGTGGGGATCATTAGTAGGGCACAGACATGGTTTAGTGGTTATGGGATGTTCTGAGGGTGAGTCCACGAATTAGAAACATGGAGAACTGAAGTGGAAACACAGGACCACATCATGGTCTCAGCTACTCCAGGGAAACAGCAGTGAAGCCAGGGCCGTGCCTCCAGATTTCTCCTGGAGCACTGGAGATAACTTTGCTCTCTTGCTTGATCTCACCCATCTCCGTTTCTCTGCGGAGGCCACTTGTAATGTGGTCCCCCATGTGGGGCTCGTCACTGCAACAGGAAACATTTCAGCTAGCTCTCCAAGCCAAATTACCTCTTTGCGAGTGGTGGTGGGTCCAGCCAGAGCCACCCAGGAATTTCATGAAGACCCAGGAATCATTATAGGGAGATCTTGGGAGCTTCTTAAACCCATCATTTATGGCCTGCTTTTCACTGCACATCAATACGAGGTGTCCCAAGGTGCTGAAGGCTCTCATCTCCCACTAACTCAGCACCTTGCAGGATTGAGCCCAATGTCAGAGGCCTTTGAGACGGGCTGTCGTTTTGTTCTGTGTCTGTACAGCCCCTGACACACTGGGATTCTGGTCCATGACTGGGACTCCCAGGCGCTACTGTAATACACCTAATCAATATTGTACAGCATCTAGCACATTACAAATAATTAAATAATAACATCCTCCTCCTCCTCCCAGGTGCTATAGCCCATTAGCTTCCCCCCTCAGTCATACTGGAAACTTCTGTTCAGTCCCCTTGGTGCTGGGAAAGCTACCCTGTGTGGGACTGATTTCCAAGTGCTCAGCAGCCACAGCCGGGGCTATATGTTCAGAAGGGCTCAGTGCATTAAGAACATAAGAACGGCCAGACTGCATCAGACCAAAGGTCCATCTAGCCCAGTGTCCTGTCTTCCGACAGTGGCCAGTGCCGGGTGACCCAGAGGGAATGAACAGAACAGGTCATCATCAAGTGATCCATCCCCTGTCTCCCATTCCCAGCTTCTGGCAAACAGAGGCTAGGGACACCATCCCTGCCCATCCAGGCTAACAGCCATTGATGGACCTATCCTCCATGAACTTATCTAGTTCTTTTTTGAATTCTGTCATAGTCTTTTTGAATTCTTTTTGCGAATACAGACTAACACGGCTGTTACTCTGAAACCTGTCATAGTCTTGGCCTTCACAACATCCTCTGGCGAGGAGTTCCACAGATTGACTGTGTGTTGTGTGAAGTAATACTTCCTTTTATGTGTTTGAAACCTGCTGCCTATTAGTTGCATTTGGCAACCCCTAGTTCTTGTCTTATCGGAAGGAGTAAATAACACTTCCTTATTTACTTTCTCTGCACCAGTCATGATTTTATAGACTATTGGGGCAGGTCTGGAACTGAAGCCCTGAAAATCTGGCCTGGATTTCTCTGGAAAAACTGGCACTATTAAAATACCATTGCCCCTTTGGCCCAAGCGATTCACTAATACTGGGGGCCTTGCTGGGTTGTTTCTGTTAGGAGAAATTGATAAGAGGACTGAAGTCTTTCTTTGGTGCAATCCTGTGTATTTACAAAGTCTTCACACCGAGTCCTGTTCCCCCGAATGCAGTGAAAACAAACAGCAGCAGGCAGTTTCCTCGCTTATCGTTTCCAAGTCTGCCTCTTCGGCCAGTCCTGTGCCCCCTCTGTCCCTGCTCGCTCTCACAGCTGCTAGCTGTTGGCTTTCAGGGCTAACACACACAGCTCCAGCCAATCAATCTCCTCACCCCTGCATTTGCTACTAAACCTCTGAGCCCTCACAATTTAGCTTCTCATTGGGCCCCTGGCAATACAGCCTGTTGTGTTGGGTGGTGGCTTCTGTTGTCTCCAGCTATCACTACATACAGGGGAGTTTAATTGCTCCTCCCAATTAGCTTTAAAGAAGGGTGCTTAGCGCACCCAACAGCTTTAACAAGATATGGGATTATCTGCAGGGCAAAGAGCTACTTAATGGCAGCCCTTGAAACCTTCTAGCATAGCAAATAACAACCAGGCGACATGGTCATGTGGCACCCACCCCCTTTGTAGGGGCAGGAGCCAGTAGAGATTGCTGGACGTGGGAGACCTCAGCCAGCTTCTTCGGACAATCACTGGCTTGTGGCATAGACAGAGAACTGACTTGCAAAGCGTTTGACGCAGCCGAAGCTCCTGCTATCACAGCTCCATAATCAATAACAGGAGAGAGGCACCTGCTTCCTGTCGTGGAGTTAGGCTGGGCCAGGACCACAGAGTGGGCATCTCTTCAGCGAAGACGCGACAATTTGTCCCTTTCAAGCACTCCCAAGCAGCTGCAGGGAACCACCCGCCTCTAAAAGCAGTCGGGACCCAGCGGCCTGACTGTCCGATCAGAGCAGATTTCTAATGGGGTAACTGCATGGACGTCGGGGGGCTCCTGATTTACCCCGGCATGAGTGAAAGGGCATCTGGCCCCAGGGCCACTGTGTATCCCCTTCTGGGAACCAGTCAATCCCACACGGCCATTGCTTGAGCAATTTCCCCTTCCTCTAACCACCCTGCTTCATGCAGCTAGCAGCGGTGTAGGGCAGAGGCTGGTGGTCCTTGGGAAACCCACGCCCCCAGCCTCACGAATCCTCAGTCATTGGCTCTCCTGGTGCAGAGCTGCATTCTTGGGGCCCCAGGAGGGCTGGCTAGAGCCCCTCACAGGAGTTAATGCTGCTTCAAGATGTATTCTCTTGATGCCACGTCTGCTTCCTTCACTACACAGGTTTCCTAGGGGGCACGTGCCACTTTGTGCAGCCCCTGCCCCAACATCCCGTCCTGAGTGACGTGCTTGCCACCCGGCTGTCACAGGGCTTTGAATGGAGTGCTCTGCAAAGCTGCCTTTCCGCCAGGACTGCCCAGTTGGGGCTGTTTCGACCTGGGGTTGAGTGCAGTGCCCAGTCAATGCACTGCAAGGCTCAGGGTCGCCTTTAAACATCTCCAGTGTGGATCTCCCTCTCTGTCTGGGTGTCTTTGCTCTCAGGGCCCCGCATGGCCCGTCCCCCGCCGACCTATCCCCTCTCATTCGCTATTGAAATGTCAGCGCCCATCTCCGACGGCCCCATGATTCCCACCTCCATTGCCCCACTGGTTAAGTTTTCAGCCAGGCACCTTCGTGCTTTCTCCCACACTGCCCCTCGCATGCCCCATAAACAGCCGCAAAGCTGCCCCCTTGTTCTCCTGCAGCTCCCTCCTCAGAGCTCTCTGCTCTGCTGGGATGCCTGCAAAACACCTGACAATGGCTGGTGTGCTGAGACCCCGGCCTGACCAGGATTGTCTCCCAGTTTCCTTGTGTTCCCCCATCTGCCTGTACTCATCTCTTGTCTCGTCTTGTACTGGTGATTGTTGGCACTTTGGGTTCTGTATTTGTACAGCGCCTTGCACAATGGGGGGACCAGTCCATGACTTGGGCTCCTTGCCACTACCATAATGCACCTAATGAATAACAGTAATAATGGCACTGCAGCGGGCCAGCTCCTCAGCTGGTGTAAATCGGTGTCACTTCAGCGTAGCTCGATGGGCACTCATGGAGGGGAAGGCCTGGTGCTTGCACATCAGGTTTGGCTTTTAGACACATCACAGTCAGTGTCCCAGAAACGGCCCCGATGACGGACTCTCTAGTGGGTTTGTAGTCTTAAAAAAGCCTGATTCTGGCTCCGGCCGCTTTGCTAGTCTTAGGTACTAGCCTGAGCAGAAATAGTGTGTGTGCATCTACCTCCCAGCAGGGGCACAACAAGGGGAGGAATCAAGGGGGCCAAGTCCTCCCCCCCTTTGACCCTTGACAGGAGCTGGCATCATGGAGAGGCAGCTGGGCCAAATTTGAGCGGTGTTGTGACCCTGTGCACTTGTTTTCCCCCCAACCCCAACTTTTGCAGTCCTTCTGGCCCCTCTGGGCACCGGGCACCCCAGCCCACAGGGAGAAACAGAGCAGGGGACACCAGGCACCTCCTAGGAAGGGTGGGAGGGTTGGATTTCGGCTGTTGGTGCTTCCTGGGGAAGTGAAGATGCAGGAGGAGGATGGGCTCTGGGGCTCCCAGGACTGCCTGTCCCTGCTAGGGGTAGAATCATAGAATATCATGGTTGGAAGGGATCTCAAGAGGTCCAACCCCCTGCTCAAAGCAGGACCAATCCCCAATTTTTGCCCCAGATCCCTAAATGGCCCCCTCAAGGATTGAACTCACAACCCTGGGTTTAGCAGGCCAATGCTCAAACCACTGAGCTATCCCTCCCCTCAAGATGGTGCTCTTCTTCTGCCTGACCACTTCCCTAGGGGAGACTGAGGGGCTGGGTGTGGGGGCAGGGGGTCCGTGGGGCTGGGTGTGGGGGCAGGTGACTGCGGGGCTGGATGTGGGGGCAGGGAGGCCACGGGGCTCGGTGTCGGGGCAGGGAGATCGCGGGGTGTGGGGCAGGTGACCGCTGGGCGCTGGGGTGAGGCTGTGGGGCAGGGTGTGGGGTAATGTAGAGGGAGAGCACAGAGCCGGGTGTGGGACAATGTGGGGAGGGAGAGCTTGGAGCTGGATGGGTGTGGGGCAGCAGGAGGGGAGTGTGCATGGAGCAGGGGGGAGAGTGCGGGTTTGGGTGCCCAGGCAGCCTGAGGGAGCTCAGGTCTGGGTATGGGGAGCAGCAGGGGGAGATCTGGGGGCTGGGTGTGGGGGCAGCAGAGGGGAATGTGGGGGGCTGGGTGTGGGGGCAGCAGAGGGGAATGTGGGGAACTGGGTGCAGGGCAGCAGAGGGGGAGCTTTGGCCCCCTCTTTCGGAAAATTTTGTTGTATCCCGGCCTCCCAGCTGCAGTGTAGATGTACCCTTTGCTCACTTCGGTTCCCTCAGCTTCGCTCACACCCCTTCATGTAGCACCTCTGAACACCCCAGTGGAGTGGATCTGATTTTCATCGAGTTGCCCCCAGGGTGAATCCACCCCATGGGGCTTGGGGTCCGCTGGCCTCAAGCCAAAGGGAACATTTGTGGGAATTCACATCAAGGGCTCTTCTCCAAGGAAACACTGGAGCGCACAGCCCGGGAGCAGTGGGCTGCGCGGGCCTTTGGGATGAAGTGGCGGGTGAGACTGGCATCTTATTAACCAACATGCAGTGACCTCGGGAGCAGTGCCGCTTATTCTGGGGAATGTAAAATGGTTGCATTGCTGAAATTCTTCACACACACAAAAATGCTTCCAAAGAGCCAGAATGAGCGACTTCGCAGACCCGGAATGCCTGCCAGCCTTGAGAGGGGGCCAGTTGGTGCACTGGAGGTTTCTCCCGACAGATGGTCTTGTTAGAAACAAACCACAAGGCACAATCGCCAGGCTTGGTTAGCTGCCTCATTTTGTTTTCTTTGGTTTACTTTATCCCCCAGCCAGCTCTGCCACTGTGAAGGGGGCGGGGCAAAGGCAAGGCTCCGCCCCCTCTCCCTTTGCCCCTTCTCTGCCCACTTGCTCGCATGGGGCAGTAGTGGTCCTGCAGAACCAGCTTTCCCCCCATGCACCCAGAGCAGCAATCCAGGCAGGCAGCGTGGAAAGGAGAGGTGGGAGGCTCGCTCGGCTGTGGGCTGTATCAGCTGTTTGGAGTTTCCCAGACGGACACTGGACAGGGAGACACTGTGAGTTTTCTCTCACTCAACCCTGCCCGGAGAGCCTTACCCCCGAATGGGATGCTGGATTCTGAGCAATGGCCAGACTCCCTGGGGGCTGCTAACAACCTCCAGCAATGGGCCAGTTCTCCCCCACTAGCCCTCACCAGCCTGGGAGGGCATGGGCCTAACAAAGTCCTTCAGCATGCCACGGACTCAAGCCTGGAATTTACCCCCACACAACGATCTCGCCCAGCTGTAGACAGCTCCATCTGAGTCTGCAAAGCAAGGCGTCTCCTGGCCATGCTCTGGGAGCGTCTCGAATTGGCTGCAGGGCTTGGATCGGCCAAGCCGTACAGCACCTGCACCGGACCTGTGCGGGCTGGAAGCAGGGAGTCATTTATTTACCTCCCTCCTGGGCACTGTGTGAGGCTATAAAACCTGTCCCAGCCCCTCAGCCTCACGCCGAGATGTCTGGGGCCAGCACTCCAGTCATGTAGATGGTCTGTATGGGGCTAGACAGTCCTAACAGGGCCTCAAAAGTGATGGGAAAATCGGGGCTGGATGGGGGAGAAGGAGGAGTGGGGAGAAGCAGGGGGGTCAGGAGTGGGGTGAAGCAGGGTGGAGCGAGAACAATGTGCCCATGATCAGGAGACAGAAGGGGAGTGGGCAGTCAGAGGAGGGCAGTCAGCAGGCACATGGGGGTGGGGGCATGAGCTAAGGCGGAGGCTGGAGTGGGAAAGGGGCGACGTGGCAAAGGAGAGGGCAGGAGAAGGTGCTGCAGCTCTGTGCAAAGAAAGGGTTTGTGACCTCTGAGCTGTTCCCCACAGGCCAGTGAAAGGGGTATGCTGGATTTAGGATTTCCCCAATTCCCTTACCACTCCTCATGCTGACCTGTCTGTGGGGGCCCCCTGCTTGCAGCTCAGACAGGAGCATCCAGCCGTGTCCCTGTACAACAATAACCCTCCTCAGCCCCAAAGGTTTGGCTGAACTCCAAGGCCGAGCCCTGGCTCACCCTCCAGCCCTTCTGAGCTTTGCCAAACTGTGCACTGGAGAGGAAACATCCCAGGGGACGCCCAGGCCCCAAGGTTGGATCGTAGGGGTTGGCTCTGCCAATTTTACAAAGAGGGGCCCGTGTGGATCCACCCAAGCTTCCTCCAAGCGACGTTTGGATCTGGGTCTGTAGTTCAGACCCGACTCTGGACTCTTCACCATCCTGTTACGTAGAAATGACCCTGGAGGAGAAGATGGTTGCCGTGGCTCAGCAACATGTGCGTGATTTTTCCCAGCACAGTGCGCGCCCCTGTGTTTGCCCATGCGGCTTGCAAGGGGAAGCAAACACACCTGCCAGAGAGTTACGTGATTCAGCTGCACACATGCGGGACCAGGCTGTAGACTCTCCCGTGGCTGGCCTCCTAGGAAGCCCTCAGGACAGACTTGGTGGCTGTGGTGGACACGAACTCCATATTTGCAGGTCCTCACATTGCAGCTTCTTTCAACATTGGGGGCCAAAATCGCCTGTGGTGGAAGCATGTGCAGCTCCCCTCGGGACTAGTGGGGGCTTACACCAGGCTTGGGTTTGGTCTCCTGTGCCCAGTTTTATAACCGACTCCTTTGGCGTCTCGTTCCGCACTCCTAGAGAGTCTGCCTGGCTCCAGCTCTGCCATTCAGAGTGCTCCAGTTGCTACAAGAATTCACCCTCCGTGAGAGATCCTAGAGAGAAGAGGAAACTCATGCCAATGAGGCAATCTCTTTGCCCTACTGATGGCATCACTGCTTTAAAAAACCTTGGTGACTTTCTGGTAGGAACAGATCCAGCCCATTGTCCATGGTCTTAGAAGTGTATCTGGGGCAGGGAGGCATGGGGTCAGGGGGTAGGAGGAGAGTAGCACCCTCTAGTTTATTTCTGCTTTTCTGCGCCAGCTAATAGGGAAAGGGCCTGTTTGTGAAAGGAGAGTGACATCAAAGTAAATATATTAAGTTACCCCTGGGGGGCCAGATAAGTTATGAGTCCTGACTCTCTGAATCACGCTTCCATGAACGGTGGCTCCATTTTCCTGTGTATACAAGTTTCGGGAGCGCTTAAGGTGAATATTTAGATTTGGTTTTCTTGAAATCTTGATCAATGTAACCGCGCGAGGCCAGGTGAGTGAAGCTCTTGGGGATTGGCAAGAGTCAGCTGTGAGGAGCGTGTGGAAGATTTCAAAAGCTCCTGGGATCTGCCTTCAAACGCAGGGTTGGGGGGAAGGAAGGTTCCTGGACGGGAGATTGAGCTGGCAATTCCAGGAATGTGTTTCACTCAACTGTGGCATTTTGGTTTAGAGCCAGACTAGATGGGCTGGGGCCAAAGAGATGATTTCAGGCTTCATTTAAGGTTCTGTGTGAAGAGACTGGCGCTCAATAGTTAGTCGGGGGAAGGGAACAGGAGGACCACAGCATCTGCCACCAGGTGCCTATGTGAGTGGAGCTGGTCTCTAGCACTTCTGCTGAAATAACGGTGAGGTCAGATTCATCTCTGCTGTAACTCCATTGATGTCAGTGGAGGACAGTCTAAGTGATGAGGCACTGGGATGGGACTCAGGAGACCTGGAGCCTATTCCTCACTCTGCCACTGACCTACCATGTGACCTTGGGCAAATCCCTTCACCACTCTGTGCCTCTGTTTCCCCACTTACCGTTTGCCTCTCTCGTCCATTTAAACTGTAAGGAAGGCAGGGGCTCTCTTTCACTATATGTTTGTACAGTGCCGAGCACAATGCAACCCCAATCTTGACACTATTCTAATCCAAATAATAAATAAAAGCAGGAATGCCCCAGTGATGAGCGGTCTGATGATTCTCTTCCTCCAATAATTATACATTAGGTGTTTCAAGATGGACATCAAAAAACAGAGTCAGCTTTTGAAAGTGATGAAGTGAGCTGTAGCTCACGAAAGCTTATGCTCAAATAAATTGGTTAGTCTCTAAGGTGCCACAAATCCTCCTTTTCTTTTTGCGAATACAGACTAACACAACTGCTACTCTGAAACCTTTTGAAAAATGTAGCCTAAATCAATGGTAGAGCTGGGAAAAGGACCCAGCAGTCTTGATTGCCAGTCTTGTGTCCTATCCATTGGTCCAAGTGTAACCCTTCTGCCAGTTGTTTTTGGCAACAAAAAGGGTTGCCTTTTAAAATTTACAAAACATCACTGGCTCGAGCCTAACCGGTAGGGAAAAGCTACAGACAGACCTCCACTGGCTGCTCTTAACAAGCACCAAATCTGTGTATAAAACAAGGGAAAACTTTATTAAGGAGAAAAATTTGATTATTTTTTTTATCCAAAAACTGAAATTTTTCAGGGCCCCAAACCCAAATATTTTTCAGTTCCAGCCATTTTTGTTTCCAGTTTTGGATAGTTTTCAGCTGAAAACCTACCACATTTTGGTTGAAAAACCACAGAATGTTGAGTTTTCCTATGAGAAAGCCCTTTTTCTTCCACCCAAAAAGGAAAAAAAAGTATTTAGTCAAAAGTCCAATTTTCCATCAAAAAAAAAATTTAGATGGAAATTTGTTGACCGGCCCTAACAGCCAGGGCCTGATGCCCGCTCCCCTTGATGTGTGAGAGTGTCCCAGATCCACAGGGGATGTGAGTCTGTCACCACACAGCGAGGGAGCCTTGACGCTTTAGTTCAAGCTGTAGCAGCTTCTGCTTTTAGCTCCGGAAGTCCCCAGTTATAATGCCAGTGTGTTGGTCACGATGGCAGTGATCACAGACCTGCTCCAGTTGTACAATGGGGCATTGGGGGGCGGGAGGGGGGAACTTTCCAGCCTGGCTTCAGTAGCACAGCTGTGCGTCTACCTCCTGTTCACAGCTGTACTAGCCCAGATCCTTACAATTCCATCGGCACCCTGGGCATGGGCTGTCCTGCCAAGCCAATTCCATGGAACGGCACTGGGAAGCTGGCCCTCCCTCCCTCCAGGACAGGCGCAGTTTTATGGAGCCACAGCCGTACCTGCCTGTTCCTTTCATCAGTTCCTGCTAACTCATTGCCCTTGCTGATTTCCTGAAGGGAGAATGTCTAGGAGCACCTGGTGTAGAGTTTTAGCCACAAACTTACCCTTGATCTACGGAATAGCACACGGGGTTTTGTTACTGTTAATTGTATGGTCGACACATGATGGACTAGTAGGTTATAAAGGTTGGAGATGGAAGTCAGTCAAATCCGTCACTTTCCAATGAAGTATCTGGTCTCCTGAGAGTGAATGTGTCAGATATTAAACAGATACTAAACGGGGCCTCAGCCAGAAGCCACAGAACTAGAAAAAAGCCAAATCTGAAGCGGTTTTCTTCAGTATTTCTTCAAATAGGCTTGGCAGAACTCAACTTTTATTTTTATTGGTTTATAATTTCAATTGATAATATTGATATTTAAGCAGCTTTTCAGTATTTACTGACTTTCACAGTTGTAGGAAATTATGAGGGAGGGGTTCAGACAATTATTTAATGACAATAAACACTGAGATTCGAAAAGTTAAAGTTTTATAACCATTGAAACATGAATTGTCAACATCACAGGTCAAAATATGCCAAGTAAATAGCATTAAAACAAGCTCTAATTAGTCCTCACGTTGCATTTTTCTTACTTTACTTCTCTGTAAATTTTGGTTGTTATTGATGGAAATATTTTTTTCATCTGTTTTTGCACGGGGAAATCGACATTTACTGACGTTGACCGATTACAAGCCAATCCTTCCAAACCTGTGTATAAAGTAGGACGTGGACTTTGCAACCAGGTTTGGAGCAAATTCCAGGCCCTGCAGTCTTCGTCATGATCCTTTGCCTGGCTGTTAACAGTTCAGAGCAAGCCAAGACGCATTTCCTCTTCAACAACTCGCTGTCACCTCTGCAGGGCAGGTGTGTGCTGCTACCCTGGACGAGATCCCGCTGCAGGGAGCAGTGTGGATAATGGCTAGAACAGGACACTACTGGGTCTAAAGAAATAATATTCCAAACCGTTCCGTGCCTGGGTTTCCTGAAGTGGGGTAATAACACTTACGGGGCTGATGGGAAGCTTCATAAACCGGCTGATGCTTGAGATGCTCAGATGAAAGATGCTCTAGAAGAATATAGTATTAATTACTATGATTACATCTTTCATCCTGCTTTGTGCACTGATATTTTCCCCCAGAGCCTGGGAGTTTTTTTCTGCTTGCCATGTTAGAGCTGAGATGTCCTTGACAAGGGCGCATCCTCCCTCGCCAGAGCCCAGCCAGCAGAGCAGGGAGTGGTTTATGCCAGGCGAGCCCCCAAAAATAACTGATCAGAGACTTCTGTCTTTCTTCTCCTTTAGTGATCTGAGCATGAACAACATTAGCGAGCTGCAACCCAGTCCGTTCCAGCACCTGCGCTTCCTGGAGGAGCTGTAAGTACGGCGTGACTGCACCGAGCATAGCTCGTTCTGGGGCGGCATGTGGTGGAGAGGGCTGTGGCTTGGGAAGGGAGCCAAAGTGACCTCAGTGGAGCTAAAATGCAAGAGGGGAATCAGGTCCCATGTCCCTAGGGGAGGTGAGAGTACTACAACAGATGCAGTGGCTTGGTGCAGTGATGAATTAATTCCATGCTGAGTTGCGTTACGTTCTCCTCTCACACTGATGGAAATCGGGAGTTGGCAGCAGACATTGCAGTAGATGCGAAATCAACATGAGAGGAGCATCAGGGGCTCCCCTGTCCCAGAGTAAAGCAGTAACTGTTCACACTGCTGGACAGGCTGTTTACTGTTTCACCTTCTGGAGACGTGGGGATATCTTCACTACCTGTACGTGGGCCGGTGGGGTGCAACTTTGAAGAGGCACGTGTAAGTGCTGCAATTGAGGCGGTGTAAGTAGGCCGTGGAATTCAGGAAAAATCTGATTTTGCACCAAAGGCAGGGGGCTCCTGTTATACGGCAGTGTGAATGGCAGCGTGCTCTCTGTGGCTATGCCTACACTTGGCGTGTGATGCGGGCGAGTACGAATAGGTGCACATGAGCAGGGAAACCACACCCCTAGCTCCTACTATACACCCACCCCCCCTGGCACTCTGATTACGTGTGCACCAGGAATATCAGTGATGCCAGCAAAATAACAAAATGAGGCCATGTGCCCGTGACACACCTGGCCTGGCTGGAGATGGTAGCCTGGTCTGAAAGGCTATCGTTTACCCTAGTGCAAAACACCAGCATTAGGAGCAACTTAAATTTCATGTAACCCCTTAAAATAGGGCATAAGGGGACAGCCCTTTGCCTGGGGGTGAATTTCACCCTGAGAAGATAACGCACAATATCGCTTGACCATGAAAGAGGCCTCTATGGTTTTGTGCTGATGCCATGGCTGCTTGGAGCAGGCCAAATATTAGAGCTGATTGAAAAAAGTTTTGTCAGAAGAGTTTACTGTAAAAAAAAAAAAGACAGCTTCATAGAAATTGGAACACTTGTATGTGATACTAAAATATTAATTTTAATATTGCATCATGCTGATATATGATATAATGTTGTATCTCTAAATATGTGGTATGTGTGTGGTTTGGAATATTTAATTAGACTATACAAGTTGAAATGAAACATTTCAACACTATCATCCTTTGCGTTTCTAGAGCTCCTTTCACCCCAGGATCTCATGTGGGGCGAGCCAGTGGTATTAGCCCCATTTTGCATATGGATAAATTGAGAGCCAGAGAAGAGGATCAGTTTGCCCAGTGAGTCGTCAGTGGTGGAGCTGGGAATAGAACCCAGGAGTTCTGAGTTCCAATCTGATGCACTGACTGTTGGGTCACTGCCTATCACACTCACTGGCCTTGTGTCCTTGTTTCCTTATACTCCCCTGTCAGTCCATGTGTCTCCATCTGTCGTCTTTTGTCTTAGACCTTGTCATAAACATAAAGGGAAGGGTAATCACCTTTAAAATCCCTCCTGGCCAGAGGAAAAATCCTTTCACCTGTAAAGGGTTAAGAAGCTAAAGATAACCTCGCTGGCACCTGACCAAAATGACCAATGAGGAGACAAGATACTTTCAAAAGCTGGGAGGAGGGAGAAAAACAAAGGGTCTGTGTCTGTCTGTGTGATGCTTTTGCCGGGGACAGAACAGGAATGGAGTCGTAGAACTCAGTAAGTAATCTAGCTAGGTATGTGTTAGATTATGATTTCTTTAAATGGCTGAGAAAATAGCTGTGCTGAATAGAATGACTATTCCTGTCTGTGTGTCTTTTTTGTAACTTAAGGTTTTGCCTAGCGGGATTCTCTATGTTTTGAATCTAATTACCCTGTAAGGTATTCACCATCCTGATTTTACAGAGGTGATTCTTTTTTACTTCTATTAAAAGTCTTCTTGTAAGGAAACTGAATGCTTTTTTCATTGTTCTAAGATCCAAGGGTTTGGGTCTGTGGTCACCTATGCAAATTGGTGAGGATTTTACCAAACCTTCCCCAGGAAGTGGGGTGCAAGGGTTGGGAGGATTTTGGGGGGAAAGATGTTTCCAAATGACGCTTTCCTAATAAAAATAAACCCAGATAAATGTTTGGTAGTGGCAGTGGAAGTCCAAGGGTAAAACAGTTTCTATCTTGGGGAAGTTTTAACCTAAGCTGGTAAAAGTAAGCTTAGGAGGTTTTCATGCAGGTCCCCACATCTGAACCCTAGAGTTCAGAGTGGGGAAGGAACCTTGACAGACCTAGATGGTGTTTTCTTGGGGCAGGGCCCATCTTTTTGTTCTGTGTCTGTACAACACCTAGAACATTGGGTTCTGGGTCTAGGACTGGGCTCCGAGGTGCTACCATAATACACCTAATAAATAATGTACAGTGCCTAGCACAATGGGGTCCTAGTGCATGACTGGGGCACCTAGGCACTACCGTAATGTATCTAATAAATAATAATATCAAAATAAACATGTCAGAATGTTTTTTAGTTTTGGCTTTTCATTCTGAGTAGAATAATGTCAGAATTTCCTGAGGAGCAGAAATTCCAGTTCCAGACCATGTCTCCTGCACATGCTGCCCCGAACATGGCACCGGTGGCAGATTAGCCACTGGGCCAATGGGGCCCAGACCCAGGGGACCTGGCCAATTGGGGGGCCTTGGAAAAATGGGCACCCTGCGCCCCAACCCACTCCGCCTGCCTGCCCAGAACTCGTGCCAGGAAGTGGGGTTAGGGCACTGGGGCTTGCACCGCTCTTCCTGCCCACCTGCTGCTCCTACCAGGGAGTGCGGGAAGCCCCCATGCCCTGACCCCACTCCCTGGCAGGAGCGTGGGGAAGGTGGGGGCGGATGGGGGTGGGGAGGGGCCCCCACTTGTTCTGGCCTAGGGCTCCACAAAACAGTAATCCGTCTCTGTGTGGCACTCCCTGAGAGCATGCACAGCTGGCTCTTAGCTACACCGCCTTTCATGCTTCCCAGCACGTGTTCACACTTGTGATGGCAGCTTACTGGACCCAATTCAGCGGCGTTGGTGTAAGGCAGTGTAATGGTGATGAGACATATGTAAGCTATGCCCTGATCTTGCCGCTGATCTGCTGTCTCAGAGGAAGCGGGGGAGAACAACACCTTGGTGCTCTGAGCCTTTGTACTTTTGAATTGTGTGCCACACTCAGACACCACAGGACCAGGTGTCGTATTGGGGCTGGCAGGCGTGGGGTTCTTGCCGCCAGCTAACCAGGACGGAGGGGTTGGCTGCAGGCTGGTATTCTAAGCTGGGCTGGGAACAATGAGTAGAGGGCAGAGTTTGTGGACGGAGGAGAACAGTAGGGAAGGGACATGGTTGGGGATTGGTCCTGCTTTGAGCAGGGGGTTGGACTAGGTGACCTCCGGAGGTCTCTTCCAACTCTGATAGTCTATGATTCTATGGAGCCTGAGCGACAACGACAGGTCTCCCATCACAGGAGGGAAGGGAGGGTAAAGGGAGATCCCCTGTGAGCAGCTGGGCGGAAGGCTGTGTGCGTGTTTAGGGAGAATGTCTCTCACACACACACACACACACACATATATTGGTGAGCTGATAGCATTGCCTAAAGGTTAACCAATCTGAGGACATACCAAAGCCTCAACATCTTTTATTTATTTTTTCAAAGTCTCATAATTTTCAAATCAGTCTCATGGTTATTTTGGAACGGACTCCTCTCGTTAACTGCCAGGGCTGGTGATTACTAGCCAAGGTACCAAATGGGAATAAGGAAAGCAAAGGGGATGGAGAAGGTGGCACATAAATCCGTGCGGTCATAGGTTCCAATGCAAAAGGGACCATTATGATCACTTTGTTTGACCTCCAGCATAACACAGGCAAGAAACCCTCACCCAGGGATTCCTGCATCAAACCCAATTATTTCGGGTTGAGCTGAGCAAGAGGTGCCCAGTCTTGATTTAAAGACTTCAAGTGATGGAAAATCCACCACACCGGTTGGCAATTTGTCCCAATGGTCAATTCCCCTCTCTGTTAAAAATGTGGGTCTTATTTCGGGTCTGAATTTATCTAGTTTAGCTTCCAGCCACTGGTTCATGTTCTATCTTTGTCTGCTACATTCAAGAGCCCTCTTATACTGGAAACGTTTTCCCCTTGTAGGCACTAATAGGCCAGGATGCAGTCACTTCTTAACCTTCTCTTGGGTAAGCTATGAAGTTCAAGCTTCTTAAGTTTCCTGCTATTAGGCAGGTTCTCCAGACCTTGATTCCTTCTTGCAGCTCTTTCCTGAACCCTTTCCAGTTTTTCAACATCATATTTAAAGTGTGGAGACCAGAACTGGACACAGTATTTCAATCTGTGTCCCAAGGTAATACTGTTTTCCCACTTCTACTCAGTATTCCCCTTGCTAGGCAATTAATGGTTGCCTAGCTGACAGTGATCATGACTTGATTCCATGTATCATGTGCAGAAAGAAAAGAGAGGGAGAGAGAGAGAGAGTGTAGTAATTTAATAATTAGCACAATTAGCTCCCCACAGCTCCCATTGGCTGGGAATGGCGAACCACGGCCACTGGAAGCTGCGGACAGCTTTGCCTGCGGATGGTCAGTGTAAACAAACTGTCTCATGGCCCACCAGTGGATTAACCTGACTGGTCGCAGGTTGCCCACCACTGCTCTAGAGGCTTCTAACCCTGCTGATGACCCTGGTGGGTGTCAATATGATGCCACATGATGGAATTTCTGTTTGTTCACTTTGGGTTTATAAAAATCTAGGAAATTAAATAGACAAAAACTATATTAAAAGAATATGAAGGTTGCAAAGTCAAGTACTCTGGAGTTAGGAAATGCCAGAATAGGATGTTGGTGCATCAGCAGTGCACCATCAGCACCAGTCACGTCTTGCCTACCGCCTCCAGAACCCCATCCAATCTTGCAGTTATATCTCATGCCTTTGCTCCCACACCCCATTCTGCTGTCCTGCTGTCCCTTGCAGAATGTTCTGTCCTCTCTTCTTACCAGAGTGTCCTGTTTGGAGATTGTCCGTCTTCTTCGGACAGTTAGAGATCTTCTCTTCAGCATATTTGATGTCTTTGTGAAGGGGGCGGAACATCCATCCTTGAGTGTATCTCATGCACTACCCTGTTCCTTCCCTCCAATGAACTCTTCAGAGATTTTCCCAGAGTACCTAACATCAATTGTACAGGCAGACATGGGATAAGAGGGAAGGTCCCCTCATGGATCAGTAACTGGTTAAAAGATAGGAAACAAAGGCTAGGACACAGTTTTCGCAATGGAGAGAGGTAAATAGCGAGGTCCCCCAAGGATCTATGCCGGGACCAGTGCTGTTCAGCATATTCACATATGATCTGGAAAAGGGGGTGAACAATGAGGTGGCAAAGTTAGCAGATGATACAAAATTACTCAAGATCGTTAAGTCCAAAGCTGACTTCGAAGAGTTATAATGGAATCTCACAAAACTGGGTGACTGGGCAACAAAATGGCAGTTGAAATTCATTGCTGATAAATGCAAAGTATTGCACACTGGATAACATAATCCCAGTCCGACAGGGGCTGGTGCCAGGTGCTTCAGAGGGCAATTATCAAGTGATCCATCCCCTGTCCTCCAGTCCCAGCTTCTGGCAGTCAGAAGTTTAGGGACATCCAGAGCATGGGGTGCATCCCTGCCCCTCTTGGCTAATAGCCATTAATGGACATATCCTCCATGAATTTATCTAACGCTTTTTTGAACCCAGTTATATTTTTGGCCTTCACAACATCCCTTGGCAATGAGTTCCACAGGTTGACTGTGTGTTATGTGAGGAAGTACTTCCTTATGGTTGTTTACAACCTGGTGCCTAGTTATGTTGGGTGACCCCTGGTTCTTGTGTTATGTGAACGGGTAAATAATCCTTCCCTTTCACTTTATCCACATCATTCCTGATTTTATAGACCTCTATCACAACCCCCCTTAGTCTTCTCTTTACTAAGATGAACAGCCCCAAGTAATTCAATATCATAGAATCATAGACTATCAGGGTTGGAAGGGACCTCAGGAGGTCATCTAGTCCAACCCCCTGCTCAAAGCAGGACCAATCCCCAACTAAATCATCTCAGCCAGGGCTTTGTCAAGCCTGACCTTAAAAACTTCTAAGGAAGGAGATTCCACCACCTCTCTAGGTAATGCATTCCAGTGTTTCCCCACCCTCCTAGTGAAAAAGTTTTTCCTAATATCCAACCTAAACCTCCCCCACTGCAACTTGAGACCATTACTCCTCGTTCTGTCATCTGCTACCACTGAGAACAGTCTAGATCCATCCTCTTTGGAACCCCCTTTCAGGTAGCTGAAAGCAGCTATCAAATCCCCCCTCATTCTTCTCTTCCGCAGACTAAACAATCCCAGTTCCCTCAGCCTCTCCTCATAAGTCATGTGTTCCAGCCCCCTAATCATTTTTGTTGCCCTCCGCTGGACGTTTTCCAATTTTTTCCACATCCTTCTTGTAGTGTGGGGCCCAAAACTGGACACAGTACTCCAGATGAGGCCTCACCAATGTCGAATAGAGGGGAACGATCACGTCCCTTGATCTGCTGGCAATGTCCCTAGTTATACAGCCCAAAATGCCATTGGCCTTCTTGGCAACAAGGGCACACTGTTGACTCATATCCAGCTTCTCGTCCACTGTAACCCCTAGGTCCTTTTCTGCAGAACTGCTGCCGAGCCATTCGGTCCCTAGTTTGTCATGGTGCATGGGATTCTTCCGTCCTAAGTGCAGGACTCTGCACTTGTCCGTGTTCAACCTCATCAGATTTCTTTTGGCCCAATCCTCTAATTTGTCTAGGGCCCTCTGTATCCTATCCCTATCCTCCAGAGTATCTACCTCTCCTCCCAGTTTAGTGTCATCTGCAAACTTGCTGAGGGTGCAATCCACGCCATCCTCGAGATCATTTATGAAGATATTGAACAAACCCGGCCTGAGGACCGACCCTTGGGGCACTCCACTTGATCCCGGCTGCCAACTAGACATGGAGCCATTGATCACTACCCGTTGAGCCCGACAATCTAGCCAGCTTTCTATCCACCTTATAGTCCACCTTATATCTCTTCATGTGGAAGCTGTTCCATACCCCTAATCATTCTGGCGACATTTGGGGGCATTTTTGTTGCCCTTCTCTGCACCTTTTCGAATTCTAATATATCTTTTTGAGATGGGGTGACCAGAACTGCACACAGTATTCAAGGTGTGGATGTACCATGGATTTATATAGAGGCATTATGGCATTTTCTGCCTTATTATCGATTCCTTTCCTAATGGTTCCCAACATTCTGTTCGCCTTTTTGGCTGCCGCTGCACATTGAGTGGATGTTTTCAGAGAACTAGCCACAATGACTCCAAGATCTCTTCCTTGAGCTAATTTAGACCCCATCATTGTATATGTATAGCTGGGATTATGTTTTTCAATGTGCATTACTTTGCATTTATCAACATTGAATTTCATCTGCCACTTTGTTGCCCAGTCACCCAGTTTTGTGAGATCCCTTCGTAACGCTTCGCAGCCAACTTTGGAGTCAACAATCTTGAGCAATTTTGTATCATTGTTCACCCCCTTTTCCAGAAGATGTATGAATTCATTCAACAGCACTAGACCTCTATATAGTCCTCTGTATAGTCCCGCTATATACCTCTCTTCATTGTGAAAACTGACCATTTATTCCTACCCTTTGTTCCCTGTCTTTTAACCAGTTACTGACCCATGAGAGAACCTTCCCTCTTATCCCATGACTCCTTACTTTGCTTAAGAACCTTTGATGAGAGACCTTGTCAAAGGCTTTCTGAAAGTTCAAGTACACTATATCCACTGGATCCCCCTTGTCCACATGCTTGTTGACACTCTCAAAGAGTTCTAACAAACTGAGGCATGATTTCCCTTTACAAACACCATGCAGACTCTTCCCCAACATATCATGTTCATCTCTGTGTCTGATAATTCTGTCCTTTACTATAGTTTCAACCAGTTTGCCTGGTACTGAAGTTAATCTTACCAGCCTGTAATTTCCAGGATCGTCCATGAAGCTTTTTAAAAAAGATCAGCTTCACATTAGCAACCCTCCAGTCATTGTGTGCAGTGGGTGATTTAAGTGATAGGTTACATGCCACAGTTAGTTGTCCTGCAGCTGCATGTGGTTGCCGTGATGTTCATTAGGCTGCACTGCAGAGCTGGTTGCCAGGTTTTCGCTCCCCAGCCACCTCCCCCATTGTCTCTGGCAGCAGTGGAGGGTTCATTTATCACTAGGGATCAAGGATGGCTTTGTGGTTACGGCACTGCACTGGGAGTCAAGCGTTCACTTCCTGGCTCAGCCATTAACTCTCACTGTGTGGTCTTGGGTGAGTCACTTCCCCCTTCCGTGCCTCAGTTTCCCCACCTGTAAAATGAAATAATGATACTCAGACGTGAGCTGTGACTCATTAATATTTCACCTCTTCAGGTGAAAGAAGGGCTCTTTCTCTTTCAAGGGCTCTTCAGAAGACAAATGCAATCAATGATATAGCCCCAGGGGGCCTCCAGGGATAGCAGATGCTCAGCTTCATCTGACTTTGAAGAAGCAACATATCCAGGGACTGCCTTCCCAGGATGGCTCCCTGACAGCTGTCTGTCAGGCCGTTTGACTGCATTCTTGGCACCCCCTGCTGCCCGCGCTCTCCCCCCCCCCCCCCCCCCGCCACCTCGAGCTTTGGAGTGGGGAAAAATCAAACTGCATTTGACGCTGGCAACAGAGTGTGGGGAACATATACAGTCCCCGCACAGGCATTGGCTAGCTCTGCCTGCCAAGAAAGACAGCTCCAGTTCCTTGGGAAAGGGGTCTCCTGAAATAGGGGCCTGGAGGTTAGCATCTTTTCTTTTCTTTTCTTTTCTTTTCTTTCAGCTGATTAAAGTTGCTAATAAATCCCACTTAATGCAGCCTGAAGCCAGGAGCCAAGTGAGACAAGGGCAATCGGCACAGAAGCAATAGAAAGGGGATTTTGAAAGCTGGCCTGGGAAAACGAACATGTTGAAATGTGTTCCCTAGCAAAGGCTTTTGTTACTGCGTTTCGAACCCCAGCATGTGCGCTCGGTGCCAGCAGAAAGGAGTGGAGCAGTGGACAGGTGTCCCCCATGGCCGTTCGCCTCGCACCCTCTCCCGGTTCGGGGCACGTGTGGCCGGTTGCCCACCGCTGGGTCTCCTCCTGGCAGAGCAGGGCCTGTTTTCATGGGGGTTGTGCTTTGTGCGCGGGGGTTGGAGTATCACCAGGGAGCACCAGTCAGGGGTCAGAGCCCCGCTGCGAAAAGGATGCAGACAGACAAGGCGCAACAAGCGCAGGCAACAAATAACAGGAGGAGGTGGGGAAGGGCGGGTGCCTGTGAAGCCGGTGGGTGACCACACAGCCACCAACTAGCCTAGGGGCCTGCTACCCCCGCTGGTGTCTGCAGGGGACAGCAGCACTCTGGGATCTCAGCAGGGGAAGGTGGAGATCCTTCCTCCTCTGGGCCGTCTGTGGTGCATCTCGCCCCATCTCTCTCGCTTGCTAGTGGGGTGGAGGGGCCAGAGCCCTGCTCCCTGTGACAAGGCAGTTGTGTGCCATGGGGACACTGAGATGACTGTGGCATACGGGGCTGTCACAGGGTGGTCCCCTGAGAGTCCTTTCCAGCTCAGTGGCTGACCACAACCACTCCAGGTCTTCTCAACCTTCAGGGTGCTTTGTTATGAACTACCTTCACAATCAAGAGCCAGCTTCCCCCCTTGCTTCTGGGCAAGGGTACAGTAGTCGTAGCAGCAGCCAGTCCTGCCAACTTCTGCCTTCCTTCTGGCTCCCTGCCCTCTCCCAGCACTTCCTTCCTGTTTGCCTACACAGGCCTACCAGCTGGGGACACTTCCACCCCGTTAGCCCCTCAGCTGGGTCGTCCCTCAGTTAATTGGTCACCTCTGCCAACAGCTTGTCTTTCAATCAGCGCTCGCTTCATAGCAGTGGGTGAGGTGCTGAGTCAGCGCATCCCATTACAGGGGCCCCGACGCATCTCTGACCCAGCCGTCCAAGGTTACGAGGCATTGCCTTTACTGGGACGCAGTGCATTGTGGGGACCTGACATTTCTGTGGCATGGTGATACTGTCTTATGGGGCGTTGGCATTCCTATGACACAGCTGCACTGCCTTCAGGGGCAATGACCTTTCTGCGACGTAGCTCGACCCACTAACGTTTCTTTGATCTCGCCATGCCGCAGTCTGGTGCACTGACGTTTCTGCGACGTGGTGGTGCCTAGGTCCTCGATACTCCTGTGAACCAGCTGTGCGACGCTCGAGGGAGCACCGCAATGGGTGTGATACAGCCGAGCTGCGTTGTGGGGTGCCGGGGTTTTCGGGACGTGTCGGTGCAGCGTTGTTGGACACTGACCGTTTCTGTGAAAAAGCAGCGCTGCAGGATAGACCCATCACATTTCTGTGTGACAGGGTCGATTCTTATTGTGGGCGCGGACATTTCTGCAACCCAGCGGTACCGCATGCTGGGTCATTGTAGCAGGGCGGTCACCCTGCTCCGGCCCTGAAAGGGTTAAAAGCCAGCCCTTGGAGAGGGCTGGGGCGGACAGCCAATCAGAAAAGGCTGGGAGGCAGCCAATCAGGGCCAGGCTGGGCCCTATAAAAGGGCTGCAGGGCCAGAAGGTGGGCAGTCTCTCTCCAGCTTTGGAGTGAGATGGGCCTGAAGGAGACATGGGTACTTTGGACAGTGCTGGTGAAGGGCAGGAGCAGCTGGGGAAGCTCCAGCCTGGCAAGCCCCCAGGCAGAGGCCTTGCTGTTAGGGCTGGAGGAGGTATGAGGGCTGTGGGGAAGCAGCCAGGGGAGGAAGAGGCAGCAGGTCCAACCCCCTTGCCAATGACGCGTGGCCACTTCAGACTACAGTTTACCCTTAAGGGAAGGGGCTAGATGAAGACTGGCAGCCGGTCATTGAGGCATGATGGGCTTAGGGGATTGGGGTTCCCTGGGCAGGGAAGGACCCTGAGTGTGGGGGTACTGCCACGGGGCAGTACCCAGGAGAAAGGGCACCGTGGGCCGGGAGGGACGCGGGGCCTGAAGTATAGTGGTGGAGATTGATCGTGAAAGACAAGTAGTGACAACAAAAGAAACACTGGCCAGCAGGAGGCGCTCTGAGGTTGGGATGAGTTAATTCCTGAATGACCAGCAGGAGATGCCGTGGCGGTAAATGCTCGACCTGTTACACTCATTGATATTTAAGTGACAGCAATGCTGCTTTATGGGGCATGGATACTCCTGAGCGATGGTATTGGTGTGGCATTAAGCAGTGCTGTGTTACGGGCCACTGCTATTTGTCGGACAACCCGGTGCTGCATTCTGTCACACATCCCGTTGCTGCATTTTGGGGTATGTGGATTTCTGTGTCATAGTGGTGGTTTATGGCAGGGCTTCTCAGCATATAAAAGCCAGGGCCAGCGTCAGGGGGTAGCACGCAGGTATGGCCTAGAGTCATGGCGTTGTTGGGCATTCAGATTTCTGGGGTGTAGCGGTGCTGCATTAGGGGACATTTCTGAGACGCTTCGATTGTATTCCGAGTTTCTAAGGCTAGAAGTGACCACTCTGATCATCTAGTCAGATCTCCTGAATAACAAGTTCAATAGCTGTACTCTGTTCCATACAGAGGCACTTATCAGGGCCCCGGAACGGAGGGCAATGGCCCCATCACTTTTTACCGGCCGTAAGGGCGAGTGACGGAGGACAGGTCTTGGGTGGAAGAGGTGGAGTGGGGATTTGGGGGAAGAGGTGGTGCAGGGGCGGGGCCTTGCAGGAAGGGGTGGGGCCTCAGGGAGAAGGGGAAGTGCAAGGGTGGTGACTTGGGGAGAGAGGGTGTGTGAGGGTGGGGACTCGGGGGGAAGGGTAGGCATGGGGGGCAGGATCACTGTTCAGGCTCCAGTGGGGGCTTCCACCATTCCTTGAACTTATAGGCTGTGATCAAGTCACCCTTTATTCTTCTTTGTTAAGTGAAACAGACGGAGCTCCATGTGTTCTAAGGCATGTGATTTTATTTTTAATGTTAAGGCCAGAAGGTGACATTAGATCATCTTGTCTCACCTCCTGTGTATCGCAGGCCATTACATTTCGCCCAGTTCCCACTGTACTGAGTCCAATACCTGGTGCTTGGCTAAAGCATCTTCAAGAAAGGCATGCGGTCTTGATTTGAAGATTTTCAGATATGGAGAATCCATCACTTTCCTTGATAGCTTGTTCCAATGATCCATCAGCCTCCCTGTTAAAAGATGTGAGCCTAATTTCTAATTTAAATTTGTGTGGCCATCTGCTTTTGTTCTGCCTTCCTCTTCTAGGTCGAAGTCCCCCTTAGTATCCATTATTTTCTCTCCATGAAGATATTTATGCACTGTAATGAAGTCACATATCAAACTTCGTTGTGATAAGCGGAGCAGATTGAGCTCTGTCTCTTCCTGTCGGGCATTTTCTCCAGCCACCAAATTTTTATGGCTCTTTTCTGCACCCTCTCCAAATTTTCAATAGCCTTTTAAAAAATGTGGACACCAGAACTGGACACAGTGTTCTACTACCGGTCTCACCAATGCCATTTACAGAGGCAATATCACCTCCTTCCTCAAAAGTCCCCTGCTTATCCAGCCAAGAATTGCATCCGTGTTTTTTGCCACAGCATCGCACTAGGCGCTCGCGTTCAGTTGTACCAAATGATCCGGATCGCTCTGTTTGACGGTCCTGTCCTCATCGTTTTCTGTTCGGCCAATTATTCTTTCATTTGCAAATTTTATCAGCCCCGATTTTACGTTTACTTCCAGATCACTGACCCA
This sequence comes from Chelonia mydas, assembly GCF_015237465.2. Lineage (NCBI taxonomy): Eukaryota > Metazoa > Chordata > Testudines > Cheloniidae > Chelonia > Chelonia mydas. The sequence continues at coordinate 14,646,549 of NC_051261.2, read as the reverse complement.
AATGCTGAATGGGATCAGACCTAGTACCAATCTCTGCAGAACCCCACTAGTAACTACCCCTACAATGAAGATTCCCCCTTGGACCACTACTTTTTGAGATCTGTCAATTAGCTAGTTCATAACCAATTTAATGTATGCTTCATTGATATTGTGTAATGCTCTTTCTTTTTTTAAATCCAAAATGTTGTGTGGTACTAAATCAGATGCCTTATAAAAATCTCAGTATATTATCTCTGCAGTTACCATACACCCATGTTGACTGGCATTGATTCTATTCCTATTCTTTAATATTTTATCACTTGAATCCTGGATCAGCTTTTCCATTCTATTTTCCAGGTCATCATGCTTGTCCTTTCTGAACATTGGCACAACATTAACATTGTTCCAGTCTTCTGAAATTTCCCTCAAAGAATTATTAAAAATTAATACCAGTGGGCATGCAATCTCTTCAGCCAACATTTTTAAGACTCCTGGGGGCAAGTTTTCCAGGCCCACTGATTTAAAAAATGTTTATCCCTAGCAGATGTTGTTCAGCATCCTCTTCCATTACTAATGTACTGGAAAGTACTCCATCACCTTCACATGATACAAACACATTATCCTGCTTCCTTCCAAATACAGAATGGAAATACTTATTGAATACGTCTACCTTTTCTGAATTATTAGTAACAGTTTTACCAACTAACAATGGTATTGGCACATTGTTAGGACTTCTTTTGTTCCTAGTATACTTTAAAAAAAATCCTTATTGTACTTACTGGCCCTGCCAGCCTGATGTCTTTAGCTTCCCTTATCAATTTTCTGTACTTCCGAGCTTCTAATTTGTATTGATTGCTCTCTATTTCCACTTTTTTCCATTTGTTATATGTTGCCTTTTTGTTTCTAACCACTGCCTTCATTTTGTCACTGAACCAGGATGGTTTGCAGTGTAGACATCTGGGCTTGGGCTGGAGCCTGGGTTCTGGGACCCTCCCTCCTTGCAGGATCTTGGAGCCTGTGCTGCAGCCCAAGTATCTACACTACAATTTTATACACTACAATTTTATAGCCTACTCATCCCCTACTCAAAGCCCTCCACCCACATATGTCAGATTTCTAGCTAGCCTTGCATGTGGCCTGTGCTTTGGGTGGTGGCTCCTGTGTTTCATCTATCTGTTCCATAAAGGAGCTTAATTGCTTTTTACATGCTTCCTGAATGAAGCATGGCTATTATGTCCACTAGCTTCAAGGAGGTTTTACCCAGCCCTGGGCATAACAATACAGCCACTAACATTTCTGTGACATAGTGGGGGCACTGACACTCCCGCAGCAGCTTCAAATAAATCTGAAACCAGAGCATTTTAGGGAGCGCATTTCCCTTGTCTATAGGCTTCGGTTTGCCGCAAGTGGTGGTTAGCTCATTTGCTGCCCCTTGATGCAAAAGGAAATTTCTCATTTTCATTTACTCTGAGAGAACTTTACATTGCACCACACTGCATTTTCTACCCACAATGCACTGTTCCATTTGGGAAATTGCAAACTGTGAATCTGGAGGATTTGCCAGAGCATTAGGGATTGGATGAATTTCCCTTTTCTCTTCCCTGGGATAAAATGGATTTGAGATTTGCACAGGATTTGAACTTCTCATCTCCTGCCTTTGTTACCCTTGACAGCCAGTGGCTCCCCATTGCCTCTTAATCTCTCACTGTGACCCATAATGGTGGAGAATCACCAAAGCCAGATGTTTCTGTTTAGATGCTCGACAGTGATATTGTTAACGTTATTGATCTTTAACTTTCCAACATTAGGTTTCAGAGTCAACAGCAGATTGAAAAGCATGGGTCACTAAAACCCCTCAGAGCTGTGGTCAGGCTTGCCACAGACTCAGGCATGCATCATAGCCAGAATTTTCAAAAGAGCTTAGCACCTACAGTCTAGGCTAGACTTTCAAAAGGCTTCAGCTCCCATTGTTCACCACAGTAAATTACCAGATTTTCACAAGTGCTCAGCAATATAGGTGCACGTTGGACCCTGAGCTTTTATAAAAATCTGGGCCCCAGTTATGAGTGCTGAGCAACTGAATATTTGGCTCTGAGCAACAATGGTGCAAACATAAACGACACTGGGCCTGATTCTGCTTTGCACAAATTGCACGGCTCTGGCAGTGGGAAGGGGCTTTACTGTAGAAGTTACATCTGCTCCAGGTTCCCTTTAGGTTACCAGGGAAGAATTCTGCCTCCCAGCTCTCCCCTTTTACAATACTGCAACAGCTCACAGGGTGATAAAAGCCGCTGAGGTACGTGGAGAATTCCTCCAGTCATCACCCCACAGCACAACAAAGAGGCCTTAATATAAATGGAACCAGGCCCTTTGTGCTAATCCGGAATTTTTCCACTAAATATATTTTTGTTTGGAAATGCTGATTTGCCGAAACAGAACCATCTCACAGAGAAGAGTCAGACAAACTTTCCGTCTTTCAAAAACATTTGGGGGGGAAGGGAAAGAAGTTTGGAAATTGTCGGGCTGTCTCATTTTGACACTTTTGAAATGAACGGCATGTTTCAAAATTGACCGTATAGTAAAACCGAAATTCTTTCAGATGTTAAAGTGTGAAATTGAAATGATGCAAAAAAAGATTTTTGGTTCACAGAGACTTGAGACTTTGTCCCAATTTTGACTTCTGCCCCTCCCCCCACCCTCCAATTCAGGGTGGGAAAATTTTTCACAATCTCACCAGTTCTCACAGGACAGGGACACTGTTTCCCACCAGTCCTACAGGCACATTTCCAAAAAGGTCCATTCAAACAGAGTGCCTCTTGAGAGATCCTTAATAAAACCGTGATTCACCAGCAGCGCTGGGGGGTTTGGACAGAGCTAACCTTGTTAGAGAAACTGGACAGCTTATATAATAAGGGGATGGAGGAAACGCATTTAATGTCCTGTATTGGGTTGTTGGGGAAAGCAGCTACATCTCATTAAATCTTAAACCGGGTCTAAACTACAGAGTTAGGTCAACACAAGGGCAGCTTACATTGTCCTAACTATGGAAGTGTCTACACTTACACATCTCTCCTGCCCAGCGGCACTGCCCAACTACACTGACTTAAGAACTCCTTCACCTCCACAGGTGGTGTAGTTAGGTCCATGCAGTGTCGGTGTGTAGACGCTGAGTTGCTCATGTCAACTGTTACTGGCTTTCAGGAGCCCTCCCACAATGCCCCATCCTCACAGTACAATCGATACAAGTGCTCCTGGTGAGGCCATGCACCGCCAGCACAAAGAGCAAAGTGTCAACACACACAAGCGAAGTAATTACTGCGATGGCTGTATGCTGACATAAGTTAGGTCAACTTAATTCTGTAGTGTAGACATGGTCTTACTTGGCAGATGGATCCAAATTGGCTTGGATATGAACATTCCTGTGGCTTGAACTGTCTCAAAGGCCATGAACAAGATTAACCAACACTGCACAGAGCTGGAAGAAGGTTTGGTGGGGCCCACAGGGAGCAGCAGTGTTAGAAAGGGCCTGTTTAACACACTGTCTAATGAGCAGGGCAGAAGGGAGTAAAGGGCACGTGAGTGAAATTTGTAGGTGATACTAAACTGGGAAAAATTGCAAACACCAGTTAGGGCAGGGAAATAACTAGTTTGACTCTTGTCATTTACAACATGTTTACACCTGTGTAACTCCATTGGCTTGACTCCTGATTTACACCTGTGGAAGTGAGAACAGACTCAAGTTATGTCTACACTTAAACTGCAGCAGTGGCATAGCTGCAGTGCTTCAGTGTAGCCACTCACTTCGGCGCGAGGAGGGGTTCTCCCATCACTGTAATGAATCTACCTCCCCAAGAGGCGGTAATTAAGTCCACGGAAGAATTCTTCGGTCCTCCTAGCACTGGCTACATGGGAGGTTAGGTTGGCTTAACTAAATCGCTGAGGGGGGTGTGTGTGTATTCTTCGGACCTATGAGCAATATAGCTGGGTTGACGTAGCTTTTTAGTATAGATCTGGCCTCAGGCCTTGCATTCCAGGACCTTAGCAGCCCTGTTTGGCTTCTACCCACTCCTGAGAAGCTCTGATCTATGTATGAGAGCATATTCAGCTACAGCTGGCACATCAGGACACCAAAACTATTTGTGAAGTTAGGTCAAATGTGGTGAGTTATTTTTAACTGGGAGGGGGGGAAACCACTGACAAAATATTTTTGGAAATGTCAGTGTTTTGTTTCGGAAAGGAAAGATTTTGACTTTTTGTTTCCAAATTCAGCTAATAAAAAAACCCTCAGAAGGTGAAAAATGCTTGAAAAAATGAACTGAAAAACTAAAAAAAGGAATTTATCCAAGGTCGAACGAAAAGTTGTTTGACTTGAAACGAAATGTCTGGAGCTTTCCATTTTGGTGAGAAATACCAAAAACACTTCAAGTTTGGTTCAAACCGAACTATTTGACCTTTTTCAGTTTGGGGGGCCATACTGGTCAGCCATAGGTTCAGCCTGGCCTTGGTGCTGACACGAAGGGATAGGTGCATTAGAAACACACCCACCAGCCAGATCAGAGAACTAGAGAGAGACAGCTTGTCATCAAGTGGCTTATAGGCATCACAGCCAAGGAGAGTTCTGAAAGGATTTTGCAGGAGGAGAATGAGGTGGCTTTGTGGTTCTTTATCCCGAGCGTGAGGGGCAGCCTGGGGGAAAGCATGGAGGTTCTTGTTTGAAAACGTGATGGAGGTTGGCAGGAGTCGATATCCAGATGCTGAATGAGAGACGATAGGTGGGTGGGGATGGGTGGGCTTCCTATGAAGGTCGGCGCCTATGGGAAGAATCTCTGGGTGGCAAACGTTATTTGGCTTCAGGGAATGAGCCAGCCCCGCAGGATGCTGCTGCCACCCCTCTGCCTGCCCTTCCCACGCCTCTCAGCAGTTACCACTGCAGCAGACCCCTCACCACTTCCTGACTCTGATCTGCAATGATGGGAGCTCTGGTGTCTCCAGAGGAGATAGCAGAGTCGAGCTTGTCCCTTAGCGAGAAGGGCCTGAGCCCTAGTCCTGCATACCCCAAACAGATGTGGGGGTGTCTGAGGTCTGGAGCTGGAGTGGAGATAGCCCTAGCTTATCTTCTTGGGGTGGACTGACACCCCTTCCAAGGAGAGCAGCTTCCCATTCGTGCTCCTAGGGGGGTGAATTCCCTAGCTCGGGTCTCACGGGCTGCTTGGAAATATAGTTCCAGTTTCCTGTGGGGAAGGGGTGAACTGTAATACTGGGGGGAGAGGGGGCCGCTGGTCCCGAATTAGCTGCCATTGTCAGCATCACTGTGAGAGGAGTCGTCTCCCCTGTGAATGAAAGCAAAGGGGAGAGTCTCCGTCTGCTTGAACTTCATGGTATTTTGGCTTCCAAGGATGCATTTAATGGAAGGAATCTGCCCACCAGGGGGGTGACCTTCAAGAGAGCTTGGAAGGGAAGGGGGAGTTCAGCAGGGAGGAGGCTGCTGATTGACAATAAGCATGGGAATGCAGCACCATGGGCACAGGGGGATCATTGTGTCTCGGGTGTGCCACGTTAAATGGCCAAAGAACCTAATGACTAGGAACAGGACACTAGTGCTGACAGCCAGCTCCCTCCCCTCCCCCCCGATTTATTACCCCCCGTAACTCTCTTCCCACCATGGGGTGAATAGGACACTGCCAGCTGGGGTGGGTGGCTTCTTCCCCAGGAACCTCCCCGACTCTTGCCCCCTCCCCACTCAAGCGTCCTTGCTGCTGAGTGTGACATGTGCAAGCCCCTACCTGGCCCTGTCACGGGAGTGTAGCTCAGTGATAGAGTGTTTGACTGTGGATCACGTGGTCCTTCGTTCAGATCCAAGTGCCCCCTTACAAGCTTAGTCTGGGAGGGAAGGGACTGCAGGGCTCTGCTCTGGGTCGCCCTGCTGGGGGGCCCAGCAAGGTGGGGCACAGTCTGGGAGAAGGTAGCACATCCGTATCCACAGCCATGGACACGTGCACAGCCACAAAAGTGTGCGCGCACCCCATTGTGATGTCTGCGCACCCACAGGCTGACCAGCCTGCGCACGGATGCCTGTAAACACACCTGCAGACACACTCGACACCTCTGCATATGCGTTCACAGCCATCAACACGCACCTGCAGCTGCACACGTAAAAGCCCAGAAGCATACTGTCGAATAAGGGCATGCAGCAGTCTAACCCATTTTGACTCTCCTTTTAAAACCCCAACTGCAGAGCTAAGGGTGCAGAGGGGACATGTCCCCTTTCGTCCATTGCAGGACATCCTCGCCCCCCCACACCCCGTCCATTTCAGAGCAGCCTTCTATGTCTCCCTCTCTCATGTATCTGGTACATTCCTATCTACCTGAGAACTGGCTGCTGTTCGAATGGCCCCGTCCCCCCCCATGCATCCTCTCTTCATCTGCAGGGGAACCCCCAAGATTCCTGGTGCAGGAACCAGCATTGCCTCTGGTTTTGTGTGGTGGCTGTTTAAACTAGCCAGGGGCGGCAGCTTTGGAAGCTTCTCCCCCCGCCCCCCCCCCGCCCCCCATAGTCTCATCTCCCAGGCATCCTCTCCCCATGTGGAAATCGGCCGTCAAAGGGAGCAGTTTCACCCAATCGCACTCCCCGGTGACAAACAGCCCAGCTTGCCAGGCAGCTGACGTACTGCAAAGAGGCAGGTTCCAGCCTGCGCCCGCACGTTAAAGAGACGACCCTGTGCTATTTATGCTGTCGGAGGCCTAATTATGGGAGCAATTTTGGATTCCAGCGGTGGGGCGGGAGGTTGAGTTGGGGCTGGCACCGGCACAACCGCGCATGGCCAGCGGTGAGAGGGCATGCCTGGTGCCGATCCCAGAAGCGTCTTACAGCCAACAGTCTTTGGCCTTTTTCAAAACACTCACTGAAATATACGTGGCAGCTTCTGAAATGAATTTGTCAGTTAGCACCCAGTTCACACCCACGTCTTTAAAAAAGGAACTGGATTTCTTGCCAGTTTTTAATTCCTACATCCCCTATCATACCTATGCCCGATCTCAGGTACTGGTGGCTGAGTTTTACACCTGATGAGGGCATCGGGAGGACCTGTGAAAGCCCTTCACCCGCAGCCATTGGGTGGCACCACTGCCATGGATGTGCTGCCATGTCTCATGAGTCTCATGGGATTTCATGTTAAAGCCCCATCTCCTGGAGTCATGTGAATAAATGAGGATCACCGGTTTCTTTAAAAATAAAAGTAAGTTTCTAGACCTCATGGTTGCAGAACAGAGCTTGAAAAAGTGACTGCAGTGATTAGCTTTAAAATCCGGAGATTTTAAAAACTAATCTCATGATTTTTGGGAGACCCAGCTCAGGATTGTTGAACACATGGAGCTGGTGATGCTGCTCCAGTGCGCTGGCATCAGGCACCGGCAAGCAATACCAAGGAGGCAGATACATTCCACCTTGAGGAGGCGACAGGGCCTTGTGGCCAAGGCATTGGGTTTAGGCTCAGGAGATCTGGCTTCGGTTCCTGCTCTGTGACAGAGCCCCCATGTGATCATGGGAAGGTCACATGTCCTCTCTGTGCCTGAGTCACCATCTGTAAAAGTGACTGTAACTATTAGAACTGCTCAGAGAATGGAGCAGAGGAGTCGGGGAGGGCTCTACGTAAATGCTAGAGTTTCCCTCGAAAAACCAAAAGGCCAAAATCCATGTGAACGGAGTCATAGAGTTCAAGGCCAGAAGGGATCACCAGATCTGACCTCCTGTATAGCACAGGCCACCAGCCCCACCCTGCCACCCCACACCAAGCCCCACCACCAGAATTAGCCTAACGTTTTACAGCCCTCAGAAGACTCAACTATTGTGTGCTACAGGCAAAGAATAGGAGGGACTGAGGTGCCAGCAATGCCCTAGGCCCTAGCAATGGCAGGGCATTGATTTAAGTGAAATATACCCAGATGGACCCTCTTTGAATTTTACTGAGATTGTGGCCTCAATGACATCTTGTGGCAGTTAGTTCCACAGGCCAATCCACATTGTGTGAAAAAGGGTTTCTTTTATTGGTTTTGACTTTGCCACGTTCTGATGTCATGTCCCCTTGTTCCCATGTTGTGAGATGACAGGCGCTCCCACTCTCCCTTCTGCAGAGCGTTTGCCACTTTGTATTCCTTTACTGTGCCCCCTTTTCATTCGCCTCCCCGCTAAGGTAACTATCTCAATCGTTACAGTCTCTCCTCATGTGGGAGTTTTTCCCTGCCCCGATCATTCTTGTCACCTGTCTCTGAACCCTGTCTTCCTCTAAGAACATAAGAGTGGCCATCCTGGGTCAAACCAATGGTCCATCTAGCCCAGTATCCTGTCTTCCAACAATGGCTGGTGCCAGATATTTCAGAGGAAATGAAGAGAACAGGGCAATTATTGAGCGATCCATCCCCTGCCGTCCAGTCCCAGCTTCTGGCAGTCAGAGGTTTAGGGACACCTAGAACATGGGGTTGCATCCCTGACCATCTTGGCTTATAGCCATTGCTGGAGCTATCCTCCATGACCTGATCTAACTCCCTTTTTTTGAACCCAGTTATACTTTTGGCCTTTCATAACATCCCCTGGCAATGAGTTCCACAGGTTGACGGTGTATTGTGTGAAGTACTTCCTTATGCTTGTTTTAAAACTGTTGCCTAATAATTTCACTGTGTGACCCCTGATTCTTGTGTGATGTGAAGGGGTAAACAGCACTTTTTCTCCAGACCAGTCGTGATTTTATAGACCTCTGTCATCTCCCCTCTTCTCTCTTCCAAGCTGCAACGTCCCAGTCTCTTTAATCTCTCCTCGGACGGAAGCTGTTCCGTGCCCCTAATAATTTTTGTTGCCCCTCTCTAATTCTAATATATCTTTTTTTAAGATGGGCGGCTAGAACTGTGGACAGTATTCCAGTGTGGGCACACTATGGATTTATGTGGTGGCATCATGATATTTTCTGCATTAGTCTCTATCCTGTTGCTTATTCACTCAAAGTCTCCTGTAGCAATGAGTGTGATCCAGGGCACCCAAACCCCCCTGAGCTCTGGAGGAGTTTGGAGCTGGCTATGAACTCATGGCTCTGCTCAGTGCTTCGACAGTGATGGTGATAAATTGGAAGGAGTTCAAAGAGGCGTGACCCCAATGAGCAGGGGTTTGGAGAGACTGACCTATGGGGAAAGCATTAAACCTGCGCAGTCTGGCGAAGCGGTGGGGGCATGCTAACGGGCAGGTGCCAGCCAGGGCAGAGAGGGTGGCAAAAGAGGGCATAGGAACAGAGGGGAGAATAACCCCAGCAGCAGTGCCACCATGGTCTCTGTGCCCTAGCAAGGGGGGGTCGTTCCCACACTGCTCTGCCATCACTTCCAGCTTTTAGGCCAGCAAAGCCGGGTTTCTCGTTGCAGTCACGGTTAGTGGCTATCTTTATGGAGGAAAAAGAGTCAAGGCCTCTTACGATGGCAGAGACAAGCCTCATTGCCTCTCTCCTGCCTTCGTGGCTGTAGCGCAGAGTCCTCTCCCAGTGGGGCATGGAATGGCCCCAGCCATGGGTTATCGCTGGGGACTGAGTTTGGGTCCTGCCCTGCTAGAAGCATGAGCCTCCCTCACCATTAGCTGGCAGCAGTAGTAGAAGGCCATTATCCCCTCTCGTGGGTTAGCCACTAGAGGGGAACGCTAATGAACGGGGTACTGAGCGCGAATCTCACGTTCAGCATTCAGTCGTATCCACAGTCTTCTCCTAGGCTGTAGCAAGAGGCACGAGGTGCAAGTTATTAAGTGTCCTCTGACAAAGCACCGGCATTACAGAGATGTTGATGTGACACCGGCTCCTCTTTTCTGCAGGCGCCTCTCTGGAAACCAGCTCTCCCAGATCCCAGGAGAAGCCTTTTGTGGCCTCTACAGCCTGAAGATCCTGTAAGTACTGCGTTTTCCCCAGGCACTGCTGTTGCACTCTTGCAGGGCCATTGTCCCAGGGGGTCACACATGACGTGGGACTTTGCTCCGTTCAGAGGCAGCTGCCAAGCCACAAGGCATCCAATTACCAGTTTCCGAATCCACACGGGTTAAAGTGCCAAGCCAAATGATCATGTGGCAGCTCCGGGGCATGCTGGGGGCTCTGTCCTGCTGCGGGTCACAGCTCCTGTCTGCACCGTTTTCTGTGTGTTCTGCAGGATTGTACAAGAATAGAGAGATTCCCCGCCCTGGGGCGAGTCCAGGCGGAAGGAACCTTTCTGGGCTCTGTTTCAAACCCTGGCTGTGGGGAACTTTTGGCTTAGCTGGTTGTTTGCTCTCACCCAGCTTGCGCTGTTCAGAGAGGAAGGGTTACTAGGTGATTCGAGCAGTAGCCTGGGATGGGGGAGAACCTGGCTCAAGTCCTGATCTGTTGCGTGACCTTGTATAGAGTAGATTGCCACGCTGCAGCTCAGCTCCATGACATGTGTGCCCCTGGATCACGATACTGCCCGGGAACCAGAGACTGGCCCAGTCCTGAGATCCTTACGGAGAGGAGTTTTGCCTGAATACCCACTGCGTCAGATGCTTGTGTGATTTGTCTGTACTTTGTAACTTCTTCTTCACAGGTTCTGTAACCTTTCCTCAGCCCCGCGTCACACCCTGCTCCCTCTTACCTGGCCTTGTCTTCCTGAGAAGGAGGCCTAGCAATCCCTAGCCAGCATCTTTCTGGCACAAGACAGCCTTCTTCCCCCATCCCCAGTGCAACATCAAGACCCAGAAAACCCCTGCTGTGTCTCCTCGCAGCCAATCACCCAAGCCCTTCCAATGGGAAGGGGTGTGGGGCTAGGGATGGCCCAGTGGGCAGAGACAGATGGGCAGAGGTTGCCAAATTCACAGGGTAGAATGCATCACTGCAGAGATGGGGTCTTCCCAGACTGGAATATGCCTGACTCTTTGCTGCTCTGAGAGGGTCCGGCACAGCCTCTGCTCTGCTATCCAGCTGCCCGTCCCTCTCTTCTCTCGACAAACATTTCTGAACATCTCTCCTGCAATAAACATTTCACCCCGGAGGCGATGTTTTGAACTCGACCGCACTGTGAAATCAGCGCAGCCGACATGGTTTATACGAAGCGAGCAGGTACAAACCTGCTCCCAGGATTAGAGAGTGCAGCCCTGTTTACTAGGTCTTCTGAAGATATAAAGTATGAATCCTGCCCTAAATCTCTGGGCTTAGCAATCAGATGCTTCTTTATCCATAGCCTGCATTAGGCAACGTATCAAAGGAACTGAGGAAAAACCGCAGCTCATCCACCCAGTTTCAACAAGGGGAACTTTCTACTCCAGGAACTCCTGGGTTTTGAAAGCCTCTTTTCAGACATTTATATTTGACTGACTCCCAGCCAGCTGTGGATGCAGAATGTAGGAACATCCTAGGAAGGATGTTACTCCCTGAGTTTGCACAGCGCCCCCTACAGGCTAATGGGGAGCCAGCTCTGCCTCTCCAGACACCAGCGCAGACTGTGTGACACCCGTGTCCTGTGACAATCCCCGGGAGACGCCAGGCTGGGGCCTCGGGCAGAGAGGCGAGGAAGGGAAATGCACATGGGGACTGGATCCTCCAAACGCTTACTCCAAGGCTGCCATCTGCATCCCTGTATTCCTCTGCCGTTGAGGCAGGGAGCGAAGGCTAATTCCAACTCTTCATGCCGACACTGGCCATTTCCTCTGCTAGGATCCCTCCCCTCCTTATGGAACAAGACCTCAGGGCTAGCTCTCAGCACAGGCCCAGCATGCAGCCGCGTGGGGCCCTGCTTTGCAGCACCCAGGCCAGGGACCGAGGGGGACTGTGTGAGGAGGCGAATCCAGGCTTGACCCAACCCAGGAGGCCCCACGCATCTTAAAGCCCTGGGGCCATGCAGTCTCCCCTGCAGCCCAGAAGGGGGCGCTGACAACCTGAAGGTGCATCCTTCAGACCAAGACTTTCCGTACCTTGGGCTCCATTTGCCTGGGCATGGTGGCTGCAGTTTGCTCTTCTCTCCCCCCAGCCCCCCAATCTAGCACTGACAAGGTCACCCCCGCCCCCCCCCCCCAGGACGATATCTGACGAGCACCTCCACCCTCTTGCAGAGAGCCCATGTGGGAGAAGGCAAAGAGAGGATTAAAATCCCCACCCCACCTCTGCCACCTCCATCATAGGAAAGATGCCAGCTGATTGCTGTCTATGCAGCTGTAGGGAATGCCCAGCTCCCTGTGGGACAAGACACCCCCTTAGATCCCACTTGGGTCGCCGGGGCTGCAGGCGTGTATGGAGGGAAGCTTCTGGATCTGGCTGGGAGGCAGAGGTTCCTTGGGGGGGGAGGGGAGACGGCTAGCTGGCTCCATGAGACCCACCCCCTCTGGGGTGAGTCCAGGCTGAAGGAATCTTTCCAGGCACTTAGTTTCAAACCCCGCTGGATGTGGGGAGCTTTTGGCTCAGTTGGTTATTTTGCTCCAACCCAGTGGTTAGAGCAGTCGCCTGGAATGTGAGAGACCCTGGTTCAAATCCTTGTTCTGCCTAGTCAAAGTGCCAGAGAATCCCCCTGTGACCTTGAGTTAGTCAATTAGCCTCCCTGTGCCTCCGTTCCCCATCTCAGCAACTTGGGGTAGCAACTCAAGTTCAAGCCTATAGGGCAGCCTAGGATTGAACTTGAGCCGCTAACCTGAGTTAAAAGCCAAGTTGTCCTGTCTCTGCTTATCCCTTGAAGACCTGGACTTCGCAGATGATGTCGCTCTCCTACCACATACCCAACACCATACACAAGAAAAAACAACTTGACTCAGTGCATTGGACTGAAAATCAACCGCAATAAGACAGAGATCGTGACCTTCAATATTGCCTCACCATCACCAGTACGGCTAGAGGATCATGTTCTCACCAATGTAGAAACATTCACATACTTGGGCAGCACCCTCAGCCAGGATGGTGGAACAAGCCAGGACGTCTGGAACAAAATCAATAAATCCAGGAACACCTTCAGGAGCTTAAATACAATCTGGAAATCATCCAAATACAACACCGAAACCAAACTCAAGATTTATCAGAGCTGCATACTTTCAACACTACTTTATAGTGCAGAATGCTGGGGAATGAGAGTGTATGCCATGTCCAAACTGTCTTCATTCCATAAAACCTGCCTCAGAAAAATCCTCCTTATCTTTTGGCCTAGAACAATCTCCAGCCAAGATCTGTTCACACAGTGCAGCCAAGAGGATCTGAGCACCATCATTGCCAGGAGGTGTTGAAGATGGATCATTCATGTGCCTCAGATGGAAATGGATTCCATCACCAGAGTAGCGATAAGATGGACACCTGAAGGCAAGCAAAAACGAGGCCACCCGAAAACAACATGGCAAAGAGCTGTGGAGTCACAGCTGAGGAACCATTGAAAGACTTGCTGGAAACAGACAGGAGTGGAGGAGCGTCGTCACGGCCCTAAATGCCAGAGGCGTAACAGGAACATGATGATGATTGATGTCCTGTCTTCATTGTCATGTTAAGAACACGCTGTTTTCCAGTGTAGACATGTATCCTGCAGTAAGTGGCCCCCAGGTGCTTGTCCCTCTTCCAGCATTGATCACGGGTCCAGTGGTTCCCAGCGTCTTTGATATCTCTGCGTAGACAGGCTCATTTCTTATGTTCCTGCTGAAGGCCTGTGTCTTGCTCGCCTCACAGCACAGATTGACCAGGCTGGGTTCCTCTGACCAGCTAGCAGGGCGTCGGGTGCTAGGGCTGCCTCTTAAGTGCTGGGTGTAGCTAACACACGATAGGGTTAGCTCTGTTTCCAGTTGAGCAGGCCACGTGGAAAGAGAAGGTTAAAGGCCGAGCAGCTGTATTTGAACCAGGAGGTTTCTTCTGATGCCTGGGAACCAAATGGGAATGGAAGGGCCAGGACACACAGGCCTAGGGGATTGTGGGATATCATTGGCGGACTCTCCGAACGTGAGCCTGGCGATCTGGGCTTCTGCTATGTCCCCAATGCAAAATGAGCAGGCTTGAATCTGTGCCACAGTGGGACGTGGGCTCAGACCCGTACCCAGGGTAAGTCCCCAGGCCTGCATCCTGAGAGGCTTCTGGTACGTGTCAGAAGGCTTTGTGTGTGGACAGTAGCAGGGTTTGGGCTTAAACCTGAGTCTGAGCCCAGGTTGTATGAAGTGTAGACATACCCCTTCTCTGGGTCTGTGCAGCACCTACTGCAATGGGGCCCCAATCTTGGCAGGGGCTGCTAGACACTAGTAAGGTATCAGTTTTGCCATTTTACGGATGGGGAAACTAAGGCACGGGGGACTGAAGAAAGAGATTTATAGGAAGGGCCGATTTATCACACATCTGCTTATGGTGGGGTTCTTAAACCTTCCTTTGAAGCCGATAACTGTCAGAGACGCAAGATGGGAGTAGCTGGGCGTTGGGTCTGATCCAGGGTGGCAGTTCCTATGTTCCTCTGAAGTGATTTGCCTGAGGTCACACAGTGAGTCAGTGGAAGAGCTGTGACTAGAACTCTGGCACCCCAATGCCCAACCCTCGTTCCGGCCGTGAGCTCTCAGCTCCCCTTGCCACTTGATCTCTGCATCACACTCCCTGCCACGAAGCCTATTCTGAGCCAGCTACTCTGATCCTTGGTGTGATGCCCCAAAGCACTGCGCCACTGAATGAGGACAGCAAGAGAGGCACCCCCGCCCCCCCCCCAACCCAAAGGGACGGAGGAATCATTTCACTGGGCTATTGGGCCATATTCGGTGCTTGTGGAGTCACCTGCATGTGTGCGAAGTTGGTGTGAAAAGGCTTCCCTTTGATTGGGTAGCTGTCACACCCGTCCTGTCAGACAATGTCCTGGCCTCGGTTACACATGGCTTTGCCGCCTCTCGGCTGGACTGCACCAGTGCAACGTCCCAGGTGTGAAACCATCATGGTTCAGAACTCCGCAGCACATCTCCTTGGCAACATGGGCGACCATGAGCACAACGCCTCTGTCCTCCACGGTCTACGTGGGCTTCCCACAGATCAGCGAGTCAAGCTCAAGGGCTCAGTCCTTGTCAAGACTCTCAGTGGCCCAGATCCAGGGTATCTAAAGGATCGTGTAAAGCGCTGGGATCGCAACAGTGCGTAAGAGTTCAGCTGCCCAGGTTCAACAGAACTTTCTATCACAAGGGGAAAAACCCATCCCAGCGGAGACAGAGCTTTCAAGAGAGCCAGACGCAGACTGAGGAACAGTCCCCCACAGGAACACTGGACCTCCTCAAACCTCACTGCCTTCTGCTCCAAGGGCCAGGCACACGTCTCCGTCTGGCCTCCTCTGATATAAGGAGGTGATACCTAGAGATTGAATTTATAGATATCGACAGGCATGAGCTATCCAAAGGCACCAGCAATCCAGGAGCAACCGGCATCCCAGGGCCTGAGCTGCCTTAGAAATACTTTAATGGGTGTAGTTGTTTGAGGTGAATTTCATTCTGCTGAAGTTTGATGTATTGAAAACTATTGACATTGTAGGCTGTCACTTTAGATGCTCAGTGTCTTTTCCTGGTCCTGCTTGCAAGGTAGGAGGCTCTATAGGGAAGCATGAAACCTGGGCCTAGCAGCAGTCAGTTCTCCAGACAAGCAGCCTTGGGAAAGGGGGTTAGTTGTGCCTCACTGCTTCAGGGAGCAGCCTGCTTTGTCTCTCTCTGTTTTTGTGTTCTTGTGTGTTAGTCTGAATTCTGAGAAATAAAGTAGTGTTATGTTGCAATCTTCCAGCAAGAGGATTTCTATCTCACTTCTCTGTAGGCCGGGAACATTAAAGATGTGTCTGTGCCAGCTTCCCTCCCCTCCACCTACTCAGAGCTCTCAGCTATGACGCTTCAGCAAAGTCAGAGAAGCGCTAAGCCTCCTTTCACCCATTTTTGTGAGTGGTGGCTTTGCAAGGCCCCTGGGAACAGGTCACGGCCTCTGTCCTTTCACACAGCCTGCCCCCTACCCGTGGGGAGCAGCTTTCGCTCTGAGCTGGGTTCTAACAGGTAAACGACCCAGTGGGAAATGAGCTATGCATCCTCTTGCACCGGGGTAGAGCAGGAGTGACTCCACTGAAGTCCATGGGACTGATTCTCCCCCTGCTGGCACCATGTGGGGTCACTCAGCCTAGTGCAAAGTGGATGCAAAATCCTCCCACAGGGCCAGGTTTGCCGAGACTCCCTGGCTGCTGTGTGTCACTTGACTCTGCTCCTGGCTGGCGAGAGGGGGTTTGTGGCTGCATTGCATTGTGGGAGTAGCACAGCGCCTGCTGGTGCATCAGGTGCCTGGCAGAGGGAGACAGATGTTAGCAGAGTTACTCCTGCTTTACACCAACATGGGAGGAGAATCCAGCCCCAGTGGAGAATCCTCAGCCATCAGACCCCCCTCCCACCCTTTCCTAATGATTCATTGGCCTGATTCTCATTCACACCAGTCTGGCAGTGTAAAGGGGCCCTCCTGCTTGAAGGAGCCATGGAACTAGGGATGCTGCAGCACCCCCTGGCTTGAAGTGGTTCCCAATATATACCGCATTTACAGTTTGGTTCAATGGCTCACAGCACCCCACTATACAAATGGTTCCAGCACTCCTGGTGTCAGTGAGAATCAGGCCCTCATTTATAGGGCAGAGAAGGAATTTCTGATTCCTCCAGGAGCAGCCCTGGCCCATCAGTCTGCAGCGCGTGTGCAGTTACAAGCCAAGCGGGCAGGGGGGAGCCCCTCTAGAAGCGGTGGGGAGTGAGGCGCAGACGGCGGGTGTCCTGGGGAGAGCAGCTGCATACAGAGAAGCACAGGGCATAGGATGGGAGAGAGAGAGGGTTAGGAGGCCTCGAGGTGGGATTCAGAGGGTGTCAGGGAGTCAGTTCAGCGCAGGAGGCCGCGGCGGGGGGGGGCAGCATGGGAGGACATGCCTGTTATGAAATGAACAGCTTTCCCCAGGAGCCACGAATCAATGCTCCCTCTTGAAATAACATTTCCCCTGCCCCCCCCTTGCCTGGGGTGGTGGGTGTGCCGCCCTTGATCTCACCCTTTCCCTTTATTGTTTTTAATGATCAAGCAAGATGAAACGGTGGAGACATTATCAGAGGAAGGCTTGGATCAGCCCCACAGACCAGCCCTACCTCCCCCTTCCCGGGCCCCACGTTACGCACACCCTAGCCTGCCTGGAATACTCGCTGGCTTGCATGCAGCTCACGCCGCACGGTGCCCTTAAGGGTAGGGTTACCAGATAGCAACTGTGAAAAGACGGGACAGGGGGTGGGGGTAATCGGCCCCTACATAAGAAAAAGTCCCCAAAAAACGGGACTGTGTCTTTAAAAACGGGACATCTGGTCACCCCACTTTAAGGGAAAGGGGCACGGTGCTGTCTGCTGCCCCATGCAAGAGTTAGGGGGACCCCTGGTGGTGACGCTGGACAAGTCTGGGACCCTGAGAGCCACAGGGTCTGTCTGTGTCCAGCAGCCTCAGTTGAGAGCCCAAGTGCTGTCCCGTCTCCATGGCACCGCCCCCCGCAGTGCAGACGATGGTGCAGTCTCTAGGGGGCTGCACTCCCTCTATTTACACCAGGGATCCATTTGGCTCTCAGCGTCGATAGTGGCGTTGGCGCCAATCCACACCTTCCTTTGTGCAGCCCCACACGAAGTGGGGAGCACCCCACCGCCCCCAGGGGCTGGGAGAGATGGGATAGTCAGGCAGGGAGCAGCCGTCCCAAAAGCAGCAGTGGTCTGATGGGTGCTGCTGAGGTCTGAGCTCTGCTCTGCTGCTGCCTTCCTTAGGGCCTTCCCTTCTCTGGGCCACGGTTTCCCCGTGTGTAAAATGAGCCGGGGGGGACCCAACCTGAGCTGCAACTAGCCAGGCTTAGTATGATTAAGGGGGGATGCTCATGTTTAAATCCCAGGCTAAAAATCTGGGTTGTGAGCTCTTGGAATTCATAGAATATCAGGGTAGGAAGGGACCTCAGGAGGTCATCTAGTCCCACCCCCTGCTCAAAGCAGGACTAATCCCCAACTAAATCATTGCCACTAGGAAATACCCCTAGAGAAGGCTAGGGGCCGTCCACCGAGCCGATCGGAGCAGGGGCAGAAAGAGTTTAACCAGCTGCTGGGCAGTGGTGCTCCGTGGGGAGGAAGGATGTCCCAGCGGTTAGGGTGCCAGTCTGGGCCCGAGGAGACCGGGATTTAATTCTCACTACCTCACTGCGCATCTCTGTGACTCGGTTTCCGTACCATCTCTGTGCCCCTTTTTCTCTCGGCTACCGCTCAGTGGATATTGCCCTGCACGTGGGTCTATCTCGGATGACACAACCCAAAGCAGTAAAAGTGTCTTTGACTTGCAAGACTCTGGATCCCCTCCCTGCGGGGGAGCAGGGCTAATAAATAAGAAGTGCTCAGTTTTACACTTTTCAGCGAGAAACTGCAACTTAACAGCCAACTATGCCACGGGCAGGCAAATAGCTCTTTTGCGTCATTGCTCAGAGGCAGAGGGTCAAAGACCTTGCCACGTGCTCGCCCCAGCAAGGGTGGGGGCTACAGAGCCTGGCAAAGAAGATCCTGTTGTACAGAAAACACCACAGCAGAACTTCCAGGCAAGCAGACGCTATTGCAGAACATGACAAGTGAGGAACGACAGGCCGAGGGAGCCCATGACCAGCTGCGTGTGGCCTCGCTGTCAGGGTGAGCTTGGCGCCATTCAATGTTAAGGGACTGGAGACCTTGATTTCAATGGGAGTTAGGCACCTAAATGCCTTTGAGGCTCTGGGCCCAAGACTTTTCAGGCAGCAGCGAACACGGGGCTGGAAGTTTCGACTCTGCAATGACGGATGCAAAGGAAGCGGGACAGCGAGATTTGTTTCAACACGTACCTCGTGTCACGCCAGTGTTATGGCCGTGGATTGCAAGAGAGAAACTAGATAAAAGCGTAAATCCTTTTGCTGGAAGGTTGCAGTGTAACACTGCTTTAGTTCTTAGAATTCAGAATAACACACAAGAACCAGAGAGAGAGAGAAACCTCTCTAAGCCAGACAGGCACAGCTCACCCCACCTTACTCTAGGCTGGCTAGCTGCTGGCTGACTGCTGCCAGTGGTGGGTGGCAGGCTTCATTACAGAGTCCCCTGGTCTGCAAATGTCCATGAAGGCAACAAAGAGCTTACCCGAGCGACCACAAAGATGCTGAGCCCACCAGCTGCACAACTCGCATGAGCAAAGAGGCAGCCGGGGCATTGCTTAGTGATGCCCTCGCACCAGAATCATTGTGAAAGCCAAAACTGCAGCCCCCTTGCCACCAGGTTGGTTCCAGAGGCAGGTGGGGGACAACTTCTAGGGGCGCCAAATGGCTGTGCCACTCTTGTTCGTGTTCCCTCAGCTGCTCGGCGTGGGGGGGGGAGAAAATGTTTTCTGCCCTAGGGCTGCTATTGCATGGCCATGATTGAATGGGCGAGGCTGTTGTGACTCAGGGTACCTGTACATTGCAAAAAAAGGACCCCAAACCATGGCAGCAAGTCTCAGAGCCCCGGTCTACAGACTCGGGCTTGCGCTAGGGGGCTAAAAAGAACAGTGTCGACGTTCCCCCTCAGGCTGGCGCTGGGTTCTGAGATCCACCCCCCTCGCCAGGTCTCGGAGCCTGCACGCCAGCCTAAGCCGGAACGTCTACCCTGCTTTTTTAGTCCCATCCTGCAAGACCCACCAGCCTGAGTCTGTAGACCCGGCCTCTGAGGCTTGCTGCCACTGGGTTTGTTTTTTTGCAGTGTAGACCTACCCACAGAGGTTAGAGTCTAAGGCCGGAGGCTGAATATATACAATAGTAACGGGAGCACTATCTGAGGGGCAAAGGCATCCCAGCTTGTGCGTGTTTCACTTCCCCAGCAACCACGCTCTCCCACGTGCTAGGGAGCACCTGTCTCCTTTGCGCCACGCTGTTCATTTCAGACTCAACGTTACCTCCATTCTGCACAGATTTGGGGTCGTCCACTTGCCCTTTGCATGCTGAATCTTATTTACTGCAGAAATAAAGTCTCCTGAATGCGTTATGGGCGCAAAGCTCACAACGGGTTACAGTTTTTGCCTACCTTGTGTGTGCGTGTGCGTGTATACGCGCACAAGCTTGCACCCTGCACTGAGCGTCTTTATTGCACACTGGGGCCCTGGGCCGATGAGAGGTCCGTTAGAAAGCAGAGTGCCAGGAACCCGGTTTGAAGGTGCAGTTACCAAGAGTTAACCTGTCCTCAGAAACACTGTCATCAGTTAAGCTAGAAAATACTGCAGTTCCCATAGCAGATCCTGGCACTTTAGCTACCAGCATCTTTAGCTGCTACTTTACAATCAGCATGGCTGAAGGGCATGAAGGAAAGGTGGCTGTAAGCCACCTCCCTGTTCCCTTGATTCTGGACTGGCCCAGGGCTGAGACATAGAGCAGCCTCAGGGCTGCTCTAAGTTTCATGCCCATTGCAACAGGCCTTATGGAACACCATGTAGCTTGAGGATCTGGCACTCTGCCCGCCACTCCTCCTGGCCTCTCTGTGACCTCCTTCTCTGGCTCTAGACCCCCTCTGCCGGGGGCAATCAATAGAGGCTCCTTTAAAGCAGCTTTCCAGCTGGTTTGTGCCACTGAGGCAGGGCTGAGGAGCCACTAGGGTCAAGGATCTGGCCCTTCGCTGTCCTGGTCACTGAGGGTCACACTAAAAAGAAGGACGGCTCATGGCTTAGGCTGGCAGAAGAATTCCCACCCTGCCCACCCCCCCCCTCCCTGCCTCCATCCTGTTTAAGCCCAGCCTGCCAATGCACCACCGAAACGGCCTGTGGGGCCCAGCCAGTGTTTACTTGTGCGAATGCAAATGACTGTCATTAACTGAAGAGGCTGTTTACTTAAAGCAGCGGGGCTGGCAGTCAGCGCTGGCGCTTATCTGAACCATTGTTCCGCAGGAGAGTACGGCCTGGCCCACAGCCGCTGTGCAGGCGTCTCTCCAACTCCTCCGCTTTGCTTTCTTCTTTCTCCCTCCATCTGCCATCCCTCTCCTGATCGTTTTCTCAGCCGGCCGGGCACAAAGGGACCAGATTCTGGTCTCAGCCTGCAGCAGTGTAAATCAGAGTGGCTGCCCCTCTCCATGTCTCAGTTTACCC
Source organism: Chelonia mydas (assembly GCF_015237465.2). Classification (NCBI taxonomy): domain Eukaryota; kingdom Metazoa; phylum Chordata; order Testudines; family Cheloniidae; genus Chelonia; species Chelonia mydas. The sequence continues at coordinate 14,625,484 of NC_051261.2, read as the reverse complement.
CTCTGTAAAATGGGGATAACGATACTTCCTGGGGTCTGCTGGGAGGGAGGGAGGATCAGGATTAGGAGCCTGCGGTGTGTGCAGCGGTCGGGCCATCCTGGGGGTGGGGGGATCGGGACTGGGGCAGCAGGAGCTGAGATCTGAATTGTGCGGGGGTGTTGTGTGGTGCCCCGGGGAAGCTTTGGAGAGCGCTTGGGCAGGGCCACCCTTAGGCATATGCAGCATACGCGGCTGTGTAGGGCACCCGAAAATTTGGGGCACCACCGGGACAGGAGGTAGGAGCGGGTCGGCTCCCACACACCCAGTGTGCTCTGCAGTCTCCTTGGGCAGGGGCCCTATTCACAGAGCCGAATGCGCCCGCACATTCTGCATGCGGGAGAGGGTACGGAGGTCTCTGCGGGGAACTGCCGGGCGGCTTGGTATCCTTTGCTGCCTCTGCCTTCCCTCCCACGTCCTCCCGGGCTGTTTCAATACCTCTTCATAGTAATTTCCAATAAAGTGTTGACATTAAAAAAAATTATATTATTTGCATCATTCTGTCAATAAATCAGAAATGTTTCTATAGTGCTGTTTCTTTCGTGCAAGTATAGTCCATCAGCGTTATGGTGTGATTAACTTATTTAAACTGCTTTTAATAAAGTGCATGTGGCAAGTTTTCCAACACTGTAAGCTTATGTTTGTGTTGCTAAGAGCAAGTCGGGCATAGGGGCACCGGTTTAATAATACTGCGGTGGCCGGGCCGGCCCACAACATTTTGGCACCTCACGCGGGGAGCTCAAATGATGCCCCCATGCCCCCTCGCTTGGGCCAAAACTCTGAAAGCTCTCAATTCTGCCTTCTTCCTGTTCTACTCCTCTCGTGGTACTGCTCTGCTGCCTACCCCAAAAAAGGAGAACTAACAACTTAAAATGCTTTGTTCAAAAATTTTAAGTAACACTTAACTTTCAAACACGTGAACAGCAAATGTAACTTTCCTTGTCTGCATAGTAAACACGGGCATTTGTATCTGTTTGAATAATCAAAGTGGTGCTTTCCGTGCCGCCTTGGTTGCAAAGATTTGAACAGCTTCCTGCTGAAGGTCCACAATCTGGGCCAGCTCATGCTCTATTGAGATGGCTGCAAGGCCGACCAGCCTCTCCTGTGTTGTTGTGGAGCATAGATGTGTTTTTATTAGCTTCAGCTTGGAGAAGCTGCGTTCTCCACTGGCAACTGTTACAGGAAGTGTTAGAAGTATGTGCAGAGCAACAAAAGCATTTGGAAAGAGGATGATCATCTTATCTGTGCACATATATTCCAGAACAGCTTTTGGAGTTGATCCTGCTGAAATGTACCTTGAAAGGGCTTTCAGTTCATCACCGAAATCACTCGCATCAATATCGCGCATGTCATCAGGTGTTAACACTGTCTCTAGTGCCCTGCATTGCTGGTGTAGGTCTTCTTCAGGTATAGTGGGGAGTTTTGGAATATCATACAACATCCCAAATATACTGCTGAGTTCCCTGAGCTGCATGAAATGTTCTTCAACTGACTGTATTGCACAATCTAGCACCTGGTTAAAGAATTCAACTTTGAATTGTTGTTTGGGGTCTCTTATGGGATTATCCCGTGCCTCGTAATCAAAATGTCATCTTCTTCGGTGACTCTTGTATTCTTGAATGGGTGGGAAAATAGCTTCAGTGTGAAGCTCCTCTGGCAACTTCTGTGCACTCTTCAGAACGTTTTGAAATCCCTCATCTGACCGGCAAGACTGTAGGTATGACTTTGCTTTGTCCAGTTGTTCCATTGCTCCAGATATATCAAGGTCAACACCTTGGAGTCTCTTGCTTACAACATTTATTTCAAACAGTATGTCATGCCACAACACTAAACCACACAGAAATTTGCAGTTATGTATGTTTCTGGTGATTCCATTTCCCTCTCCCACTGTTCTCCCATGAACAGTTCCTGTCATAGCATTATCCTCCATAATGGCAACTATGGCATCATCTATCTTCCCAATTCAGTGTTTGATAGGCTTTATCGCCTCCACTTGACTTTCCCATCATGTGGCACTCAGTGGTTTCAGTGTCAGGAGGATGTTCCCAGATGTTGCTTCAAAATTTGCCATCGATGAGTTGATGCAGCGAAAAATACATCGATGCTTTGAATTACATTACAAAATTGAGCAGCCTCACTAGAAGCTGATGCTGCATCACTGACCACCGAGTTCAATGAATGAGAACTGCATGGCACAAAAAAAGCTTGAGGGTTTAACTCTCGGATCCATGTCTGCACTCCTCCTTTCTGTCCTCTCATGTTGGCACCATTATCGTAGCCCTGACCTCTCATGTCAGCTATCGCAATTCCCGTATCTTCCAGCTTTCTAGGAAGCACATTTGTCATACCAGCTCCTGTAGTATCATCAATGTCAATAATTCTAGAAAATGCTCTGACAGTCACCATTGCAGGGACATTTTCACTAGGTTCTGTTGTTGTTACAAAATGCACCACTAAAGTCATTTATTCCGTATGGCTGATGTCAGGTGTGCAGTCCAGAATAACAGAGTAATATCTTGCTGCCTTCAGATCTGCCACAATATTCTGTTTGACTTTTGTTGCCAGTAACTGTATGATCTCATTTTGAATTGTTTGTTTTTCCAAGGTAGTGGTGTGTGTACTTTTCTTGGGGACAAAGTATACCTTCAAATCAGCGGCACTGCTGTGGGTACCCGCATGGCCCCACAGTATGCCAACATTTTTATGGCTGACTTAGAACAACGCTTCCTCAGCTCTCGTCCCCTAATGCCCCTACTCTACTTGCGCTACACTGATAACATCTTCTTCATCTGGACCCATGGAAAAGAAGCCCTTGAGGAATTCCATCATGATTTCAACAATTTCCATCCCACCATCAACCTCAGCCTGGACCAGACCACACAAGAGATCCACTTCCTGGACACTACGGTGCTAATAAGCGATGGTCACATAAACACCACCCTATACTGGAAACCTACTGACCGCTATGCCTACCTACATGCCTCCAGCTTTCACCCAGATCACACCACACGATCTATTGTCTACAGCCAAGCTCTACGATACAACCACATTTGCTCCAACCCCTCAGACAGAGACAAACACCTACAAGATCGCTATCAAGCATTCTTACAACTACAATACCCACCTGCTGAAGTGAAGAAACAGATTGACAGAGCCAGAAGAGTAGCCAGAAGTTAACTACTACAAGACAGGCCCAACAAAGAAAATAACAGAACGCCACTAGCCGTCACCTTCAGCCTCCAACTAAAACCTCTCCAGCGCATCATCAAGGATCTACAACCTATCCTGAAGGACGACCCATCACTCTCACAGATCTTGGGAGACAGGCCAGTCCTTGCCTACAGACAGCCCCCCAACCTGAAGCAAATTCTCACCAGCAACCACACACCACACAACAGAACCACTAACCCAGGAACCTATCCTTGCAACAAGGCCCGTTGCCAACTGTGTCCACATATCTATTCAGGGGACACCACCATAGGGCCTAATCACATCAGCCACACTATCAGAGGCTCGTTCACCTGCACATCTACCAATGTGATATATGCCATCTTGTGCCAGCAATGCCCCTCTGCCATGTACATTGGCCAAACTGGACAGTCTCTACGTAAAAGAATAAATGGACACAAATCACACGTCAAGAATTACAACATTCAAAAACCAGTCGGAGAACACTTCAATCTCTCTGGTCACTCGATTACAGACCTAAAAGTGGCAATTCTTCTTCAACAAAAAAACTTCAAAAACAGGCTCCAACGAGAGACTGCTGAATTGGAATTAATTTGCAAACTGGATACAATTAACGTAGGCTTGAATAAAGTCTGGGAGTGGATGGGTCATTACACAAAGTAAAACTATTTCCCCATGTTTATTCCCCTCCCCCCACTGTTCTTCAGACATTCTTGTCAACTGCTGGAAATGGCCCACCTTGATTATGACTACAAAAGGTTCCCCTCCTCACCCACCTGCTCTCCTGCTGGTAATAGCTCACCTTACCTGATCACTCTCCTTACAGTGTGTGTGGTAACACCCATTGTTTCATGTTCTCTAGGTATATAAATCTCCCCACTGTATTTTCCACTGAATGCATCCAATGAAGTGAGCTGTAGCTCACGAAAGCTTATGCTCAAATAAATTGGTTAGTCTCTAAGGTGCCACAAGTCCTCCTGTTCTTTTTGCGGATACAGATTAACACGGCTGCTACTCTGAAACATTTCTTGGGTGGTGACTCTTCTTAGATGCTCCTGGAGTACAGCATCAAACTAGCCATCAGCCCCACAATTTTAAGGAAGTTTCCATTGTTTGGCACATACATCTGATCTGAAGTGCCACGCAGGGCTAAGTTTTGGGTAGCAAGCATTCTCACAATGGCAACGAGCCTTTTCAGAACATTTTGCCAGTAAAGAGACTCTGATGCAATCTTCTCTTGATGCTGATCATCTATGGTGGCCTTTAACCTTAGTCTCATCTCAAGCTCTTTCCACCTGTGGAATGCTCTCTCTTTGCTGCCTTCTCATGGCATGCCAGATTTCTAGCCAGAATTTTCCAGTCCTTTGTTCCTGTAGAACCCAATGTGGCTGGAACATTAGACTGGAAGAGTTTGCAACAAAAACAGTATACAGCATTCTGGGGTTTTGAGTACATAAGCCATGGCCTCTCCACTTTGTCAGCATTGGGGATTTCACGCCAGTAATGTGTTGGATGGAAACTTCTGTTTTCATTGTCTTTGGGGAACATGAAGTTTTTCACTTGCTGTGGCCCAGGCAGTACAAGGAAGTCCCTCAGGCTACTGCTCAAGTGAGTCCACAGTCCTGGGTCATCTAGACTTAAGGAACTAAACTCAGCAGCAGCTGTTTCTTGTGCCTCCACCACACTCTTCTCTGATCTACACTTTTCTTCAGGAATGTGCATGGTTACATCCAGATATGGATGCTGCAATAGCTGCCAGGTCACCTGCACTCTGACTAACTTGAAGATCAGGCATCTCTTCAGCACTCACATCCTCACTGGGGCCGGAAGGCTCACCGTGAACATTTGTGTCTATGTATCTCAGGAGAGCTCCTTCCTGCTTAGATAGAAAAGCTTCCTTTGCTTTTTCTTTTCCGAATGCTGCCCAGGGGGGCGTTTCTTCTTTCACTCATGACTGCTGTTCTGTGCCAGCTATAGTGGCTCTCAACACTCAATTGAAGGGGACAAATAAGCAGGCTGGTAGCAGGGCCTGAGTGAGGGAAGATATCAGCGTCTTAAGGGCCTAACTGGCTCCTACTACTTCAGTTGACTGCCTGTTCTCCTCAAGTGGATTCAGGGAAGCAGCAGGAAACAGGAATCATATAGAATCATATAATATCAGGGTTGGAAGGAACCTCAGGAGGTCATCTAGTCCAACCCCCTGCATCAATTCCCGCCCCAGATTCTTAAATGGCCCCCTCAAGGACTGAACTCACAATCCTGGATTTAGCAGGCCAGTGCTCAAACCACTGAGCTATCCCTCCCTGAGAAGCTGGGGTTAATCAGTCCAGGCTCCTGGGGGAGCTGGAGAGGTACATAAGAGGCTTCTCCTCCTCTCTCTCCCTGCAGCTCCTGCTGCTTTCTGTTATTCCCTCTCCCCTTTTTTCCTGCCTGCCTTTTATGTCTCTTGTGCCCTCCTTCCTCCAGCACAGCACTCCCCTATCTCTGTGCGTCTAGAGCAGAGAGAATACGTGTGCACCAGAGCAGACACAATTGTCTACCCTCTGAGTCCCAGTGGCGCCTCCTCCCCCGCTCCACAGTCTGGCACCTGAGGCAGCCGCCTCAGTTTGCCTCATGGTAAGGCCAGCCCTGTGCGGTGGGCCCCATAAATCCTAAGGACAGCCCTGCGCTTGGGGGAGGGGAACAGGATGTGAGCGAGGGAAAGGTGCCCCCTATTCGTTTAGAGGCCTTTGGTGAGTTTCCAGCTGAATTTTCATCCTGACACCTGTACACATGTGCCCACACACAGAGGTGCAAGCACACACTCAGATACACACAAACACATGCACACTTGCATTGCACACACGCTGCATGCACACACCCATTACACACTGCATGCATGCACGCACGTTGTGTGCACACACCCATTGCATACACACTCCCATTGCGTGCACACTGCATGCATATACATTGTATGCACACGCCCATTGTGTGCGCGAGTGCGCACACACACACACACCCAGTCTGCACACAACCATTGTGCGCACGCACCCAAGGCAGCATGTTTTACGTGAAGAGTTTAAATCAGAAAACAGACCATGCGGTTAAAAGGTGAAGCTGCTGGTTTTTAAGCTAATGTCGGGGGGAGAGGTGGTCTCTTGGACTTTGAAGTCGTGGGGTTAGCAATGCTGGGAATACAGGGACCACAAACTCAGTGGGTCAGTGATCAAATGTTTGTACTTCAGGGTGTCATGGACCTGACAGTGCAAATGCTTTGGCTGAGGAAGGCTGGAGGAATCTTTTGATCCCTGCTGTAATATTTGCTGCCAGAAATGGCACCCTAAATATTGGACATTCCTGCGCCTTCAGGGTCTTGGGGATCCAAACCCCAATCTGCACATGGATTTTGCAAATGGCCCTTCTCTTTATAATGGGCCAGGCCAACTCCCCTGCTCCAACTCCCCCTGGAAAGCCAGATCCAGTTTGACCTTTGTGGCTGGTCCCCATCCCTGGGCATTTGCTTGGAACATGACAGCATGTCCAGTGGGAAGCTGCACAGGGCAGCAGACTGGGTGGCAGGACTCCTGGGTTCTATTCCTGGCTCTGCTATTGGCTCGCAATGTGACTGTGTACAAGTCACCAAAGCCAATTTGAAATGTTCCCATGGAACTAATGGGGTGGTTATAGCCCTCATCTGTCTCTCTCCAAAGCAGCCTGAGGGCAAAGCTGCTGTTCCCTTAGTTACTGCATAACCTTTGCGGTCCTTTACCATCTTCAGAACCCGCTTCTGTATCCTCTGGAGTCCTTCCTTGCCTCCCCTGCGTTCAGTGCTACAGGTGTGACCTCACCTGCCCTCTGCAGAGTGCCTGGGTCCCTCAGCCCCAGTGAGGGTCCCTCACTTCTGCATGCTGCATTGCTGTTGAAATTCACCCAGCCCCCTTGCTAGCACGTCGGGGTGGGGAACGCTCCCTCAATAGTCCTAATAATAATAATTAATAACGTATTAATAGCAGTAACATCTGTATCCATGTGGAATCTTGTTATTCTTAAAAACACAAGGAATTAGACAACCCAGCCACCCGAGAAAGGCCTGCTCTGTGCTCCCAGAAGGAGACACAACGCCAGGGTCCATCCCTATTAGCGTGGGGCCAGTCCCTCTGCATCAAGACTTGGGGATCAGGAGAGGACCCTTTAATGTCTCATGCACCCCAATGCCTACCCCAAACTTTCCCATCAAACACCACTTATGTTCCCCATGGGCCTCTCTGCAGCAGGATCGTTGATCACCATGGGGAACACTATACCGCAGCTGCAGGGGTAAATTCCAGCTCCGGTAGACATCCATGTGGTAGCTCTGTCCGAGCTACCTGAAAGTAGCCGTGTGGCCGTGGCAGCTCAGGGGGCAGTCTGGGCTAGCCGCTCGGGTACGTACCGAGGATCTCAGACGGGGCTGTATTTGGGCCCCTGGCCACACCACCATGGCCGCAAATGCTGCTGAGCAGAGCTAGAGAGGGTATGTCTCACTGAGCTGGGAATTACACCGCCCAGCTGCAGGGCAGACTCCGTGTTAGTGCTACTCTCTGCCGGGATTGCCAGTCACTTATTTGCAGCCTACAAGGCTGCGTTTCAGGAACCCTGTGCACCCCGAGCCTCCCTCCCATCCCCTCCCACATTGGAGAGAGCTTGAGGCTTTGTGTCTCCAAGCCCAGGGAGTGGGGGAAGCCTCCAGGGTGTTTGGTTTTTTAAAGCCTTTTCTTTTCTCATTATAGGATGTTGCAGAACAACCAGCTCAGCCGGATCCCCGCCGAGGCACTGAGGGATCTTCCAAACCTCCAGTCTCTGTAAGTCATTAAAGGATCCCTGCTGGGAGCTGCTGGCTTCTCAGCACCAGAGTCATTAGTTCCTCTGTCTCTTCTGCCTTGTCTTTCCCCTCCTGAGCTACTGTCCCTAGCCTTGTGGGGAGGGAGGGCATCTGTTGTGGTGGGACCACTGTCTTGTTAGGGTTGCTGGAATTAGACCTCCCCATGTGAGAAGGCCACCGCAGCTGGTGTAGGTTTCCAGGAGCCCTGGGAAAAGGCTCTCTACGAGGCAAGCTATACCCCTAGCCCTGCGGTTACAGTCTAGCCTGGAGCAGCACAGAGCCTAGCAGGTTTGAGTAGGGGACTGTGGGCTTGTCTACACCATGCAGCTTTTAGCAACAGGGCTGCATCGCGACAGCCTTGTCGCTAGAAGTCGGCGTGTGTAAACGCTCTTTGTCGGCACTTTGTCGTTGCTTTGGCCGACAAAATACTTCCACCCCTGCGAGCGGCATTCGGTTTGTCGGCAGGAGAGCGCTCCTGCGGACAAAGCCGTGTTCACACTGTCGCTTGCCACGGCAAAACTTTTGTCTTTGGGGGCGGGCTTTGTAAAGCACCCGTGAAAGACAAAAGTTTTGTCGACAACTTGGCAGTGTAGACAAAGCCTCAGGCCTTGTTTGCATGCAACAGTTTAACTGCAGAGGTACAAACCCTGAGCCCTAGTGTGGCTGCACCTAAACTGGTATAAAAGTGCTTAATATCCAAACGGTGATTCCTCGACAGGAAGGGGAATAAGCCATACCAGTATAAGGCACCTTTATACCAGCATATCTGCAGCCACGCTAGGGCTTGCACTGGTCTGATGATGTCGATTAAAAATATCACCCCCCCCGTAATGGAACTAGTTACATTAGTACAACGTTCAGGGGTTGTCCTGGCCTCAGAGCCGGGACTGCAGGGTTCCATGCCTGGCTCTCCCATTGAGTTTAAGGCGTAACTGCTTTGACAGTTGGCCTCCTCTACACGAAAAAGGTAGGTTGACCCAGCTATGTCGCTCAGGGGTGTTAAGAATCCACAACCCACCCCCTCCCCCAACCGGTGTAGTTAGGCTGACCTAACTCCCCGTGTAGACAGTGCTAGATCGATGGGAGAATTCTTCCGTCGACCTATCTACCGCCTCTTAGGATTAACGACAGCTACGGGAGAACGCCTCCCATCGGCGTAGGCAGTGTCTACACTGAAGCACTGCCGCTGTGCCACGGGAGCCTTTTAAGTGTAGACAAGCCCTTATTAGTGTGACCATGGATGGAGTAATTTCCAGGCATTTTTCACTGTGTAATAACATTCTGTTTTCATACACACACACACACACCCTGCAAGGCTGGTGAAGAATCAGAGAGCTGAAATGTCAGGGTTCTTTTCCCCACACAAAAGTGCTTTAAATGAGGTCATTTTTAATGCTTCACGTTTTCCAGCGGGTTTGTGGCTGGTCTGTATGCATTCTCTGTATGGTTTAAAGCAGCCTGAGACTGTTAATTCTGCTGGTAGCGCTTTCAAAGTGTTTGTTTCTACCGGTAGTTGGTGCTGTCGCTGACTCTGCCCACGATCACCCCCTTCCTCCCTCTGGCTCTCCTTCCTTCCCCTTCTGCCTCCCCAGATCTGTCAAACGGGGGAAACGCTGCCCACCTGCTGGAGGAGCGGTGAGGCCTAGGTGCGAGGTGCGCCATGTGGTCTGTTCTACACCAATCCTACAGAAACAGCAAGATTAGGGTGTGCAGGGAGGGGTAGACCCTTTTGTTCTAGCCAAACCCCGTCTCATGCAGCATTTGCCACAGCAGCGCTCTGGGCCTGTCGCGGGCAGACCCCAGCACCCCACTGCAGGCAGACATCTACCCGGAGGGGCAGTGCCGGGCAGCCAGCCAGAACAACGCCCCGCGCCTGGGCTTGCCAGCTCCCCTTTCTCCCAGCTCAATGCGGAGCGCCCGGGTAGTGACCTGCTCTGCAGTGCATGTGGGAGCCGGCTGGTGTGATGTTCTGTCCCCCTCTGGTGGTGGCCAGGCCACACAGATGCCGAAGAGCCTGCCTGAGCTAACAGAAGGTCTGTCTGTGCTTTTGGAGCCAGAGGTGCCAGGTTCAATCCCCGTGGCTGAAAACCCACCCCGGTGTGACACATGCAAAGGATGCTGAGAGCGCCAGGAGGCTGGGCAGCACAGCAAAGCAGGGACTTGGTTAAAGTTCGGGGGGGTACGACCCGTCCCGTTTCTCCAGCACGGCAGGCTCAGACTGGGTCAGTACTAGGACAGGGTACTCCGGCGCTGCGGCATCCATCTATCTAGATTGCATCAGGAGAGAGTCACCATGAAGTTTGCTTTTCGATTCAACGAGCCCACCCTGCAGATCCAGCAGAGAGCAGAGTCTTGCGAGGCTGTTACCAGGCTGGCATGGGGAGCTTCTGTTTGTATATTCTTCTTATTCTTCTTCTCAGATTTGCAGTGCTGTGGTCCCTAACATGACACTGAAAGCAGAGGTGCATTCGACCTGCACCCAGGCAGGCAGTGGTGAGCCGGAAGCTTCCCACGCGTGGGACCCCAGGCGGCACGGAAGGTATATTCCGGCTGCACACACCTGCAACGCTCTGAGCCCAGATGGTGGCACAGGGCGAAGATATGTTGCAGTTACTTTTGTGGTGTGGGACTGACCTGCACCCACATCAGGTTGCATCCAGGTTCCAGCTCAGCTCCGTAAAGCCACGAAGCTGGTGCTCAATCGCTGCGCCGATGCTTGGAGATCACCTTCAGAGTTCCCGGGGGGGGGGGCTGGTGTGACTCCAGCAAAGCTGCTGGAGTTGCTCCCCTCTGACACCAGGGTCGTATTTGGCACCCTGGGATTCCCTGGGATTGGATTGGCCTGTGGGAGGCAAACGCAATCTTGGAGGGCTATTCCGAAAGGTTTGGGGTCCTTCGGCCACTGAACCCGCTTGGAGCCAGGATCAGAAAGCTGACACTGCTGTGTCTTTGCTCTTTATGCAGCAGAGATTGTCTGGAGCAATCACATGGGCCCAGTGGAGTCCAGATAATTGTGTTTCCTGACGATACACAACATGCCGGCGTAGCTACCTACACAGGCGGCTGCTCCCGATGGCTTTTGGTAGCGTCAGAACACAGTGAGCTCCACTAGAGGACTCTCAAAGTATTTAAAGGGACACTACCCTCCTCCTCTACACTATACTCATAAAGAAAAGCTCTCATCCTCTGTTTGTTCATGTGCAGCAGTTTTCCTCTGAGAGCCAAGATTACTCCAGAAATACCCTTCTGCAGTGACCTCCCCATTCCACCTATTTCCGTCGGACGAGTGGCCATTCGGATAAACTGGGTCTGATCTGAGAGAGCTGAAGGGTTGTGGAGTAAACAGCGTTCCCCTGTAGCAAACTTCATTGTGTTTTAAGGCAGATATAACGCTAAGCTGATTCGCTCCGGTTTCATTGGTGCTGCCAATACATCTTTGAATGCAAGTAACTGGCCCCTGGCCACGAGCCCCTGGGTTCTAGCCGTGTCTCCATAGAGACAGCCATTTCTGAAGAAGAGAAGGCAGCTCTGTATTAGAGATTTTTTTTCTCTTCGTAATTCAAGTATCTGTGAGTAATTTTCCACAAGTTTATGAGGCTCACTTGTATTTATTACCGGCATAGTAACCAGATTGGAACATCCATATATCATTTGCAGTGTGGCTTCCAAGCTTTACGAGTTGGGGTATGTGAGACGGGGCTTGTTCACCTTGCCCAGAGCTTCTGGTCTTTCCATTCAGAAATGGGAAAGGATTTTGTGGCTGTTCATCACCCTGAGTTCTGGGGCTTGCCTGGCACTTCGTGGGATATTAACTGACTGTCGGGCCATCAGGGAACACACCATAAAACATCCTAAGCTGACAGGGCTTGCAGGTTGGAGCAAACTTGAGTGTGTGGAGGGAGCATGGACAAAACCCGATTGTGTCCTGTTTGTTTTCTCGCCCTTGCAGCTCTATGTGTTAGAACAAATTTCTCTTGCAGTCCGGGCAGGCGGCTGCGTCCCTGACATCACTGGCTGTTGCCCCAGCCACCGTTATGAAGTCACAATGCAGTGACTCCGATGTGAGTTCAGAGCAGAGTCGGGTGCGGAGGGAGGAAACTCGCATGTAAACGTCCACAGGAGCCTCCTCCAAAATGCTGGGGAGTGTTCGGGTTCGAGACAAGCCTGCCTCACAGTGGGTTTGATTTGCTTGGGTTTTTTGGATGAAATCAGGATTTTGGCTTCTCATAACAGTACAAATATTATTTGTTGGGAAATTACTCAGGAACTGTCAAAGGGCCACCCTGCTGTGCTCCATTGGCTGGATGGTTGGATGCCCAATTGTCTGCCTGTGTTTGCTTTTTAGTTTGATTCATGCTCTGTGACCAGTCATCTAAGTCACGTGGTATTGTTTCTGCCCTCTGTTTGGATAGCTGGAACTGTTTAAACAGGAAAATAACAAGAAACAATTAGAGAAACTCTTGTTCATTCATAAATTCCCTTGTTCTCATTTCCTTGTGGGTTTTCGCTTGGAGGCCAGCTGCTCCCCGAACAAAAAGCCATGTTGCAAATACAAAGGGATGAACACAAGTGAACTGACCAGCCATGTGGCGTTCAAACGAATGCTCCTGAGTGCCCCTTTGCGACATGTGCCCTTAGGACTCAGCACTGAACTGAACCGAATGGTCCCAACTAAGTTTGGAACCCCATTAAACGTAAGAACAGAGGGCATGGGGAGAAACAGACTGAATTTGGATTCAGGCATGTTTTGGATTGAAAGCAGAGGGGGCCCTGTGCGTGTGTAAACCCCGGTCGTCGGTGGGCGGGATTGAACCTGGGACAGCTGGAGCTTAGTGCATGAGCCTTTACCACATGAGCTAAAAGCCAAGCGGCTGTTAGCTAAGGCGGTAGAGCAAGCTCTCTCTCTAAGTAGTCTGAGTGCCACAAGCTGGGACACAACACCACAACCCAGGAGGGTGTGTGGGTTACACATGCTGTACGGGGGGGACCACCATTGCCCTATTTCTTCCCTGGTTTTTTTAGATGCACTCTTAGTTTTTGGAGCACGACAGTTCTGATGAGGCAACTTAGCTGCCTCCTGCAAAACGTAGCGTGATCTCAGCCGGGAAAGCAACGCCGGCAGGATTTCCAGCCGGGCAAGGTGAATCTCAGTGCAACGGGCCGAAGCAACAGCGAGCAGTGCACCTCGGGGGTCTGCCGCGTGTCCCCAGCTCGCAGATGGTGTATGCGTCTGTAGCACTCTGCCTCCCGCCGAGAGCAGATCATTTTAGCAGAAGCGTGCCGCTAGTCCGAGGCCGTGGGGGGAGCTTGAGAAAATACCACCCCTTAAGTACCCCCAGGAGGATGCAGGAGGAAGTTAGCAGCCAAAGCAGTGAAGACGAAGGGATAAGAAGTGGCCCCCAACCTACATTAACCTTCTCACGCTCTATTCCAGCTCCTCAGCATGGAGGTTGCCCCATCTTCGACTGCCTGCACCTGTCTCATGGGTGTTGGTAGGCGTGTGGGGAGGTGTCTGGCTCCCCTAGACTTCACCCCTGTGGTCAGGCTGGAGGCTGGGACCCCACTCCAGCAACTGCATGGGGTTTATTCATTGTGCATCGCTCAGCTGTGGTTGCATGTGAATTAGGAGTGCACAATCCATGACCGACCCCTGCTGGGCATTTCCTTGCAGCAGGCGTTAATACGCTTGATCCTGACTATGCCATGGGGACAAGCTGGCCTTAGGGAGCAGGTGTCATAACCGGTGCCAGAGATGGAGACTCAGCTTTTCCTCCTGCCCGCAGCCGCCCTGCACTGGTGCTGCTGCGGCTGCTTGCTGCCCGCCCCATGCTGTGGCTCCTGCAGCGTTGTTCACCTGCCGACCCGACTTTCTCTGTCCTTCCCCTGCTGGGTCCCTGGTCCTCCCCTCCCGCTGCCCTGGGCCCCTGATGAATTTAGACTCACCTGTTTGAAATTTCTGGGTGGGGGGGTGGTGGTTTTAAAGCTGCCTCCTGCAGGAGGAAATGCACCTTTTTCCCCCCCACCTCATCTGCCCCTCCCATCCCACCAGCACCATATCCCCCCTCGTTCTGAGATCTGTGGCACACCCCTGGTTGCAAGTTCAATCACTCTGTAGCCAGAGGCGCTCTGTTTTAGAATCACCTCCATCATCTACTGCTGCGGGGAGCAGGAACCCTACAGAGCTCTGGGGAGCTGTCAGCAAAGAGTAGCCAGGCAAATGGAAAGAGGAATTTGGATTTAAAAAGAAATGAAAACCCAGAGCCCTATAAAACGGCCCAATTGCCTGCTCCGGAGGGGCTGCTTCTCACAGGGGCTTGCTCTGCCTTTTGTGTCCATTCTGAAGCGCAACAGGAGAGATTAGAGAGAAGAGCACGTACACGTGATGGCAACGTCTGGTCAAAGCAGACCGGGTGCCAGCCTCTTATGTAATGTTCCAGTCCCGTTGAGCTCTCCTGGCAGGGTGTCTGGTTACCAGCGGTTTATAGGTGCGGTAGCAGAATGCCATGTGTACTCTGAACAGTCGTGTGTCAGTCTAATTAACGACTCTGTGGTTTGCGAGCTCTTACCTAAAGCAGATGGGCATTGCGTCTGTTCCTCTGCCAGATGAAAGGAATCCAAGGAGTTTCAAAGCAAGCAGGTGCTATAAATTATAATTACTGGGCTTGCAGAAGGAGAGCGAGGGAAAGGAGCCATGGTGGATTAAAAGATCAAGAGAAACTCTTGGGTTTTTCTCCCGCAAACGATGGTCAAAAGTGACGGGAACGGCTGGGCCTTTCGGTAGGTTCTCTGCAGAGCGGTGCCGGGGAATGGCGCTTAGAAGGCAGCAGGCTGATTCTACAGTGGGAATTGGCTCAGGTAGTTTTGCGGCAATTAGAGCTGCCAGGGAGGGTGTCAGGGGTCCTCCAGCACCGGCTGCTATTCAGTAATCTCCAGGGAGTCGCAGCCGGTTTCCTTGTCTGGTTTTGAGTCCACACGCTCCTGGAAGTGCCATTGTGGAAGGCTCCCCCAAAGTAGCTGCTGTCGTTCAGCCCTGCCATGGCGGACCACGGCCCTCTCCATGGCAGGACCTAACAGCCATGCGGAGCTCTGTCCAGCCAGAGCAGGTCGTGGCACGCACCTCACTAGGTCAACACCGTCACAGATTGAACAAGGAGGGGAGAAGGGGCTATTTTAATCCCTGGCCCCTCTGAATCCTTTGGGTTGGAAGAGATTTCAAGCTGCCCTCTCCTGGCACGACTGGTGTCACGATCCCTCTGCTACACAGGCAATGCAGTCTAATGGCAAGGGAGCCGGGGACTCAGAAGCAAGACCCCTGGGAGCTACTTTTCCCCCAGGCAGGGTATAAGGAATTCCCATTCAAGTCAGTCAGTCCCAATCGCCTTAGCATCTCGTAACACCACTGTTACGTCCTGCGACTGGGGAACAGATACAGAGAGACAAAGTGACTTGCCAAGGGAACTGGTGGCAGAGCTGGGATTTGAACCTAGGTCTTCTAGGTGCTAGTGTAACCCACACACCTCCTGGGTGGGGTGTGGTGTTCTGTCCCATCTAGTGGCACCGAGACCACTTAGAGAGAGAGAGAAAGAGATTAATGAGTCTGCTCCACAGCTTTAGCTAAAAGTCATATCATCCCGGTCAAAATACGAAAACACGCTGAGGTACACTTAGGAGGTGTTACACTAGGCCAGCACCTGAACCACCAGCCATCCTGGGCCTAGCTCTGCTGTTCACTCTGTGTGGGACCGTGGGCAAGTTCCCTCGCCCCTCTGCTCCTCACGTACCCCTCCCTTTAAAACAGGGATAATCTCACACGCGCGCACAGAGAGGGTGGGAATTTCATTACTTGTGTGTGACGTGCGTTGGGCGTCTCGGACGACAAGGCAAAGTGGTGTTGTTATCCCTGCTGCATAGCATCAGGCTTGACCGTGAACCTTTCCATCAAGGGCCCTTCCATACCCTCCCTTGGCTTCTTGTGCCATTGCTGGATTTGACAACATTTATCCTAGCACTACACCTGAATGTCTTTCCTCTTGACGTTACCAGATAGATCCCGCCGAGGGAAAGTGCCGCCATGTTAACAAAATTTGCCCACTGTGGCCGCCATCCAGCTTCCAACTGAAGTCACCGGAAAGGCTCCAGTTGTTTCAAGCCTCATAGTCCATCTCCTGCTTTGTCTCTACCGATGCTCAGAGCCTGCCTGGGGTTCTGAAAGCCCCTCCAGCCCTGCCCCGTGCCCACATCTGGGTTATTTAAAGTAACTCAGCTTTCCTTGCTGACCTCCCAGGGAAAATCATGTCTGCCGAAGGTGAAGAAGGTTACTATGGAAGGAGGAAGAAAGGGCAATGGACAAATCTTAGTGCAGGAAGGAATCACGCTATCCGTGCTGCCGGTTTTAGGGCTGGATATACGTCCCTGGAGTACAGGCTAGCTTGCCCTTTACAGGGAGATGGGTCTCAGCCCCAGGTGGGGGAAATGAAGATCATGTGACCCAATCAGGTCTCTACCTTATCTAGCACAGAGGCTGCGGGACAAAGGGGAAGTGGTGGTGATGAATGGCCGCAGAAAGGCTGTGAGGGGATGCTGAGAGCAATAGCTCAGCTAGTACCTGGTCCCCAGAGGGCTGTGAAACCCTGCACTAAAGTGCTGAGTTTGCGGGCCACGGATGCCAGGTCTTAAAGGACGCAGTCTCAGGAGAAGGGCTGTGAAACTCTAAACTTAAGGGTGGGTGAAAGGGAGCTCACTTTGGGAGCTGGGCTATGTTAAATAAACTGGACCCCGGGAGCGGGGAGGAGGGAGCTTGTTTAAAGAATTTTGCAGTGAGTGGATTATTTTTGGAAACCTCCGAGAAACTGAGGCAGGGTGCTGCAGGGCCACCCCATGTCATGAGGGGGCAGGGTGGAGGCTGTGACCTCTGTAACAAGGTGCCTCCAAGTTCTTAATTGCTACCGGAGACACCCTTAGTCCTGATATCCTTAGCAGGAATCCTTTGGAACCTGATGGAATCACAATCAAGACTCTTCCAGCCCTGGCCCCTTAGGGGAGATAATTATTTTTATATATGTGCTGGAGATTAACACGCAAGGAATGACTTCTAGGAATTTGCAGGTATGTAGGCTTTGATGTAGACAAAGGGGAAAACACTCCCTCACCTGATTAAACTCTCACAAGCATATACATTTTTATGACAGATGGAAGGGGGAAAAAAATCATTTCGGAATTAGCATGGCCTGAAGAGTTCCTCTGAATTCTCCCCATTTTCATCTCTCACCTTTGACCTGTTTGAGATTTGACAGCTTGCCATTAAGGGCATTATTGTTCCTTATAAATCACATTTGATGGAATACGGGTAAAAAGAAAATTCACTTCCACTGAATGTTTACAGGATAGAAAGCTGCGGAAGTAGAAGAGGCGTCTATAAAACAGGGATAATGTGACATCAATTTACAATCTGCTGGCGCAGAATTTATCTTGTGACAAGGCTAGCTCTGTATTATTAATGTGATTTATGGGGCATAAGGTGGGGTTATGGAGCACAGTATAAGGGGAGTTGAGAAGAAGCTATTAAGTAGTTGAGGAACTTGGAATCTTGAGGGACTCGGATTCAGACAAAGCAACCATGAGGACTTTCCTTTTGAGCTGCGTCCATTAGAGCAAGGGTCCTCAGGTTTTTCAGACGCATCTTAACAGAAATAATGCTTAGGTTGGAAAATGAAAGCACTCTGGCGGGTGGATCTCCTCCCTCCAAAAGGCCCTTCTTCCACCAGTAGCTGCTTTGGGAAAAGACAGAAGAACTACCGTATATCATCTCTGAAGTCCTCTCCTGTCTCCAGCCCAGCAGCTGACTTTAGGGGAGAAGCATGACAGAGTTTGTGGGCTTAGTCTCCTCTCCTTACTTGCATGAGAATGTGTGTTTTCCATTGGGCATTTTCAGTGCATAATGGCACTTCTGTACCATAAAAGGACACAAAACCCGGGGCAAGCCAGTGGGCCGAGTTTAACCACAAGAGGTCAGCCTAGAGTCTGAAGAATCACTTGGAACAGGCATGGGGAGAGACCCTAGACCAAATGGCACCCCAGGTGAGGAGCATCTTCAGCGCCTCCCCCCTATTTGTTAAACTTTTGAATGCCTTATTTTTTATTGCATGTGTAGCCCATTTCACAACTTTGATGCACAATTTGCATGCCTAATTTATCCCTGTCACATAAGACGATACATTTGCATGCTAGGATCTGTAAATCTGTATTTATTCATGCCACATATAAGCAAATAAAAAAAAATTCCTCTAAGCTTATAGAAACTTTTTAATTTTAAGAATAAGTGAAATGTTCTAACATCAAGACATTGAACTGTGCACCAACCTTGGGTGGACCAGTATTAAATAGTGTCACGGTAGGTAACAGCCTTAGAACGTTAACTCGAATCCTGTAGTTCAAACGGTCGCTTTTCTCACCTTTGGCCCTTGCAAACTGAAGCGCAGCGTCAGAGAGATCCAAAGACTGGCCCAATGGCATTTCAAGCCATAAAATAGCCAACGATCGCAGTCTCTCGTCGGCCATCGTCGACCGAAGATGTGTTTTAGTGAGCCTGAGCTTCGAAAAGCTGCACTCACCCACTCGCGACTCTGACCGGCAGGGTGAGCAGAATCTTCAAAGCTGCTCACACATCAGGAAAAGTGGCCTTCAGCTCTGCATTGTGACTGAACTGGAGAACCTGGAGTGGAGAGTGCTTCCCATATTGCACAATTTGACAGATGTTGTCCCATTCAACCTAGAGGGCTTTATCACTGATGTCCGAACATTCCCCATGTGTCAGCATCCGGTGAAGGTCCGTACAATTGTTCAAGGGTGTTTTCCTGTCCACCAGCAGCTTACTAAGGTCATACAACCCCCACCCCCACCCCCCCGGGGTTTCTCTTTGTGGTGCTTCATTTGTCTGAACCTTTCTTCAATGGACTCTCGAGCAGCGTCAGCTGCTCCTCCTGCCCTCTAGCACATGACGGCCCTGCTGATCACAGGGTCTCTTACTGCTCCGTCACACTGATGCTCTGTAGTTGGAAGAGAACTGGTCACACTTTGTTCCCTGTAGCAGTCTGGGAGTCAGCGTGGGCTGAAGGAATGAACTCGCCAGCCACTGATCCACACGGCACTTTGAGAGCCATGCCATGTGCTGGGCAGACTGCGGAATATAGTTGCAAATCAATATTCCAATGAACATTTTGCCTTTGCAAAGGCATCTTGCGACAAAGCAGCGGCCTTTGCGCTGGCCCAGGGCCAGAGACTTGCAACCACTTTCAGTCCAGCGGTTGGTGCAGGAGCTTTACACTAGCTGAGTTCCCATGGCTGGGGGAATCCCTAACTAGGCAGCTATGGCTACATTCTGGCCTCGTTGCGCTACTCAGGAGGTGCAAAGGTGCTGGAACCAGGACAGGAAATCCTTCTCTAAGGGAAGTGACCCTGGTCACACTGGGGGCCTGAAACAGAACCAAGAAGAAAACCCATATCTCCTGAGTGGACTACAAGACCACTCTTCCCCTTAGTTAAGCTTCAGCCATGTCCTTATCTTGTCCAGATACTAAGAAAACAAAGGCACTGCACCACCTGGGCCTGCTGAAAACAACACCTAGAACTGCTTCTCCTCAGAATCCCAAAAGCCCAAGGTGTGTCACTGTCTCCCCACGGGGCCTAAGATGCACACTGGGCAGTGGGGGGATGACAGAACACAGCCTCCTGGAACCCCACAAGAGAGCAGTTACCCAGAACAGCCCTCTGGAACCCTCCAGAGTGGGTTCTTCTGCTGCAGCTGGGGCCCAAAATTTCTCAAGCGATGGTACGAAAGGCTCCTGACAGGAAGAAGTGAAACAGCATGGACCACCATCAGCCAGTGAATCTAGAGCCATCTTTGCCCTACACAGAGGTCAAATGTAAAAGTTAAAGGGATCTGGGAATCAGAGGATGTCATGTCACACCAAAGTTGTCTTAACAATCCTCCCCAAGAAGAGAAAATCACAGACTGAGCAATGGCCAGTGAGATTGTGTAAGATCCTATAGGTCTAGAACCCAGGTCTGCAGAGCATCTAGGTAGCTAACTGCACCACGCTGACCTCCCAGCAGTTGCAATAGTTAGCACTCCATTGCCCGTCACTCTCTGTGTCCACAGACCGTGGGAAGTCCTGCCTCAAGGAGTCTGATAGGCAGCAGCCTCATGGCTCCTGATTGGCTCCCCACCCTCTATAAACCCAAGGGGCATTCCAGGAAATGTTTAAGCAACAGGAGGGGAGGGATAGCTCAGTGTTTTGAGCATTGGCCTGCTAAACCCAGGGTTGTGAGTTCAATCCTTGAGGGGGCCATTTAGGGATCTGGGGCAAAAATTGGGGATTGGTCCTGCTTTGAGCAGGGGGTTGGACTAGATGACCTCCTGAGGTCCCTTCCAACCCTGATATTCTATGATTCTATGAACAGTGTGGATTTGCTGTAGCTGTCACAACCATTCCTGCTCCTGGCTTGGACCTTGGCTTGATTTGGACTTTGCCTCTTGACCTGGAGCCTGACTTGAATTCTGACTCTTAGTATCCACCCTGGTCTGGAAGCTGATTATGAACTCCTCTGCTATTCCCGGCCTCAGGTTTGACTCTGCTCTGACCCTTGGTCATGACTGCCCTGACAGACTGCCACCATCAAGAGATGCTTTCTTAATCAGGAAGCGAGCAACCACATGGAAAGTGAGATCCTACCCTCTTGTAGGGAGGGAATGGCCAAGGACTCAAAGACTTAGGCATTCTTAGCTCCAGTTGGTGCTCACTCTGAATGACTGAGTGTCAACGATGTGAAAGTTCATGGGAAGCAAACTTCAAAGTAGCTCATGTAAATTTTTATGGAAACCAAATTTTGCATTTGCATGCACGTGCAATTATTTATGCTGTGAAGTTCTCCCATGCTCCTCCAGTCTGAGAAGAGAAACAATACACACGACTTAGCTACCTAACTCAGCTCAGCTGCTTACAGAGAATAGTACACAGTCAAGACACAGAATTTTTAAAGAGGTGCAAGAAAAGTTGGTAAATTTTTCAAAATAAATAAATTGGTGTAAGTCACACATGACCTGCAAGCAGAAATGGAGGCTCTATTTACTGAATGCGTTGGACCACGTGCTCAGCTGGGGTAGATCCACTAAAGTCAACAGAGATATGTCCGTTTACATCGGATGAAGATCTGGCCCAGAATGTGTACAGAATTTTTCACTTATCTTGAACTAACAATCTCAAATTATGGTATCACCCAGGTGATACATGCACTGCCCCGTTCATCTTTAACGCTCCCTTTAAGTGCTTGAGTCATTTCCTCTCTTCTAATTTCCCTGTTCTCATGAGCTTGTGATTATCTTGCTGGTGGTGCACTGCATGAAGGAGCCTGCAGAAAAATTAAGTGTGAATTCCTAAAACTAAAGAGCAGGGGTGGATGGAAAATATGATGCTGGGGTACGTGCTACCTATCATCCCCAACTCAACTTCTTTGGGATTCACCATCAGTGCTCCCAAGCCTACTGGATTCTGCAGCATGCCACATGTTTTGGCTTAATTCGGCGGTTTCTGCATTGCCAAGTTAGATGTTGTTCCAGGGACGCGACAGAAAGAGACAAACACCCCCCCACACACATACACGCACACAAAAGACCTGCTGTAATCTTACAAAGGTGTACCTAAGCTGGAAGCCAGGAAATCTGACCCCACTGGAGTCAATTGGTGTTTTTCTATTGCTTTCGTTCGGGCCATGACTTCAGTCCCTGAGTCCCGGTGTCCCCTCATCTTCCATTGCAGGGCTGCTGTTTCCTTCCAATATAAGCAGCCTGGTGGCATATTAAAGACTCAGCTTCATGTTGCTTCTCAGCTGGACCATGGCAGGAGGCAAGCACCGTAGCAGCTGTCTGCAAGCACCGAAGCTCACAGACCCATAGCTCAGATTGTAATCTCTTCCAGAAGAGGCCCATATCTTCTTGCCTGTTTGCATTGGGCCTAGAACACTGTAGGCTCTAAATAAATAATCACACACACACACACACACTCTCTAGAGTGTGAGCCATGGGATAACTCCCTATATGTTTTCCATTGACCTTTATTAAGGGGACTCGTGACCCTTAACTCTCTCACTTATGCACATGAGTATCCAGGACTTGTTACAGTTCCCCTGGTGACTGAGAAGATTAATGATGGGTCCCAGATGTTACATACGGTAGATGTGTCAGTGCAACAGGGAAGATGGGTCCCAGATGTTACATACAGTAGATGTGTCAGCACTCCGACACACCTGATGAGCTACAGTGAGGATCCATCTAAAATGGGCTGAGAATGGCAAGTATAAAACTAATGATCTATAATCACAGAATCATAGAATCTCAGGGTTGGAAGGGACCTCAGCAGGTCATCTAGTCCCACCCCTGCTCAAAGCAGGACCAACCCCAACTAAATCATCCCAGCCAGGGCTTTGTCAAGCCAGGCCTTAGAGGTTTTTAAGGAAGGAGATTCCACCATCTCCCTAGGGAACCCATTCCAGTGCTTCACCACCCTCCTAGTGAAAAAGTTTTTCCTAATATCCAACCTAAATCTTTTTTGTTGCCCTCCATTGGACTCTCTCCAATTTTTCCACGTCCTTCTTTTAGTGTTGGGTCCAAAATTGGACACAGTACTCCAGATGAGGCCTCACCAATGCTGAATAGAGGGGAATGATCACATCCCTCAATCTGTTAGCAATGCCCCTACTTATACAGCCCAAAATGCCGTTAGCCTTCTCGGCAACAAGGGCACACTGTTGACTCATATCCAGCTTCTTGTCCACTGTAACCCCTAGGTCCTTTTCTGCAGAACTGCTGCCTAGCCACTCGGTCCCTAGTCTGTAGCAGTGCACGGGATTCTTCCGTCCTAAGTGCAGGACTCTGCACTTGTCCTTGTTGAAGGACAAGTGTCATATCTAGGCAGCCCTTACTGTGGTAGTTGGGCACCAAGAGAGGAACCTAGATAGACAATAGGGTGTGATTCTGGTCTTCCTTGATACCTGTGTCACTCCACTGACTTCAGAAAGTTCCTCCTGATTGATGCTGGGATAAGTGAGAGCTGGATCAAACCTGGGGATAGAGGATGGGTATCAGAAGGATTATGTTGCCTCCCGGTGCAGAATGTAGGGCCTCACTCATCGCTCCCGTAGGAAAACAAGGTTGTTTTTATTTTTTCCTAATGACTCCCGTAAGCAAAGTGTTCAGAGAAACAGGACAATACCCAATCAGTCATTCTGAGAGCCTCTAGGAACCAACAAGTCATGCTCCTAGCTATGTCTCTTTCCTCTATCGATGGTACTGACCTGGCTCCCTCACCTGAGTATCTGAGCACCTCACACTCGTATTGATCCTCCTACACTCTTGGGAAGTAGGATAGTGCTCTTATCCCCGTTGTCCACAGCAGGAATGGAAGCACAGAGAGGCTAGGTGACTTGCCCAAGGTCACACAGGGAGCCAGTGGAAGAGCAGGGGCTTGACCCCAAGCCTTAGCCTAGTGTCCTAAGTACTGGAGTATTCTTCCTCATGCATGTCAGTGTTACATAGATAGGTTGGCCCAGGTCCTCAGGTCTAGTGCAGCAGCTTTTCATTGCACCACAAGTAGATTATGGTGACCAAGGGAGGGTTGCCCCAGATGTAAGGGGTGTGACTGGGAAGTCCCTGCATCCCATGGGGCTAGTGGCAACAAGCACAACTTAGAACAGCCTGCAAGTGCTTGCAGAAGGACTGTCCTGACCTGGCCCTGCCCGGCCCAGCCCAGAGTAGGCTCAGGCTGGGGGTATAGGCCATCTTTGCATGCCCTGTCCAGAAGTGGGCTGTGCCTTGCTCTGCCATAGCCATATGAGAAATGACCCACTGCACGGTGCCTTGTAAGGGCCCAGGCTGATGGCCTGGGGCTCTTCGCAGTTACTGCTGCACAAATCAGAAGCTCCATCGCTGGAGACAATGGAGCGAGCGTGCCGTGAGCAGGGAGCGAGGCCACGCGCCATCCCAGAGTGCAGGGGTAAAGGCTGGCTTCTCCATGCCTGGACGGGTTTCACGTCTAGAGCAGCTTTTGCTGCACTGTACGCGTCGGGGGCAGGGCTGTCTTTATCTCAGGTTTGGGCAGCACCCAGTGCACTGACGCCAGAGTGTGAGCACGGTATCAGAACCTATGTAGAACAAGGGCCTTGATCCTGGCGGGACCTCTGGGCGTTCTTTGGTGACTGACTGAGCCGGTCATAAGAGGGGCAGCTGGGCCAGATGCCCGGATTCCCAGAACCTCCATTCGCCGATCAACCACTTCTGTTCCTTTTAGGATCCTGTACGGGGAGCTGGCTAGAGGAGGGCCTGGTTAGGATCTCAGGGAAAGGCATCCAGAGGCCCCTGGCTCACTGACAGTGACCTAACGCTACAGCGGGGGCTCCAGCTGGTGCAACGCTCCTCTTGAGCTTGGATCCCTCGGCGGGTGTGACTTGGTCGCTGTGTCGCCCATCCCTGTCCCTTCTGAAAGGAGGGGGGAGCGGCTGGCTCTGGGGGCTGGTCCTGGACTGGGCCATCTTGCGTCTGTGGTGTGAGTTCAGCGGTGCTCAGTAGGGGCCAAAGGCTGCTACCATCTCAGGGCAGGTAAGCAGCCAGCCCCCCTCCCCAAGGTTCCTCCTTGCCGCCCTCCAGCCTTCTGTCACCTGTCCCCCTGTCTCTGTTTCCCATCCCCAAGGCCTCCCCCCATTAGCCTCTGTAAGGTCTCCCCCTTCTAAGGCTCCTCCAAGAGCCTCCTCCTCCCTGGTCCCAATCCCCTTTCCCAAGGGCCTTCCTCCTCCCAGGCACTCCCTCTCCAAACCCCACTCTCCCAGGCCTCCCCAGTCCCGGGGCTCCCAACCTCCATTTATCTGCCTCCTGGAGGCGGGGGTAGAAGGAGAAGTTTCTGCAGCTGGGTAGAGAGTGGCCCCTCCTGGCAAGAAGCTGCGCCTGCAGCCGTCGCCCGCTTGCCTTGGTCCATCTGGCTGGTCTGCGGGTGGCAGAGAGACCGAGCCGGCACTAGGCAGAAGCAGACAAAGCAATTGCTTAGGGCCCCGAGCAACTCAAGGGGGGCCCTATTTGCTTTTTATTATGAGAACTTGCCTATTTTAGTATGGGAGGGGGGATATTCCTGCTTAGGGCCCCCAATGGCGCCGGCTCTGTGGGAAGAAGGTGAAAGCCACCTCACACCCTGCACTTCTGCACCTCTAACACCCCTCCCTCGGCCAAAAGCGGGAGCTCAACACACCATTGCCCCTTGGGGCAGACGTGCCACCGTGCTCCCCTGTAACTAGTGAGGGCTTTGCTGATGGCCCCTGTTGCTATGGTTATATATTATTTGTATTAAACTGTAGCACTTAGGAGCCCCAGCCCTGGACCAGATGGCGCCAGGTGCTGTACATTATATAGCAGGTGTATTACGTAGCACCTAGCAGCCCCAGCCATGGGCCAGGTCCCCATGGCACCAGGTGCTTTACAGACACAGAACAAAGAGACACCCCCTGTCCCAAAGAGCATCAACCTGAGTCACTTTGTCAGGGTGAAAGCCAGCACTCCCATCCAGCCGACCCCTGGACTTTAGTACTTCCAGGACCTTCATTCCAGCTTCAGCCCTCTCTGACGTGGGTTCCTCCCTGGTATCCGTTAGCCTACAGAGGCAGAACTGGCCTGTATCAGCCCATGGGAAAGGACCAGAGTCGAGAGTCTGCCTGTTTCCCCAGGCTGAAGGCACTCTGCCCTTGAGTCTGTGCTTGCACATTTACGCCTGATTCTCCGAGTTGCTGAGCACCCCCAGCTCCCCTTCCTAAGCCAAGGCTATGTCTACACTAGGAAAAAAAGTGTTTATTATGGTAGCACGTAGGAAGCCGGTCATGGCACACGACCCCATTGTGCTAGGCGCTGTACAACCACTGAACAGAGATGGACTCGGCCCCAACAAGCTTACAGTCTAACGCGTGTGCACTAGTGTGTTAAAATCCTAGTGTAGACAGGGCACGTTGTCATTTTCACACGTTAGCTGGGGAGCCTAGGGTTTACCTCAACCTGCTAATGTGTTAAAACAACAACTTGCCTTGTCTGCTGTGGGATTTTAACACGTGTTATGAACACACCCTTCTCCTCGTGGAGACAAGGCGCTGGAGGGTGTCAGTGTCCAGGGCTTTCACTTCAGCACATTCCATGAGCACTACAAGCCTCTGCTCCCCCACCGCCACCCCAACACCACAACTCAGTTTGACATTTAACGATGGTCAAATATTGCCACGCCCAGTGTGGGCATTTGTCAGTAGCTCACTTTCCTTCCTATCACAGGGAAGTGCTCCTCTCTCCTTGTCCGACTAACTCAGGTGTCTGACAAATGCCGCGGTTCCCTGCAGAAACTCGGGGATCCAGGCACTTCTTTGATCCCCCTCCTGAGTCACTCCTCCCGGTGTCTGGCTGTCTCCTGAGGCTTTGACAAGGGAGCATCTCCCTGTGCCAGGCGGCTTGCTGTGCTGAGCAGTAAGTGTGAAGCCAAAGATCCCCCGGGGAAGGACTTGATTGCAGGGTTCCGTGCGAGGAAAGTTCCTTAGCCTGTCAGCAGTCTTTTCACTGTGCTGCAATCCCAACTTGTATCATGGTTGCACAATTCCGACCGGAGGGTTTTTGGAGGTGGCTGTGGCTGGGATAACAAGGCCCTTTTGTTTCCACCAAGGGCACCGAGTGTGGAGTTTAAGCCCAGGGTTGATTTCACTTCCTGAGCATCCTTCCGCGGAGGATTTCCCTGAGCCGTCTGTGCCAAGAGCAGCGTTGATTGCAGTTCAAACAGAGCCCAACAATCTTTTCCACTGGGTCTTGTTCAGCGGCTAATGGATAGAGAATGTGTTTGTGACTGGGGCTCGCAGGCCTTGCCTGGGGGTTTGCAAGAGCTGATTGGAAACTGGAAGCAGGACGAGGGGCCTCTTGCAGGCCTGATTTGTGGGCTGGCAAAGCTGCTGGGGCAGAGACTGAGCTGAGCCCCTGGAGAATTCTGGGACAAGCCTGCAAGACAGGTTTTCCCCTTTCCCCAAAATACGCCCAGTTTTGCTCCACTGCGATTACTGCCCCATGCAGGCATCAGGAGCTCCCAGGAAGTCTGTGGTGGGACAGGGACTCAGACCTGGGTCTCCCAAGTCCCAGGTTAGCGCCCTGACCAGTGGGCCCTCCTCCAACCCATTCTGCTGGAGGCCCTTGAAGAATAATACCTGCCCTTCATACTCAGACAGGTGTGCAAGGTATCTGAAGCCAATCAAGAGGGAGAACATGACCATGTGACCTGGAATCACACTGGGCTGGCCCGTTGGAGCTTCAGTGTTTGCAGCTCTCCAGAAAGGACTGGGTGTTTGCATGCGCACCACCGTCAGGAGCTGGTTTGCAGACGCATGCGGCCGGGCTGGAGCCCACGCTGGAGCGGAGTACCTCTGAGCTGGGTGTCTTGCTCTGCCCTGGACCCATGGCCCAGGGTCCTCAATTCGTTCATTATTTGCTAAATCGTCCTCATTTCCAAGCTCCCACTGAAGCCAGCAGGCCAGGTCCTGACTCAAGCAAAGCATCCAGGAGCTTTGCCTGAGCAAAGCGCTGAGGCTTTGGGTCCTAGACATTACTAAGTTATCAGAAAGGTTTCTCTGCAGTGACATCACCTCCTTCTCTCACCACAGGGAACTTTTTTCCTATTATGAGAGAGTGGGTAACTGAACTGAGCCTGTCAAGATAAACTCAGATAGGACGAGAGACAATTGCCTTTGAGGCAGCAATTAAGACATTTCTGGTGAGATCAGCTCCGCTCAAGCTGGAGCAGATATGCACGCGGGTGCAAAGAGACAGCTTCATCACTTGACCTAGCTCCTTGCCAGGAAGTGCGGTCTCAGATGGGAGCAGGGAGGCTCCCATGCCCTGCCTGTGCCATTCCCGGATCCTCACACATAGTAAGGGCAGCAGTACAGAGTTCTCCCTGGGAACTGCCACCTTCCTTTCAGCCTCTCTGCTGGGCCAATGCCAGCCTTGCAAGAGAAAATGCAGCAGGCCCCCCCGGTTCTGGGTTAGGATTGAGCAGACAGGGCCCCAGCAAGACGCTGCCCATGGTATTTTAGTGGCTTTCTCATTTTCCATAGATCAGAGGCAGTTTAATGTTCTCCATGCACCTAAACAGTCGGTGACCCTGCATTCTGTCTGTGAGACGCTGCAGGCAGATTTACACGCTGTTGTTAAATCTGCCTGTATCCTGCAGCGAGATATGAACTGGGGCAGACAGACAGCAACCCTGCCAGCAAGCTAACGGAGCACCCCCCGGCCTGCTCAGCTGGAGCGCTGAGAGGCTTTCATGTCCTGTGCAAACATCCGTTTGTTAGGGCGGGTTTCTTAAGCCATCCGAGTCTCTGTGGGCTTGTCTACGTGAGAAACTGCAGCAGTTCAGCGGTTACGGCACTCGCCCGGAGGCTGAGGGAGAGAGAGACCCACCGGCAAGCTCCTGCTGTGTCACAGCCTTTCTGAGTGACCTTGGACGAGTCACTTAGTCTCCCAAGCTTGGACCTGCAGAAGGGGCTTAGGCGTTGTGACGAAACCACAGGAACAATATTAAGTTCCACAAAGCCAAGTTCGGCGCCAAGGCTCTCTATAGAATGAAGGTGTTGACGCTGGCACCTTAGAATGTAGTAAACGAAGCCGGGACACATGGAATGGGAGCTAGCCAAGGGGGGTGCCAATGAGAGTGCTAGGCCCTCCCCTGCTCTGGGCTTGGTGCCGAAGTCCGGGCTGCAGGGGGGCCCCTGGCTCTTCTTATGATTCATGCACTGGGGGAAGATAGGCGTTCAGGCCCAGCACACGACTTTGGCGGTCGATCTGCTACGGGTGCTCGGAGGCCCCCACGCAAAACAGCTGTGGGGGTTGGGGAGAAGAGGAGGGCCACCCTGATAACCTTCAGTGCAGGGGTTAGGGCACTCTCCCCTGGGAGGTGGCTGATCCCTGTTCAAACGCTTCCCCCTCCTCTGGCAGAGAGGGACTTGAACTGGGAGTCACCCAGGTCTCGGGTGCATACCATAATCTTCAGTCCAGTGTTATCAGGAAGGGGGTCCTCCTCCCCCTCCCATTTGGTGTGGAGTTAGGGCGGCCTCTGAACACACCTCCTGGATCGAGCCCCACACGTGACCTAGGCAGCCAAGCTCTTGTCTTCCCCGGTTTGTGAACTGCCCTGGGGCTTAGGTGGGAGATAGCGCCCCAGCAGCTAGACTGAGGTGCACTGCACGTGCGCAGAGGCAGAAACATAGGCACCGAGGCTACTTTTACTCCAAAAACAAAAGCACCAAGCAATCTGAGGTGTCTACAGGGCTAGGTAGCAGCCAGTGGGAGTTTTGTGGAGCACAATGGTGCCTAAAAAGTGGTACTGTGCCTCAGTTTCCCCCATACGATGGGGATAATAGCCCTGCCCTACCTCCCAGCCATGTTGGGAGGACAAATACAGCGAAGATTGTGAGCTTCTCAGATCCTACGGTGTTGGGGGCTACGTGGGTGGATACGACAGAGAGGTTTAAAGTCAGACCTGGTCTGTATTAATATTGGTATAACAGGGCCAGGCAGGTGGCCTGTCTACACTATGGACAGAGGTCTGATTGCAGCATTGCAGACATACCTGAGCTAGTTGTAATCTAGCTAGTGACTCTGCAGCAGCTTGGGCTTTAGCGTGGGCGGGCGACCTGAGCGCTCACGTGGCAAACCAGTGCTGCCACGGCTCTGCTGCTGTTGTTACCCGAGCTGGCTGGATTCCGGCTAGCTGGGCATGCTGCGGTCACACTTCCAGTTGCAGCGTAGACACGTCCTCTCACAGCCCCTGTGCAGAGGAGTTAAGGACAGCTGACCCGACCCCAAGCTCTGAGATGTGAGCGCTCTGCTATTATGAACAGCTCGGGGGATAGGTGGCTCTGGGTCTGCTGCGTGAGTGATCTGCCTTACTTCTCCTTAATTGAGACAGAAATGTAGGCCCGTTTGCTAGCTCTGTCTGTATCAATTTAGTGCCTGTCTTCTACAGCAGGATAGCGTCTGCAGCTGTCTCACCACCATCCCTAGCTAGCAGCCAATCAGTGTTTCCCCTCAGTACCACCGAAAGGCAAAGGATGGTGAAATCCCCACGCACCGTGTTATCGTGCGTAAAACTGAGCTTAACTCTGCCAGCCAAGGCTCACGTACACAAGGACCATTCAGATTAAATTAGAAGTAGAGACTCCAATAGAAATCAGAGTCCTATCGTGGCAGCAGCCGTCTACACACTGTAAGAGGCTGTCCCTGGCCTGAGGAGTTTACAAACTACGCAGTCAAATCAGGATTATCCTCCTTCTACAGAGGCACTGCCCCAGGTCACACAGGAAGTCTGTGACTAACTGAGGTGGTATTTGGAGCCAGATCTTCTGCGACTCAGCTCATTTCTTTAACCACAACACCATCCTTCTCTCAGCCACTTCCCCTTATGCTCTGGGGGATAGTCCACCCTCTGTGTCAGCTTCTTCCTTTGTTTTGGCTTAAAGCTAGACGGGGGCAAAAAAATGTAAATTCTTTTTCCCTCGACATTTTGAAAAATGTATAGTCTTTTTAAACTTCCTGTGAAATGTCTTTTTCTATGAAAATGTAATGTGAAAACGATTAGCTTTTGAAAACCGTTTTCAATAAAGTGGTATGGTATGGGGTAAGAGAGATCTGGTTTCCAAAAAACCAAGCAATAATATGTATCTGACTGAAAATGAAAACATTTTACTAAAACAATTACAGTTCTTCGTTTCCATTGTTTAGCCCCGCCTCCCTCGCCCCCCAAAAACCAGAAATTTTCAACAAAACCAAAATTTCCACCAAAGATTTTGTTCTGGTTAAAAAGCTATTAATTGTCCAAAAATTTTTTGATGAAAAATTTTGACCAGGTTTTCTTAAAACACAGCCTTGGGCTTCAGTAAGTTTTGGTGTCCTGATCTCTTGAAGAAAAAACAATGTGCTAAACTTTCCCCTGAATTATATTCCATGTAACTGTGTTAACAGGGTATAAGCCAGGGCAGAAATTTGTCCATAGTCATTTATCATATAGGGTCCTAGGCAGCAAGACACATCAAACTATCCTGTTTATTTCTTATGGGTAAAAGAGTGAATCTCATTGCGGCTCCAGTGAACTTGGAGGATATCACTGATTTTTGGTAGATTTTGCTGGTGGTAGAGTTTGTTTGAAGAATTTTGATGGAACAGTTTTCTGTCAGAAAATGCAATTTTGTCAGAGTCTAAACATGGCACAGGAACATGTCAATTTCAACAAAATTTTTGACAGGAAAAAATTGAAACAAATCATTTTGATTTTCTCACTTTTCAACCAGGTTTGGTTTGACTTTATCACTTTGAGTCATTTCGTTTTGACTTTAATATCCAATTAAAATCTTAATTTTAATATTACATTATAGTTACAGATAATATTCCGTATAATCCATATGTTCCACATTTTATATTATGATGCTTTGACATTATCAAAATGAATGTTTGCACCTTATTGAAATGAAACAGTTTGACATTACTGAAACAAAATCTTTGAATTGTTCTGAATGGAAATCTTTCAGAATTTTTGTTCCAGGGGAAATTTGGAACAAAACCAAATTTCAAAGGCGGAATTTCTCATGGAACAGAATTTCCAGTTTCTGACCAGCTCCAGTCAATTGGGTTTTCATGACTGTAAAGAGTAGTTGGACTAAGACCTGAACTCCTGCAACCAGAGAGCGCGTTCTGAGATACAGTCTGATGGATGCTCACCGTCGATGCTCTCTTCCTCTTTGTCTTTGGTTTCTAGGTCAGGCATTCATATCTAATCCAGGACCCCAGGAACTCAGTCATTCCTGGCTGGCGGCTGTTCGGCACGTCTATATGAAATAAGATGATGGGTCTTAGTCCAGTTACATTGTTAGAAACACCATCAGAAACTGGCAGTTGGCAACCTTGGGAGGTTGAATGGCTACAGAAATGAACTACCCTCAAGGTCCCATAAGAGGTGCTGCCAGGTCACGGTTGCAGCACCTGTCCTGGGCACGGTTTGGAACATTGCACTATGGCTTCCCCTTGCTTTAATTGCTTTTTACAGACCAGCTCCGTCTCCAGGGCTGTCAATTTCTCGAGTCAGCGGCAAGAAACCCACTTAACTAACAATACAGGGCACATCATGAAATGCTGGATGAACCTTTTACTCATCCGCACTGTTTCTTTCCCCCAGACGCCTGGATGCAAACCTGATTTCCGTGGTGCCCAAGAAGAGCTTTGAGGGGCTGCCCTCCTTACGTCACTTGTGGCTGGATGATAATGCCCTGACAGAGATCCCTGTCCA
Organism: Chelonia mydas; assembly: GCF_015237465.2. NCBI lineage: Eukaryota > Metazoa > Chordata > Testudines > Cheloniidae > Chelonia > Chelonia mydas. The sequence goes on along the minus strand of NC_051261.2, from coordinate 14,593,030 downwards.
AGCTCTCAACAACCTTCCAGCCCTGCAGGCCATGACGCTGGCTCTCAACCTGATCTGGCACATTCCTGACTACGCCTTCCAGAACCTCAGCAGCCTCGTTGTACTGTAAGCTCTCGACATGCACTGTGCATTTATACGCTGTTTATATTTGTGTGTGTGTGAGAATGAGCAATGCCACGCTCTAGTGGTCAGGCCAAGACGATCTGGATGTAAGACCTACTGTTGCTGCCACATAAAGGAGATCTCCTTTAGCTCAAATGATAGCAACCAGTGTTTTGAATCGAGCTGATTTTAAAAATGCTAATTATTTGTCCTATGAATTTTTTTAATTGCTTTTCTTTCTAAATTTTCCACAATTTTTTTTAGTTTTTTCCATGGAAAACCACAGATGTTTTCATGTTTTGAAAACTGGTTTGTGTAAAAATGTTCCGGTTTTGCAAACCGAAACCCCACATATTTTAATGAAAACGTGCACCAAAAAGTTTCTGGCTTTTCATTTAAAAAAAAAGTGGGAAATGTCTACCAAAGTTTCTGCAAAACTTTTTGGTTTTTTGTCCAGAAGTCCTTTTTTGTTGGAAAGAAACTTTGACCAAAAACTTTCCTAACCACTCTGGGTTTGGGAGGTGAAGTACAACAGTTCTGACCTCAGCACTGTGTGTGAGAGAGATAAAATGACCAGTGGCTATGGGCTACTATTCTTTGTAATAATTCTAAACCTACTGTGACAAAGTTCCTGCTCTACCTTGGTGGGTCTTGCGCTTATTGGTGGATTTGCTCGCCTTGGAGCTTCACGGCAGCCCTCAGCTTGGCCGTTTTTCTGAACCAACAGTCCAGGTCGACTCCTCCTGTGTCTGACCAGGAGTTGGGAGGTTTGGGGGGAACCCGGGCCCCCCTCTACTCCGGGTTCCAGCCCGGGCCCTGTGGAATGCAGCTGTCTAGAGTGCCTCCTGGAACAGCTGTGCGACAGCTACAACCCCCTGGGCTACTTTCCCATGGCCTCCTACCAACACCTTCTTTATCCTCACCATAGGACCTTCCTCCTGGTGTCTGATAATGCTTGTACACCTCAGTCCTCCAACAGTCCGCGTTCTCACTCTCAGCTCCTAGTGCCTCTTGCTCCCAGCTCCTCACACGCACACCACAAAGAAGTGAGCTTCTTTTTAAAACCAGGTGCCCTGATTAGCCTGCCTTAATTGATTCTAGCAGCTTCTTGATTGGCTGCAGGTGTTCTAATCAGCCTGTCTTAATTGTCTCCAGAAGGTTCCTGATTGTTCTGGAACCTTCCCTGTTACCTTACCCAGGAAAAGGGACCTACGCTTAGCCTGGGGCTAATATATCTGCCTTCTATTACTCTCCTATAGCCATCTGGCCCAACCCTATCACACTACTTGGTACTTTCTAGATTCTTTTTACGGTGCCATTGGAATGTAAAGACATAATTACAGTATATTGAACAGTCTAGGAAAATGACACTGCTTCAATGACTGCTCCATTCCAGATGGAATACATTTATTTCACAGGCACTGAGAAACAGTAAACACTCTACAATCTCTAATTATATGGCAAACGGATGCCTTTGTAATTTCATACTGGGAAGTGTCCCTTACATTAACTGGGGCTTACATGTTATTTGTCATCTAAATGGAAACCTACATCTGCAAATTAGTTGGCAATTTATTGGTTGGTGTTGATTACTAAGTTAAAGTGTAATTGCCAAGTAGCCCAGAACCCTTGTATGTACATGCAATAGTTACAGGCTTGCTTATGGGACATAAAATGGAGTGCTACCGTATTCATGTGTTTTGTAGCCAGCAATAAAGTATCATCAGCATTGGTGGTCAGGGAAAGCTTAGCAATTGCTTAGCTCTCAGAAGAAAAAGCTTTTGCTGAAGCCTTATAGAAATATGCACTTTACAACTTTTATTAAATATTCACTGCTTAGATGGAAGGTAAAGGCACATTGGGAGAAATAGCTTGAGAAATGTCGGATAATCAGTTTGTTTTCACACAGGATAGAGTTCAATCCTTGGGGTCATTTAGGGATCTGGGGCAAAAATTGGGGATCGGTCCTGCTTTGAGCAGGGGTTGGACTAGATGACCTCCTGAGGTCCCTTCCAACCCTGATAGCCTATGAGGATAGGACCAAATGTCGTCTCTCGAGGCACTTGCAGTCATCAGTTCAACCACTGGTGATGCCCTTTGGCTTCAGTTGCCTTTTGGACTGTTATCTCAACCTCAGAAGCATGGTGCTCTCATACTGGGAATCCCAAACGTTGGGTGGGAAAAAACTTCTTCGCTATGGTGGGAAAGCAGAAGAGGCCTTGACCACAAGACGGAAAGAAGCACCCTCCCGCAGACAGCTGGGTATGGGACATGTGTAGGAGCCTAACCCGACATTGGGAGATCATTCAGGATTTCTGTGGACTCACAAGCTTTCCACAGAGCAGCCACACAAATTGCCGCCATGCTCACGGTTTCCCCGTGTCAGCACTTAGCCCACAGAAGATTGATGTTCCCCTTGTGCCCTGACCTGTGAGCTGCCTTGCTCCACGCTCAGCCTCCGACGAGGCTAAACAAACTTTCCAAAACCTCAGCAAAGAATCTCAGCCCACCAGCCAGTAAAACTTCCCCACCGCCATGCAGAGTGCATGTGTCTGTCCAGGTGTGAGTGTGCAAACTTGCAAATGCAGGGAGAAGAGAGGCTAGCCGCTGCCATAAACTTAAGTACCCTTCTAGTCTGGGAGTTATTTAACATAAGCACCTGTAGGAGAGGGGAGCTAAGAGCAGATGTGGAGAGTACCGGGAAAAAGCTGTCATTTATAGGCTGATTAATGCTCACAGACGCCCTCGTCAGGAGAAACACGACCTTCCCAGATGCAGCAACGTGTTTCCTGCTCTGCACACCTTGGGCCTTTGGGAAAGACACAGCTGAACCATCCGGTGACGATGGGATGAACCCACAGCAAAATATACCTGCTTCAATCTGGAATAAATTGGGCTTCAGCCTCTGCTTATAAATTACACCCCCTCGCTGAGGAATTCCCTGACCTGTTCCATTTCTGGTGCAGGTTTGTAACAAGGGTTGCAGAGTATTTGAAAGCAGGCCCCTATGTAATCACTCCACCATGCTCCCTTCGCTGTCTTTGATAACTGCAGCTTCCTTTGCTGTGAGTGTTAGCGCAGTGATGTTGAGGACTAGTTTGTTGATATGGGGGGTAGGGGGCCTGAAGGGGTTGGGAATGGGACACTAAGACTTTCCCTCCGGAGTCTGACCCAGCATGACAGGGACAGAATGTCACTTACATCTGTGAGTAGGGCTGGCGAAAAATTTCCATCAAAACTGGTTTTTGACTGAAAATTGGGATTTTGACAAAATAATTTTTTTTTTTTCATTAAAATCAGAAGGGCTAAAACCAGAAATATTTCAATTTGGGTATGCTACCACCGTGCATCATGGGAATTGTAGTTTATCATAGAAATGTTCGACTGGAAGAGACCTCGGTGGTCATCTAGTCCAGCTCCTGCTCTGAGGCAGGACTAATATTATCTAGACCATCGCTGACAGGTGTTTGTCTAACCTGTTCCTAGAAACTTCCAGTGATGGAGTTTCCATAATCTCCCTAGGCAACTTGTTCCAGTGCTTAACTGTACCCTCGCAGGAAGCTGTTCTAAAGTCTAACCTAAATCTCCCCTGCTGCAATTTAAGCCCATTACATCTTGGCCTGTCTTCCATAGTTAAGGAGAAACAATTATCACTTTCCTCTTTAAAACGTCCTTTTATGTACTTAAAGACTGTTATCATGTCCTCTCTGTCTTCTCTTCTCCAGACTAAACAAACCCAGATTTTTCAGTCTTGCCTTGTCATCTTTTCTATGATCTTTAATCATCTTTGTTGATCTCCTCTGGACTTTTTCCAATGTACTCATCTTTCCTGAAGCATGGTGCCCAGAACTGGACACAGAACTCCAGCTGAGCCTCGCCAGTGCTGAGTGGAAGAATTACTTCTCATGTCTAGCTTTAGTTACGCCATGTCCCCATTCTCCTCTATGGGCTGAACTCCCAGGCTGGACTGCGTCTTCTAGGATGCACCACCACCAGGGACTCCCATGACACACTGCCTCCCCCGCTCCTTGGGGCATCATGAACGTACTGCCGTGCTTAGGAGAATGGCTTTTCCTGGTGGGCATCCTCTCTTACTCTCCCCACGAACCAAGCAGGGAGTATCTAACCTGCTGCCTTTCCCTAGGAGGAGATGGGAGGACACAAAGACAAGCCCTGGCTGCAATTACCCGGGAATGGATGGGGAGGCAGATTGACCAGGCTGAGATGGTGGCAACTAGCCTGTCGCTCCAGGCAGAGCGGTCCTCGCTGTGTTTTGTTCTTTCAAAGGCCTAATAAATGCAGCTGCCTGGGGTAGAGGGTGAGGTTCAGTCAGCCTCCGGCGTTTGTGTGGGAGATCTGGGCTCTGTCACCATGCCATGGCGGGGGGTTGCAGCTTCATTTTCATTCTCGTGTCAGCATGACCCTGAGCAGAGCGGCTAAGAGGTGACTGGGCCCTGGAGTCTGAGCTGCCCTCTGGCCCTGGAGCCGGGTGAAGGGCGTGTTCCATTGCAGTGCTGCTGGCTTGGTAACGACCATGGCCGTCCTGCTCTCAGTCACAAGGGGGGATTCCTCTGACGTTAGTGCAGGCCTCCACCAGCACGAGTGATGCCAGGACCCCCGGAGCCCTGTCTTGTCACATGGCCAAGAGTGCTCAACTCCATGACAAACAGCCTGACCCAAGTGCCCGTCCCCTTGGTATCAAAAGGTTGGCCTTCCGGCTCGCTGTGCTTTGCCTCGAGCGAGCTCTCACTCAATCCCTCTGCTCTTCAGCATAGGAGGGATGAAATGGGGCAGATGCCACGCAAAAGTGGGGAGAGGAACTGGAATGGCAGTATCGCCTGCCCTAAATATCCAGACGTCCCTCCAGGAACATGCTGTGTATTCAGGTCCCCACAGGCTTTGGGAAGTCGTACCAGGGGGGATGGGTCAAGTCAGGGATCAGCTGCTCTCTGTGCCGGTCACATGGGGAAATACACTCTTCCGCTATTACTGCCAGTGGGGTTCTGCTCTGTGAAGGAGGCTTGCTTCATGCCCAAGAGAGAAGGCTTCTATGTTTGGGAATCCAACTTGAGACACCAGGGGCCTGATTTCCAGGGGGGCTGGGGGAAGCTGAGCACCCCTAGCTCAAGTTGACTTCAGTGGGAGCTTTAGGGACTCAGCATCCCTGAATATCAGACCCCCAGTGTCTCAGCTGGGATCCCCAAACTTGGGGTCTTCTGATAAAATGGCCGTAGCATTGGTATGAATCTCCATGTGCCTCAGTTTTCGCATCTGTAAAGTGGGTAATGATCCACAGTTTCTAAGACACCTTGGAAACCTTTATTATTAGAAAAAATATTGCCTAGCATCTGGGCTCCATGTCTTGGCCTTTTAGTCCACAAAAGGGGATTCTCTCTCTGAGGGCTGAGACGTTGCCGGGAGAAAAGTGAGTTTGCATCTCAGTAACCGTAAAAAAAGAAAGTCAAAGAATTAACAAGAGAACAATAAAGAGATAATAGCGCTCTATGAAATCCCCTGCTGCTGCTGTCAATTCCAGCTGATTTTATTCATCTCCAAATGAGTCTAACCACTGCTACCAGCTGCTCGGGGTTGTCCAGGTGAATTTGCACAGTTCCTGTGACCAGATGCCCCTACTGATCTGTGGCAGATTGGGACTTTGAATGGGTTTTGCCCATGACACTCCCCTATGTCATCTGAGATGTTCACGGTGCGCTGACAAGATCCCGACTCATTTCAGACGTTGAATTTGATCCAAGGCAATGGAATACAAGTGACTGGTGGAAAATGAAGCTGGTCATATTGGTCCTTCAAGAGAGAAAATGGAAACATTTAGAAATGAAAGCGATGGAGAATCCACCACTTTCCTTGGTAGTTTGTGCCAATGGTTAATCACCCTCACTGTTAAAAATTTGTTTTTAATTTGAATTTGTCTGGCCTTAACTTCCAATCATTGATGAGAACATAAGAACGGCCCTACTGGGTCAGACCAAAGGTCCATCTAGCCCAGTATCCTGTCTTCCGACAGTGGCCAGTGCCAGGTGCCCCAGGGAATGAACAGAACAGGTCACCATCAAGTGATCCACCCCCTGTCTCCCATTCCCAGCATCTGGCAAAAGAGGCTAGGGCCACCATCACCATTGATTCTTGTTCTGCCTTTCTCCCTTGATCTAAGAGCCTGTCGTACCCCATATTTTCTCCCCATGAAGGCATTTATACACTGTGATCAAGTCACCTCTTGACCTTTTTAATAAGCTAATCGGATTGCATTTCTTAAGTTTCCCACTCTAAAGCATTTTTTCAGCCCACAAATCATTTTTATGGCTCTTCTCTGCACTCTTTCCAAAATTTCAACGTTGTTTTTAAATGTGGACACCAGAATTGGACGCAGTATTCTAGTATTGGTCCCACCAGACGTAAAATCACCTCCTTACTCACTACTCCCCTGTTGATACATCCTAGGGTTCTTAACAGACTGGTATCATTGGCACTAATTCTTTCCCCTTGTTTGTAGTTGTTGTACTTAGTAGGCGGAAAGACCAAGCTGCTCTCTTCTCCAGAGACTTCCAAGCGGCGGGGGAAGCTTGCACTGCTACTGTCTATGCCATGCTTGTTGCTAGACACAGGACTTTGTTCTCTAGGGCTCCTTTCACCCACAGGAAAACTTATTTGAAAATAAGAATGAAAAGGAAAACGAGACAGTTTGCCAGAAGACTTCCGAAAGGAGAATTTGGAATAAATCGTGTTTTAATAGGGTGCAGGGCTACAGCCTGTTTAGAGAGTTTTTAATAGGACGAGAGACCCCCCCTGTTGGGAATTGCGATTTGTTCTTTATTGGAGGCAGGTGGCTCCTGTAATTTTTTCCTGATGTGCCTTTCCAGTTTCCCAGACTGCAGTGCAGTCACCGCAGATGCAAGGCTGTCTCTCGCCTGCTTGCTTTTCTGATGGAGAGAAACATGTTCAACAACAAAACATGCCTCTTTTCAGCAGGGTGCGTGTGCTCGCTGGGGAGGAAGCCCATTTCAAAGTGCAGACAGCAACAGTGATGCATGCTACCCGCATGCCAATGTAAACTCTCAGCGTTCCTTCTGGATGCCACACCAGTGGGGAGACCAACGCTGACTCCTCAATGAGTTGGATCCCTGTTTCAGGCAGATCTGCTGGATTTCTCTTTGCTTGATCTCCAAACATCTTCAAGCCAAGTTTAAGCAAAACCGGCTCAGTGTTCGTTTCATTCCTCTTCGCTGATATGGCCTGAATGAAACTGATGGGATCCTGCAGCTCAAACATTTCTAAACCTAGAAAAATCCAGTCGGGCTTGATTTCTGGTCCTAATGAATGACCAGGTTGTGCCACTTTTACTCACATTCAGTTATCATGATGGCACATCCCAAAGGGACGTCATCTCCTTGGAGATGGAGCGCTGCCCAGATCAAACTCTATCTAGGACATTCAGTGCTACCTTACTCCTCAAGTGGTCCCCTTGAAATGGATGGAAGGATTGGATGAGAAAGCTGCTACCCAACAGGAGTCAGGGAAGCAGAATCTGGCCCCATAGGAGGAAGATAGCTGTTTTTAAAGCCATGAATGTTCCAAGTCAAGGCGTAAGCACATGGGTGGGTGGGAAGACGTTACCTATTTGTTTCTCTTTGTGATGTCCTGTAAAGGTGTAGAACACTGGCCAGGATGCCTCTGTTAAGACTGCCTGAGATGAGAGAGGATCCGTAACAAGACCTTCATTTCCCCAACCTGTCTGTCCAAATGAAAGCTCTGCATTCTGTACGGCTCTCTGCCAGCCCCTCCTAAGGGAATGCTACTTAATACGTCACATGCCAGGCCTGGAAGGTGAGTAATTTGGGGCAGGATCCCAGGGGAAGCGAGGTCCACAGCTGCAGACCCAGCACATCTAGAATCATAGAATTGTAGAATATCAGGGTCGGAAGGGACCTCAGGAGGTCATCTAGTCCAACCCCCTGCTCAAAGCAGGACCAATCCCCAACTAAATCATCCCAGCCAGGGCTTTTTCAAGCCGGGCCTTAAAAACCTCAAAGGAAGGAGATTCCACCACCTCCGTAGGTAACCCGTTCCAGTGCTTCACCACCCTTCTAGTGAAAAAGTTTTTCCTAATATCCAGCCTAAACCTCCCCCACTGCAACTTGAGACCATTACTCCTCGTTCTGTCATCAGCTACCACTGAGAACAGTCTAGAAATGTTGTCCCTGCTACCTGAATTGCAAGCCCTGTCTTTCCTGTTTCCTCATGCCCATGCTTGTCATTTCAAATGAACAGATGCACTAGAGGATTGGGGGTTTTGTTTTGCACCTCACTCTTTTGGCTTCCCCCGTCCCTGGGAACATGCAGTGAGATCCAAACATTTGGCTTGGCGAGTGCATTATCCAGGGTCAGAGGGACTCAAACGACTGGCGTCATCTTGGTGCGAAAGCCCAAAGTGATGTAAGGGCAACTTGATCTGAAAATGCCACATAAAATGTGGCGGAGGAAACCATCTGGACGGGGAACATATTTTTTTGTGACAAAGAGAAATAGCTCCTCTAATCTCCTGACTTGGAGTTTTATCTAAATCTTTCTCCTCCGGAGAATCACAATTGAGCCAAGTTTTCTTGCAGCTGCTTTTTCCTCTCCCCCACTTACCTCTGGGAGCAGACAGTAAATTTTGCTGTACGGCCGCACCCTCGTGTCTCCCCAGAATCTGTGTGTTCTCATCAGAATCACTGGATGGAAATGTGCTTCTCTGGGAGAATCAAGCTGGTTTCCAAACTGCGCTCCGGTCCTCACAGCCCTTCATTTAACTACCACACAGAGCCTGCTTCCTCCCCGGCTCCTAAACCCTCCTGCTTTTACCGTGGAACATTTGGCTTTGGGAACAGTGTGCACTCGGTGATACTTCCTGCACTCAAATCCAGGTGCAGGGAGAGAATTTTTTCTCTGAGCCAAGGCAGATTTAGAGCAAGCACAAGAAACACCAATGTCATTGATCCACCTGCTAGCGCGGCCCCAGGCCATTTTAAAGAGGCTGTATTCCAGGACACAATAGGTTGGGGAATAGATCGATGGTAATAGATTAATGCTTTACATCACAGCGGATGCAGAGTCTGTCTGTGTCTGAATGTGAGGGGCTTGGTATTTATCAGGGGCGAGGCCCCAGGCACATAAAATGGACCGATCTACTGAAGTGGACCACAGCAAATATTCTGTCCCCCTGAGCTGCTACTAGGCTGGTGAGTCCTTACTCATGTGAGGCCCCACTGGAATCAAGGGCACTACTCAGGTGAGCAAGGACTCACAGTCTGTCCCCTGGGTGTTGCCTTCTCTGCTTTACAGCATGTCTCCGGGGCACCCGGGATCCATCTGGCTGGACTGAAAAGATCATTGGAGTAGGATTCTGGAGCGCTGTGCCTTGGTTCAGCCAGGGGGGCACTCACTGCCTGGAATGGGAGTCAGGTGGCTAAAACCCGCGCACACTCATGCGCACACTCAGACAGCCGCTGACAACTTGGAAGGAAGAATCCAGTAACACAGATCCTGGTTTTGCCAAAAACGAAGAGAGAGGCCTGGCCTGCGCTTAAAATGTAGGTTGATATAGCTCCGGCACTTGGGGTCGTGAAAAATCCACCCCTCTGAACACTGTAACTGTGATGCCCTAGCCCCAGGGTAGACACAGCTAGGCCAATCGCAGACTGCTTCCATCGACCTAGCTACCATCACTCAGGGAAGTGGTTTTCCTAGAGCCTGGAAGCTAGGTCTATGCTATGGGGTTATACTGGCGTGGCTACAGTGACATAGCTGTGCCTCTGTAGTCCCTGAAGTGTAGACATGGCCACAGAAATAACACACAGGACATCCCAATGGGAACCCATGGGACTGTACCATGCCTGGGCTCTCAAGGACAGATGTAACACCGGAGACTTTACTGCCCTTACAATAGAGATGGCACAAGGATCTCCAGCAGCAGCATTAGCCCAGAAGGGCTTCATAATGCATGGGCCCTCGAGCATCAGAAATAACACACCCACTGCACAATACGTGCACTGGGACAAAAGACAATGAAGAGAGGAGAAAAACGGGTAAGCTTTGTTGATTCAGTGTGGATAATGCACACCAGAATGTCATGTTAGCCACTCGGCTCCGGGGTTAGACATTTTTAAAGCATTAAACTGAAGATAACCTCGATTGCAGTCAAACTGGAGTAAATCCAGAAGTCTAAATCTGGAAGTATTTCCATCTTTCTGCGAGCAAGAGATGATAAAGCTGTGACTGTAGACATCATGGCATTGAACTAAAAGACCAAGACTCATGGGGCTCAGAGGTTTTATTGTCTTTTTTTTTTTTTTAAAACACTTCTAGGTAAATCCACCCATGCATTGAGATCAGTGGGGCGGGGGATGCGAATGAGGACAGGGCTTTGGACCATCGGTATTGTAACATTCATTGCAGAAGAAGGAGGCCTTTGCTTAGTCTACTTGGATCCACCCATGGGTCCTGAAGCTATGAATGGTTGTTGAAGGTGTTTGATGGGATAGGGCCCAACATGTGTTAGCAGTGTTGGCTCGAGCTTTTCAAAGCCCAGGGCTTCCTAGTCAAATGAATGGGAATTGGGCATCCAAACCCACTAAGGAGCTTGGGAAATCTCTGCTGTAGATCCCACGGTGGTGCACGTTGCATGCGATGCATGAGCTGGGCAGGAAGCTCTTTTGTCCATATTGCAGTTGTGCAGCTTGGCACTGAGTGGCTGTGCAAACTGAGTGTCATTTGTGCAAACTGAATGTGTGGCAGGAAAGGCAGTTCACAGGACGGTGTCCCAGAAAGGGCCAGATTCAGAGGTGGTGCATGGGAGCGTGCTGAGCTGCTGTAACACACACTAGCTTCTAGTCCCAAGTGTCTCGGCAACACTGGCTTAGACCCCTCCAGCTCGCTCAGACTCACTTCTGTGCCTTTCTCCTGAAGGGCTCCAAGAACCTCCACCCAGAACGGGGCCTATTGTGGTAGAGAGAACGTTCGTTAGAGAGAACGTTCATTAGAGAGAACGGAGGGCACACCCACTTACTAAGAAGAAAATAGGCCACTGAACATGGGCTCTATGCTGTATCATCCACCTCAGTGGTTCTCAGCCAGGGATCTGGCATTCCCTGCGGGGCTGCAGGCAGGTTTCGGGGGTTCCTCCAAGCATGGCCAGCCTTAGACTCGCTAGGGCCCAGGGCAGAAAGCCAAAGCCCAGCTGTGTGGGACTTCAGCCAGGGGCCCCACCACCCGGGGCTGAAGCCGAAGCCTGAGCAACTTAGCTTCGTGGTGCCCCCTGTGGTGTGAGGCCCCGGGCAATTGCCCTGCTTGCTACCCCCTAACGCCAGCCCTGGCTTTTATATACCTCGCTCTTGTTTGCGGCACCCTGTGGCCATCCTGAGAGCCTAGTGGTTTAGCGAGTCTCTGCAAGGTGTATTTCCTGCCCCGGTGCCCTTCGCGTGCTCAGCCGCGCTCAGCTCTCCGAGCACCCCTGCATGGTCGCCGCTCAGGGACTGCTGGAGAAAGGCCAATTGAGTTCGGCCCCACTTAAGCCTCTCCGTTTTCTCTGCAGGCACCTGCACAACAACCGGATCCAGAGCCTGGGGATCAACAGCTTCGAAGGGTTGCACAGCCTGGAAACCCTGTGAGTTGCCCGTTTTCTCTTCGGCGGGGAATAATGCCCTCTGCGAAGGGCTCTGTGCGGAGCCAGCATGGGCGATGTGTGTATCCATGCCAGGCCCAGGGGCTAAGTGCAGCCACAGCCTCCCCTAGCACAGGTGCGTGGGGGATGGGGAGTGTGCCTCGGAGGGGAGTTCCAATTAAACTTGGAGTTACTGGAAGGAGCTGGCGTGTTCTGCAGCCTGTTTGCTGCTTCGTGTTCTCTTATTTTGCTTCCTTCTTGTAACTGCAGGCCCTGGAGAAAAGCGCTTTGAGACGGAGCCATTCCACCGGGTCTCAGAGCCTGTTAACGGCTCTCCAGCTCCATTATTCCCTCACAGACTGTAGGGCCTGGCATGCATACAGCTGCTAACCAGGTTGGGGAGCCGGACCGTGCCCCGAACGCACTGGCTACACCCCCACAGGGGTACGGGCATGACGCCCTTTCTCATGATCTGCTGCTCTGTCCTGGTCTCTTATCACGTCACTGCCCCCCGAGTATGCACCTAACTGTTCACCAGTTGTCAGCCTCCGCCACCCAGCTGTCAACACCTCACGCGCCATCCCTGCTCACTCTCCCACCGTCTGGAAATTGGGGCCTTCTAAGGCCACCCAAAAATTAAGGCCAGTTAAAAAATCAGTGGCCAGGTCTGCAAAATCTTGGCCAAGGTATTTTACAAGCATTTCATGCCACCCGACAGTTCAGGGATTGTCTCTTGGTTCGGCTGTACAATATCTAGCACAATAGAGCCCTGGTTTTGGTTGGTCCCTAGCCACTATTGTAATAACCATGATTCTTAATAATAATAACGATGACAAAACAGACAAATTCTCCGGTATAGTCTGTCCTGCAGGCAGGCTAGCATTAGCCTAGACTCCAAGGTTCTTGTAAGTCAGGCGTGGATCCTGCTGTAGGACAGGAACTCCATCAGAAAACAGGACTGCTCCTAGCTACGGGCACTGGGGTGTTGCTGAACTGCGGGAGAGAGCGAAAAGCCTCGCCCAGGAGTCCATGTGGCTGCCCTGTGAACAGCCCGGGTTTAATGGACCATACACTGGCCTCATGTGAAAAACAAACAAACAAGCAAATAAATCAGGGCTCCAAAATGTCTGAGCAGGCGGCTTCTTGCCCTCAGTTGCACAGAAACCTCTCCCGCTGTGCTGGCCTTGGGCAGAACCCAACGAAAGAAGGGGAAGGGCATGGGAATAAACAGAGAGGACGTGTCCTGTCATAAAAGTGTCACTCAGAGAGACAGGGCGTTTTCCGTGCTTAGCGGGAAGCTGCTTAGATACTGCAGACAAATTGCTGGGCCCAGATCTTCAAAGGTATTTAGGTGCCTAACTCCCACTGGGGCCTAAATACTTTTGAGGAGCTGGGCCATGGTCCCTAGGTGTGCTCCCCAGAGGGCTGGGGGCAAGGCAGTCTCAGGAAACACTCTCCCTTGCATTTGGACCGACAGAGCCCGAGACACCCAGAACAGGGAGGAGGGTGTTAGACTTTGGTATTGGTGGCTTGGGGCAGGGGTGGGTCTCCTCCAGATTTCTACTGGACGTGTCGGTGTGTACTTATAATGGAACCACGAGGTACTCGGTTGACGTGGCCGTGGGTGTGGGACACGTACCGAGAGAAAGAGAGGCTAGGTTAGATTTTAAGACAGGCACATTATAGATCAGTGAAAGGAAGCTGAGTCGCACATGGGGTGACGGGAGGCCGCCGTCAACATGACGTCTCTGCTGTCTGTCCAAGTGTTCCATGTGTGCCCCTCACCATGGTATCTGATCACCAGCCCTGCCTAGGGCCTGCTTCTGGCAGTTCTTTACGTGCAACTGTTTGCTTGGATGATGTCAGTGTGGACCAGATGGAACCTTCATGGTTTACAGTCTCCCCTAATCTCCCCCCCGCCCCCAAAAACCATAACACCCAATGTAAAACAGAGGGGAAAAGCATCGGAGACCAGCTGGGAGGAGAGAAATCTCTGTGCGTAGAGCTCATTTCCCACTGTCCAGGGTTTGTGTGCATGGCAGGCAAAGCCGGGGCAGTTTGCTGCGACGATTACATGATGGAGGCATCAAGGAATCTCGCATTCATGGCCAAGAGCCGCCCACTGGTCAGCAGGCTCCAGCTATTCCATTGTCCGGATTGGTTTCAAGCCCCGGGTGACACCTTTCCTTGGACTGGCACGTACATTGCTCCAGATTCCCGGCGCCCTTCAGGCATCACCAAGGGGACAGAGTCTAGCTGCAGAGTAGCTGGTGGAGATGGGAGAGGGGCGCTCCACAAAGCCCCTAGGAACCATGTGACAGCAGCATACGTTACACCAGCCTCCTGCTCAGGCCAACCTGGCGTAACCCAGCCCCACTGGCTCTCTGCCCCCTCTCCTGTGCAGAGCTCGACAGCAGAGGAAATTGATAGTGCCAAGTCCAGGAGACCATTGATCCAGGAAACAGGTACAGCATGGGAATAGGCTGAGGAAGCTCCCCACACTGTCCTTCCCCACTGCTGGGGGATCCCTCTCTTTGTCTCCCTCATCTCCTGCCCTCGCAGGGAATTACCAGTCAGGCACCGCCTCTGCGGCTGGAGATTCGTTGCTTTGTCCACGGATCCAAGGAGCCCCCTTGTTGCGTCTCCTCCTTTCTTCCCGGCTCCTACCTGGGGAGCGCAGGTGTGAGGATAAGGAGAGTGCCCGGAGCTTCCGCCCATGCGCTCCCCTGGCCTGTTGCAATCACAGTTACTGACTGCACCACTGGGGGGCACCCCTTGTCCCCGAAAGGGCAGGGCTGGTCAATTGGCGCTGCACTCCACAAAAGAGGTGTAGCAGTGGGAGCTCTCCCCTTGCGCTGTGGGGCGCTGAGGGAGCATTCTGTGATCTAGCCACTAGCCCACACTGCCTCCCCTTTGGACACCTCCTTTAAACTTCTTCTCTTCTCCAGTACAGGCTGGGGATATTTTGCTAATCTCACATGTGGTATTTAACCTATTCTTCAGTATTTCATGGGCCAAATTCTGCTCCCAGTTGTTTTATGGGTGTAACCCTAGTGAAGTCAAGGAGATGGCCAGAATGTTGCTCAGAGCAGAACCTGCTCCGGTGTTTCCAAGAGGTGCATTTTGTTCCATTGCGGATATGGAGCCATGTGCCATGTTGTTATGGCTGTTACTTCTAAAGCTCAGCAGGGGTAAAGACATTTTGGGTGGGGTTTTCAAAGGCACTGATGGGAGCCAGTTACCCAGCTCCCAGAGCCAGAGATTCCCCACCATGTCTAGACAGCTGGACTGGCCAGGATAGGCAGGGAGAGGGATTGTACTTTGTAAAATACAATCAGATCTTTTAAATCAGCAGTTCTCAAACTGTGGGTCGGGACCCCAAAGTGTGTTGTGACCCCATTTTACTGGGGTCTTCAGGGATGGCTTAGACTTGCTGGGGCTTGGGGCCCAAGTCAAAGCCCGAGGGATTCAGCTCTGGGTGGCAGAGCTCAGATTACAGGCCCCCTGGCAGGGGCTGAAGCCCTTGGGCTTCGGTTTTGACCCCTTCCCCACCTGGGGCGGTGGGACTCGGGCGGGTTCAGGCTTCGGTCCCACCTCCTGGTGTCGTGTAGTAATTTTTGTTGTCAGAAGCAGGTCGCAGTGCAATGAAGTTTGAGAAGCCCTGTTTTAGATTCAAGAGAGAAATAGCTCCAGTTGCTCTGTGCAGTCCCTCCGCAGCTGGGAGCTGGGGGCATTCAGGAATTCTTCTCTGTGTGCCCAGTCTGTGCACAGACAGATCACAGTGAGAGCTCCCTTTGAGCAGAGACTGCTGCACTAATCACCTGGAAAGAGGTAAAGAGAAAGTGGGGTTGTTGAGCTCCCCTCCTCTGCCAGCCTAATGAGTAGTGCCCCACAGAGCCAGGGCAGCCGTGCATTGCCCCCTTCACAAGAGATGTGCAAATGACATGTTGTAGCCCTGATGGATCAGCAGACCCCCCTATCCCAGCTGCTCAGGAAGGCACAGACACCAAACCGTGGCAGGAGAAAGCGGCGAGGTGAAAACGTTTGCGCCACAGCCTTGCTACTCTGATGTTGGTCTATCTCCAGTTATTACTCTTGAAGGTTTTCATGTGAGCCACTTACTAGAAGAGTATTTCCCCCTCTGGCTATCCCAAATCTTCATTATTTAGACATCTCTCATGCAAGATAACAGGAGGGAAGATAAAACCTCTGTCTCCCATGTGGTTTGGTATGTGTTCCAAGCCTCTTGGAAAAACCCAGTGAGGCATGTCGCCAGTTCACCTGGGGATAGGAGAATACACACGAAGGAGCCACACAGACACAACAGGGCTGGGGCCAGAAGCCCCAGTAGGGGAACAGCCATGGGGCCAAGGTTTAGGCTGGGAAGCTCTTTGAGATGAGCATGTTTTTGGGCCTGTCTGCTAAGACTCCCAAGGAGACTGGGGATAAATCGCAGAGCTCAAGAGACCTTACAATCATAGAATATCAGGGTTGGAAGGGACCTCAGGAGGTCATCTAGTCCAACCCCCTGCTCAAAGCAGGACCAATCCCCAACTAAATCATCCCAGCCAGGGCTTTGTCAAGCCTGATCTTAAAAACCTCAAAGGAAGGAGATTCCACCACCTCCCTAGGTAATGCATTCCAGTGCTTCACCACCCTCCAAGTGAAAAAGTTTTTCCTAATATCCAACCTAAACCTCCCCCACTGCAACTTGAGACCATTACTCCTTGTCCTGTCATCTGCCACCACTGAGAACAGTCTAGATCTATCCTCTTTGGAACCCCCTTTCAGGTAGTTGAAAGCAGCTATCAAATCCCCCCTCATTCTTCTCTGCCGTAGACTAAACAATCCCAGTTCCCTCAGCCTCTCCTCATAAGTCATGTGTTCCAGTCCCCTAATCATTTTTGTTGCCCTCTGCTGGACGCTTTCCAATTTTTCCACATCCTTCTTATAGTGTGGGGCCCAAAACTGGACACAGTACTCCAGATGAGGCCTCACCAATGTCGAATAGAGGGGAACGATCATGTCCCTCGATCTCCTGGCAATGCCCCTACTTATACATCCCAAAATGCCATTGGCCGTCTTGGCAACAAGGGCACACTTTTGATTCATATCCAGCTTCTCATCCACTGTAACCCCTAGGTCCTTTTCTGCAGAACTGCTGCCGAGCCATTCGGTCCCTAGTCTGTAGCGGTGCATGGGATTCTTCCGTCCTGAGTGCAGGACTCTGCACTTGTCCTTGTTGAACCTCATCAGATTTCTTTTGGCCCAATCCTCTAATTTGTCTAGGGCCCTCTGTATCCTATCCCTACCCTCCAGCGTATCTACCTCTCCTCCCAGTTTAGTGTCATCTGCAAACTTGCTGAGGGTGCAATCCACGCCATCCTCCAGATCATTAATGAAGATATTGAACAAAACCGGCCCGAGGACCAACCCTTGGGACACTCCGCTTGATACCAGCTGCCTTCTAGACATGGAGCCATTGATCACTACCCGTTGAGCCCGACAATCTAGCCAGCTTTCTCTCCGCCTTATAGTCCATTCATCCAGCCCATACTTCTTTAACTTGCTGGCAAGAATACTGTGGGAGACCGTGTCAAAAGCTTTACTAAAGTCAAGGAACAACACATCCACTGCTTTCCCCTCATCCACAGAGCCAGTTATCTCATCATAGAAGGCAATTAGATTAGTCAGGCATGACTTGCCCTTGGTGAATCCATGCTGACTGTTCCTGATCACTTTCCTCTCCTCTAAATGCTTCAGAATTGATTCCTTGAGGACCCGCTCCATGATTTTTCCAGGGACTGAGGTGAGGCTGACTGGCCTGTAGTTCCCAGGATCCTCCTCCTTCCCTTTTTTAAAGATGGGCACTACATTAGCCTTTTTCCAGTCTTCCGGGACCTCCCCCGATCGCCATGAGTTTTCAAAGATAATGGCCAATGGCTCTGCAATCACATCCGCCAACTCGTTTAGTAGTGTCGGATGCAACGCATCCAGCCCCATGGACTTGTGCTCGTCCAGCTTTTCTAAATAGTCCCGAACCACTTCTTTCTCCACAGAGGGCTGGTCGCCTCCTCTCCATGCTGTGCTGCCCAGTGCAGCAGTCTGGGAGCTGACCTTGTTCGTGAAGACAGAGGTGAAAAAAGCATTGAGTACGTTAGCTTTTTCCACATCCTCTGTCACTAGGTTGCCTCCCTCATCAGTAAGGGGCCCACACTTTCCTTGACTTTCTTCTTGTTGCTAACATACCTGAAGAAACCCTTCTTGTTACTCTTAACATCTCTTGCTAGCTGCAACTCCAGGTGTGATTTGGCCTTCCTGATTTCACTCCTGCATGCCTGAGCAATATTTTTATACTCCTCCCTGGTCATTTGTCCAATCTTCCACTTCTTATGAGCTTCTTTTTTGTGTTTCGGATCAGCAAGGATTTCACTGTTAAGCCAAGCTGGTTGCCAGCCATATTTACTATTCTTTCTACGCATCGGGATGGTTTGTCCCTGTAACCTCAATAAGGATTCTTTAAAATACAGCCAGCTCTCCTGGACTCCTTTCCCCCCTCATGTTATTCTCCCAGGGGACCCTGCCCATCAGTTCCCTGAGGGAGTCAAAGTCTGTTTTTCTGAAGTCCAGGGTCCGTATTCTGCTGCTCTCCTTTCTTCCCTGTGTCAGGATCCTGAACGCTACCATCTCATGGTCACTACCTCCCAGGGTCCCATCCAGTTTTGCTTCCCCTACTAATTCTTCCCAGTTTGTGAGCAGCAGGTCAAGAAGAGCTCTGCTCCTAGTTGGTTCCTCCAGCACTTGCACCAGGAAATTGTCCCCTACACTTTCCAAAAACTTCCTGGATTGTCTGTGCACCTTTGTATTGCTCTCCCAGCAGATATCAGGGTGATTGAAGTCTCCCATGAGAACCAGGCCTGCGATCTAGTAACTTCCATTAGTTGCCGGAAGAAAGCCTCGTCCACCTCATCCCCCTGGTCCGGTGGTCTACAGCAGACTCCCACCACGACATGACCCTTGTTGCTCACACTTCTAAACTTAATCCAGAGACTCTCAGGTTTTTCTGCAGTTTCATACCGGAGCTCTGAGCAGTCATACTGCTCTCTTACATACAATGCAACTCCCCCACCTTTTCTGCCCTGCCTGTCCTTCCGCAACAATTTATATCCATCCATGACAGTACTCCAGTCATGTGAGTTATCCCACCAAGTCTCTGTTATTCCAATCACATCATAATTCCTTGACTGTGCCAGGACTTCCAGTTCTCCCTGCTTGTTTCCCAGGCTTCTTGCATTTGTGTATAGGCACTTGAGATAACCCGCTGATCGCCCCTCTTTCTCAGTATGAGGCAGGAGCCCTCCCCTCTCGCGTTCTCCTGCTCATGCTTCCTCCTGGTATCCCACTTCCCCACTTACCTCAGGGCTTTGGTCTCCTTCCCCCCGTGAACCTAGTTTAAAGCCCTCCTCACTAGGTTAGCCAGCCTGCTTGTGAAGATGCTCTTCCCTCTCTTCGTTAGGTGGAACCCGTTTCTGCCTAGCACGCCTCCTTCTTGGAACACCATCCCATGGTCAAAGAATCCAAAGCCTTCTCTCTGACGCTACTGTGTAGCCATTCGTTGACTTCCACGATTCGATGGTCTCTACCCAGGCCTTTTCCTTCCACGGGGAGGATGGACGAGAACACCCTTGCGCCTCAGACTCCTTTATCCTTCTTCCCAGAGCCACGTAGTCTGCAGTGATCCACTCAAGTTCATTCTTGGCAGTATCATTGATGCCCACATGGAGAAGCAGGAAGGGGTAGCGATCCGAGGGCTTGATGAGTCTCGGCAGTCTCTCCGTCACATCGCGAAACCTAGCTCCTGGCAAGCAGCAGACTTCTCGGTTTTCCTGGTCGGGGCAGCAGATAGATGACTCAGTCCCCCTGAGGAGAGAGTCCCCGACCATCACCACCCGCCTCCTTCTCTTGGGAGCGGTGGTCGTGGAACCCCCATCCCTAGGACAGGGCATCTCATGCCTTCCAATCGGTGGAGTCTCCTTCTGCTCCCTTCCCTCAGACATATCATCTGGTCCACTCTCCGCCTTAGTACCTGTGGAGAGAACATGAAAATAGTTACTTACCTGTATCTGCGCTGCTGGTACATGGACGCTCCCCTTTCTTCTTCTGGAGGTCACATGCGGCCAAATTTCTTCACCATCCTCCTGTCCCTGCTGCGCAGCCTGCTCTGAATCTTCAGAACATTGTGTCCGTAGAAGCATATTCTGACGTCTGTCCAGGAAATCTTCAGTTTCTCTTATGCAACGCAGGGTCGATACCTGTTTCTCCAGACCTTGAACCGTCTCTTCCAATAGGTAGACCAGCTTGCACTTTGTACAGACAAAGTCACTTCTGTCCTGTGGAAGAAAGACAAACATAGCACATCCAGTGCAGGTCACAACAGCTGAACACTCCCCATCCATATTACCGTCTTTCTACGAGCTTCCTCAGGAGTTGTAGTAACTACTCAGAGAAGCTTGCAAGACGTAAGCCTCAGTGGGCTCTCCCCGGGCGAACTCCCTCTGTTAGCCTCTCTGCTGTTCGCCGCTCAGCTGGTTTGCAGCTGACTGGCTTTTTATAACAGTCAGGCCCACTCAAGGCTCACACAGAACAAAGCACTCCCCATTCACACTTTTCAAACAATCAAACACATGGTCAAACTGTCAAACTGTCCCCGCAATAGACACTCAGATACTCACCAACACAACCCCCCTAATGCAGCCCTTAGCGTACCTCCTCTCAGACAGATCCCAGGCAAACTCCCCCTGTTAGCCTCTCTGCTGTTCACCTTATGTGACACATTCTTTATATAGCACCTTTGGCGTGAGTATGAGAAAAGGGTAGTATTCCTTTAAATAGGTTGCGAGCCCTCTAATGGCGCTCACTGTGTTCTAGAAGCTGTTAGTGAGGCCTGGCATATCTATTGTGTATTGTTAGTAAACACAGTTATGTGGACTCCACTGGGCTGTGTACTTTCTGCGTGGTATGAACTGCTGTGTGAAGAGCAAAAGATGCCTCCTTCAATGCCAAAGAGCTGGGCAAGAGTTCCTAAGAAAACAACGAACCACACTAGGAACAACAGAAGGCGAAAGCCAGCAGCTGGTAGCTCCCACTGCAAAGGCAAGGTTGGGTTATGGTGAGAGGAGAGGGCAGAAGCATAGGGCAGGAGGCTTTGGGGCTGCAAGCTGGGGGTGAGAGTAGAGGGCAGAAGCATAGGGCAGGAGGCTTTGGGCTGAGATTGCAGGAGGTGACAGGAAGGAGCCAAGTGGTGCTAAGGGAAACCTCTAGCTTTGGAAAGAGCAGAAGTGAGGAATGTCAGAAGCTCAGACTCCAGCCACAGCGTTATCCTGGGTCCCGGTGGCCTTGTAAACGTACCATGTTCGGGGCTGTTAAAACACAAACTGTACAGCGCTGGGGCCAACGCACACACGTTAACCCGAGTTTCGATCACCCAGCCCGATTCTGCAGCTGCCCATCCCCCCTGCCACCCCAGAGCGGGGCGGGGGGGGGTCTCTTGTTCTTCACAGGAGCCCACATTGCAATGTGAGGAGGGCAGCTGAGGGAGGGGAGAGATTTTTGCCTCCATCCTGTTAGGATGTTGCCACAGAGGCAGTGCCGGGTTCACAGTGGCTCCATGGAGCCGGGCCCAGGCTCAGAAGGGGCCCCGGCCTGCTCCGCTTGCCCTGCGCCCCGACACCCCGCTGGCTCCCCCTGCCAATCACTTGCTCCTCTCGGCCTGCCCGCCAGCTGGCCGAGGGCTCCTCTCTGCCCCCAGGCAGGACCCCAGTGCACCTCTGGTTGTGGGGCCCCACCTGGCTCCCCAGAGCTGAGCCGCCCGGGAATGGTGCAGAAGCCTGGCCAGTCTCGGCGTGGGGGGTGGGGGGGGGCTGACAGTGTGGGGGGCTTGGCTGGGCCCCTCCAGGCAAGTGCTTCTTGAGGGACCCTGGCCTGGCTGATCGTGCCACTCCCGAGGGGCCGGAGCGATTCCCGGCCCCGGGCTCAGCCCGCAGACACAGTCGCCTCCCAGCAGGGCCGGTGAGTGCGGCCGGGAGGCAGGGCGTGGGGGAGGGGGTCTCTGGGAAATCTGGGGGGGTGCTGGGCCGTGAGGGGGTGGGGAAGATGTGTGTGTGTTGGGGCACTAGGGAGTGGGGGTTCTGTTGGGGCGCGTGGCAGGGGTGGTGTTGTGCAGGGCACTGTGCATTTCTGGGGGAAGTTGGGGGGGGCGTTGGGCATAGTGGGTCTGGGGGGGCTCTGGTCATAGGGAGTCGGGGGGGTGTTGGGCGGGGGGCTCTGTGGCGTGGCATGGGCCTGCCCCCACAGGGGAAGGGGCACGCTGGCATCACAGGGCCCCTGTGCGTCTGGCAACTGCTGAGTTGTAAATAGTGCCCTCGCACTGGGCTGGGCGGAGCGGGGGGCCTGGCTGGCCCCTCAGTCTGGGGACTGACCTCCCCGCGCCAAGCTCCATCGCCTCCATGGGCGCTGACAAATATTTTTGGCGCCGGGCCTACAAAAGGTTAATCCGACCCTGCACAGAAGACAAAGCTTCTTATGCCAAAGCTGCGAGAAGGGGCGTTTGTGGCCCGGGGTGCCGGCTCTCGTCACATCCATGGCAAGGAGACGGGTTTCGGCAAGCCGGCAGGGCCTCTGTTATGCTAATAGGGGAGGTGGGTGGCATGTCTGCGAACTTGGACGCCTCTCAACTGAAAATTGGCATTGGCTGGAGCCCTCGAACGGCACCGACTGACAGGGAAAGGGCTCGGCTCTGGCTCGCCCACGGGCCTGCGTAGCTCTCCCTCAGCTCCCGGCTCGCTTTGAGACACTGCAAACCGGGCGGTGGCTGTGCACACCTTGCTGTGCGTTATGGCTGGTGCTGCAGGCAGGCCGGAGGGCTGGCCAAGATCGGGGCCCTGTTGCGCAGGGCACTGCCCCAAAGAACGCACCCCAATAGACCCGGCAGGCAAAGGGAGGGGAAGGGGTAGGTCACTCCAGCAGAGTGGGGTCAGGTGCCATGGCTCACTGCAGGAGGGATTAGCTTACTGGACGGAAAAGGGAATGGGGGGGGACTTAGAAGGGAGGGGAAATGCAGGACAATAGAGTAGGGGAGCAGAGAACAGGAAGGAAGGATAGTTCTCCGTTCCCCCTCTCTAGTATGGGGACGGTACCACTAGTCCCTGATCTACCTGACGGGGGAGGCGGTGAGGGACTAATGGGTGTTTGCAGAGCACTATCGAAGGGCTACAGAACTGACATGAGCGAGAGGAGGGTGAAGAAGGCTGGGGAGCAGTCAGTGCCCTGGGGCGTAGAGAGATGGGGCTGCAGGGAACAAAGAGGGCAGGAAGAGCAGAGATGGGGCATGGATTCGCAGGAATGCGGAGAAAGGAGGGGAGCGAAGCGGGGGAGGGGAGGCCCCTTCCAGACAAAGGAGAGGCAAGAAAACCAGAGGCAGAATGGGAGAAAAGGCAGCGACTGGTGTGGAGTGGGATGGGCTATTCTGGGTAGCTGGGAGAGGCTCTGGAAGGGGTTCAGATACCAGGGTGACGGGCCCAGCTTAGGGACCTCAGGAGACCTGAATAGAGAGAAGGGGGATAAAGTGACAGGGGAGGGAGAAGTGAAGAAGGACCCTCCCTGCAGGGAGGTGAGTGAGTGGTGGATTTATGGCTGCTCCTTTCCTGCCCTTTGGCATAGACATCCAGCATCTCTATGTGGGGGGCTTGCTCAGGGGCAGGATTCGGAGCGTTTCTGCTATGATCTCACTGGCTTCTGCGGATCCTGCAGCTGAATCACTGGAGGGAAAGGTAGAAAATAAGCGACAGTCCTCCCTGACGCCCCCGGAGCGGCCTGGGGAGCGTCCGAGCCGTGGCTGGGGTAGAGGGACCGGTACCAGGATCTGGTATCAGTGTCTCCTGCCCTCCCACCCCCACCAACTGTGGTAAAACTGGGGGAGGCAGCGGCCCCTAGCCTACTGCACCCTGAAGGCCTGTGGGTGGAGATGGCAGCCCCCTGCAGAGCTGGGGAAGGAGGAGCGGTCCCCAGGCCTTGGAAGATAGCTAAAAGGGAACGTGACCAACAGCTACGCCTTTGGCCTGAGCTGCTCTCTGATGCCCCTTACAGACACACGTCCACGAACCCCAACACATGCACACCCACCCTATACATCACACACACCACACTCACACACATCCTGTGCATCCCCATACACACACACCAACACATGCACATTCCCTGCCCTCATGTACACACACAGGCCGGTCCCTTGTTGAAGCACACTTCCCATCACCCATAGCATGGACCGTGCAGGGCTTTGCAGGACGGGTGGTGGGGCTCTCCCTTCACCCATCCATAGAAGGCCACGGAGAGTCATCCATTAAGTAGCTTCCCCATTCCTGCCCCATCCCCAGGCCTGACCATACCACCACTGCCTCCATGCGAGCTCCAGGATGCTGAGGTCTTTCCTGGATCCAGGACTCCTCAGCGGTTTGGAGAATACAGCACCCCTACAGCCGGGGGCTTGTGTGTGCCTCTCCAGTGCGTTGGAGCAGTCAACGGGGCAGTGTACACAATGCCCTGAGATCAGGCTTCATCCCACCTGCCTGGGGGGACCTGTTTGTTCCCCATCTCTGCAGCTCTCCAGTCTCTGACACTTCCTCCTCTAATCACAGACGGGAGATAAATCACTTGGAGGGAACAAACCTTCCCTTGTTTAAAAGCTTTATTTTTAAAAAAAACCAAAACATTCATCAATTAAAAACGTCTCCCGAAAGGGCTGATCCCAAACCCACTGGCCCCAGGCATCAGATCTGCCTAACCTTGCCTCACAGGAAGTGCCCTCACCACAGGCTTTCACAACGCACTGCTCCCATTATGTGGGTAATTAGACAGGCTTTGGAAACGCAGAGAGCAGAGCTGGAACCTACTGATGTCACTGAATGTTTAGATTTTCTGTGGGGTGGGGGGACTGTGCCCTGGGCCACGAAAGCAGGAGGAAGGAAGCTGGGAATCTTCCAGCTGAGACCCCCACCCTCGCCCCCTGCCCCGGGTTGGCTTAACCCTTTCAGGAACATGGGGCACTTGTCGCTGTCTGGGAGAAGCCTTTTGCCAAAGGATGCCCAGGCACTAGTGCAGAATTTGCCTTCCCCAGTGGTGTATGGGGATCCCTGGGCCACACACATCGAATCCCTGGGCTGTGCACCATCGGGACCCCTGGGCCGTGCACAGACGGGACCCCTGGGCCATGCACAGTCAGCAGATGCTGCTCTAGACAGTCTGCAAAACTTTGGTGTGCCTAACCCTCCATGCCCTGGTACCTGGGCATGGGCGGATTTTCATCATGTAGCAGTGGGGAGCATGCGCTGACCTCTCAGTCACTATTTTTCCCAGCACTTATTAGCAGCTTTCTCATTCTCCCCTCCGTCCCGCCGGCAGAGCATTCAAAAACAAAATTGCTTCTCCCAGAAACCTGCCACCCCAAGCAGCTGCCTAGTTTGTCGAGCACTAGAGCATCCGCTGCACAATCAAGATCCCTGCGACAAGCAGTCAAAATCTGTGGGCTGCGCCCAGCTCTCTGCGGTGGAGACCCACGGCTCTCTCCCTTCTGACCAGGGTATCTCTAGGCTAAAGAGTTCCCTGCCTTCTCTGGGTTATTCCCTGCAAAAGACAGTCGGCCTAAGCAGGTCTACTTCACTTCTGCCCTGGTACACAATGTAAATGTGCCACTTATAAGTCACCACACAGTGCATCCTTTGCAAGCACATGTCTTCTTAGGGCAAAAGCCCGTAAGGTTTCTCTAGGCTATTGCACGTTAATGACAGATCTGTCACAACCCCAACTTGAGACACATCCTGCCTCATTTTCAGAGGTGCCGAGCGCCCTCGTCCGGTCCAGGTTGAGCTGTGGGAGCTCAGCACTTCCTGACAATCAGCCCTGGAGGGCCTCTCAATTTGGGCACCCAGAAAAGTGAAGCACTCACCGCCCGTGGCCCCTGAAAAAGACTTTGGCTTAGTGATTTGCTCAGCCGTGGGTGCAGCTGGAGAGGGGTTGTTAGCAGCAAGGCAGTGTGGGGGCACAGGGTGACATAGAGAAAGGGGAAATGCAAGCAGAGTCAGGGAGACAGGCCATCTGTGAGGGAGTTCCCTTCCACTGGTACAGGGTGAGTCTTCAGGGCCACTGTCTTCCAGGCACAGCAGACTGGGGGCTGTGTAAATAACCATGAATAACGAGACTGGGAGCCAGGGAAGCCAACTGGAGAATGCACTGTAGCATCGGGAGCGCTCCTGCCCAGCGTGCCACCCGACCCGTCTCTGATTTCCATGGGCCCTTTGCTTCCGGCCTGGTGTGTGCACGTACCTGGGGGCACAACCTGAGCCTCTGGCTTCGCTGATCAAGGGCCGTTGACCCTCCTGCCTCGGGATCTTTGGTGAGACCCCTTGTCCCCGTTGTGTTGGGACAACACAGCAGAGGGAGCTGAGCTACGCCCTGGTTTCATTTTGATCTGGAATTTGCCCCCAAGGCAGATGCAATATTTGGGGACTGGGAGCAAGGAGAACCCCGCATGGCACAAGCAGCGCTGGAGACAGTAAGCTTGGCCCACTGGGTCGCATGTTCCACCCTGAGCTGCTCCTGCTGGTGGAGATGTTCCATGTCAGGATTCGGGATGATGATCCCCATCCCAAGGGGTAACTGCTCACCCGTAATTGCTATGTCTTTCCCCCTTTGGTTTGGAGGAACCCCATCCTGTCCCACTGCCAGCTCCCCAGTGTGACCCTCTGTCCCATCCCCCCAACTCCCCAGCATTGCCCCATCCCTTCATCCCCAACTCCCCAGTGTTACTCCATCCATCCCCCAGCGTTACCCTGTCCCAGCCCTCCAGCTCTCCAGCTGCTGATCTTCTCATAACGACTGGACTAAGGCCAGCAACCTCCCCAAAGACGCCCTTCGCTCTCGAGCTGCTCTGACATGGCTCCTTGTCCCCCGTGCTTCATCTTCCTGGAATTCCCCTCCAGCCCTGCGCGGGCTGATGGCCTCGGCGCTGCCTGCCAACGAGCGGCTGAGTCAGGGCAGCTGCTCGTGCTGGAGGAATGAGCCCTCTGTTCCCAGAAGATGTGAGCGTGAATTGGTGCCCACGAAAGGGAGGAAGAGTCAGCGCAGGCTAGAGCGGCACCAGAGAGAGGCAGGCTGTGGGCAGACAGGTTCCACCATGCATCTCCCATTGCACACGCAGCTCTGCCCACGCACCTTGCTCCTAAGCTTCAATCCCCCTGCTACTCCAGTCTTGCCTCCCTACCCCGCAACTCTGCCCATGTCCCCCAGTCCCACGCTGCAGCCCCCTCTGCTCTCCCTGGCCTGGGTTCCCCACACACACAACTCTGCCAGTGCCCCTCAGTCGTGAATCACAGCCCCCTGCTAGCCTAGTCCTGGGCTCTTCATGCACCGATCTGCCAGTGTCTCAGTCCTGCCCCACAGCCCCCTCTAGCTCAGGGTTCTGCATGCACACCCACCAGCTCTACCGGTGCCCCTCAATCCCAGCCCGCAGCCCCCCACTGCCGAGCAGCCCTGGTCTTCCTCTCCTGAGCAGAGTGCAGGGTGCAGCTCTTTAGCAATTTGCACAAACAGGGGTTTGTTAGAGCCCCCATGGCCCCTAACTCATTTCACAAATGACCAACTGTCCGTCGGGCTTTGAGCCCACGCCCCTCTGGATGGCAGAGTGCAGCAGCCTGCGAGCTGAATCACTGCGGTCCCCATTGCTTTGTGCTTTGCAATCAATTTCCTTCGTGTCTTGTAAGTGCTATGTGCTTGTGTCTGCCGGACCCCCCACGAGAGCCTGCCTCTCAAAGGCTTATGTCCAGCTTGTTAAATAAAGCAGTTGGAATTGAAAACATATTTAATTCCGTACCTTCATCTGTTACAGAAGAGACAGAAACACTGGTTGGAGCAGACACATTCTGGGCACTGCTACATCTCTAAATAGGGAACAGAGCTCTGATGGAGAGGGACTGGCAGCTGGAGATGTATAAGGCAGGAGCTCCAGACAGATGCCTTCCCCCTCCAGTATAAGTTTCAATCCTGTGTAAACCCCTGGATAGTGACTCAAACACTCTATGCGAGGCAAAGATGGGCTGTTTCCATGCAAGGCTGGTAAGAATAAATGCCTGGATGGAAGAAATGCTCTGTGCTAGCCAAAAAGCTGGCTCTGGGGAGCTCTGACCAGTTTTCCCCCAAGGCCAGACGGTGGGTGCTTTCTCTGCCAGGGGTTTGCTGTGTTCTGCGTAGAGGGAAAGGCATTTGCACAGGTGAGAAACAGCCAGTTCCATTCTCCGCCCCCCTGCAGACTCGCTTCTTCCACAAGCAGGGAGCCAGACCAGACGGCACATGCTAAAGCGCCTCCCAGTGCCGCCTTCATTCTGTGTCTTGTGCAGCACCAACCCTTTGTTTGTGCAATGGGGGATAAATTCACCCTCTTCCCCAGTGCCCATGTAAGACTTCAGTAATGGCTCAGCAGGGGAGGGCTGTGATCGCTGTTCCACCCCCCATCCCCCACCCCTGTTGTGACCTGGCAACGGGCTATTTTTTATTTTACCCTATTTCCCACCCTGACCCGCTGGGTTGTCTCACGCACCTGTTGTATCTTGTCCTTTAGCCAGCAAGTTCCAAAAAAGAACGAGATACGTTCATGGAGGACAGGTCCATCTGTGGCTATTAGCCAGGATGGGCAGGGATGGTGTCCCTAGCCTCTGTTTGCCAGAAGCTGGGAATGGGAGATGGGGTGAATCACTTGATGATTACCTGTTCTGTTCATTCCCTCTGGGGCACCTGGCATTGGCCACTGTCGGCAGACAGGATACTGGGCTAGATGGACCTTTGGTCTGACCCAGTCTGGCCGTTCTTATGTTCTTATGCTCACCACCCAGCACCATGGGGCCCAAACTAGCTGCGGCCTCTAGATGCTACCACAACATAAATATGAAATCATCATCATTGCTGGTAATTTAATATGGCTTAATGGGACTGGATGGTCCAGGAATGAGCTACTTTCAGGTTGCCAGTTCAACTCCAGCTGTGGCCGCTTGCGACTCAAAGTTGCTGTCATGAGATGTTGGTTTGGTGGCCTCTGTGAAATGAGCATAGGCCCTGAACCTGCAGCCAGCGCAGTGTTTGTCCAGTTGTAACAAGGAGCTGTAGTGCCTTGGCATTTTGAAGGGACCCCTTGTGTTTTTCTAAAGCCTATGGAGCAGTGGAACTGACTATCTCTGCACTGTATCAGCATAGCCCTGCTGATGCTTGCCAAAATGGGGTGTGGGCAGACCACCCACGCTGGCATCCTAATCTTCCTTATTATTCACTCTTGAAATCAGGATTGGGTGTCTCTCTCTAAAAGCTCAGCCGGAAGCTATGGGCTTGATGCAGGTGAGATTCTCTCACCTGTGCTATGCAGATGATCATAATGGGCCCTTCAGGCTTTAAATCTATGAATTAGTGATGCTTGATTTGCTCACCATAACCAGTGCCGCAAGCACCACCGGTAACCCAATTTTCCCGCAGTCTGGTTAGCTGCCAATTGGATGCACACCCTGCCATAACTCCCTTGAGGCGTGCCTGGTGTCGCACGAATCAAGTATCCTGGTCTGCTGAGGAGACTCCTGGGGAGTTCGAGTGACATCCCGGACTTTGCAGGGGGACTGAAATCACCAGCAAACCTCTTACCTCCAGGTTCTAACCTTATTCCCCCAGCAGGTGTATTAGCTGCAAATCTCTGGTGTTTTGTGGCTTAGGGAAGAATTTATAGTTCCATATAATTTTTGGTTTGGGTTTTCTTTGTGGAACCACTAATAGCCTGTAACAGGCAGAAAATTGAGTTGCACTTATCTTGTTTCCCCCCTCCTCTTTTTCTGGCCTGTTTTAAGTGATTAATAGTTCCAGGCTGCGCATCGTCAGTTTCAAGTCGCCCTGGCGGTTACTGTCTGACATAAGGGCTGCGCTGATGTCAATTTGCTTTTATTTCTAAGTAAACAGGGTTGGTTGAGATCTTGCAAATATGAAGCTAGAGGCACTCTATAAAATGAGTAATAAATAGTGTCCCACCCAGCTCGCTATGGCTCCAGCGGAGGCCGGGGTTGGCGGTTGGGGGGGTGACTTTAAGCGGTTTTAATTGTAACTAAAGGAGCAGCCATGATCACCTTAAAAGTCCAATTGTGGTGTCTGGAGCTGGTGTCTTGGAGCTCGGCGAAGAGAAATGGTATTTTTATTATAATGTCTCTTGCACACCATTCCCCAAAACACTTGGCCGGCCAATTTGGCTCTGTAAAGCCCTTGATCGTGGGCAAAACACCCTCCTGTCAGGCCTGTATCGTTTATTCCTTACGTGGAGCTCAACTCGTATGGTGCTGGGGAAGATGGGAAAGGGATGGTGTGTCGGCATCTTCCCCATCAGACAGGGTGGGCCATGGTATCCCCTTTCCCAGCTGGGGGCTGGAAGGAGAGAGCCTCCCACCATCCAGCAGAGAGCGCCCAGCTCATGCAATGGACGATGCACAGATGCTGAATGCAGATCTTCTCCCTCCCTTCTCCCTCCCCTGAGCAAGGGGGAGGCTTTGGCCAACCCAGGTCGCCATGGCAGCACCCAGCTGTAGTACAGTGCCACCTGGTGGCAAGCATGGGCTTTTGCAGCCTTCCCCATGTCTTTGCAGGGACCGAACCCAATGCTGTGAAGATGAGAAAAAACTTTAGAGAACTAATTATTAACCCTTCTGAACAAATTTTAAATACTGAGGGAGGAAAACAAATTCACAAGGTGTTTTATAAAGTTTTTTCATATGACACGGTTGTTATCAGTCACTCTAGGACAAGATCGCTCTCTCACTCTTCCCATACGCCACATCTATCTACCTATCTATCTATCTATCTATCTATCCCCATACACCACATTTAACTATCTATCTATGCCCATACACCCCATCCATCTCTCTGTCTGTCTCTTGTCTCTATACTGAACTCATCATCATGGTACCTGAGTACCTGAGCTCAGAGTGGAGGAACTACATTTCCATCCGTTTTTAGAAAACATGGCTGAGATTCCCTTCTCTGCTCTCTTTACACCACATAACAGGGCCGGAGGAACATAAAGGGGCCCTAAAATCTCTGAATCCAGACACGGGAAGATTCACCCCAGCATGGGCACAACGGAAGGAAACCATAACAATGCTGCCCTCTGAGGCTCCCGTCACAAGCCTGGTGTGGGGCTGGGGGTGAGGTCATGGCACACAGCACTGTGGAGATGCCGGTGACCCTGGGGGTGGCCCCTGTACCTTCAACAGCCCTCCTCTCCCCCACCCCCCAAACACTCCCTTTCCCTCGGGCTGTAAGTTCTGTTCTGTACCTCTTAGAGGCACAGCTCAGCATCCCTGGAAGATTAAAGCTGGGAAGGCCCCAGTGCTGTAGCCAGGCGTGACTTCCTTGAGTGTCTTTGCCCAATCCTGGCTCCACAAAAAGGGCCTCTTCAAGTCTAAAGACTCTGTGGGTGACACCGAGTCCCCACTGAAGTCAATGCTGAAATGCCTACTGACTTCCCCTAGAGCCAGGCTTTCCCCCTAGCTGCACCCAGTCCATCTTTTCCAAAAGACAAACCAAGAGAAGAATTCAAGTTCTGTCACCCACAGGAAAACCAAGACAAGTAAGACAGGATGGGCCAAATTTATCCCCGGAACAAAGGCAGCGGTGTTACACCTGGGATGGAATTGACCCCCAGATGCTGGTCTTATCCTTATGGAGACAGATCTCCTACCGTGTCTTCGCAGAATTAGCCTCGCTGAATATTCAGCGTTGTCTCCCTCCTGCGCGGCTCATCACTGCTGCAGCTCCTGAGCTGAGGAATCTGGGAAGTACCTGTCCTCTTTGGCCAATGCTCTTGCCAATATGATTCATGCCTTCGTTGTAGGTCATCGGCGTCCCATCAGTAGGGCTCTGTGTTGGTCACAGGGGTCGCGGAAGTCTCGGATTCCATGACGTCCTGCGACCTCTGTGACTTCTGCAGTGGCCAGTGTGGCTGACTCCAGACTGCCCAGAGCTCCCCCAATCAAGATTCAAGGGGCATTTATGGTAAAAGTCATGGACAGGCCATGGGTCATGATTTTCTGTTTCTTGCCCGTGACTTGTCCGTGACTTTTACTAAAAATACCCGTGAGTAAATCGTCGCCTTACCCATCAGCACTCCCAGCAAGGGGGAGTGGGGATGCTGGTTTGCCCTACAAGAGCACAGCCAGGGTTTCCCATGCTAGGGACCTTCTCTCTGAAAGTCAAGTCTAGAGATTTTTCTCAGTAGTTACAGGTGGGCTCTTTTTAGGCAAGTAAGGCATGAGCCACGCCTGTGTAAGGACTTGGGGAACGGGCCCCACGTGGCGGGGGAGACTCCTGGAAGTGAAAATAACTCTGCTTATTGGTCTCACTGAATTGAGATGGGAACTCAGTGTAGATCAGTGTTTTCCAGAGTGGGGTGCATCCCAGAGATGGACCAGCCAGAGGGGCGAGGGTGACATATACATCGAGATGGGCAGGCCGCTAACACCCCATAGCAGAGCTGCAGGCAGATGCAATTGGTTTCTTCTTCCAGGGTGGAGGCTCTTGGGAAACACTGGGGCAAAAGATAGCAGGATCCTTTAGAAAAGTCCAGCGTCTCTCCCAGACAGCCCAGGGTTACCACCAGTCAGACAACACAATTGCACCTGGGTCTGAACAACACAATTGCACCTGGGTCTGCTTCACTTCCCACACAGCACAAT
This sequence comes from Chelonia mydas, assembly GCF_015237465.2. Classification (NCBI taxonomy): domain Eukaryota; kingdom Metazoa; phylum Chordata; order Testudines; family Cheloniidae; genus Chelonia; species Chelonia mydas. The sequence goes on along the minus strand of NC_051261.2, from coordinate 14,560,471 downwards.
ACATGGCAGAGTACAGGGGTGGCTCGTTACCCAGAGGTATCTGCTGAATACAATACACCCTGTATCTGCCAAGTATTGACAGGGGAGTCCGGAGATGCCTGCAGTGCTGGGAAGAAAGGGTGTATTATTCGGGAGGAACGATTCCTTGTACATACTTGCAGACACACTGATGTGCAAACAAAATGTTTAGTCTGCTGATGAAAGAGAAGGGAGCCTGTGTAATAGTCTGCCTGAGAGGGAAATATATTGGAAAGGAAATGCAATTTCAGAGCAAGAGAGGGAGCAAATATTAGAGCTTGTTGAATTATTCCTTGCAAATGATATTGGCTGTGAATTGAGGTGCTTTTTTTCTGCTAGTGACTCATCCGGGAGCCAAGCCTGGTTTCTGCTGGGAAGCGTTTTTCCTCCTGTGGACTGCTCATAAACATACCAGCTGCTCATGGGGTGAAACTCACCCCTGTGCAGGGGCTTAGCCACCACTTAGGACCTGCAAAGGCTGGAGCAGGACTGAAGCGGTGGCTCGGCCTTGTACTGTCTGTTGCCCAGTGGGGAACCCCGCCCTATTTGTTTTCCATGATATGTGATTGGCCACATAAGCCACATGGTATTGGCTCAGCTTCCTTATTGGTTGACTGAAACTGTTTAAATGAGAGTGGTAGGCTTGTCCGCTGGCTAGAGCACTAGCATAGAATTTGGGAGACTTGGGTTCCAGTGCCTGCTGGGCCATAGACGTCCTATGTGACCTTGGGCAGGCCCCTTTGCTGCTCTGGGCCTCAGTTTCACTGTATGTGCAATGGTGACAGTAGCCTGCTGCACAGGGCTGTGTGAGGGTAAATATAGTAATGACTTTGAGGTGCGCAGATACTCTGGTGATAGAGGCCAGCGAAGTACCATGGGTCGGATAACAGGTAATGCTTCCCCCCCACCCCCAATAACAAGTTGTATGAGCAACAGAGTCAGCCCACTTAATCCTGGACAGATTACCTGGAGCAGACTTGATGGAGAAACTGACCCGTTACACGTACTGACCCATGAGCTCAATGCCCGGCTTTAATGGGTCAAACCAACCCATCCTTCATTGACAAGGGAGCTCTCTTAATTGACCCAGTGTGGTTCAGACTTAGGGATAGCATTGTCATGTGTAGCCTCCCCTTGGTTCATGTAGGCAGCTTTCAGGGAGTCCAGTTGGATCCCCACCCATGCAGCTCAGGATAGACTTGTAAACATGACAAGAAGGTGGAAAGCATTAGCCCAACCATGGGCCCTTGATTGTCTCAGGCAGCTAGGGTGACCAGATAGCAACTGCGAAAAAACAGGACAGGGGGTGGGCGGTAATAGGCGCCTGTATAAGAAAAAGTCCCCAGGGACTGTCCCTTTAAAAACGGGACTTCTGGTCAGCCTACAGGCAGCAGAGACAGCCGTGTGTCCTGTAGGAAGGGATGAGGATGCCAGGATTAGGGAATTTTTAGGCTATTTTCATTCTTTTCTTTTCCATGTCACTGAGTCAGGCTTGGCAGCAATGTCACTGTCACAAGTACAAGCTGGCCAGATATCCTAGATTGGGACAGGGAATTACCAGGTAGGGGCAGGGCCAGGGGGGAGTTACAGGGTAATTACCATGTAGGGGTGGGGACAGGGGGGAGTTACAGGGTAATTATCATGTAGGGGTGGGGCTCAGAGGAAAATTATGGGGTAATTACGATATAGGGGCGGGGACAGGGGAGAATTAGAGGGTAATTACCCGGTGAGGACCCAGGGGGTGGGAGTTAGCAGGTAATTAGGCAGCAAATACCATCTCATTGCTGTAAATTCATGGTTCTTTTTGTCTTGTAACCCACAATCCAGGTTTGATGTAATTACTTTGGGAACGATTACGCGTAATTACACAGTAATCTGCAGGAGCCAGTAATTCCTCTAATGTTCCAAGGGATTCACCTCTTAAAATTCACTGAGTTACCTGCCCGTAGAAAGGAGTGCCGTGATATGCATGCCTTGCAATGCTCAGTGCGACCTTCAGCGCGGTCTCTTGGTGCCCTGGCCCATAAGGGATCAGTAGGACTGGATTGTACCATCTCAAGGTGGAGCTGCGTCTCCATGGAGAGTATCAACTGCATTGAAGCCCCATTGCCAGAGTTGAAATGCTAGGACAGACTCCCCTCTCCAGAGGCAGAATCTGCTCCTGTCTTCGGCACCTTTGCTAGCCACCCCAACCCCCACTCTCTTCCCATGGTGATTGAGGCAATCCCAGCTTCAGCAGGGAGTTGGAACAGGGCATGGACCTGGCATGGGTGGGACAGGACGGACTGGTAGAGGGGTCCCCAGAAGATGTATGAAATGGATCTGAGTCTCAGTGACCCAAAGCCCGCTGAAGTCAATGCAGGACTCTCCATTGATGTCAGTAGAGTTGGATCAGCCACTAAGCTGGTGTGACTATACCTTAGTCCTTCCCCCCAACATGTGCCACACCAGTTCAGATCCCATTAGAGTCTTAACCACCGGCCACCACTTAACCTGCATCTCTCCCTCCCACATCACCACTCAAACTGCCACTCGGATGCCCAGGGAGGGTAAGATGGGGCATCTCACGTGATGAGAGGGTCGGAAGAGCATAGCGAGATGAGCAGCTAACCGGAGGATGTAGGAAGGTGCGAGCTAAAGGAAACCACCCCCCTGCTGTGAGTTCCATCTCTCGCCTCTGCGAGCCAGTTGCACTGACTTCCCCTCCTGTGCACGCCAAGTGTCAGTAGCTCCCCAGGAGCCTAACCCCCCCACCCAAACCTTGTGCATCACCTCCACATTCAGCCCAGGATGTCCAATCCCCGTCCCAAAAGCATGAACATCAGGAGTTAATGCCCAGAGCCTGCTCCATCAGGGCAGCTACAGCTAGCCAGGCTGAGCACCTGGGAGCGAGCGGCAGAGCATTCCCGCTGGACGGCCCCCTGTTCTGGAATCCCCTCCTCCTTCTTGCACGCCACATTAGGTGGCTGGAAGATGGGGATCAGAGCGGTGGCCCTTCCCCGAGGCCCATGGAACAGCAGCTGCTGTTTGTATCTTGTTTTCGTAAACATGCTCAGATGTGGCCCCCCCAGGGCATGCGGCAAATGTCTATAACTACAATAGTATGTGAGAGTGAGACTCCAGGGTGCAGGGCGGACACAGTGAAGATAGTGAATCAGTCCAACTCGGGCCAACGCTGAGGACTGTTGTGGGGTCGGGGGTGGGAGGCTGAGGATTCCAGACAGTCACATCTTCTAGGCAGCCAGAGCCCGGTCTGGCCCATGCCTGACAATGCCCCTAGCTGGGAATATTCCTGTGGCAGGAATGTGTGTTGTTTCCAGACGTTGGTGGCTGGATCGGCACAGCTGGAAACAGCCATCTCTGATGCTTAATAACCAAGTTTCCATCCCTTCAGAGCACGGACATGCTCCGCTGAGCTCCTACAGCGGCCTTAATGACTGCTTTCCCTCTCTTTCTTTCAGGGACCTGAACTATAACAAGCTGCTGGAATTCCCGGTAGCCATCAGGACGCTGGGCCGGCTGCAGGAGCTGTGAGATTTCTTATTTACTGCATTCCAACTGAATTCTCGACAAGATAGTAACCCATAAAGGGCCACGCATGGCCTGAGCTAGGGAGAGCAGCGTCCAAACTCCTCCCTACCGTCTCTGCGATCCCCATTAAAATAGCTCATTCCACCCCACCGTGGCAACACATGCCTCACGGGGCCTCATTAGCGAGGAAAGAGCATTTCTAGAAGTCGTGACACCAGCTGGCCAACGGTGATGGGTTTAAACAGATGTGGCCTCTGGCAGAATGCAGGGTGGGGGAACCACCAAGGAGAGCCCACATGGAGCCGGGAGACGAGGAGGCGCACTCCCCCCGGCCTCGCAGCTCCCCAGCGCTGACTGGCCTCGGCCTCCTGGTAGGCCTGGCTAAGGACCCGAGCCAAAGCCCATTACAGCCATAGAGTTTAGGGCCAGAAGGAACCACCAGATCATCCCTTACAGGACCTCCTGTCAGTGGGAGATCCTGCCGTTGACATCAGTAGGGTTTGGATCAGACCCTAAGCTGTTGTGACTGACCCCCCCTAGTCCCTCCCCCACTGTGCAACTCACCCACTGAGACTTGTTTAGAGCCCCAGCTCTCACTGACGTCCACCCCCAGGATCGGGCCCATAGAGGCAGCGTACCCGTGGAGTTAGCCTGGTGCTTATAAGGCAGCCCCCTGCGGTAGCTGCTATTCTCAGCCCCAGCAGCACCTACAGCCTCCTCTAGCACCCACAGACTCTGGGTGTCTACACCGCACATGGGACCCTTCTCGTGGCTTGCTCCCCTCTGACTGGCGGGTCCGGGGGAAGGATCAATATGGCCCATCCCCGATTAACATACAACGAGGGTCCTTCCTGTGCTGTTTGGACACACACCTCGCCTGTGTAGCCTATCACATGCTTGTGTCTGCCCCTCTCAGCACCAGGCCTGGGAGCGACCTTTGGCTGCCGAGAGCCGTGGCAGGATGCGGCGGCCTGTTCCTCCCATCAGCGTGATCTGTGAGATTGTCCCCTTTTTTCTTTTTCCTCCCTTTCTCCTCCCTCTTACCCCAAGCACCTTCCACCCCCACCTCGCCCGCACTCTCCTCCTGCCACGCCTATTCCTGCTCTATGTCACCCGCTCCGTTCTTTGTCTCCCCCAGCGACAGTCTAGTGCCCCTCTGCTATGCCAGCCCCCTCTCGGCCGCACCAGTCACACCCATGCCCAGACTCACTATCTGCACATATACCTGCCAATGTGTGAGAGGGGCTGCTCGCTGAGTGGCTTCAGGGAGGCCATGGTGGCCACATCACTGGCCGGCAGGACAAGGGGAGTGTATGCGCTCGCCCCAGCCTGCTGGCAGGGTCACCAGCTTAGCTGGTCAGTGGCTCCACAAGGACGCAGAACTATTGTCCCTGCAAGTGCCAGGGATGGGCCCTGAGACAGGGACAAGCCCATTTTGCAGGGAGCTGGGGCTCCGTGGTTATTTATCGACCCTGAGGCTGTGCCGCTCATTCGTGGTGATGTAGAGTGCGGGCATGGGGACAAGAGGCAGCCCCGTTAGTATTCTGAGGAGGGGTTGGGTGGGAGACAGAGGGTTTTTTGGTTGGCCGGAGGAAGAAGAAGTCCCTGGGTAGGAAGAAGATCTCTCATAGTAGACCCAAAGGCAGAGCTGAAGCCAACAGCTGGAAGCTGAAATCAGAGTGGAAACAAGAGGCACCTAGGGGGAATTAACCGTTGAAACGGGTTCCCGAGGGATGTGTGGATTGACCATCGCTCAGGGGCTGTTTCCTTCTCGATGATCTGCTGTAGCTCCGCCACACAACGCTGGGCTCAGCACAGGACTCCTTGGGCGGGCGTCTCTGGCTTGCGTTAAGCTGGAGGGCAGAGCGGAGGATCACAGGGGTCTCTCCTGGGCTTGATCCAATCTGTGACAAGGTGGGAAGCAAAGCATTTCCTGGGCATGGCCAGGAAGTGCTATGGCCAGCCCTGCATCAAGCCAGCCGTCCCACGAACAGGCTGCAAACGTAGTTAAAAGTTGGACAGACGTAATGGTGAGACTTTTTAAAAAACCTAAAATCCTTGGCTAGATAAGGTGGCATAAAATGGGCCCATTCCTTTCATTGTGCTCCCAGAATCGGACACTCTTCCCTATATTTAACAGCCCCCTTGATCCAGGAGTAATCCCACTGACTTCAGTGGTGCTATTCCTGGCATGCCATGCTACTCAGCCTGAGCAGGGCTAGGCCAATCAGGCCCTAGGTCTGATGGAGCAGGGCGGTCGATGATGCGCCTTCTACATTCGTTTCAGTGGCATTATGGGTGAGACAGAGTCCACGGGTGAGTCTGCACTACAGCGCTACAGCTGGACCCCTGGAGCACCCCGCGTTAACAGAAGGGGTTTTCCCTTGATGTAGCTAATCCCCCTCCCCGAGAAGGGGGTAGCTCAGCTGACAGAAGAATTCTTCCATCAGCTAGCCGCGGCTACACAACCAGCACTCGGTGCAAAATTTTGCACAACCCTGAGCGGCACAGTGAGGTCAATCTAATTTTAAGTATGGACCACGTCTAAGGCTCTGATCCCATCCTAAGGGTCATGGTGGAGTCTCCATCAGCGGCCATTTTTAAATCGAGATGGGGTGTTTTTCTAAAAGCTCTGCTCTAGGGATCATAGTAGGGACGTTCTCTGACCTATGTCAGGTGAGATGATCGCAATGGTCCCTTCTGGCCTCAGAATCTATAACTCTGTGCATCCCCTCTGTGTTTCAAATCCTCTACCTCTTTTAAGGGGGTTTCCTTTCCCATCTTCTGACCCAGTCACATCCTGGCCTTTCTCTTCCAACAGGGGCTTCCATAACAACAACATAAAGGCTATTCCAGAGAAGGCATTTGTTGGGAATCCTTTACTCCAAACCATGTAAGCAATGTGAACCAGCTTTCCTACTTCATTCTGTACAGGGGATCTCCATCATTTCCCAGGGTCGTAATCTGACATGCATGTGCTGGGGAGGGTGGGACATGATGAAAGAAGGACCCTAATGTAAGATGAAGGTTTGTCTCTTAGTTCTTCCCCTCATAGAATATCAGGGTTGGAAGAGACCTCAGGAGGTCATGTAGTCCAACCCCCTGCTCAAAGCAGGACCAGTCCCCAATTTTTGCCCCAGATCCCTAAATGGCCCCCTCAAGGACTGAGCTCACAACCCTGGGTTTAGCAGGCCAATGCTCAAACCACTGAGCTATGCCTCCCCGTCCCTCCTGTCCTCTGACCCCCTCTTTTTCCCATGTGTCCCACCAACCCCAGCTCTGATGGCTCCAGTCTCACATGAAGCCCTTAGAGAGGCGGAGAGATGAACAGATCATTTATACAGCAGTGGTATTGCTGTGTGTAACACACAGCGGTGGAGGGGTTTCTCCACGCCTGCCCCGATGTTAGCCCACGGTGATGCTTAGAGCCCGTGCTTGGAACTTGTTTGTGATAGCTGTAGCTGCGAGCCTGGGATGCGGCTAGGGAGAGCTGAGCCAAGCCAGTTCAGCAGGCCACGATCACCACCCCAGACCCAGCGGGGTGTGAAGGCCCATGGGTAGGATGCAGAGGGCTGCCGGCACCACTCCCATCCTACCCTGCAGATTTTCCAGGCACTTCCTCCCTCTGGTTTCCCCACCACACTTTTGGCGAAGAATTGGTGGAAGCTCTGACGCGCTGATGCTGTACGTCGCACGGGGGAATCCCACCTTCTGGCGGTGGAGGGGACAGCGGGTGACACGGGGCACTGCTCCGCTCTGAGGGATGGGAAAATACAATCAGAGCCAAACAACACGACCCTCAGCCCCGTTCTACGCGGCATGTGCAGCAGTTTGGTTTAACAGGGGAGCAGCTCTATTGCGTCATGCGCTTTCCAGTCGTGGCTCAGAGCAGTGATGGGACTTCATGGAGGCACCTGCAGCCCAGCAGGCAAAGCCAGGGCTGCAGAGCGCTTACCCCGGGGCCTCCCTTCAATGCCCAGCCTGGGTTGGAGCCTGTAGCATAGGCAGGAATGATCTGGAGCAGGTGGGCTCACCACGAGGATGCCAGAATCTCTTGCACAGCTCATTCCTAGTTGCTTCCGCTGCTTTGGACTAACACTAGCATCTCCTCCAGTCCGCACAGGGTAACCTAAGCTGGGTATTTGTCTCCTTTGCAGCCATTTTTATGACAATCCCATCCAGTTTGTTGGACAGTCCGCATTCCAGTTCTTGTCAAAGCTGCACACTCTGTAAGTTCATCCCTCAGGTCCTTAGAGAGGTAATGCAACTGGCAATCCAAGCCTCCGGGGCCAGCAGACTGAGCGTCTTCCATCCCCCTTTGCCGTCCAAGCCCTCGTGTCTGGAAGTACCTTCACCAGGGGATCTTGGCAGAGCTCTGCATGGCCCATGTTAATGACCCAGGTGTCCACAGTCGCTCAGAGCAACCGTTCTGAGAGGGGCCTCCTTTCTCACTGCAAGCATGGCAGGGCCTGGGTGCTAGTCCCCCAGGACTCTGCGGTGCCCCTGCACCTCTCTGGAGAACCATCCCACTCACCAGACATCGGTGTGCTTCCTGCCACGGCCCCGCTTGAGCCGCAGATGCTCCTTAACTTGCTGCATTCTCCGTGTGCCGAGTCTCACACCACTATGCAGCACTGCCCGGCCCTGGCAATACCATGCTGCCAGGCAGAGGCTTCACGGGGACAGCGGCTCACAGAACAGACACACAGTAATGCATTGCCATAGCAGTGTGTCACAACTGGAAACACACTGACAGGCATTAGCCTGCATCTCCTCGGCGCCACTTGCCATTGTGTGGTGCATCTTCTTGACCAGCCAGGCCTGCACATGGGGTGTTTTGCAGCCAGTCCTCCTCCGTTAGTGCACGGCAGATGGGCCCGTGGCAGAGGTAACCTCAAACGTGCTCTCTTTACAAGCCTCATAAAGCCACTGGGTGCATAGTTATATGCTCCAGCTAATAAAATAACTTCTAACAAGAACCACGCAGCGTTCTTTAGCTCCCTGGGATAAAGGCACCGGGGAGCTTGGAGGCGATCCCCTACCATCATTTTGTTGTTGTTGGAAGCAATTTGCCAAGAATGTCAGGGTTTGGAGGGGGTGGGTGGGACCTTGCCAAGTTTCCTGGGGAGTAAACGCCTGAGTCTCTGGTTCAATGCATCGGTGCCCTGCTCCACACCCCAGCCAGCCGTGGCACGCTCCTGGGAGAGGTATCGTCAGGCGTGGCAGTGCTTCCCACCTTCCTAGCTAGGCTTGGGCCACCACTTGTCAGCTGCCAAAGCTTTTGGGAGAAGGGGGGATTTGGAAGCTCCAGCACCTGCCCTCGCTCCTTCCAGTTTGCTCTGCCCATCTTCCATACGACCCCCCCTGAGCTTGTCCATCCTTCTCTGCAGGTCACTGAACGGAGCAACAGACATCAGAGAATTCCCAGACCTTAAAGGAACCACCAGCCTAGAAATTCTGTGAGTGGGAAGTCGCCCTCTTCCACGTTCCTCGTGGTGTTCCTTCCAGGCTTGGGCATGGGCTTGGAGGAGAGAGCGTTTACCAAGCTTTGCAGTGCAGGGTCTTAGACACCACGGGAAACTCCACTGCCTATCCTGGAGGCTCCTCTCTGCGGCTGCTCCCCATAGCTCCTCCTGGAGTCCCCCACCTTTGCCCTCCACGTGTCTCTTTGCCACTGTGGTCTCTGGCTCGCTACCTCCCCCCGACTTGGTTTGTAAAGCCAGCTACTCACATGGTCCTCCAGAAATCATATCCCGCACCAACCGTTCAGTCCCAGCGCTACCACGTCATTCCCCCGGGGAAGGGGGGTCTGCGGCAGATCGGAGAGCTCCACGGACAGAGACCCTGCTGACACTGCAGAACCTCCCACCGTTTCTGCAGGGCCTCAGATTCCCCCACGACCAACCCCAATGGCAGTGCACAGCCCTGATCCCTGGATGGAGGGTGCTCTGGGGTTGTCTGTGGGACCAGCACATTCCCCTTCCACAGTCTCCAAGGAGAAGCCCATTGGCAGATTAGGTGTAGAACCAAGCAATCCGTGAGCCACGGGGCATGTTAAACTCGTCCCTCCCTTCCCCCAGCCCAGTGCAGGGTCCTTCCTCCCTCTTACCAACTCACCTTTAATTTCTCACCATGTGCTTTGCTCTTCCATTTGCTCTGTCCTCCCTCTGCGAGAGCTGGGCTCTCTGCATGCCAGCTTCTCAGTAGCCCCTTCTGTCTCCTTCACGCCCCCAGGACCTTGACCCGGGCAGGGATCCGTTTGCTTCCCAGAGGAATGTGCCAGCAGCTGCCCAGCCTCCGAGTCCTGTGAGTAACTCACGCGCTTCTCCGCCGGATTTCACTGCCCCATTCTTTGGTTTGCTAGTCTGATCCCAGCACAGTGCCCAGTGAGGCAGCTCTGGGCTCCGGGACATTAGCTAATAAGACACCCGCTGGGATTGACTTCTCTCTGCTCTGCGGCTTTGTGTGCTATTCGCCCCAGTGTCAGGGCGGAGTGGAGTGGGTGCGAAGTGCTACCAAGTCAGCATGGCCATGTCTTGCCCCTGCTTTGCCCGGGTGCCAATGGCACACACCAACTGCAGGGCTGGGGGGAATCCGACCCGCTTTGCCCAAGGCATTGCACCAAACAAACCCAGGTCTCTGAGCCCCACAAGCCACAACGCCTGGCGGAGCAAGGCCTCCCCCTGTGTGCCTGCAATGCACCACTGATTAAGGGTGTCTGGGCCTGAGTCACTTCTCGCTGACCTGGTGTAAATCGGAAGTGACCCCAGGAAGGGTGTGACGCTGGTGTCCATGAGAGGGGGCTCAGTCCCTAAGTCTTTCCTGATGCGATGTGGGACCATCACCAGAGCTGGTTGGAAAGTGGGGGGTTTTTTTCCCCATGGAAAATGTCAACTTTTTGGCAAAAAAATTGAAAACTGAACAAATTCAGTGGAAAAAAGTTTAACAAAAAAAAAATAATTAAAATTTGATTTGGAAATGCTGCCGAGGTGCCACATGGGACTGTAGTGCTGATGCTGTTCTCCTCTATGGGCCGGTCTCTTTGGCCAGACTACATTTTCCATGATGCACCCTGGTTTCCTGTCTTGTTGAGTTGCTGTGGTGTATCCTGGGAGACCCTGGCTGGGGTGAACTCTGGGAGACCCAGTCTGGCAGGGGAACACAGATCACAGAGGAGAATGGGAGCATCAGGCAATTGACCTCAAACTTCCAGGAGGCACCGGGGTAGCAATTCGGAATCAAAAAAATTAGGTTTTGGCCAAATTGTTTCAGTCTTCGGGTATTTGGGGATTTTTTTTTTTTAAAAAAAGGGTTCCAAATTTTCCATGGAAAGCAGAGACTTTTTGTGAAAATTTTTATTTAGTCAAAATAAAACGCACTTTCAGTTGAAAAACTGTTTGGATGGAATTTTTTTGACCGGCTTTACCAGTCATGCTTTCCTCTCCTCTGTGAACTGGATGGTTTTGCCTCTTTCTCTCATATTTTCCCTTGTGCCTTTTCTCGGCCTCAGGCCGTTAATTCAATTCATTATTGATGGGAGGCAGAATGGCTGTTAAAAATATACCTTTTTTATAGTGATCGCAGGTCAGGCAAAAGCAAGGGTCAATGTCTGTGTGGTGTGGTAGCGTGGTCTAGTGGTTAAAGCAGGAGACTAGATCTCTCTCTAAGGTACTTCTCTGGCCCCCATCGCCGTGGTATCTGAGCACCTCACAATCTTTAATGTATTTATCGTCACACATCCCTGTGACGCAGGACAGCGGTATTAGCCCCCTTGTACAGATCGGGAACTGAGGCCCCATCTAAGTGACTCTTTAGGAAAATTTTTTCAGTTGGAGGGTGGTGAAGCACTGGAATGGGTTCCCTAGGGAGGTGGTGGAATCTCCTTCCTTAGAGGTTTTTAAGGTCAGGCTTGACAAAGCCCTGGCTGGGATGATTTAGTTGGGGTTGGTCCTGCTTTGAGCAGGGGGTGGGACTAGATGACCTCCTGAGGTCCCTTCCAACCCTGATATTCTACGATTCTATGATTCTAGGACTGCCCCAAGGTCACACTGGAAGCCTGTGGCTGAAGTAAGAATTGAACCTGCTAGGAGTCAGGACTCAGGGACTTTGTGCCTGGCTCTGTCACTGACTGTACATCCCTGGGCTAGTCACTTCATCACTCTATGCCTCAGTTTCCCCACCTATACAGTGGGGACAGTAGCTCACAGGAGGCATAGTTAATGTTTGTAAAGTGCTTTCAGATTCTGGGCTGGATGGTGCCATAGAAATACAAAGTATAAGGACTAACAGTTGTGCGGGGGGGTGGGAGGTTTATAGAATATCAGGGTTGGAAGGGACCTCAGGAGGTATCTAGTCCAACCCCCTGCTCAAAGCAGGACCAATCCCCAATTTTTGCTGCAGATCCCTAAATGGCCCCCTCAGGGATTGAACTCACAACTCTGGGTTTAGCAGGCCCATCCTCAAACCACTGAGCTATCCCTCCCCCCAAAGTTGTGGACAAACACTTGCTCACTGGTGCAGTATGGGGCACAGATGGCACAGCAAGGACTTGGGGGGGGATCATGTTTTGAATGACATCCTGGGATGGGGGAGCTGCAGCTGACAGGCAGGAACATCCTGCACTGGCTGTAATGAACCACTGAACATGGCGTCTTCCAAGAGAAGGGCTAAAAACCAGGATCAGGCCGGTGGTGCAGCTCGGTGCACGTGCAGTGCCAGGGAGGAGAACAGGCACCACCACCAGCCCGACTACCCTGTGAGCTAACATGTCTCCTGGCCTCTGAAAGTGCATCTGCAGTGCTCATCCATCCACAGGGGCAGGAGGGGAGCCTTGACATGCACAAGTCCCTGTGGCGGGGGCTGGGTGGGGAGAGCTGCGCAGCCCTTCCCCTCAAGAAAAGCCAATCCCCAGCGGTAGAAGTGGCTCGCGTGTGGCTGGGATTGATGGAGTTGTGCTGGGGCTGGGTTAGCAGGTGAGCCATTGAGCAATCTGTGCATAATGCAAGGAAATGAACGAGGAAATCAGTGCCAAGTGTCAGGTGTGCGCTGAGCGGACATGCCTCTGTGCTGGGGTTTCCTGCTTTCCCCAGCTGCACGGCCCGAGGTCAGTCCGCTCCCCTCCTTCGCAATATCTACTTTCCAAGAATGCTCTCAGGATGGCTTCTTTGCTCTTAATCTCCTGCCATGTCTCTGGCATTCCTTTCCCACAGCGAACTCTCGCACAATCAAATCGAGGAGCTGCCCAGTTTCCACAGGTGCCAGCAGCTGGAAGAAATGTGAGTCAAGAGATTCCTTCATTCAAAGCTTGGTTCGGGGACAGGGGCCCTCTTGGTGACAGTGAGGTGATCCTGGCTCTGAGGAGGGACTGAGCAAGGCGTGGGAGATCCAGTTCCAAGGAGATAAAAACTCAGCCGGGCTTTTGCCAGGACTCAAATCCATGCTGGGGGTGAAAAGTTCAGTTCACTAACACTGGACCCAGATCCCCTGAAATAAGCAAGAGAGAGGCTGTGCTAAGGGCCCAGCACCATCCGGGAAGCACTGAGAATTCGTATTATTATGTGGAATAGTCGCCCCAGCCATGGACCAAGGCCCTTTGTGTTAGGGGCTGTACAAACATAGAACAAGGAGCTGCTCCCTGCCCCAAAGAACTTACCCCACAAGGAGCTTTCTCTGGAGAGATCCCAGCCCCAAGAGGAGAAAGAAGGGCTTGATTGCATTGAGCTCTGCTTTACCTTCATACGAAGTTTAATTCCCCATCTGAGCATCCCCTGATCTATTCCAGCTGATGGCATTAATAGGACCCCTATCACCATGGTAGCTAAGGTTTGGATTTTCAAAAGCACCTAAGCGAGTTAGGTACCTATATCCCATTGAATGTGCCTTGGGCCCAGGTATCCTGCGATTCTACAGCTGCAGAACTGGCTGTGGAATGCACCCACTTGCCACGGAGCTGTGCTCCGCAATTGGACCTTTTGTTTAAAATGATATGTGTCTAGCCTTTATGGTTGGGGAGAAAACCTTGAAAATAGAAACTGAGTGTAATTGATGTCATGGGGTCTGCCTGAGTCTGCAGACAGCCCAAACCAAGAGATGCTCGGGAACAGCACAGAGACCTGGCAGGGGAGCAGGCAGACATGAGGGCTGAGGGTGAGTCCTACAAAGCATTACAGCTGACGATGAGATGCTTGAATGTGTTTCAGTAGGCAAGAGGAAGGGAGCGTAGGATGCCCACTCACCGCTCACAGCAGGACAGGTGGCATTGCTTGAGAAGCCCAGATTCCCCTTAGGGGGCGTGGTGCAGTCTTCATCAGCTGGAGCCTTTACAGCAAGATGGGGTGTCTCTACCTAGAAACTGCTCCAGCTCGACCACAAGTTATGGGCTGGATGCAGGGATCCCTGGGTGAGGTTCTCTGATATGCATTAGGCAGCAGGTCAGAGCAAATGCTCAGAATGGCTCCTCTGGCCTTTCTGAATGTGTGACTTAGAGACAGCCTGGGCTGCGAATACTAGCTGGTATTGTGGGCAGTGCAGAGAAGCGCTCTGTGAAGGATCGCACCTCACGGAGTGCATGGGAGTGTGTGGTTTCATAAGCCGGTCCGGTGTGGCTCCAGCCCTGGCCCTGATTCCTTCCCACCCCCTTGGGTGGCTTGTGTCCTGGGTTGCCAGAGAGGCGTGCCCTCTGCATTCAGGAAAGTGCAGGGACAGGGATTGCACGTGGCACATGGCTGAGACTTAAAGAGGGTGCAAAGCATGGAATTTGGAGATGGTGGGTCAACGCGCGCGCCTCTGAATGGCTCTTTGCGAAGGGCTGGATTGCATCTGCTCCTTGCACGTGTGTGTGAACACACACTCACTCTCTCACGCTAGGGTCAGTCACTGTCCAGCCCTATAGCAAAGAGCCATTCGGGGCGCGCGTCCTGACTCACCACCTCCAAGCTTTGCATGGCTGTGGAGCACCCAAGCTCCATGGTGGGATGGCGCATGGAATGGGAGCAGCAGCTTGGAAAGGCTGAGAACGCGAGAGCCTTTGGCAAGTCCAGACAGACGGGTTTTTTTGGTGTGCGGTGGAGGCGGGGTGCGTGAAAGGGAGCGCTGTCTGACACCCAGCGTGGCACTTGGGAGAGGGCTGGGTTTGGGTTGCTTTGTGTCCTGACCCACTCACCCCTTGAAATAAGAGCAGGGTTGACAAGCTTTCTTCGGCTGCCGGGGGCCCGGAGAGATCCTCTCTCTCATGCCAGCCTCTCTGTCTTTTCAGAGGCCTCCAGCACAACAGGATCCATGAAATCAGAGCAGACACCTTCGGGCAGCTCGTGGCCCTCCGCTCCATGTGAGTCCGGCTCCGCCGGCACTGGGAACCGCGGGGCTCTTTGTTGTGGGGGGAGGGGAACCGTGGGCTCACTGCCAGGTTTGTGCAAGGTGCTCAGGCAGTCCCAGACCTGAAAGCTTTGCTTGCACTGCTAGGTTTGTGGGTCCCAAACACCTGCCCAGGGGAAGCAATGGACCACGGGGCTATAGGGGCACATGGGTGAGCCCAGCTCCAGGCAGAGAACTCATGGACTGCGCTGAGTCTGGCAGTGGCTGGGTGCGGATCATGCCAATAATGACAGTGCGTGGAAGTGAATGCAGCACGGTGCAGAAAACACACACTCTAATATATGTATGTGTGCACCACAAATACACAGACCCCCTCCGTACACACATCACGTACACTAACCACACACATTAACCCCACAGAAACACGTACACACCTCGCATGCTGACCACACACAAACATACGCACACTATGCAACACCTGTACTAACTACACAAACACACAGACGCTACACCTCACACATCCTAACCACGCACATTTATGCGCTACTGACTACACCTACCAACTGCACACAGATGCTGTACACCACACACATTCGCTCCCTATGTCCCGCGTGTACTAACTACACACACACAAACTCACATGGACACACAACTGCCCACTAACCACATCCATTCGCACCATGCATGCTAATGTGTACACACCAGCACTTCACACACACTTGCACACCCAATCCCTACAGATTCTGGCCCTGCTTGCCCATTCCTGGGAGCCTCCCTGCAGTGTCACTGTCCCGGGAGCAGAGGGTATCTGGGCCAGTAGCCTGCTGCTTTGGCACTATGGGGAAGCCATGAACTCTCAGTACCTCGGAGTTTAGTATTTCAATGCAAAAGTCCCCAAACTTGCAGAAAGAAACCCAAGGGGAATCTTTCCTCAGGGGCCAGCCAACTTGTGCCCTGACAGGGGCTGTGCAGCCTTTGCGCTAACAGAGCTGGATTCCAAAACTCCAGGGGGTACGGATCTAGCCTAGCTTGATTTCGGATGGCTTCCCCGCTAAGAGAGAGTCCGGGACAGTCAGTGGTAACGCCCAGAATCCCAGCAGCCTGGGGGAGGATCGGGGGAGGGAAGAAGGGACATGGGAGAGGAAAAGGAGAACACACACGCCAGTGGAGGGGACTCAGGAGGTTTTACTGGGGATCCGTTCAGGGCTGATGAGAATTTGGCCTTCCTCAGTAAGAGAGAGGTCTCCCCAGAGCGTGGTGAGAACCCGGGGAGCTTGGACATTGAGATTTGGATGGGTAATGGCTGCGTTTCACATCTTGGCCTACCAATCTCGATAGCTTCCCCATTCACAGGCACCCCACCATTCTCCTCAGCCACCCTCACCGCCGGGTACTTGCTTTGCAGAGACCTGAGTTGGAATTTCATCCAGTCGATTCATCCGGAGGCCTTTGCGACCCTCCGCTCGCTCACCAAGCTGTAAGTTGCTTCGAGATTACTCCTGCAGTGGGACAAGGAAAGTGCAGTTGTGGGGACCTCAGGTTCCCTCGCAGAAAGTGGGGCCGGGCACAGATGCTCACACACACCAGTGATGAGTGTGGTATAAATGCCTACACAGACAGACTGGCAGACAGGATGGCTGGGTGGGCCCTGCATGATGGCTGTGACGCTAATGCAAACTGAGAGTGCCCCTCAAGTGAAATCTTGACGCTACAGAAAGAGTCACAGAGTTTAAGGCTGGAAGGGACACACAGATCATCCAGTCTGACCTCCTGTGAATCACAGGCCCTTAAACACCACCCAGCCGCCTCCACCCCAAGCTCCACAAGCAGAGTTAAAACAAGGCATGACTGCCCCCAGGGGACTAAACTGTTACATGCCACGGGCAGAGAACAGGGGGGACCCAGGTGCACCAGTGCCCAAGGCCTACAGTGGCAGGGATTGGATTTGGTGAGACACTCAGATGATCATAGCAAGTGACCCGCACCCCATGCTGCAGAGATAGGTATAAACCCTCAAGGTCCCTGCCCATTTACCTCCCATGGGGTCCATATTTTCCCTAGATGCCTTTTGCTAATGATCAGAGTGGATGCTATATCAACACGGGTCTTAGGCCCCGCTCCTCAAGGGTTGCTTTCGTTGGGAGTTAGGATCCTAAATACCTTTGAGGATCTGGGGCCTTCCTCTTCATAGCCGGCCTTCTTCCCTGCCATGATCCTGCCGTGAAGCTAGCCATGGCTCGCCAGTTTAAACGTAGCAGGGGATGGGTATCGACTCAGAGTCATCATCGTCTGGTGACCATTCAGTAGTTTACGTGCCAGGATCCATTGGTCTCTGTTGCTAACGGACAGGTATCCAGTCCCCAGAATTGCTGGGGGCCAAGGGCTGAGTTTGACTGGGACACGCTCTGACCCCTGCACTAGAGAGCTGAGGCAAAGTCTTACCCTAGGTCAGGACTGAGGCACGTTAGCAGGGTGGGATGAGTACGCTTGGGCTGCGGCTGTCTATGCTGTAGGTGATAAGGGATGAACAAAGGATTTCACCCTATCGCCAAAGCTAATGAATGGGCAGGCGTCAGCAAGCTGCGTACGTGATTGCAATCAGGGATAAGACCCTACTTTTGATGTCATGTGGAAAATTGCAGAGACAGTGTTTTGCCCCGCTAATTGGCCTTCCAAGACCTAAGCCCAGAAAATCGGCTGATTTTAAAAGACCTCAAGAAATTGGGGCATGACGGATGGTGGGAGTGAGGGAGCAGATCAGGACAGTCTCATCCCGTGATTACGAGAGCAAGGCAGAAAACCGAAGTCGAGTTTACAGCGATGGCCAGCAGCGACGGAGTCTTCGTAATAGCGGGAGGCAACAAGGCCCCGCCCACTCTGTGGCCCCGCCCCCTGGCCAAGCCAGAAGCTGGAGCTGAACCGAGAAGCCCGGGCCCCTCCACTTGCCTGGGATGGGGGGCCTGGGAGCAGCCCCTGGCCCACGTCCCCACCCCCAACTCTCCCAACCAGGGCAGGTGGAGGGTCCACAGCTTGCCACAGCTGCCCACACAGCTCTTACCCCAACCTGGCTCCAGCTTCTGGCCTGGCCGGGGGGCAAGGCCTCAGGGGGAAGAGGAGGGGCAGGGGCAGGGCCCATGGCGAAAAGGGGACGGCCCAGGCCTGTCCACTTTCAACAAGTGGGAGAGCCATGGCCCCTCGGCCCCCCCATTCCAGCACCCCTGGAGATGGCACTCCCCTAATGATTGCTGTATCTTTTCATTCATCCCCAAATTGGGACTGGCCCCCAGTCAGCGCCCAGCAACACTTCCTGCCCTCTCCATTTCTGTATCATATTTTGGACATCCACCAGGTCAAGATGACCATGGGTCATCTGCCGAGCTGTCTAGCCTCTCTCGGTTAACACACCTCTGATCAGCAAAACCCTAATCCTGCTGCTCCTCCTTCCTTTCACTACAACAGAGATTTGACCAACAACCAGCTGGTCACCCTGCCGCTGGATGGTTTGGGTGGACTGACCCATCTGAAGCTCCAAGGCAACCCGGCGCTGTCTGAGCCCTTCAGCAAAGAAAGCTTCCCTAAGATGAGGTATGGTTTTGCTCTGGGTGCCCGGTTCACCTTTATCCTCCGAGCTCCAAGTGGGTCTCGCCAATGGGCCTTTATTTGTTTATTTCAATCAGACGCCTGCTCTCCTTGTTTACTGGACATTTTCCTGCCATTCCTCCCGGCCGGCAGGTCGAGAAAGCCCGATTTCTTGCTAACACTCCACATCCATCCTTCCGAGCCTTCCGTGGGAAACTGATGTTCCGCTTAACGTCCCATTGCTCACATCCGCCAAACACACACACACAAGCGGAGCTCGTGAAGCAAGGAGCATGAGCCTGGGGCATCTCTGAACGGAAAACATTCTCAGAAGCCAGTCCTAGCTAATGACATCCAGCTTTCCTTCAGTAAACGCTGTTTGTGTGGCCGTGTCTTGTCTGCTATGGATTAATGAGCTGCCCGAAGGGAGTCACATTAAGCCGCTAAACAAGACAATGCTGCATAGATGATCATAATGGTCCCTTCTGACCTTAATATCTATGAATCTATGGCACTGAGGCCACCTCTGCACTGGGAATGCCGGCTTTGTGGCGAGCCTCAGCACCTGTGTTAGCAGTGAGTTCTTAGCGCCGTCCCCTTGTCTGGTGCGCAGTGAGCTGTGGCTATTGCAGGTTTCAGAGTAGCAGCCGTGTTAGTCTATATTCGCAAAAAGAACAGGAGGACTTGTGGCACCTTAGAGACTAACAAATTTATTTGAGCATAAGCTTTCGTGAGCCGATGAAGTGAGCTGTAGCTCATGAAAGCTTATGCTCAAATAAATTTGTTAGTCTCTAAGGTGCCACAAGTCCTCCTGTTCTTTTTGCAGCTAGTGCATGAGCCACGTTCATACCCTGACTCGGAGGTGAAGGCCAGCATTTTTCAAAAGTGGCCTCTGATTTGGGGAGTCCTCATTGTGGGGTGGTTTTCAGAGGTGGTGTATGCCCCAAGGTTCCCACTGACTCCAGCTGGAACCGTGGGGTCTCGGCACCTGTGCAAATCAGGCCCAGAGTGTCTCAAGTTGGGCTTCCAAAAATGGAGGCTGCCAGCATCAGAGGCCCTTTTTAACAATGTTGGTGTTAGCAGCTGAGGGATTGGTGGGGATAAGCCCTGACATGCAGGCGAATACAATGCAGTGATATCAGGCCAAATTCAGCTCTCCCTTGCAGTGGTGTGAATCCAGACTAACCCTAGTGATGTCCATTTAGCTGGTTTGGATTTACATCAGTGTAACTGACATGGGGAGGGTGGGCCTTGGACTCAGACTCAGCCTGTGCACCCACTGGTCTTTCCAAAACATCAGCTTGCTGGTGCTAGAGAGACAGTTTCAGTCCTAATTGCTGCCCTTTCTGATGGGGGCATCTGGAAACAGTTCTTAGCCACCTCCTAAGGATCTTCACTTTCTTACCACCTTTTGGTAATAGGATTTAATCTGGAGTTTACAACAGGAAGCAGATCTGTATACAGAGTTCCCATCACCTCCCAGGGTTCGGCCAGAAATGTTTGGTAACTTAAAACAAAACCATACTTTTAGACTATAGAGTTTCCCCAGATTTACTAATCCTGTCAAAAGACCTTAACTGCCTGAAAAACTGAAGGCTGCCTCAATTGGATTGCCAGGCTTTACTGGCTTCCAGAAATGAGGCAGGCATTTGCTGTCAGTGGTGAAAGTGCTGTTTCAGCCTGATAGCCCTGATATTTAACCCTGATGATATTCAGCTGCGGTTTAATTGACCTTGTAATATAGGATGTAATTATTGGCCCTGCTTCTGATTAGCAGCCAGCTGCATTCAGGTATCTTGCTGAATTCAAGAAACATAGCCAGGCTTCCTTGAGTGGGCTGGCAGAGCATGGCCCAGAGCCATCGGGCTGGCAGAGCTAGTGGGGGTATCCCCGACTTCTGATTCTAATCTAACCCCTGTGCCCGAGTCCCCACTCACACTCAGAGTTTTTTGTGAGTCCATCACCATGCTGGAGAGCTACCCTGGTGAGGTGCACACGCAATGTTCTCAAGAGCCTTGGCAGGTGCAGTAACACTGGGGCATCATCTAGGGGCTGTTATGGGAGCTGAGCATCTAGCTATTTTCCAAAGCTGGCATTGGGAGGCACGCTGTGGGCTGAGAGCAGTAAAAGGTGGAGGCCTGGCCTGAGGACTGGGATCCTAAGTGGCATTTTCAGAAGAACGAGCTACTCCACCTGCTGGAAGGTCACTCAGGTGAGAGGCACAACTAAGCCACAGTGTGAGGTGCTCTCGTAGCAGACTGCCCGAGGGCTGCTCTGTAGTTTGTGCACCTTCAAAACAGTTGGCACAAAGGGTAAAAATACATCCCCCAAGACACATACGCGTAGGCACATGCTCATCCATCTGTCTCACAAGGGGTGTCATGAGCTATTACTTGTAAAGCAAGGTGCAGATGGGAAGTGCGCGCATGACACTTAGCCATGTTGTCACAATGCTCCTCAGCTTGCCGTGAGGTTAAATACTTGCTTTTAACTTCTACTTTGGATCCTGGACATGTGTAATAACCGGGTCAGGAACCGGACACGTACCTACTCCTGCCCTGTGCTGGCTGAGTCACTTACAGCAGGGCAGAGGATGCAGAGCGCCCCCCAACCTGGTTTAGTGGCATTTTGCACCCAGCGTAGGGCAATGGGAAATCAGACCCTTGGTTTCACGAGCAGTGAAGTGTTACATTCCCAGCACACACACACAGAGAAACCTCACTGGAAGGTTGCAACGTAACATGACTTTGTTTCTTGGACTTCAGAACGATAACACACAAGAATCCAAAAAGCAGAGAGAACCAAAACAGGCTGCTCCCTAAGACAGCGAGGCACAACTCTCCCAACCTGGCTTTTAAGCTGCCTCTTTCTAGACTGATCCACATTGCAGGCTTTGCTATAGAGCCCCATTGCCTGCAAGCAGAAGCAGGAAACTCTCCCCTCTCTTCAAGCGATAGCTTGCAAATCCAACACAGTCCGCATGAAGTAGCTAAGAGACCTGCTTTTCCCCTCCCTAGAATCCTAGAAGTGCCCTATGCCTACCAGTGCTGCGCCTATGGAGTCTGTAGCAACTTCTTCAAGGTATCCAGCCAGTGGGAGACAGAAGACATGAGCCCGGAAGATGAGGATGCCTACAAGAGGAGCATGGGGTTGTTTCCGGGTCATGCTGATAACCACTGTAAGTAAATTAGGCTGAGCTGTGATCAATTCATGGGCCAGGTTTGGCTGTACATTTGGGCCTGATTCTGCATTCTCTTACACTGGGGTACATCAGGAAGAACCCCAGCGAAGGCAGTGAATGGCATTAGATCAGTGTAAAATAGAAGCAGGCCCACAGGTTTCCATGTCCGGCTGGTCAGGGGGTGTATCATTTCCTGTGAATGCTGACACCTTGGGCTGCAATCAGTGTTACTAAGGGCCCAGTGGAGCTAGGCTGGAATCTCCAAAATATCCTGGATTGGACAGAATGGCTTGTATCTTGACAGCAGCTGGGGGGCAGGCCCCAGGGTGGCCTCACATTTAGGAGAGAACAGTCCCCTCCCATGATTCTTTTAGCTTCAGGACTATTTCTCCCCTCAAACAAGCTGACCTGAGTTAGTGACTGGGCCATCTGGTATTCCTGTGACAGCGTAACTCCCTGGCAGAATGCTGATCCTACAGCGTCTCTGTCTCTAGTGTAACACACCAGATAAGGACGATGCTCAGGGTGAATACTGCTTGAAAGAGAATAAAGAAGGATGAGAAAGCGCAGAGCTGGACCAAGGATTGGAAATCGCCGAGGGTACAATGAAAACCGACTCTTTTGTGCCTGGCAATCGAAACACCAGGCAAAAGTGCCCCACAGTCAGGCACGAATAAAAGGAAACACTGCTCCATCCGCAAACACTGTCAGCCTGTGGACTCAGAGGAGATAAAGGCTGGGGCTAGATTATGCAGGAGCGATAACATAGTTAAGGTTGAACGAAGCTTTCTGTTTCAGAGCCAGTTTTTCAGAGTGCTGTAAAATGCACATGCCTTGAAAATTGCTCTGCCCATGAGAGCCAGGAATAGAGTTGCTGATAAAATTTGGGGTCATTTGGTGCAGTGGATAAGCAGATATATCCTTCTCCCCCTCCCCCCACCCCAAAAATGACCAGCCTCTAAAATGCTCTGGTTCTTATTTATGACCAGAGATGGAATGAGAGGTAGAAATATGCAGGAGCCACATAAATTGACATCAGTAGACTTCCCCTGATCTCATCTCGTGAACGACACCGAAAACCAGCCACCGACTGCAATATTTCCAAAGTTATTAGACTGGTTGCATAAAGTGGTATGCAGGCTGCTGCGACCCAGATCCAGTACCGGAGCATGCCAGTTTCAAGCCCATTGGTTACAGTGCTCTACAACTGACTGGCACATTCAGATCATCTTGAAATTTGGTGTGCCGTTAGAGGGCCTGGGGTACGGTCTGTGGTGTAAATTTGGGGTCATTTGATCAGCGGGCTCCCAAGACACGTTCTCCTCCCAAGTGACCTGTCTCAAAGTACTCCCGCGTGTACATGCATAGGCAGATTACCTGGAAAAGACCTTTAGGGTGCAAAGTTGGGATCATGCAGTCAAGGGTCTCCTGAGATAAAGCCCCTCCACACACACCCAGATGACCTGCCTTTAATTAACAAAGTTCTCTAAAATGTACATGCACAGCCCAATTTGCCTGAAAACTGAGGGACTGTGGGTCAGTCCCATGGCTTTTGCGTTTATCACTCTGAAAAGCTGCCATCGTAGGTTTCACCCTGATGACATGCATCAGTATTTGCAGGAATCGATGCTTGTTGCACACCGAGCAAACACTGGCAGCTTCCCTCAGCAGCGTGAGCTGGATCCTTTGGGGGAGGCGGGGGGGAGGGGGGAACCTTCCGATAAAGGCAAATAAAAAGAGGAGACCCACAGTTCCTGTTTAGCTACTGATATCCAAACCTACGGAGCAAAGAAAGAGCATTTTGCAATGCAGCCGGGAGACTGCTGATTTAACTGGGAATTGGTCCTGCTTCGAGCAGGGGGTTGGACTAGATGACCTTCTGGGGTCCCTTCCAACCCTGATATTCTATGATTCTATGACTGGTTTTTTTACGTGTTTGTGTAAATACGTGACCCCACGCACATTGACTAATTCTGGTGTGCCTTGAAAGGAGAAACACATCAGGCTCGATCCTCCTTCTGGGCCAACAAGTGCCCGGTGCATTAGAAGGCGACACTACTCCCCTACCCCTGGGACTGCTGTGCACTGAGCCGGTCTCCTGGCATACAGAGCTGCCAGATGGCTGATACAGTAGCACAGAGGTGGGCAAACTAGGGGTGGGACCGTCCTGCCCAGCCCCTGATCTCCTGGCCCTGGAGGCTCGCCCCCGGCCCCTCCCCCGCTGTTCTCCCTCCCACACAGCCACGCCGCCGTGCGGGCAGCAGGGCTGCAAGCTTCTGCCACTCTGAGCGGCATGGTAAGGGGGCAGCAGCGGCGCACGCCTGGCGGTGGTGGGGTTGGGAAGTCAGGGGACAGGGAGCAGGGGGTGGTTAGATGGGGCAGAGATTCTCGGTGGTCAGGGGTCGGGGAACGGGGGGGTTGGCTAGGGCATGGGAGTCCTGGGGGGCCTGTCGGGGGGCAGGGGTGTGGATAGGTTGGGGCAGTCAGGGTACAGGGAGGGTTGGATAGGGGGTGGGATCCTGGGCGGGGGCGGTTTGGGTCGGGGGTCCCAGGAGGGGGGAGTTGGGGACGACAAGTGGGAAGGGGCAAATAGGGGGCGGGGGCCAGGCTGTTTGGGGGTCACAGTCTTCTCTTCCTGGCCCGCCATACAGTTTCGCACCCCAATGTGGCCCTCGGGCCAAAAAGTTTGCCCACGGCAGTAGCAGGTGATCAGTCAGACATAAGGGAGCCCTGGCCATGCCTCCTGCACCAGCAGCAGGGAGGGAGGTGGCCCAGGAGTCCACTGGCGCTGTGCCCTTGTACGCTGAGGCCTAAAGCTCGCTTTAGGCGCCCGCTGTGCTGGAGGTGTGGCCCCAACAGTTGTACGCAGTGCAGAATCTGGGCTGGGCCTTTTTTTGCAACTCAAAGGAGAATGCACGGTCCACCCTTGCCTTGCCAGGCGTGCTGTGCTAGCCCAGAGCAGGGTTAGCAGATCCCGTGTGATGATGCCGCATTGAAAGGGTGGTTCTATCCATTTTTATTTCATAGGTTTCTATGGTGCCATCGCCCCTGGGCCAGGAGGTGAGCAGCGTTGCTCAGAAAACCAGAGCTGCTCAATTCCCAACTGCAGGAAAATCTGAGATTTCAAAATTTCATGTAGCCCCAAAGAGGGACCAGACGTCCATATTGCCTCATTTTACACAAAATGAACTATTCCAAACTCTTGCCTTTATCATTTTGACCATATTATATATTAGTAGAACCATTTCAACTTTTATATTATATTAGCAATTATAGTATCATAGATTCATAGATACTAAGGTCAGACAGGACCATTATGATCATCTAGTCCGACCTCCTGCACCATGCAGGCTGCAGAATCTCACCCACCCACTCCTGTCATAACATTCAACTCAAAATGAAAGGTTTGGGTCATTTCCCATAAAAATGCTGATAAAATCGACACATTCCCGAAAAAATGTTTCCATTTAACGGGCTCGGTATTTTCCTGTGGAAAACATTTCCTTTGGAAAATTTGCTAGAAGCAAATTTTGAAACAAAATGAATAGATATGGAATGGAATGGGTTCCCTAGGGAGGTGGTGGAATTTCCTTCCATAGGGGTTTTTAAGGCCCGGCTTGACAAAGCCCTGGCTGGGATGATTTAGCTGGGGTTGGTCCTGCTTGAGCAGGGGGTTGGACTAGATGACCTCCTGAGGTCCCTTCCAACCCTGTTATTCTATGACTCTATGATATTGATCTGAATTATGGGTACACAGCTATGAAAATGGTCCATAGACCCCACATTATTTACCAGTGCAGTCTGTATCCCCTCCCCACTCCGATCTGTTGGAGCCTGTGGATAAGCTTCATGAGTGGAAACTAACAAACTTAGCTCTTGTTAGTGTGGCAGGGCCAGGAAGCACGGCAAGCTGGGTAGTAACCCTGAGTAGGTGACGTAGAACCATGTGTTAACATCAGTGTGGCAGGAACCTCTTCGCAGCCTGGTCATTTTTCCCAACATTAATGTGTCCCATACTTTAACGACCTTGGCGCACGCAGCAGGGGCATTGGCCCGGCGAATTACAGCCGGTTCAATGAATTGTAAAATGAACTGGCTGCACTGTGAGTCTCAGCGACGCTCCCGGCAGATCCCCACCTTTTGGGGACTAGCTCGCTCACTGCCACTTGAGCCATTGGATCGCTTAGTGGCTACTCTGTCAGGCTCCGATCCTGCCAGGGGCTGAGCGCCCTGAACTCCCGTTGAAGTCAATAAGAGTTAAGGGTGTTCAGCACCTTCCAGGAAGCCCTGAGCTGGATTGGTTCCGACCTCTCTTAGTGTGTCCCTAGGGTATTAGGACCAGGGAGTGACGCAGAACAATTCTGAAGGATGAGACTCTTGGCAGCCCAGAGGGAGGAAGAGCCACCTAGGCCTATGCTAAATGCCTGTTAGAATAATTCCCATGGTCTGAAGGTGCATGGACTGTGCAAGCATGTCCTTAGCTAGGCATGGCCCTGGCATGTCTCGGTCATTAAACATTCAATAATGGACCCTTGCATCTCCTGTGCATGACGCACTTTTGCTCGTGTGGGTTTTTTAAACACATGTATAAATTGCTATTTTAATGTATTAATTACTGTTTTATTCCCAAGGCCTCCTTTGTGGCCTTCAGGAATTGTAGCCAGGCCTTGGTACATGAATTTAGAAGGACTGTACATTAAGTGCCTCAGTAAGGAGGAACAAAGCTCTCCGCCCTTTCCCCCCAGAGATTAAGCTTCTTGCTTAAGAGCAAATAACTCAGGATTTTTGCCCTGCAGCCTGTAGCAATGGTGTGAAAGGCAGGAGACTGGCGCCGTACAACCAGATTGCTCCAGGCAGATGGGGCTCGCTAGCCCTGGCACCTAACCATAGCCACCTAGGAGAAGGGACTCCAGTTTCAAAACAAGAGCATCTGACTTGACCAGCTGGTGTGTAAAAGTTGTGCCGTTCACACGTGCTCTGTGGGTGTTTGTCTTATTTCAGTACAATGCTAGGGCGTCCCCTGGACATGACGGGCAACTGCTTCACCGGGCAGCTGTGCAAAATGGGAAAAGGCCACCACATTCTGGGCATGTGGCTAAAGAACTACGTTTGGCTTCCCTGAATGTGGGAACAATGACTGTGAAATCAAGCGAAGTGGCCAAGAGGTTGAAAAGGACAGTGCACATTGCCTGTATACAAAAAGACAAAATGGAAGGGATTGAAATCCATGAACATCTGGGAGGGTTACAAGATAATGTATCAGGGCTCAGAAGCAAGGCGGAATGGATCAGGAATAGTCAGAGCAGAAATATTACAGGAAAAGGTAGTGAAAATGCAAAGGAAGAGTGACCTTCTGATGAAAGTTGGAATAGCACTGGGCAGAGAACAAATATACATGCTGGAGTTTGGTTGTACGACTGAGAAGAAGAAATTCTGAGAAGATAGCGCTGGACCGAGTGCTAAGTGAAGAACCACAAGGTGAGTACTTGATTATTGGAGCTGACCCCAACGGACATGTTGAGAACACAGTGACGGCTACAACAATTGTCATGGAGGATGAGACTTTGGAACCAGAAGTGAAGCTGAAGGATACTTTAGGGTTAGCCAAAGCCCATGGCCTGAGAACTTAATTAAATACAGATCCCAGATGGACTACTTCCTGAAAAGAGGAAGAGATCTAAAAAACATGAGAAACTGTAACATGATCCCAGGAAAGCAGATAGCAGAGCAACACAGATTGCTTGTCATGGACTTCCAGATGAAAAGGCTACAGGGCAAAAGACAAGTTGTGGAACAAAAGATAAAGTGGTGGACTCTCACTGATAAGTCTGAAATTTAAAGATAAGACTCTAAGGAGGTTGGACAATGACCAAACCAATCACAATAATACCAGTGAAGACTGGGGGGGAAATATCCAAACATATTACAGAAAGTGAACAAGTTTCTTCTGTGGGCAACCAACAGGAGGGAAATATCATGGCCAGGAGATGGCAGTGGTCCAGCAATATGCAGGAAGCAGTAAAGAAGAAGGCGGCAAGGTTTCAGCGATGGCAGAAAGTAAAAACGGTGGAAAGCTATGAGGAATACACTCTGGTAAAGAAAACGCCGAGAACCGTGAATGTGGAAGCTAAGGGTCAGGCATTTAAAGCCTCATACACAAGTCTATTAACGGAGGAAGGGGAAAAAGGAATCTATAGATTAGCCAAGATTAGGCAGATAAGCACAGAGGACTTGGGAGTTGTGAAGTGTCAACTGTGAGAACGGAAGAGTGCTGATGGAAGATGGGGAAATCAGTACGTGGTGACCACGGTTCTTTGAGAAACTGTTCAATGGGGAGAATGTGACGAAACCGTTGAGGGAAGTACGCGCAAGCAACAACCTTACAAGACCTATCCCCATGGCGGAAAATTTGGCTAAATCTAACCCTGTAGCCGGGAGCACGCTTCCCAGCACGGTTACACAGCCACGTGCAAGCTCTGCTTGAACTAGCATGCTAAAAATAACAGCCTAGCCAGGGCAGCACGGGCGCCAGCTCTGGCTAGTCACCCACGTACGTACCCACCGGGACCCCCTGGGTCTGTACTCAGGTGGCTAGCCCGAGCCACTGCCCATGCTACTGCAGCCATTGTACTCCTTTAGCATGCTAGCTTGAGCAGAGTTAACTCGTGACTGTCTACCCATGCTGGGAAGCCCGATTCTAGCCTCAGACAATGCTAGAGGTGATGAAACGTGAGAAGGGAGTGGGACCCGATGGTGGACCAATCCAGGCATTTAAAGCATTAGGCCATGGGGGAGTGGGGATGACCACAAACTTTTTTTCAGTTTAATTTTCCATATTGAAAACATGCCTGATGTGGGAAGGAAGAGCACATTGGTCCCTGCCATCAAGTATATGATAAGGAGATGTGCAAGAATGTAGTAATTACCGACCCATCAACTAGAGTTGCCAACTTTCTAATTGCACAAAACCGAACACCCTTGCCCCACCCACTGGCCTGCCCCTGCCCACTCCATCCCCTCTCCCTCAGTCGCTCACTCTCCACCACCCTCACTCACTCGCTCATTTTCACCGGCCTGAGGCAGGGGGTTGTGGTGGGGCAGGGGGTGAGGGCTTTGGCTGGAGGTGCAGCCTCTAGGGTGGGGCTGGGGATGAGGGGATTGGGGTGCAGGAGGGGGCTCCGGGCTGGGGCTGATGGGTTCAGCATGTGGGAGGGGTCTCAAACTGAGGCATGGGGTTGGGGTGCAGGAGGAGGTGAGGGCTTTGGCTGGCGGTGCAGGCTCTGGGGTGGGGCCAGGGATGAGGAGTTTGGGGTGTAGGAGGGGGCTCCAGGCTGGGGCAGGGAGTTGGGGGGTTTCTAAGCTGGTACAGGGGGTTGGGGCGCAGGAGGGGGTGAGGGCTCCAGGAGGGATTTGGGGTGAGGGAGTGGGCTCAGGGCAGGGGTTGGAGTGCAGGAGGAGGTGAGAGGTGTGGGCTCCAGGTGGCGCTCATTTCGGGCTGCTCCCATAAGCACCGGCATGTCCCTCGGCTCCCAGGTGGGGGCATGGCCAGGCGGCTCTGCTTGGTGCGCGTTGCCTCCACCTGCAGGCGCCGCTGCTCCTCCCTCTAGGAGCTGAGGGACATGTTGCCACTTCCGGGGAGCCGCATGGAGCTGGGTAGGGAGCCTGCCAGCCCTGCGCCAACCACACTTTTAATGGCCCGGTCAGCAGTACTGACCAGAGCTGCCAGGGTCACTTTTCGACCTGGCGTTCCGGTCGAAAACCAGACACCTGGCAACTCTACCATCAACTTAATGAATCACACGATGAAATGACTGGAAAGAATTATGGAGAAAAACTTCAGGAGGAGTTGGAGTATCAAGCAGGTGACCACCAATTCAGGTTTATGCCAGGAAGGTCAACAATGAATGCAGTGTTTGCAGCCTGAACATTGCAGGAGATACACAGGGAGAGATGCAAGAAACTTCACTTATTGTCTGTGGATTTAGAGAAGGCCTATGACAGAATTCCTAGAGAATTGTTATGGTCGTGCCTGCGGCCACGCAATCTTCTGGAGACATATGTTCAGACTGTCATGGACATGTAGGAGGTTAGCACAACACTAGAAAGAACAGAAGAAACTGCACCGACAGTGAGTCATTCCCTGGGAGGGTGGGTCTACATCAAGGATCAGCCTTAAGCCCATTCCTGTTTGTGACTATGGTGGACACCTTGACTCAGTAGATTAGGGGAGATGCTCCATGGAGCATGCTTTTCACCAATGACATTAGATTGTGCCATGAAGATAAATCTGAACCGAAAAGGGACTGAGAACTACGGAGGGCTGCATTAGATGAAAATAGCTTATGGGTCGGCCAACAAAAGACTAAATATATGCAACGCTCCATTGAGAGGGACAACGAGAAGCCAGTAAAACAGGGTGGTATTCAGTTCATGTCTGGGCAACAACTTCCATAGCTCGTTCAGTGTTGAGTGATGAATGCGGATGTTAGGAGTCATGTGACGAGTCCTTGGTGAAATGGAGAGGGTTGACGGGAATTCTATGCTTTAAGGATATGCCAAGTAAACTAAAGAGCAAAGTGATAAATTCATGATTAGGCCAGCCATGATGTATGGATCAAAAGGCTGGCCTGTGAGAAAGAGAGAACAACCACTGCACACTGCCGAAATGAGAACCCTGGGTAAGATGAGAGCTGATAGGCTATGCAATGAAATGGTATGAGCCATGATGCAGGTAGCCCCCATCATGAAAAAGCTGAGGGAGTATCACCTGATATGGTTGGTCATGTGAGATGACAAGATATGGGATAGGATGGCCAGAGAGTACCAGAGCTAATAATCGTGGGACAAAGACCACAAGGAAGACTTAGAAAATGGTGGTTGGAGATGCTGAAGGAGGACATGGAAAAGGTTGGTGTCAACTTGGAATACCCACTGGACAAGAATGCTTGGAGACCAAGAACGAGAGCCACCGATCCTGATGGATGGGACATGATGAAGGCAAGGAAGCAGTGGCATATAACAATTTGCATTCAGCCACTTCATTGCTGTCAGACAGCCTGCAAGAAAGGCTGAGGGGCAAGTTTTCAAATGATAACTAGTTCCTTTCATCAGTAGATCTTAAAGCACATGACAACGGAGGCCAGTATGGGGAAACTGAGGCAGAGAGAGGCAAAGTGACTTGTCCAAGGTCAACCACCAGGTCAGAGCCAGAAACAGAAACCAGGTCTCTTGAGTTCCTAGTCTGGTGCACTATCCACTAAACCCCACTGCCTCCCAATGAGCTCTATTTCTATTTAGCCTCCTAAATGTAGTGACCAGGTTTTGCTTAGCAGCCATCAGCTTCGAGAGCAGGATGAAATCAGTGGCATTGCTTTGCCCCGTTCTGATTAGTCTCTCTTAGTTCACAGCTTTGGCAGGAGAAAGGACAACAAAGATGGCAGCAAAAATTAGCAAGGCCATAAAATATAAGCCTGATGCTCTAAAACCAACAGACTATCAGAACTTGGCAGGAGAGAAAGCATTCCGTCTTTCTATCTGATGCACAGTTACCATCAGTGAAAGGTCACCATTCACCAGCAGCCGCCGTGCTATGGTATTTGAGATTGAACCTGTCAACTATTTAGACATATGCTCTTCAGGGCAGGGACCATCAAGAATAGAGCTGAGCAAATATTGATTTTCCAGTTTGATGGACAAACCGAAAAATAAAATGAAAATCACTTCCTTTTGAACCAAAAATGAAACTTTCTTGGGTTTTCTTACCAGCACAAAACAAAAATGAACAAAATTCATTTCAGGTTGAATGAAATGCTTCATTTGACCCAAAACAAATTTTTGTTGTTGTTTTTTTATTCTGTTTCGTTACTTTTTGGGTGCTTTTTACCCTTTTTTTAAAAAAATAAACAAATGGAGTGAAATTTAGAAATGAATCATGTCAAAATGAAAAGTCAAAACACTTTGTTTCAAAAATGTCGAAATGAACCATTTTAATTCTGTCGGGCGGGGGAGGTTTCCCCTATTTTTTTATTCGTCCGAAACTATTCATCAAATTCAACTAGAATTCCCAAATAGTTTCATTTGGGGGCGACTTTATTATTTGACCAAAAATAATTGCCCCATTCTAGTCACATCTGTATGTCAGTAAAACATGTAACACAGTGGGTTCCCGATCTCAGCTGAGGCTCCCAGATGCTAGCGTAATACAAGTGCTAATAAAGACATGGGATACCGCTGTTCCCCCGTAGGAAGAGCAGGAAATAACTGAGGGACCTTAGGTCCCATTGTGTGGTTACTGTTGACCAAGCTGATTTTGTCAATTCAGAATTAGACTGGCTGCTGTCTCCGGGACCCCAACCAGACCCCCTTTCTCTTGGCTGTAGAAATTCCTGTTCCCAGTGAATGATTGGACCGGGTAGCTCACTTCTGCCTGAGTGGCACTTTGCATCTGTGACAGTCACACATAAAACACAGACTGGCTTTTTATTCCCACTTGTGATGGATTCTGCCTGCGTCCTGCATCATCTCCGACCCTGCTCCCATGGAGGTCAATCGGAGTTTTGCCACCAGTTTCAGAGAGAACACATGGTGCTGCTTTGTGTACTTGCGTTGTTTTGACTAAAGGATGTTTATGGGAATACGCGCCTTTTCCAGACATATTGCCTAGCTTGCGCTCTTAGCACCTCAAGCTAAACAAACAGCAGAAGATCATCTGTCTAGACAGTTGGGCAACACAGCCTCTTCTATCCCAGTTGCTGCCATGCTCGGAGCTGTAATGTGGCTACCGTAGGAAAGCAATGCAGCTCCTTGCCAGGGCGCCTTTCATTCATAACATTATTCATAAATTATGAGGTGTGAGAACCCTGGTGATGGCAGAAAACAAGATCTATACGGAGTGAGAAATATCGAATACAGAGCGTCACTCTTCGTTAGCTCTGCCCTCTGCTCTACGGATTAGCGCCCCAACGCTGTGCTTTCAGGCTCCTGGGATCAGCCCATCCAGCCATGGGGCCAGTGGGTGATCTTCTCAGCGCCCATGCCCAGAGGCCTGTAGGCCCCTTAGCAGAGTCCAAATAAACACATATGGGGATGTTACAAAACTACGGCAACCTGCCCTGCTAGAACAGAGCTGGGCACTGTTAGAATATTCCCACTCACTGAGGAATAGCTCATTTATTCCAGCGCTTCCCCGGCTGACGTGTGCCCACGTTCCCAATGAGGAGAGGAACTCCCAGTTTACATTTCCTGCCTTGGTTGGGGTTGCCCTGGCCCAGGACCATCTTGCAGTATGGAGCATCTGTTAAATGCAAAGCCGTCGAGGCCTTTCGTACAGCAATGTTCCCAAACAGGAAAGAGCTGGGCCAGAGAAACTGAAGGCTTCCAGTGTCAGGGGATCAAGACACAGTGTGCCAGGGCCTGAGAGCAGAAGAAGACTCGATGGGTTTATGAGACTGTAAAGTGCAAGGGAGGAAATATTTTCCGCCCCACTCTGGGTGTTTTCTTGCCAGATTCCAGAGCAGCAGTGATATTTTAATGCTTGGGCAAACAGATGAAAAGTTTTTTCCAAGGCTTCCTGAAACCAAGAAGGCCACAGAATCTGTCGGGAGGTGCTGAAGGCAGCACGTTATTTATCATTATTATTATTATTAAATAATACTCTTGGCTAAATGTACAAAGGGTTTAGGGACTTGAAGATGCAGGCAGGTACCCTAGTGGGATGGTCAAAAGTTCCTAAGCAGGTTAGGTGCCTATTGGGTTGGGTCCCTAAGGTGTTTAGGCCCTTTACTAAATCCCATTAGGTGAGTATTTGCATCTCTAGGCAATTAAATACCTTTGTAAGTCTGGCCCTATGTTCCCTTGGCCATGGCCTCTGCAACCAGCAATGGTTGCTTCTTGCATTGTGCAGCCACCCCCATCCACAACCTCCCCCACCCCACTGCCTTCACGTGGAGGAGCCCATCTCTGCAGATCTAGCCCTAGGGGCTTGGCTGAAGAGTCTCCCCGAGCCCTACAGGGCAGGAAACGTGGGCTGTGGTGAGAGGCTCCCAAGCAGGGGTGCTGAGAACCCCCACAAGGGATCCAAGCCAGGGTGTGCAGCCACGGCAGCCCCTCAGCTGGTGCTGTGCATTGTGGTGGTGCAATGGGGGAACTCACCCTGGGTTTGGTGTTTCCATAGCTAAGGATTAGCAACAATCAACTGGGTTATTTGGGGCCAGATGCCATTGATATGTGAGGGGCAATGGAGAAAAGCAGGTCTTGGATTAGACCACAGGCACCTGATTCTTACACCAGGAATAGACCTGGCCCTCAGGGTGCGAGCATAGAGACTACAGCTGCATTCTATCACACACACACACACACACCCCGCCCCCCATACACACAAACACACTCCCTCTCAGCTGCTGCTCCAGCCAGCACGGGAGTCTCTTTCTGCTCCTCCAAGACAGCCCACGAGTTGTGGTCAGGGTGCAGCTGCAGAGGAGCACGCAGCAGGCCAGACTCGGAGGTTATTTACACCTGTGTGCAACCAGGACCGATCCAACCAGCTTCACATTTACAATGGCCCAGCTGAGATCAGAATCCACGGGCTCACGGAGTTGCCCAACTTCAAAACCCGCAAAGGTTTCTGTTGGCAAAATTCAGCAGGACCCACTCCAAATGGTCAAAAATGGGGAGCCGGGCCCCAAAACATTGTGAGATTTTAAATAAACAAACAAACTTCGGGATCTTTGTCTTTGCCTTCCAGTTTGAGTCTTTAGGTTACTATCGTTATGAATGTGTATTACCGTAGCACATAGGCATGGGTCAAGACCCCACCATATTTAGATGGTCAGCTCTTTGGGCAGGGACCACCTTTTGTGGCATCCTGCCCCAGGACTAGGGCACCTAGATGCTCCAGGCGTACAACAATAACACTTGTGCTAGGTGCCGTACAAAGGCAGAACAAAAAGACGGACCCTGCCCCATGGAGCTGACACTCCTGGGTCACATTTTCAGGCTTTTCTCTGCTACCAAGAGGGCTAGGAACATCCACTTTCTTTTTAAGGCAAGCTGAGATGCCCATGTAATCGCATGATTCTGGGACCTGGGGCTTTAGTTAAAACATCAAATATTGTGAGACTTGTTTTCAAAATGGTGAGGGGCTGGCTTCCCTGCCAACCCAACAGGCTTCTCCAGGGGCATGCACCCTCTGCCCGCAACACAAAGGGCAAGCAAGACCGCAACATCCCTTTTAATTGTGCAGGTTGATCTCACAAACACAGGCAATGGGAGAGGGTTCGAAGAGCCACGAGAATGATTAAAGGGTTGGAGAACCTGCCTTATAATGAGAGACTCAAGGAGTTCAATCTATTTCGCTTAACAAAGAGAAGGTTCAGGGGTGATTTGATCAGTCTGTGAGTACCTACATGGTGAGAAAATATTTAATAACAGGCTCTTCAGTCTAACAGACAAAGGTCTAAAACGTCCAATGGCTGGAAGTTGAAGCTAGATAAATTCAGACTCGAAATAAGATGTAAATTTTTAAGAGTGATGATAACTTACCAAGGATTGTGGTGTGGTTCTCCAACATGGGCGACTGCTAAATCAAGACAGGATGTTTTTCTAGAAGATCTGCTCTAGTTCAAACAGGAATTAACTCAGGGCAGGTCTGTGCCCTGATCTAAGCAGGGGGTCGGACTGGATGATCACAGTGGTCCCTTCTGGCCTTGTAACCTTTGAAAAGCTGCCGGCACCGGCCTGGCACTGACCTTGTGTCCCTGCAGTGTTCTGTTCTGAGCTCATTTTCCCTTTTTCCTTTTCCTGCCTAGATGACCTGGACATGGACGACTTCCAGCTGGAGTTTGAGGAGTCAAAGTTGCACCCCACCATCCAGTGCACACCCAGCCCTGGTGAGCAGCAAGCTGAGGGGAGACCCCTCCTCTAAAGCACAGAAATAAGACTCGAAGCTCTTCTAATGCAGCTGACTCCCACATCCTTCCCCCTACATCCCACCACTCGCTACATACACACGTAGACCAGAATCTAGGCTGGGTCCTGGGGGCAGCAGTGGGATTCCTCTTTCCCAGGCTAAAGCCATGGAGCTAGTGCCCTCCCAGGTGGAGAGGGAGGACTCATGGCAGCCCCACCCTTCTACAGAGCTCTTCCCACTTCCAGCCTTTCCCTGCACCAGGGCCCATGCCTAGGAACGCTGTATGTCCTAGCAGAAGAGGGGACTGGATTGGCCCCATCACACACTAGCATAGGAAACTGCAGGCTAAACCACCTACCCTGGTACCACACAGAGCAGCCAGTGCTTCACATGTTCACCCAAGGCTCCCGCACATGTGGGTTGCTTTGCAGAAGCTAGTCTTGAACTTCCAGGGGGAAATTCCTTCCCAGCCCCAAATATGGCGATCATTTAGACCCTGAGCATGTGGGCAAGACCCACCAGGCAGACACCTGGGAAAGAATCCTCTGTAGTAACTCAGTGTCCCGTCTCTGGCTGGTGGAGATATTTGCTGCTAGCCGTCGCAGACCGGCTCCATGCCATTGTAGACAGTCTCATCACACCATCCCTTCCATAAACTTATGAATTCAGAGTAAAGGGCTGACATTCAAGCCACACATCCCAGGCCATGCACACAGATGCCAGCACAGCCCTCCCCGCTTCTGCACTCCCTGACCTGCTCAGCAATGTTCACCGCCTACTTATCACAGTGTGCTCTTATCCACTGGGCAGCACCAGAGCCCCGTAGACAGCTGGGGGGAGAGGACATTGGGGCAGACCTCAGGGGTAACACTGGAAGCATAGGGCCCTCGAACGTCTCCTGGGTCAGAGGTGCCCTCAGCGGGTCTAGGGCATTTGTTCTGACCCACTTCTGCTTGGTAGCGCTGAACAGGAGTGGGACCGGCTGGGTCAAGCCCTGGCTGGGATCAGGCCGACGTGCCGTATCAGCGACGCGACAGTAGGGTCGATGATGTTGGGCCTCGTTTCCTTGCAGGTCCCTTCAAGCCTTGCAATCAGTTGTTTGAGAGCTGGATCATCCGCCTGGGGGTCTGGGCCATCGCGCTGGTCTCAGTGCTCTGCAATGGGCTGGTCAGCCTGGCCGTCTTCGCCTCGCCCAGCTACCTCTCGCCAGTCAAGTTCGTCATCGGCTCCATAGCCGGGGCCAATATGCTGACGGGCGTCTACTGCAGCATGCTGGCTGTCGTCGACGCCCTGACCTACGGACAGTTTGCCAAGTACGGGGCCAGGTGGGAGACGGGGGCGGGCTGCAGGGCCACGGGCTTCCTGTCCGTCTTCGCCTCAGAGGCCGCCATCCTCCTGCTGACGCTGGCCACCGTGCAGTGCAGCGTTTCAGTCTCCTGCTTCCGGCTGTACGGGAAGTCACCTTCCTTCAGCAGCGTTAAAGCCGCCACGCTGGGCTGCCTGATGCTGTCCTGTGCAGCGGCAGCCCTGCCGCTCTTCTCCGTTGGGGAGTACGGTGCGTCCCCTCTCTGCCTCCCGTCCCCCGTCCCCGACGGGAAATCCTCCACCCTGGGCTTCATGGTGGCCCTGGTGATGGGGAACACCCTCTGCTTCCTGATCATCACGGGCACCTACATCCGGCTCTACTGCAGCCTGCTGAAAGGGGAGTTCGACACCCTCTGGGACTGTGCCATGATCAAGCATGTGGCCTGGCTGATCTTCACCAACTGTCTCCTCTACTGCCCAGTAGCCTTCCTCACCTTCTCCTCCATGCTCAACCTCTTCCTCATCACCCCAGAGGTCATCAAGTCGGTCCTGCTGGTGGTGCTGCCCTTACCTGCCTGCTTGAACCCCCTGCTTTATCTGCTCTTCAACCCCCACTTCCGAGACGACCTGCGCCTGCTTCAGCACAGGGGCCAGACCAAGGGCAGCTGCCCCCGGTCGTACGCCTCAGATGACACGGAGAAGAGCTCGTACGACTCCACCCAGGCTCTAGTGACCTTCTCGGACGCCGATCACATATTTGAGGTGCCCGACGCCTTGGGTGTGCACCCGGTCCTGGATGCCTACAGCTTCCCCTCTGTGACGCTCGTCCCCTGCCAGCAGAGGATGGGTGCCAAGGGGCAAGAGAGTGGCTACTCTGCCCGCCACCCCTGCCTGACCGACGACGAGCTGCTGATTTCCTCGGAAAGCAGGGATCCAGCCAGCAGCAGTCTCCGGGTCAGCTTCTTCCCCTCTCTGCCCGCACCGTCCTTCACGTCTCACTTATAAACACCCCCCAAGTGGCCACGCAGGCAGCCCCTCATCAAATGAGCCAAGCAAGAGCTCCCCCAGCCCTGGGGGGACGAGACGCAGGCTGATCTATGTCAGGCATCGACATGCCCCCATCGCATCATAACCCTGGGCAACAGGCAGAGCAATGCCTGGCAGCGCAGCCTAGCCGCCATCCCAAGGGCTCAGGGCTTTCATGGCAGAATACAAGTGCACGAACGCACAAAGAAACACTGTGTCCCCTCTGCCCCTGCATAACAGGGGACCCCCTGAGCCCAGAAAGAGAGCGAGAGAGACTCCCCTCTGGGATTTCCCTAGACAGACTCCTAGCATACCAAGTCAGAGAGCAGGAAGGACCTGCAGGTAAGGAACCAAAATGCTTCTAGTCCAGGGAGATTCCTCCCCCCCACAAGGGAGTGACCCCCCAGCCTCTGTGGTGGAGCGGGAGCTCTTGCCAAGCTTGCTGCCCTCTGACCCTACGAGCTGTGATGCTGGCCCACACTTAGTCCTGCTGGTCGTGTGTCCTGGAAGAGGATGGGCGAGGGAGTGGAGCAGGTGGGAGTGAAGTGGCACCAGGCAGCACCCACAGCAGTGGCAGCAAAAACCCATTGCAACCCCACGGCAGGTGGGAGAATCCTCAGGCTTCGCACCTCGCAGGACACTTTACAGACACCCTCCGGTGAGCGCCGCCGTGCCCTGGGAGGGGAGTCAGAACTGTGCCTTCCCCGTTACGCAGCTGGGGAAACCAAGGGAGGGGATGAAGGGCAACGTTTTCAAAAGCGGCCGTTAATTTGGGGCCTCGCATTTGCCCTTCTCCAGGGCCTACTAGAGACAACCACCCTTCCACAGTGCCAGCCTTCCAGCGGCACTCTCACAGCCCTTTGACCCCTTCCCACTGGACCTAATAACGAATAGGGCCGTTTGCTCCCCTGCCAGGTGGGATCTGCAGGCAAGTAGCTGACCCGTCACAGGCATGGCTGAGCCCAACTCCCTTTAAAGGGCTGGGACAGCTTTGTCATTGCTTACTCTAGCGTCCAGATCCTCAAAGGCACGTAGGCAGCTAACTCTCATTGGTCTCAATGGGTGGTAGGCCCCCTAAATACCTTTGAGGCTCTGAGCCTCCGTGCTTCTATGGATAAACCCTTCCAGATCTGTTTTCCCCAGTTCTTTATTACCCGAAATATGCATCCCCTCCCACTCTCCGGGCTGCCTGCCATTTGTTCTCCTGAATCAGTGTTAACATGATCAGCCACCATGCTCTGGGATATTGTCTTACTGGAGGTGTTAGTCTGCGTCAAGCACAGTCTGCTTTTAAAGGACACCAGATTAATATCATTCTGATCATTTATTCTTAACATTAATTCTACCCTATATCAAATACAAACCATGGACACTTCCATCTGTCACATGCCTGTACTAAGAAAAACTCTGAATTGGATGTAATGCCTTTAATACACCATGTATATGTTATTGTATGTATATATGATGCCATATATAATATCCAGCATGCGTGCGTGTGTATATTATGTGTATATTTATATATAACCAGTTTCCCTCCCCCGCTGACCATTCCTTCACCCTGTTTGTGTATATGAACTGTAAAGCATCCTGTATGAAAGACGCTATAGAAAAATAAATTGTAATTTTAAAATAAGTTTAAAGTGCTGCAGTTTTCCCATAGAACAGGGTTAAAAAACCATGACTGTTTGGTTAGGTCTCATTAACATTAGCAACTCAGCAAATAAGCTTTTGGGGGTACAGAAGAGAAGGCAAAACCAACACCGTCTGAGACAGAACCCTTTGGACTTGGCCAACTCCATTTTGCGTCTGTGATATGGATGTAATGTAGACAAGGCCCGAGAGCCAAACTGGGCTCACTCTGTGCATCTAATAAAGCTTCTGCATTCTGTAACACAGGCAAGCGCTGAAGCTGCAGGCTGGTGAGTGAGACTGGCAGTAGGAAAAAAACATCCCTTTATATGTAAACTGAACCCATTTGCTCTGGATTCATTGACGCAGAGATCCCCAAGGCAGTTCAGAGTAGAACCACCTTTTAATTGTTCAGTAGGACTTCGTGCATGAGCAAGCACTCGAGTGAGGGGAGGTAACTGACTTCCACACATTCGTCGTCACTAACTACCTCAGAATTGGTGCAGGCTGGGCTGTGCCCTGTTCCCCACATTCAGTCCCTACTGGAGAAGCAAACTCCTGTTGAGCTGTGTAGGAAATATTTGGATGCAACTATTACTACTCCTCTGTTTGGGGGTGAGGGGAAGGGGGTCACTGAAGCACCACTGAAGCAAAGGCTTTAGGTCCCCTGCTGCCTATACTCTGAGTCTGCATGGAGTGGTTGGAGGGGCTCCCTGCAGCTTCTGGGAGACCAAAGGCCTAAGAATTTAACATGTTCAAGTCCCAACTTCACTGCTGAGTTTCAGGTAGGCAAAGACATGAAGGTTAGGCCTAGAAGTTAACAAACTAGTTCCAGGCAACTGTTCTCTTTTAAAAATCAAATCTCATTCAACTCTCTCCTCAGAGGGTAAGTTGACTTTGAAGGCCCTGCCCAACCTCTCCTCCGCCACTCACTCCATTCCTCCATGTGCCTGTCACTGCCTCATCTCTTTCCACTCAGCCCCGGCTGCTGCAAGCACCCCTCCTTTCTCCATCGAGCTCCCATTCATTTCAACAGGAGGGGTTGCAGAATTAGGCCCATGGATTCACATTTCCCTTCATGCTGCCCCTGTGCATGAAACAGCCTTCCACCTCTTCTGTCCTTCCGTGCATACTCTCCTCCCCCAGATTCTCTCTGTCCTGTGTTGCCAGAGAAGGGAATCTGTTTTCTCTGGGGTGGGTGAAGCGCTAGGTCTAGTTACAGAATTAGCATACAGAAACAACATTCCGCACTTACTAGCCTTTTTGTTCTGTGTTTGTACAGTGCCTAGCACAGTGAGTTTTGCTCCATGACTAGGGCTCCTGGAAATTATGGTAATACAGAAATAATAGCACAAAGACACAAGAATTGCATATTCATCCACTTCAGAGAAACCCCCTTGTGGGCAATGACACTATAATGAAGCATCTAGTACAGTGGTCCCTAAACTTTTTGGGAGCTGGGGATACAGCTCCCGTGGAGGGGGAAGAGGGCACAGACAGGGGTAAGGGGGCTACAGCTGGGGGCAGGGCTAAGGCTGGGGGCAGGGCTAGGAGCGGAGCTGCAGCCAAGTGTGCAGGAGCTGGGGCCAGAGCAGAACTGGGGGCAGTTCCCTCCCCTCTCTCTGTGGGGGCTGGCCTGGGCCTCACCATATCCCCCCAAACATGCTTTCATGGCCCACTAGGGAGGCACACCTACAGTATCATCAAAAACAGGATAATGAACTAGATGAGTCTGATCCAGTGTGGCAGATTCCATGTTCCTATTCATAAAGGCTATTAGCCAAGTCAATTTAACACATATGTCCTGCCTAAATATGTAATTTTCTAAGAGCTGTGGCTCTTGTCTCTAAGGCCTGGCGTACACCAGGAAGTTAGGTCGGTATAATTTACATTGATCAGGGCTGTGAAAAATCCACACCCAAGAGACATAGTTAAACCGACCTAACCCCTGATGTAGACAGCGCTAGGCTGACGGGAGAATTCTCTTGCTGCCCGAGCTACTGACTCTCGGCAAAGTGGTTTACCTACCCCAACGGCAGAAGACATGCCATTGACAAAGGAAGCATCTTCTCTGAAGCACTGCAATCGGCGGGGGGGATAGCTCAGTGGTTTGAGCATTGGCCTGCTAAACCCAGGGTTGTGAGTTCTTGAGGGGGCCATTTAGGGATCTGGGGCAAAAATTGGGGATTGGTCCTGCTTGGGGGTGGGACTAGATGACCTCCTGAGGTCCCTTCCAACCCTGATAGTCTATGATATTCTATGAATTGAGCCACTACAATATTTTAAGTGCAGACAAGCCCGAATATAAGCTAGTGACAAAGCGCTTCCATTCACTAAACTACCGCTTAGTTCAGATTTAGTTTAACGGCCCACTTCAGGGGTGGTGTAAGATGGACATTTTCAGGACTTTGCCAGAAGTGCTCAGCACCCATAACTCCAACTGAAATCAACAGGATCGCAGTACCTCTGAAAGTCAGACTTCTTCCACGAACAGACTCCTTTGCACCCACACACTAGTGCATAAGGGAACTGAAGCTGGTGAAACTTACACATGTTGGGAAGTCAGAAGGAAGTGAGGAATAGCAGTGGCTGCTTTAAATTACAATTTCTCACGTAGCCCAGGTAGTTGTGTTTCTTGCTATGCTCTCACCCTTTTTCAGCCCCTCGGGTTTCAAGATTACCAAAATTTAGATTCCTTTACATTCAATGGCCAAATGCAGACTTGAGGTGTAAGGTACAAGTTGGTAAGTGGATGCAAATCTGCATTAAGGCACTGGAAGGTATAAATTACACCAGTTGAAGTCTCCCCCTAGACTCCGCTCCAGTTTGGGCTGCAAAACATTAAGCCGTCTGCTCAGCTTGTGGAACTCTGATTTATGAGCTGGTTACTGATTGCACAGGTGGGAAGATGGCTGGGGAAAGGGTGAGATACAGAGTATACAATATGTCCACACTCATGTATCATTGACTATTATTATTCCAACAAGGAAACTGAAGTGTCTGCTACAGGCAGGTGTGCTGATGTCTCAATTGTGGCGGGAAACACCAAAATATTACTTACAAATTCAAATACACCTTTTAATTATGTGCTCCAATTTCTACTCTGTCATCAACCACAAAAACAAAAAAGCCAGACTGGCCATATACTGTCCATGGGCAATGTTAAGCCATTTCTCATTCACACAATAACCATCATCACAAGAGAACTCTAATACATATAAGACTGATTTATTATTCCCAATTCTGCCTTCCTTCACAATACTTAGGCACAAACAATGCAAGACGAACAAGAATACAAAACATCTAATGCTACTGAAATAAAATTAAAAAAACTTTAATTTGAAAACAAACCCCCTGCCATCGCAAGTATTAGGTCAAGCAGGAGACAAGTGAAACCTGCCATTGTTACGCATTCATAAAAATGTTTATTTACACAGAAAACCTCTATGAATCGAGGCAGGGTTTTTTCCCCTTCCTGCTCATATCATTTCCTTTCCTTTTCTGGGAGATGGCAGATTCTTTGGGAGTGCTAGCTTCACATTGGGTCACTTCCTCATCTGGAGTTTTGGAAGCCTGGTACATAAGAGACACAAATGATTCAAACAAAAGTTACCTTTATTTTCTGTAACATTCACAGTCAGTTTGGAAGATCAAGTCTGCCCTAGAAGGTGTGTGCACTTCCTGGAGACACACTAGCACTTCCTCTTAGAAAATTACTGCCAGACTTACACATTTATAACACAGTGTGTGGGGAGAAATATCCCAAAGCACTTCAGACTACTGTATGCAAATCCAACCCTAAAAGTGTATAAATTGATCAATTTAGGCTAGAAATTAGAAGGTTTCTAGCCATCAGAGAAGTGAGTTCTGGAACAGCCTCCCAAAAGGTTCTTCACCCCCATTGCTCCTAGCTAGTGTTAAGACAGAGTCTGATAAATTTATGACCCAGGTTATTTGATGGGGTTGCCTGTGATACAGGGACTGGACTTGATGAGCCAGGATGTCCCATCCACTCTTACGTTTCCTTCTGCCACTCTGGAACTTTCCCAAAATTCAGGAAGTCTGAAGAGTTAGAGTGAAGGAAAAAATGGAAAAAGTTTGGGGGGCGTGGGTTAAGGGAGGGAGAAATCAAACCCTAGACATTCATTCTACTACATTTAATTGCAAACAAAAGATAGAAAAGAAAAATATCAAAAAATTTCAAAAAATTGGTTTTCAAAAACCAAAATGAAAAATTTCAATTAGTTTTGAAATTTTCATTAAAAAAAATAACCAAGAAATGTGCCAAAAACCATATTCCTATGAAAATGTCAACCAGCCCTAGTTAACTAGGTCTTCATTTAAAGTACTATCACTGGCATCTGGGTCATCACCCATGAGACAAATGGGGCAGCTCACATTTGAGACCTATTTGTTTCTCACTCAGGCAGATGGCGACCCTTGGGTCACATTTTCAAGGTTGTTTCCCCCCCACAGCCATAACAAGGTTACGTCTACACTAGAAATGCTACAGTGGCGTAGCTGTAGTGTAGAGACTTGCTACAGTGATGGAAGGGGTTCTTCTGTCACTGTAGTAAATTCACCTGTCTGGGAGGCTGTAGCTAGGTGGATAGAAGAATTATTTTGTCAACCTAGCACTGTCTATACTGGGGATTATGCCACCTTAACTACGTCTCTCAGAGGTGTGAATTTTTCACATCCCTGAGTGACATAGCTGGGTCAACCTAACTTTCTAGTGTAGACCTACCCTAAGTTCCCCTCCTCCCCTTTAATTACATGATCACATACACATGGAAATTTCCAGTACATGCATCTGACGAAGTGGGTATTCACCCACGAAAGCTTATGCTCCAACAGGTCTGTTAGTCTATAAGGTGCCACAGGACTCTTTACTGCTTTTACATGATAACATACTATTTTTCCTGAGGACTCCCATCTCATTCAGTGCACAAGATGGACAGTGTTCAGGGAACAAATCAGGTTTGCATAGTGAAAGAAGCCGTTGTCTACGGCGTTAGAGGGCTTTCCCTTCACCCTCTCCCCTGATTCTTGTCTCGCAGACAGAAAGCAGACAATCAGAAATCCAAAGTGCAGGCAATGCAATGTTTATTGGGGTTAGTTTTCAGCAAGCATGTGTCCCATAACTCTAACGTCGCAGAGCCTTGTTTCCCACTGTCCTGTCCCAGCCCTCCTCAGCAGGCATAATTAGACCTGAGATGCACGCCCATAGTCCCACCCCTTACAATTTATGGTCATGTTCTGTTTTGGGGGGTTGGGGATCTTCATCCCATCTCTTTTGTACCCCATGGAAGGGGTAAGGAGTGAGGAGGTGCTATGGTCAGGGAAAGTCATTTCTTTGGCCTTTTAGTGTTTTATACCTTCCTCCCAATCCCCCTC
Organism: Chelonia mydas; assembly: GCF_015237465.2. NCBI lineage: Eukaryota > Metazoa > Chordata > Testudines > Cheloniidae > Chelonia > Chelonia mydas. Next base: position 14,515,586 of record NC_051261.2, on the reverse strand, counting down.
CCAACTGGTTGCTTGCCTTTGCCTTGAGATAGGGGTTGAGGCAGTCTTCAAGTGTGCTCTAGTAATACGTTAACTGCTCTTATCTATGGGGCTGAGAGACTGTTACCCAAGGGATCTCCTCACCCTGCACCATTCACGGTCTCCTGTGACAGTTACATTGCAATGGACCTGCCAGGCACAAAAGCAAGACCTGCATAAAGAGCTTACAGTTTAAGTCAGACAGGACTTTGGGACAGACAATGCTCAAGGATGCAGCTGGGGAGGACAAGGCTTACACAAAATAACGTCACAAGGCCGATTGTTTATATAGGGTTAGTTCCCCATAGTTTTAAAATGTGATGTAAATTACTAATTTAAGGGAGGAGAGTGGTCAGGTTAGGGGAGATCATCAGAAGAAATGGGGTGTTGGGATAGCAGAATGGCTCCATGGCACGCAGAATCAGGGAGCATGTTTGGGGTGTACAGGGTGCCCACAGAGGTGCTTGGGGGAGAAAGACAAAAAGGGAATGTGACGGAAAGGCAGGATTAGCCGAGCACAGGGCCCAGATAGAATAGGGGCTGGTGGAAGCAGTGATCCCAGGGGCAGGCACAGAGCCCTGCCGAGCTGGGAGGCAAGGACTTTGTCAGACATCAGGCCCCATTTGTCTCCCCTTTGCCACAAGAAGCCGAGAGAATACAAAACCGAATACAAAACCAAATACCCCACCTACTGGAGGAACAAGGCAAGTGCGTTCTCCAGGAGGAAGGGAAGTTGGACAACAAGCAGCAACAACTTTCATTAGTCTGGGGAACGAGACTGCCCAGCTATTTTCCAGAAGTCAGACAATTGTCATGGGTGCAGGTGCCTCCTACTGTTACAACTGCAAAACAATTCTAGTTGTTTCCTCTACAGCTTGCTGGATATTTGAGTGGAAAAAGGAAACACTAAGCAACTGAGGCTGCAGGCTGCCTTTGACTCTGTTAAAACCATTTTAGTTGAAGGGTCAATAAACAGAAGCTATTCCACAGTTGCTGCACTTCTCTGATCAAGCACTATGAAGAGTTCTGAGTCACGATCTGTCCTCGCAGCTAGTTGTGGGGGGTAGTAACAGGGTCCCTGCTTTTCCCTCTCCTCTACACATCTAGGACCTGATTCTCCACCGCCCAGCACCTGGTGCAGTCATTCACAGCAGCGCAAAGTGAGTAACACTGCCATCTGAGCACTTTACACTGGCCTACGTGACAGCACAAGGTACAGGACAATGGAAAAATCAGACCCTGAGGAGCCCTCTTCGATCTCTCTGTAGTTGATATGGTGAGAAATTAGAGCATCTCTTCCACCACAAGCTCCCACTGTGTCCAGGGGAGAATGCTAAAACAGTCTCTTTGCTGAGCATGTGGAAACGGGCAGTGGCTGGCTGCATGTTGTTCTGCCTCAAGAGACCTCATCTCTATAAACTTGCCCTAGCACTCTGCGCCTACAACCATTTGTCTCATGTTGTGCAAAAGGCAATCTCTCCTCCATCGCCCTATGACAGACCTGTTACCCTCACTCCTTTCACTCTAGGTCTAGTAGGGCCTCAACCTTGTACACATACAGGAGCTTGCTCAAAGAGTAAAATCCCAGGGAACTCCTGCTGAGCCTACGTTTACGGTGGCTAACAGGACTTCAGGTAAATACTTTATCTGAAAACGTTTTTAATGTTGCCAAAGGAGTTCTGGGAAGTCTCCTGACCATGACATTCCATCAGGTGAGGGTGCAGAAAGATGGCTAGTTATATCATCTCATCCTTTCACTAATACGCTTCAGCACAAGAGATCTCTCCCAAACAAACACGATACTAAGGAAACCCACCTTCCAGAAAGTCTTCAGTGGATTGACAGCCCACTCCCTTGCCCCCATTGAGGGTCACCACAGCACTGGGGCAGCTAGAGGCACAGTCCATTATGACTGGTATAAATTTGTTGGAGATCTAAAATGTCTAGCTCCATCTTCAGGAGCTACACATAAGGAAAGGGGTTGAATAGCAGGCCCTATATGTTCTACCCACATGCTAAAACCACAGAGAGGAGTGACCAGCACCTTCCACGCCTGTGTATATAGGGTTAGAACATTTGTAATGCTTACAAAACACGTAACATTGGCTAGGCAGCTGGTGTGTCTGTCCTCTGCTTTCTACTCTAATCAGAATCATGGCACTACTTTGTTGTGCTCCCCCATGTATTTGTTGTATCCAGCCACTGTCTCTCATTATATATACTCAGACTGCAAAATCTTTGCGGCAGGGACCCTCAGTTCAGCGTGTGTACACACATAGTGCCTAGCTTCTCCCCAGCTTGCCAAAACACTGTGCCACACCCAAACTTAAACAAACCAACAAAAACATTTTCTCAGCTCATCCTTTGAATCTCAGGCTTTCAATACCTTCCCTCGACAGGGATTCTGGCAGTCCTGCCTCCTGCAATTTCCTGTCTCGCTCTCCATCAGCCAGTTCCTTCTCATAGCCAGTCCTTCAGTGGAACTCCCTCTATAGCGTCAGGTGCAACCCTGCCCCCTTACCGGGCTCAGCTGGGAGCACCTGCTCTGGCATAGGGGAGCTGGACCTACTCAGTTACAGGGGCTAGCCACTCTGTGACAGATGTCATGAGCAATCCCCATGTTAAAAGGACATAATCCCCTTCTATAATCTGCATATGACCTCACATTTCCCAAATATAACTGTATATTTATATTACACAAACAGAAAGCCAGCACCAAGTACAATAGGAAGGGACATTTTGACCAAGGACATTGGGGCAGATCCCAACTCTTAAAAATATCCCAGGACACTTTTCGTAAGTCCATGCAGAGCAGACACAGGAAGTGGAAGGACACACCTGAGACACAGGTCAGGTAAACGCTAGAAATGTTGCCAGCATAATAATGTCAGTTATGGGTGTGATTTTTAAATGAACGCTTTTATAACCAGCAAAGAGCCCTAGTGTAGACACAAGCTATGCCTACACTAGGAGCACTTTACTGGTACAAGAATATCGATATACCATACCAGGAAAGCACACTTAGTGTGGACACAGCTACACCAGCGAATATGGTCTACATATATGGTAAAACCACCACTCCAACGCCATCACAAATGACAAAAACTATACTGGTAGAAGAGCAGCTTTGCTGGAATACCTGCATCTACAGTAGGGCTTCTGCCAGCACAGCTCCGTCACTCAGGGATCACACACACCTCTTCACACCCCAACTGACATAGTTATCCGAGTAGCAGTCTATAGCGTACACCTAGCTGCAGTTGTATCAGCAAAAAAGTCCTTTTGCTGGTATAAGCTGTGTCTACACTAGTTATACTGGCAAAACTTTAAGCGTATACGAGGCCACTTACACAGGAATCTCGCTATGACAACGTGGGTAGGGAAACAAAGTAAAGTTTACCTAAACAGAATTAACAAAAATTTCTAAAAGAGCGAAGTTAAATTCAGAGAGTTCACATTATGGCACAATCACAGCCCTGGCAACCCAGGGACTCAATTCTATGAAGACAGGCAATCCACTCCCAATAAAAAAATACTGGAATTGGAACCTGAAATAGACATCCAAAAATGCACTGGGGTCAGTGGGTTAGAGGCAAGAAAAAAAGAACAGCATTGAAAGTCATGCCTATAACTGCGTCACTCACATTACTCCCTGAGGACTAGCAAGATTATACATGTGAAGATTAGCCTACACCCAATTCCTTTGTAGCAGAGTCAAAGCATGGTACATTTCTTACCCTATTTTGCTGGCTTGCGTACTTCTCAGTCCATTGTTTGGCATTTCTGATGAACACTTCCTTGTTGTATTTATACTCCGAGGACTAGAAATAATAAAGCAAGAGACAAGGAGGGTAGACACTTAATCAAGCACCTGCAAACACTCTTAGTTCCCTATATAGAAGAGTGAGCACAAGTACCATATAGTCTCTGCGCTAACTTGCATGCTCCCGCATTTGTACCAAGGGAACAAAAGAAGAGTACATACTATGTCTGCCATAAGGGGGTCATCGGGGTTAGGCTCGCTCATCAGAAGCTGTATGGAGGTCAGCAATGTGGAGATATTCAGGGACGGCCTCCATGCACCCTTCACAGAAACAGAACAATAAAAACAGAGCTTAACAGGGAGAAGTCTGATCATTAGCTGACATACAGAAAACAAGTTTTCCTCTGCAGTTTCCAGACCTCAATGCAGTACATAACGTGGTTACCACCAGTTGGTCAGTTTATAAAGCAGAGAAGACATCTGATGCCAGGTTAGTGGATCTCAAACAAATAAGGTTATGGCCTCTCCTACAAAGGAGAAAAACATTCCAGGACCAAACTGGCTCTCACTCTTTTGATTCACCACAGCTACAGTGCTAACTTCCTTTATCACAGACAGACAGAGGCACAGAGCTCAGACCAATTAGCCCTGGAGCTTCTATTTGGGCCATTTCAAGAGAGCAATTCTAGTGACACAGAGGAGATCTCACTCCAACTTAATTGACACTGACCCGCAGTGTCATCTACATCTGTATTGTATCAGGATCCAGGCTGTGATTTTTGACACGGTCTCCCACAGTATTCTTGCCAGCAAGTTAAAGTAGTATGGGCTGGATGAATGGACTATAAGGTGGATAGAAAGTTGGCTAGACTGTCGGGCTCAATGGGTAGTGATCAATGGCTCCATGTCTAGTTGGCAGCCGGTATCAAATGGAGTGCCCCAAGGGTCGGTCCTGGGGCCGGTTTTGTTCAATATCTTCATAAATGATCTGGAGGATGGTGTGGATTGCACCCGCAGCAAGTTTGCAGATGACACTAAACTGGGAGGAGAGGTAGATACGCTGGAGGGTAGGGATAGGATACAGAGGGCCCTAGACAAATTAGAGGATTGGGCCAAAAGAAATCTGATGAGGTTCAACAAGGACAAGTGCAGAGTCCTGCACTTAGGACGGAAGAATCCCATGCACCGCTACAGATTAGGGACCGAATGGCTCGGCAGCAGTTCTGCAGAGAAGGACCTAGGGGTTACAGTGGACGAGAAGCTGGATATGAGTCAATAGTGTGCCCTTGTTGCCAAGAAGGCCAGTGACATTTTGGGATGTATATGTAGGGGCATTGCCAGCAGATCGAGGGACGTGATCATTCCCCTCTATTCGACATTGGTGAGGCCTCATCTGGAGTACTGTGTCCAGTTTTGGGCCCCACACTACAAGAAGGATGTGGAAAAATTGGAAAGAGTCCAGCGGAGGGCAACAAAAATGATGAGGGGACTGGAACACATGACTTATGAGGAGAGGCTGAGGGAACTGGGATTGTTTAGTCTGCGGAAGAGAAGAATGAGGGGGGATTTGATAGCTGCTTTCAACTACCTGAAAGGGGGTTCCAAAGAGGATGGATCTGGACTGTTCTCAGTGGTAGCTGATGACAGAACAAGGAGTAATGGTCTCAAGTTGCAGTGGGGGAGGTTTAGGCTGGATATTAGGAAAAACTTTTTCACTAGGAGGGTGCTGAAACACTGGAATGCGTTACCTAGGGAGGTGGTGGAATTTCCTTCCTTGGATATTTTTAAGGTCAGGCTTGACAAAGCCCTGGCTGGGATGATTTAGTTGGGGATTGGTCCTGCTTTGAGCAGGGGGTTGGACTAGATGACCTCCTGAGGTCCCTTCCAACCCTGATATTCTATGAGTCTATGATTTTCAGAGGGGCACCTGACTCACAGGTCCCTTTGAAAATCCCAGCCCTTAAAGCATTAAAAAAAGCAAAGAAAAATAGGTCTTAGTGAGTAACCAATGGCATGCATTATATAGTCGCCTGTATCATGAGTATCCATGTAAACAAGAGCCAATATTAAATATCAGTGACGCTTTTTACAGCCGGGACAATAGGGGAGTTTAGCATCATCTGTAACCTCGTTGATCCCCACTACAGTAGCACTGCCTTACTTTGGGTGGTAATCGGAGAACATCCAGGCAAATCCTTCCAGCAGAGTCAATGTTGGGATGGTAGATTGGTGTCAGAAAGCGAATCTTCGGGGGTTCAAATGGATATCTTTAAAGAAAAGGTTTTAAAGGAACAGATTTCATTTAAAATATAATCTACCGGTAAATTGAATTTTCAGTTCCATTAGCATTCCATTTGCCACATTACCACAAACAACACTACAGTGTCCTCTCCCCAGCTACCTGCAAATTCCAACCATCTTCTCCTCAGCAAGTTTTTGGAGAAAACAACCCCATCTCTGGCCATGCCCTCTAACACAATGGCCTTGACTGTTTTCAATTTGGTTTCTGTCCTTTGCACAGCATTAAATTCCCTTTCGCTGGGAAGCTAACTTCTCATTGCCTCAGATTACTTATGCACCATACAGGTCCTTTTTTTTCCTTTCAAAAATATTTAAAGGCATCAAAATAATTTAAGGATCCTGACAAAGTATTTCTAGATTTTTTTTGTGCATTGTTACACACCTTGGGAGTTTGAAAGTGAAATCTTCCTATTACAAATAAATAAGTACATTAATAAAATCTCTTACCTAAAAACTGATGGATAATATCACAAAAAGGGAGGCTGAAGGCAAAGAACCAAACTATTATACTTTATGCCCACTGCTCCAATCCTCCTAATATACAGGATACCACTTCTTCGTATCTCACACAAACTGACATGTTTGACAGGAAGGTAAAAATAAACATCCTTCTTACTAGGTGTGTTCCCCCCTCTGCCCACCTTCCTAGATGTTGTGATTTAGTTACCTTTCAGGAACAACTACTTCCAAGTTGAAAACTCCTTTATCATATGGCGTGTTTGCACCACCCAAAATTTCTTAAAGAAAAAAATTAGACAACTATTACATTCAAAAGGAGTAAGTGTCCCCCCCAAGACACACACACACACACTCCCATCATGCTTCTGCTACAGTCGTGCATTCCCATCACACCGTTTCTAACTGTAGCAATGTCTGGATCTGCCAACAGAAGTGACCATTGCCACCTCGTCACTAAACATTTTGTTCTACCTTGCTGTGCAATAAGGTCAATAACCCCTATGTTTTAAGTGGGAACTAGGGAGGGGCTAAACAATCATTAGATATCTAATTCTGGAAGCAAAAAAAAAAAAGCGTGGGACTGTTACAGCCTGGAACCGCTTCACTGACAAAAATCATATTGCTGGAGCTCGGCTGAGCAAGCGCTCTGCACAGTGAAGAAAGAGTACATTATGTTGTCTCACTAATTCCTTTCGTGTGGCTGACCTTTCTATCTTTACACCCAAGCAAAGCCTGGATACTTGCTCCCTTCTCATACTTCAGGAGTCATGGCCCATTTCAACTTCTGAAGGAGAGAAAATTTCTCAAGTTCAGACTGTGAGCATGATACAATAACTATGGTGAACTTCAGCCACTAGTTGAAAAAGCCGTTGAATTAATGTTCAGCCCTAGAACCAGGACTGAGAATTGGCCTAGAGACCCAAGCAGTCTCTTCGATTAAGGTGGCAAAGCTAATGTTTAGGATTACAGGGCCATAATCTTCAATAGTGCTCCCCTGTATTGTTTCTTCTGGAAGTCAGTGCCTGAAATGGAGTTAATCTAAAGGGCCAAAGGCCGAGTTATGGAGGAAAAGCTCTGTGGGTGCCTGGCCTTCCTCGTAGCAGGAAACCAGAGTCTCCAAGCCATCTATAAAACCTTGTTAGCAAAGCACATCCAACCCCCTACATGAACAGATTCCTTCAGCGGTGTTGAAAAGCCAGGAGAGGGGGGTTACGGCTACTTCTAGCAACAGTAACTCATGTCACTTGAAGAACCATAAGTCCCTAAGAACTTAAAAGGGAGCATACCACTGTGTGGCTGTTTCCTTAACTACTCCCCCCGGTCCACACTTCCTAGCCACATGACCAGGAATCCAATCAATAGGGAACATAAAGAAGGGGAATTCCAAAGAAAAAAAAAAGAAGAGCGGACAAGAATCAAACAAAAATTTCATGGACTGGGGTTAATTTCATCCCCAAATTGCTAAGTACAGACAAAATATTCACTCCTGTGAATAGAAAAGGAGTACTTGTGGCACCTTAGAGACTAACCAATTTATCTGAGCATAAGCTTTCGTGAGCTACAGCCCACTTCATCGGATGCTCCTGTGAATGTGTCACCAGGAGGCTTTGCCAAGACACTGCCCAGTAAACATTACCATAGCAGAGAGAATTTTGGTGAAACACCTACCAAAAACAAAAAAAACCCAAACCATGATGATAATACATACGGGCTCGTAGATCATCCATCCGGTTTTTGTTTTGCCAGAACATAATGCCTGGGGGAGGCTCTGTGGTCAACAGATGCAGCTCTCTCTTCAGTCGTGAAGTTCTTTGCATCGTGCTGAAATATTGTAAGAAGAATTAGCACCTTATAGCTAGCACCTTTCATACTGTAGATATGGTACTGCCTTTCACAATAAGAAGTCAAACATCAGTTGCGCAAGGAGGACAGTCATTTGAAGCAGCCATTAAATACTCATCAACAGCCAGCACTTAGCCTTTAATATTAAAAGCTATTCTGTTGAGGGTGACGCAGAGCTAGGAAAAACAACAACGATCCTTGGAATTCTTTAAAAACATCTCGTCTCTATGGCAGCAAGAACCAAATTTTATACACACTCATGTAGCCCAACCAGGTAGTAAGATGACTTGGTCCACCAGAATGGATACAGCAATGGGCTGGGACTCCAGAGACCTGAATTCTTGTCCCAGTTCTGCCACTGGTCTGCTGCATGACCTTGGGCACGTCACTTCACACCTCTGTGCCTCAGTTTTCTCCTCTGCAAAAATGGCAGTAACGACACTGACCTCTTTCGTAGAGCACTTTGAGATCTAGTGATGAAGAGTGCTAGATAAAAGCTAGGTAATATTATTAAACTGTACTAACCAGCTTAAAACAAAAATATGCTTTAACCCAGGTATAGATCTTGGCTAAAGCATGGAATTTTGACCTTTTTTTATTAATCCTTCCTCAGCAGGGCAGGGTGGGCAGGAAGATGGGCTAGATCAGGGTTTCTCAACCCATGGGTCAGTACCCAAAATTGGGTCATCAGAGCGTTTCAAATGGTCACGTGACAGCTCCTGTCCCACGGGGCTGGCTGGGCTTGCCTCCCTGCTCCTGGCACTGCAGCCCCAGGGGTCCCAGCGCCACTCAGGTTTGGCCCAGGCATCATGACGACGGGAGTCTGGGTAGGCCAAATTTGAGCGAGTGGCACTGTAACCCCCTGAGCCAGGTCACAACTCCACTCAGACAAATTGTGGTTGCAACACCCAGACCAGAGAGCCAAGCCCAGCCAGCCCCACAGCACAGGAGCTGCAGGAGTCAGCACTGTGGGATGAGTGCCATGTAGGATCCGACCCAAACCACCCCAAGGCCTCCATCCCCAGACTATTTACTGGGTTACAATGGACCATAAACATTTACAAATGGGTCCTGAGCCCAAAAACATTGAGAACCACTGGGCTAGATAACCTCTTGAGGTTCCTTCCAGACCTACATTTCTATGATTATATAACTAAAAACTGACCAAACCATCTTATAAGCCAGCTCATGTACAACACAGGTTCAAAATAATCAACCATGCTGAGTAACCAATTATGAGACCATCAGGACTGTTGGGACCAAAGCATGTTGTGGCTGCAATACAGTACAAATCTATGTGGTTAAAACTGTCCTGAGCAATCTCCGTGAATATTCCCAGTCAAACACAAAAACATCCTCACCCACCAGGACAAGACAGAGAACCACGAAAATGTCACTAATTTGCCAAAAAATAGTTACTGGCAATGGGGAACAGATTTTGGCAAGTGGGAATTAAAACGGGTCCAACCCTGCCTGCAGCAAGATAGATGGCTAGTAATCAGGATCTTCCTAATATGGGGGTGGGGGGGGTGTCTCACCTGTCAGAAATTATAGCCTCCCCGCACTCCATGTCAGTGGCTACTTCAAAGCTTGGACAATCTACCCCTGTGTGTGTGGCGGGGGGAGGTGGTAGGGGGTCACTCCCCACCAGGATAACTATGTATCCCTCTGCCCCCACCCAGCTCTGGGGAAGAATTAAGCATTCCCTCCCCCCTTCCCCCCCATGAGGGCTAACTGTCTCCCTTCTCCCGATGATCACCCCACATTGTGTTTTCCCCAGGAATTGAAATTAGAGGGCGTGATTGAATTTACAGAGGGGTGAGAGCCAAGGGGCGAGACCACGAGGACAAAGGTGGGCTGTATGGCACCACAGTAAAAACTGAAAAATGTTCCACAAGCATTTTATTAGATTTAACTCTTTTTAAAATCATCACACAAATGAAATTGGCTATTCAAGCCTTCTGTGAAGCACTACATCTACATCCTTCTTGATTTCTTTTTGTAATTTTGCACAACTCTGTTAATGAGCTTCTCAAATGCAGTGCGTTCATCTTTGGTGGCTTCTCATGTGTTCAGTACTTCCAGTCCTTCAACTGATATGCTCATTAGTTCATTCACATGATCAGGCAGAAGGCAACTTCTTTCATAACACCAAATCCTATTAAATGATGAAAAAGAACGCTCAACTGTAGCTGTTGTGACTGGGAGTAGCAAGAAACAAATTCCTACTTCTTTCATCCCAGGAAACATAGCACAAAGATCGGGTAGAGCCACTACTGATGATAAAAAAGAAGCTGAAGTCAAATCTTCATTCATTCGTTGCATGACATTCCACTCTGCCTTTAAATTCTCTATTCTGTCCTGAGCACATGGCAGCCCCATTGCTGGCAGTGCCTCACTCCACTCAATTGTCGGTGTTTTATAAGACAGGGATCTGTAAAATCTACACAGAGGTTGAGTAGAATCCAGACGTCGCTGTTGTAGATTTGTAAGAATCAAGTCAATGTACTTTTTCAGCTAGCTTAACAAACACTTCTTGTCCTCTTCACTTAAGGAAGAGTCATTAGTCAACTTCTGGATTGAAGTCTTTGCTTCTTCCAGTACGTTTTCACTGGATATTTCTCTGATTGATCCAACTGTAGCTTCTATTGCTGGACAAAGATCTACTACTGTTGTAGCAGATGTCGATGACCCAAGTGGTTTCAACAGTAGCCTTACAAGAGAGAGAATAGCGATTGTCTTCTCTGAATGTAGTAGCAAAAGTAGTCCACCAGCCTCACTACTTAGATCTGTCCCCTCTTGGTAGATACTTTCCAAAGCCAGTAATAAGGGTTGCAGTAATTTTAAAACAACAGCCAAGGATCACTCATGAGAAAGCCAGTGGGTTTGCTCTTGGACTAATTTGAACTTCAGTCCCAGAGCATCTTCTGTTTCTTCCAAGACGTTCACTTTTTTTGGACTCTTGCTGGAGAGAAAAAAAAAAAAAGAGTATAACAAAGACATTACAATTATGGCTTTCTGAATGTCTTTTGAAGATTCTGCAGCTCGTACTAGCGCTAGCTGGAGTAGATGGCCTTTGCAGTGTGTATAGGAGAGATTAGGGTTACACTTCTCTCTGAGCAAAGCTTGTGCTCCACCATGTCTTCCAGAGAAGTTTGCTGCTCCATCAAATGCACAAGCAGCCATCTGTTGGGGTCCAATTTACAAGCATTTAACTCTTCTAAGATGTGGGCTGTCACAGATGCAGCCGATGTGTCTTCTATAACCTGAACATCTAGAAATGCATCTACTGGCCAACCACTGACATCAAGATAACGTATACAATGACTTAATACTTGACACCCACTTGCATCAGCCATGTATGCACATTTTTTTGATGTGGCAAGAGAATTCTTCACTTTTTCAACTGCTGAGTCTTTCACAGTTGCATCACATGCTTCTAACCACTTAGTTGAGTTTCTTGCAGAAAAATAGTGAGCATTTGCCGGTCTTGTTCAGAACCAGTGTCTAACTTCAGGGTTAACAAGTGACAATGCACTTAACACTGACCTACAGTTTGTAGTGTGCGGTATTTCTTGCTTAAATAGAAAGTATGATGCGACCGCCATGTTTATTCCCACAAACTGTGTTGTGTATTCAGCATTCTTAATGGCCTCACTGTAACGATGCTGGTTCTGGCGGGACCCAACTGAGAGTGCCAATTCAGGACAAATTGCTTAAAGCAGGGCAGTTACAGCCCAAGGTTGGGGTTTCTATGCACACCAAGGCAAACCAAACCAGCCAGACACAGAGGACTTCGGTTTTACCCCACTGGCTAACCACAAGTCACACAAGCAATTCCCTTAGACACCCCAGTTTCCCAGTATCACCACCAGTGCCACTTGTTATGGGGACAAATGGTTATGAAAACCAATACCCAAAACCAAAAAAAGGTTCTCTCGATTCCAAAGGACCAAGCCCCAGACCCAGGTCAATATACAAATCAAATCTTACCCACAAATCATGCTATTGCCAATCCTTTAGAATCTAAAATCTAAAGGTTTATTCATAAAAGGAAAAAGATATAGATGAGAGCTAGAATTGGTTAAATGGAATCAATTACATACAGTAATGGCAAAGTTCTTGGTTCAGGCTTGCAGCAGTGATGGAATAAACTGGAGGTTCAAATCAAGTCTCTGGAGTACATCCGCAGCTGGGATGGGTCATCAGTCCTTTGTTCAATGCTTCAGTATAGCAAAGTTCCTCCAGAGATAAGAAGCAGGATTGAAGACAAGATGGAGGAGCTGCAGCAGCTTTTTATAGTCTCTTGCCATGTGGTCTCTCTTTCTTTGTCCCAAGGACAAGCTGTCCATCACATGGCATGGAAAAACCTCAGAGTTCTGTCCATAGGCATGTCCCTGCATACCTTGCTGAGTCACAAAGTGTGTCTGCCTTCTCTCAATGGGTCACTTGTATAGCTGATCATCCTTAATGGGCCATCCAGCAGGCTAGGCAGAGCTGACACCAACTTGTCTGGAGTGTTCCCCAGAAGCATAGCACAAGTTTGAAATACAGACAGTATAGAGCCAATATTCTAACTTTAACTACAAAATGATATACACATATAGACAGCATAATCATAACCAGCAAACCATAACCTTGTCTTAGACACTTCATTTGACCCCCTTTATTCAAGATTTGGTGCCACTACAGGACCTTGGTTGCAACAATGATCTAAATGGTCCCAGATTATATCAATAATGTCACAACTCATTAAGTACTTCTAAACTTGATGCAGTACAGAGGCTTGGTGTTTTGCAGCCTTTTCATGTAGTTTATCAGCATTGACTTTGCTGATCGGTCTGGCAAACCAAGCTCCTCCAGTATTTCCAATTGTAGCAGTGGGAAGCTTTCCTTCTTCGTAAGGTTTTTTGCAAGAAATGCACCAGTAGCCATCTTTTGTAACTTCAATAAATGGAAAGAGTTTGACCGACAAACATCGGGAACTGCCTTCAGGTTGTGGAGACACGGTTTCTTCAATAGGTAGTTTTATTTGTGCTTCGGACAGTTCAGATGTAGATACGCCACTTGAACCTTCAGATGACATGTTGATATAGCCCTGATTCTTGGTATGTTCTTCATCTTGGTTGGTTTTTGAGGCCTTTGAATGGAAAAAATGTTGAATTGTTTTATCTTTCATTTTCACTTTGACCGGCAACTTATAAAACAGATAAGAATGTGACCATTACCCAGGGTACAATCTGGACTGTAGAACAGCTGTCTCCCCTCAGTTTTTGAACCTGGGGTGTCTTTTACACTGCTTCACTATGAGAACCACCACTCCTGGTCTGTTCACACACAGCCTCCAGCATATAACTTGCTCCCAACCACACAGTATGAGTGCTATAGTCAGTCACTCATGAATTACACTGCAGAACACCAGCAAACTCTCCAGTCCCAGACTTCCCCCCAGAAATATGCACCTTGTACTATCCAGCACTCTACTGGTCAATGCAAGCTCATATCATAAACAGAAAGTGATATGCACAAACCGTGTTATCTCAGGTGGAGATTCCCAAACACTTTAATCCAAACACATTGGTTTAGACAAAAACAAAACAAGTTTTTATTAACCACAGAAAGAAAGAGTATAAGTGATTACAAGTAATGAGGCATAAAAGTCAAAATTGGTTACAAAAAATAAAAGGCAATATGCAACTAATAACTTACTTAACAGGCTAAGTGAATTCAAAGTACAATGTCTTTCTCACCACATGCTTTTCATAGAATATCAGGGTTGGAAGGGACCTCAGGAGGTCATCTAGTCCAACCCCCGGCTCAAAGCAGGACCAATCCCCAACTAAGTCATTCCACCCAGGGCTTTACCAAACCTGACCTTAAAAACCTCAAAGGAAAGAAATTCCACCACCTCCCTAGGTAACGCATTCCAGTACTTCACCACCCTCCTACTGAAAAAGTTTTTCCTAATACCCAACCTAAACTTCCCCCACTGCAACTTGAGACCATTGCTCCTTGTTCTGTCATCAGCTACCACTGAGAACAGTCTAGATCCATCCTCTTTGGAATCCCCTTTCAGGTAGTTGAAAGCAGCTATCAAATCCCCGCTCATTCTTCTCTTCCGCAGACTAAACAATCCCAGTTCCCTCAGTCTCTCCTCATAAGTCATGTGTTCCAGCCCCCTAATCATTTTTGTTGCCCTCCGCTGGTCGCTTTCCAGTTTTTCCACATCCTTCTTGTAGTGTGGGGCCCAAAACTGGACACAGTACTCCAGATGAGGCCTCACTAATGTCAAATAGAGGGGAACGATCACGTCCCTCGATCTGCTGGCAATGCCCCTACTTATACAGCCCAAAATGCCGTTAGCCTTCTTGGCAACAAGGGCACACTGTTGACTCATATCCAGCTTCTCGTCCACTGTAACCCCTAGGTCCTTTTCTGCAGAACTACTGCCTAGCTCTGTCCCATTCGGTCCCTAGTCTGTAGCAATGCATGGGATTCTTCCATCCTAAGTGCAGGACTCTGCACTTGTCCTTGTTGAACCTCATCAGATTTCTTTTGGCTGAATCCTCTAACTTGTCTAGGTCCCTCTGTATCATATCCCTACCCTCCAGCATATCTACCTCTCCTTCCAGTTTAGTGTCATCTGCAAACTCGCTGAGGGTGCAGTCCACGTCATCCTCCAGATCATAAATGAAGATATTGAACAAAACCGCCCCAGGACCGACCTTTGGGGCACTCTGCTTGATACCAGCTGTCAACTAGACATGGAGCCATGATCACTACCCATTGAGCCCGACAATCTAGCCAGCTTTCTATCCACCTTGTAGTCCATTCATCCAACCCATACTTCTTTAACTTGCTGGCAAGAATACTGTGGGAGACCGTATCAAAAGCTTTGCTAAAGTCAAGGAATAACACGTCCACTGCTTTCCCCCTACTTTTGCAGTCTCGCTGGCTAGAATCCTTTCAGCAAAGCTCCCTCCGCCTCCCCAGTTCAGTGCTCCTTCAGGTGTTTCTGATGCTGTGAGCAAAGAGAAAGGGAGGAGTGTTTTGGGGTTTCTCTCCTCACTTCTTACAGTTCTCTTTTCCCTTTGAAGATCATCTCCAGCTGGGGTTCAGGTGACAGGAGTCTAGAGGATAGAAACTTCCATCTGTTTTGCTGTCAATATGTAAAGTTCTCACTCAGTCCTTTCTTCCTGCCAAAGAATGGCCAATTAACCAGGTGATAGTCCATCTGATTTTGTTGACACCTGGCTGAAGTGTTGGCTAGTCTTTTGTCTCTGGGGAACCGGTTTGAAGCTGGTTCCCCAGACTTGGAACATGACTTATAAAATAGAATTTTATAACTTTGCATATAATGTTGCCACACATTTTACCAGGACAATAAAGTTCAACAGATTATGAGTTTTCAAGTGATACCTCACAAGGAATACTTTGTACAGAATTTATCATAGACTTGTAAAAAGGGTGAATATAAGAGTACAGACTGTCATAATTAATAAATTAAATTTTTGTTAGGACAATGCAAATTACAGTTTTAGCTTTCTAAAGCAAAATATATCAAAAAA
The DNA here is from genome assembly GCF_015237465.2 of Chelonia mydas. NCBI lineage: Eukaryota > Metazoa > Chordata > Testudines > Cheloniidae > Chelonia > Chelonia mydas. The sequence continues at coordinate 14,499,635 of NC_051261.2, read as the reverse complement.
TTTTAATGTATTTAATTTCAATTGACTTCTGAAAAATTATAATAAAAGTGTTTAGTACAGAAACTCCCAGAGACAGTGACCTCTCTAGATAGCGACAATGCGAGATGACCTTGGCAAATAAGGCATTTTAAATACCTTGCCTAATAGGAAACATATATTTCTATAAGTTTCCCAGTCACAAATCTAGCATACTAGAGCAAAGTCCCTAAACACACTAATCTAGTCATCCCAAGAAGAAATTATATTAATTCCTTCTATATATATGCATAAACTTTCATGAAGTTTCAATAAAGGAGTTAAGCGTACTGTGGCTGCCCAGTTACTGTAAGCAAGTTTTCATAAGTTTCAAGTTTTCATCTGTCGGCAAGGCAATTCGGAGCTAACTCTTGGCCTCACATTTTAAACATCATGAAACACCAATAAACATCAGCATTTGAATTTATGATGATTTACTGTTGTTTATAAATCATAATTTGAAATTATTAGGTCAGCCAACCTCTCTGAAATGAACGAGCCAGCACTGTCATAACAAACAGCTGTGGGAGGCAGCTATTCTTTGCTCATAGTTTCAAACCTATTAAGCATTTCCAAGAACAAAGATTTTATCGTATATATGCTTTTAAAGCATGTATTAATGTTTCAACTTCAATTCAAATTTCCAAACATCAAAATGAATTTTTTTTCCAACTAGAAATTTTAAAAAACTAGATTTAGCTCAGGGGTGGGCAAACTTTTTGGCCCGAGGGCCACATCTGGGTGCGGAGATTACTTGCAGGGCTGGGGCAGGGGGTTGGGGTGCAGGGACGGAGTGTGGGAGGGGGTGCAGTGTGCAGGAAGGGGCTCAGGGCAAGGGGTTGGGGCAGAGGAGGGGTGCGGGGTGTATGAGGGGGCTCACGGAAGGGGGTTAGGGTGCAGGAAGTGTGCGGAATGCAGGAGGGGGCTCAGGTCAGGGGATTGAGGTGCAGAAGGGATGCAGGTGCAGGAGGGGGCTCAGGCAGGGGGGTTGGGGTGCAGGAGGGGTGCGGGATGCAGCAGGGGGCTCAGGGCATGGAGTTGGGGTACAGGGTGGGTTCAGGCTCTGGCCCGGCGCCGCTTACCTAGAGTGGCTCCGGGGTGGCAGCTGCACGCACTGAGGCCAGGGCAGGCTCCCTGCCGCGCCACTCCGGGAAGCAGCCGGCACCACGTCCCTGCGTGGCCGCTGAGGGAGAGGGAGGCACAGAGCTCCGCGTGTTTCCCTCTCCTGTGGGTACCTCCCCTGAAGCTCCCATTGGCCGCGGTACCCCGTTCCTGGCCAATGGGAACTTTGGGGGAAGTACCCACAGGCAAGAGCAGCGTGCGGAGCTCTCCCCCCACCCCCCGGCCCATGGGCTCCAGGGACATGGTGTGGCCGCTTCCCGGAGCCCAAGGCGGTGGCAATCCCACGGGCCGGATCCAAATCCCTGAGGGACCAGATCCAGCCCACGGGCCGTAGTTTGCCCACCCCTGATCTAGCTGGAAAGTGACTAAATTAGCAACGCTGGCCAGGGGAAGGGGAAGGTAGGGAAATCCCTGTTCAGGGACATTCCCCATGGGGAGTAACTGTTCCCATCCCCCCACCACGACCAACCTGCCCCAAGGATCAGGGTCACTCCCCATGGGGCTGACTGCCCCCCACGCCCACATGACCAGCCCACCCCAAGAGTCAGGGTCACCCCCCGCAGGGAGGCCACCTGCCCATCTGTGACCACCCCACTCCCAGGGTCACTCCCCCATGGGGGCCACCTGCCCCCCACCCTCACAGTTGGGGTCACCCCCCCTTCAGGGAAACTGCCCCCCATTCCTCCCTGCCCCCAGAGTCAGGGTCACTCCCCCGTGAGGGCTAACCGCCCCCTCGGACCACCCCATTCCCAGGGTCACTCCCCCATGGGGGCCACCTGCCCCCCACCCTCACAGTCGGGGTCACCCCCCCTTCAGGGAAACTGCCCCCCATTCCTCCCTGCCCCCCTAACCTCCCCCTAGGACCACCCCACTCCCAGGGTCAGGGTCAGGGTCAGTCCCTATTGGGGCTAACTGCCCCCCTCCGCCATGACCCCTGTGTGGGGGAGGGGTGACTGTGCGGTTCGGCGCGAGGTCGCCCCGCCCCCCCACTCACCCGCGCAGCCTCGGCCTCGCGGCGGCGCCACAGACAAACGAACGGGGGGGAGGGGCGCGAGGGGAAACGTGAGACGCGAGTGACGGCCCCGCCGGGCGCAACCCAGGGGCGGGATTTCCCGCGGCGCCTAGCAACCAGCCAGGCCCACTCTGAGTCGCTGAGCGGAGGTGCCCATCTGCGGGGAGAGCGGGGCTGATTGGCCGGACAAGGACCCGGAGGCCCCGCCCCGGGGCTTCAAACCTTGGGAGCGGGGAGGCGACGCGGTGTGGGATTGGAGGAGCCGTCCCGGGGCCCCGCCCACCCCTCCTCGCGGGCACCCTCCCCACAGAGGGGTAGAGGGCGGGGCGAGAGAGGTCACTGGCCTCCCTGCCAGGGCCGGGTGGGGCTCGAGCCCCGTCCACACTGGGAGCGGGGGGTTCAGCCCCCGGGGTGCGTGGGGCGGGCTGGGTTTGCACACTTTAACATGGACACATGCGAGTGCATGCACGCACACATCAATATATGGGGGGGTTGGACCCAGCTGCTGGAGTCAGGGGATTGTGTGAGAATTTCCCCCATGCTAGCACTAGCATGAACTCATGGAAGGGGGGGCAGTTTCACCCCAGCTGCTACGGTCAGGGGATTGCCTGAGGATCTCCAGCCCGGTTTGCAGCCACTCTCAGGAGGGTGGAGAAACGCCTGGCTCCCGTCGTGAAGCAAGAGTCGCGTCACCCCCAAAAGCTTGTACGTGAGAAGGGGAAGGGAAAGAGACCTGGGATTTTATATATATCTATATATATCTATATATATTTAAATCTTGTGATTTGGGGGGGCCTGACTCATGAATTTTTGCATGCTCAGGGTTAGTCACGCTGCAGCTGGCTGTGATCAGTGTGTAAGGTCAGTTTGTGCCATGGGGAGGGTTGCCAGGGGCCGCAGACCCAGCAAAAATAAGGTTTTAAATCAGTCTGGCTCACTGAGGGGTGCACTTTAAGCATTGTCTTTCCAAAGCTGCTGCTCCTCAATTCTGATAGATCCCCACACACTTTATTCAGACCACTTTAAGAACTGATTGAGGTGAATCCTTGCTTCCCCTATCCTCCCCACAAAGGACAGGGACTGTCTTTTTGTTCTGTGTTTATACCATGGGGTCCTGGTCCCTAATTGGGGCTCCTAGGCCCTACTGCAATACAAATACCTGTAATTAATATATCACTCTCTCAAAGCAGCATCTGGGCTACAGATTTACAACCTGTTGTAACCTGGTCATCCCATAAATATGTGGTAACTGAGTCCCCTGAAAAGAAAAGCAGTACTTGTGGCACCTTAGAGACTAACCAATATATTTGAGCATAAGCTTTCGTGAGCTACAGCTCACTTCATCGGATGCATAAGGTGGAAAATGCAGTGAGGATGTTTTATACACACAGACCATGAAAAAATGGGTGTTTATCACTTCAAAAGGTTTTCTCTCCCCCCACCCCACTCTCCTGCTGGTAATAGCTTGTCTAAAGTGATCACTCTCCTTACAATGTGTATGATAATCAAGGTGGGCCATTTCCAGCACAAATCCAGGATTTAACAAGAACGTCTGAGGAAGGGGGGGGGTTGAGAAAAAAAACCAAAAACTTAGGCTTGAATAGAGACTGGGAGTGATTAAGTCATTATGCAAGGTAACCTATTTCCCCTTGTTTTTTCCTACCCCCCGCCCCCCACTGTTCCTCAGACGTTCTTGTTAAACCCTGGATTTGTGCTGGAAATGGCCCACCTTGATTATCGTACACATTGTAAGGAGAGTGATCACTTTAGACAAGCTATTACCAGCAGGAGAGTGGGGTGGGGGAAGAGAAAACCTTTTGAAGTGATAAACACCCATTTTTTCATGGTCTGTGTGTACAAAACATCCTCACTGCATTTTCCACTTTATGCATCCGATGAAGTGAGCTGTAGCTCACGAAAGCTTATGCTCAAATAAATTGGTTAGTCTCTAAGGTGCCACAAGTCCTCCTTTTCTTTTTGCAAATACAGACTAACACGGCTGCTATGCTGAAATGAGTCCCCTGACTGAGTTATAACTAGAGGAAGATGGGGCTTTAGTCTCTCTTTACATGATGGCAACAACAGACCAAGTTCAGCTATATGGCTCCCTTGCTTATCAGACACCAAAGATATCCATTAAAGCAGAGGTGGGCAAACTACAGCCCGTGGGACCGTCCTGCCTGGCCCTTGAGCTCCCAGCCGGGGAGGGTAGTCCCCAGCCCCTCCCCTCCTGTCCGCCCTGCCCCGCAGCCTCAGCTCTCTGGGCCGCTGCTCCTGCCGGGCAGCACGGTGTGGCTGGCTCTGGCCGGGCGGCAGGGCTGCGAGCTCCTGCTGCTCTGAGCGGCATGGTAAGGGGGCAGGGAACGGTTGGATAGGCATGAGACTCCCGGGGGGCCTGTCAGGGGGCGGGGGTGTGGATAGGGGTCAGGGCAGTCAGGGAGCAGGGGAGGTTGGATAGGGGATGGGGTCCTGGGGGGCGGTTAGGGGCGGAGGTCGTAGGAGGGGGTGGTCAGGGGACAAGGAGCAGGGGGGGTTGGATGGGTCGGGGGTCTGGTGGGGGCGGTCAGGGGACGGGGAACAGGAAGGGTTGGATAGGTGTGGGAGTCCCAGGGGGGCCTGTCAGGGAGAAGGGGTGTGGATAGGGGTCGGGGCAGTTAGGAAGCAGGGCCGGTTGGATATTTGTAAGTCTCAGCCTAGTAAATGTTTGTACCAGTCTCCAGACGCCTCAGCCTGGGCTTTGTGATTCTTTGTAAACTGATTCCCTAAAAATTCAGATAAAATTTCAATTAATGATTGAATTCCTCAAATGTCTCTGGACAAAGACAGGCTGCAGCCTACAAAACAGCCCTAATACAGACAAACAAACATTTATTTAACCCATTGCCTTATTATTTAGACAGCACCATATGTGCATGGTATTTTAATAAACAAGGCCCCACGTATTGTGTGATTCTGCGATATCAGCTTCAGTCGTTGCTATAGAACCATGCTCCAGAATATCAGCTTTTGTTTACAAAATTAAATTTCTAGCTCTTACATTTGGGAAAATAATCTCAAAACATGACCTGTGTGTACGGGCTTGTCTACATTGGAGTTATGCCATAATAGCTATTCCCAAATAACTATTCCTAAATAGTTCCATGTGTGGACGTTCACTCTGAACTAAGAGTGCCTTGTTCTCAATTAGATTGATTAAGAAATAATTTGGAATAAAGCATGTTTATTCCAGAATAAGTGTGTCCATATGTGAGTTAATTGGGAATAGATAATCCTCTTTAAATTCATACCCTATTTTATTCCAGATTAATTTTCATGTGTAGACAAACCCTGGTTTACCTGACGCCTATTTGAATCTGCAGAGAAGCTCTAACAATGGCTCTATGAGATGTAAACTGCCCCAGCTGTCTCACTTGGTGCCCGTGGAGTCCTGGACTCTGCAGTTGTGGAATCTTGCATTTTTCCAAGATACCGCAGAAATCCACATTTTCCTGCTGAATTTATCCTTTTCCTGCTGCCAGACACTGAGCTTTTCGCTTTCTGCCTCCCTGCCCTACTGGGACCTGCCTGCAGCTGCCTCTCGCTCCGCAACTTTCCTCACAAAAGGGAGAAAATTGGATTACGTATCCTCAGTGAGCAGGGGCAGGAATGGGACAGGGAACAAGAGCTAGAGTTCAGCTAGGGAAGCGTGGGGAGTCTAAAACACAGGCTGGGCTGCTAGGCAGCCTAGAGACCGGAGCAGCAGCCAAGGCACGGGGGGGCCGAGAAGATGAATTGCTGACGCTGACGACAAGGTCCCCCCCGCCACTGTTTCCTAGCTCCCATGCTGTGAAAGGAAGGAAATTCTAAGCCAAGCCACTCAGACAACACTGTAACTGCTGGATTCCACTGAGCAGCGTCGAATGAAGAACACAACAAAACCAATCTATCATTGAAACTAAACATGTAAGAATTGTAATTCAGAGACTATTTCCAGCTCGAGCTGCTGCTGTTGGATGACTGGGGATGGGGTATTTCCTGGGTATACAGTGAATTAATATAACAGCTGCTACCTTATGTGATTCCAAGGAATGAATTGGGGACCTCCAGAGCACAAAGTATGCATTGTAACAAGCTAGAGAACAGGATAGGTACCTAAACTCTATAACATACCCTCTGTGGCTTGGGCATAGATAAGGGCATATAACACATTGTTTGGTAGGTTTGCTGCAGCATTAGGGAGTCCTTGCAATTGAATTCAGGGGGCCTAGCCACAGAATCTGGTCCTAGTGCATCCTGAGGTAGACAGGGCCCTGTACATAATTCCTTTGTATTCTGAAGCAATCCACATGCAATGGTGCCTGCTATCCGTGCTTTCTCTAGTGCAGGAAGGTGGGAATTCTGTAGCTGATTCAGACAAATTCACAAATTGTTTTCTTTACTGCATTAAACATGAAAAAAGACTATGAATACAGTATCCCCTTGTTTATTTTTATATTACATATGAGGGTTTGTCTACACAGCAGGTGGGAGGTGTAAGGTACCTGCGCTAGTTCTGTTCAACTAGCACCTAAAAATAGCCGCGTAGTTGCAGAGGTTCAGGCTGGCTGCCCATGTGCAATCTCACCTGCCACTCTAGGTGTGGACTCAGGCAGCTGGCCCACGCTGCTGTATTTAGGTGCTAGTCCAAGGTGCTACATCTACCCAAGCTGGGAATTCCACCTCCTTCCTGCTGGGTAGACATACTCCAATTGATTTGAAGGTGCCCTTACTATTAAAACTAGCCACGCTAATACTTTCCCCGGTAATATATAAACAAAAAAGAAATCCAGTTCAAATGACTGGTTAAAAATTACATAAGTGCAGCATTTATTCAACCCAGCCCAGAGCCCTTCAATAAGTGTGGTGCACCGTGGCCTTGGTCTATGTTTCAGGCAATGGTGTTGCTTTATGAGGCAATATGGTGTCCAGGAAACAAGTGTGATGATGATAAACTGGTTCCACTGTATGAAATTCAAGGATCAAAGCATTTGCAAAGGGATATCTATACATATGTGTGGAGGACCAATGTTTATCTGAAGGTGAATTATTTGCAAAAAGGTGAACTGTGCATTTCAAACTCACAAGAGTCAGGCTGAAGTGAATCCATTCTACCACCACATTCAAATTAAATTTAGGACTAAATCTTGAGGCAAAACACTAGATATTGAAGTGTATGGTTCAATCCTGCACTGGAAGTAGGTCTGGTCTAGTGTCTCTCCATCTTCTATAATTAATTTAGGTATTTGTAGGTGGTATCCCATCCATGTACCCAAACTTCTTTAGCTTGCAATAGCCAACAAGATCACAGCAGCATAAGGTGCCATGGCAGCCGATGGAGAAAAGCCATTAAGTTACAAACAGCACATCCTATCATTTGTACACAACAGACACCACCTCAAAAAGATCCCATTCAGATGCAAGAGGAAAGGGAAAGTCTTTAAAGGCTTTTAAAAATGCCATCTTCAATCTGCTGCTGGCTAGAAGACTGCAACCCATCCTGTAAAGCGCTGACCTGGCCATATTTTATGTTTTCATGATCTCCAGGTTGGATTACTGCCATTCACTCTAGGAATGAGCACCTCAACATTATAAAAAACTTTAATTGGTCCAGAATGCAACAGCCCACCTCCACACTGTCATTGGTTGAGAGTACATCACCCTAGCACTCTGCTCACTATGCTGGCTCCCCATAACACAGCGGTTCAGATTCCACCTCTGCACTAATTTTATTTAGGAAGTTTGAACAGGTTTACAAATCTTTGCTACGTAAATATCAGAGACAAAACAATAATTATTACAACAATGAGCTTTTAGAGAAACATTATACAGTAATGTCATCCTCATATCTCTATTTAACAGAGGGTTAACATTACAGAGTGAGTATCTTTACACTTCCCAGGACTTGCTGTTTCTGGTGATTTTTATTAAATCTCAGCACTCATCTTTAATGCTTAAGGAACTGGCCCAAGCCTCCCTCTCTCCATGAACTATGAAACTGTCAAGCTAAAGGGCAAAGCTTTCTCAGCAAATGACCCAAGAGGGTGTAACAAAACAGCGACTATGGGTCTTACCACTTACAAAGCTAATCTTACGCCTCACTTCTTCAGCCACAGCTTTTCCACAGCCATAAAGTGATGCTGAAAATGTCTGATAGGTTTTGTTCTCTCTAAAATACACTTTCTGTAATGGGCTGAGACCGTGTAATAAGAAGCTGGCAGCTACAGATCATTTTCCTGGTGTCGAGACCCAAATGACGTCTTTTCTCATAGATTAGTACTGCTCCGAACACTGTCCTACTATCATTGGTTCTCAACCTATTTACCATTGTGGGCCGCATCCAATACTACCTGAATGGTCCTGAGCATGATGTCACATGGGCTGCAGCTCTGTGCTGATTGGGCCACAAGTGGTCTGCAGGCCGCAGGTTGAGAACCACTGACTGGAGAGAGGTTTCTTTGGTTGTGTCAGAAGGCATGGAGCTCCCTAGCCAATAACTGCTCAACCGCCTTTCAGTCTTGTGTGTCCCGTATGAGCTTTGAACGTGCTGATCAAATCCGAGTATAGAATAGCAGCATTTAAAAACAACAGTGCAGTGTGGGGCTATTAGATCTAGTTTATAATACATTTCCTATCAATTTTTCAGTAATTTCTCTCTGAAAAAAAATGAGACCAAAAAGAAAGCACTATCATGACATCACGGCAAAGTAGATAACTAACCCAAACCCACTCACTAGAGGATGTGAGCACTTCATGGTAAGAAAATCTGACGTCTTTACTGCTGATGCTGCCAGCCCCAGTATCAACTCAGCTCTTTAATGGATTCGGGACAAACATTTTAAAATTCGCCAAAATACATAAGTATACCAGCTGATATAGAGGAAATGAGGCTGCATTTCTTTTTGCTTGTGGATTCTGCCCTGAGATCCTAAGCCGACCTATTGTAACCTGACTGTTTAAAGCTTACTAAAGGTTCCTCCCTCTGCTTGTATTAGTCACATGAAATTGTATAATCTCAATTGCAGCCTTTGCCAGCAGAGCTGGAGTGACCTAAATTCTGTCTGATGACCCTGTTCTTCAACTTCTTGTTATATAAGGAAGCTGGTGCCACATAGGAGAGATCCTCAGGAAGGAGCCAGGGCTGATCCTCGCAAATCACTTGAAGATCCCCAGAAAGGAGATAGCAGCTGATTCTGGGAAGGGCCCAAGGATCACCAGGAAGGAGGTAAATAACATGAAACATGCTTAACAAGGCTGCAGGCAAACCAGGAAATGACACTGTCTCTCACTGGGCCAGACTCATGGCCATGGGGTATTTGCAGTGTTTTTAGGGGGAACCGTGCTCCCATCCAGTCTGCTTCTATATCCAATATAGCAATAATGATGTTACTGTGATCCTTACTCACCCTCCCCGTCCCTGCCCAATCTCCCTCCGGAGTGAACCCCATGTGAGCCAATCTCTGCTCCACCCACCACCAAGTCCTGTGGGACAGCACTACAGATCCCTGGCCATGTCCCCAGACCTGCTACCCCCATATACCCCAGCCATCCAATACATTTTGTGAGAACCATAAACTTATTAGGGGGTTCTGGTCTGGCTTTTAATCTAACAGGCTGGTATCCAGTTTAGGCCTTAAAGGTTCTGGACCCATGTTGCTTATTGAAAGCAATCAGTACCAGCTTCTTTTTTATAAATTGTATTAAAACTCTTAAATTAAGATTTAAAAAACAAGCAAAAAATTATCACTGAAGCTAAACTATCATTATTAGTACTAAACAAATAACTCCATCAAATCAACAAGTCATGCCTCAATATTGGATTGGACTTGTATCAACAGATTAGTACCAAAAGTAAGTTCCTAAGTAGGTAGCTGTGTTTGGTTATCGATTGTTACTAAAGAATTTGACCAAAGTCAATCAAATCTATAATTTGAATCAAGTAGCCCAATACTGAAACCAGGTCATCAGATGATCCTCAGAGCCAATAATAAAGCATCCTTCTTATTGTTTGTCTACAGAGGGAAATTACACTGGTGTAAGACAAGGTGTGAATTTAAAGTGCTGTAGTTACACCAATAGAGCTCCACATGTGGACACTTACTCCAGTATAAGAGTGCTTTTTTCTATTTAGCTAGTTATTTTGGCAGAGGTTAAAGCTAAACCAAAATAGTCATTCTTAAACCGGAGTAAGTTTCCACATGGGGAGCTCTAATGATATAACTACAGCATGTTGAATTCACACCTTACCTTATACTGGTATAACTTACCCATGTAGGCAAACCCTAACCCTTTTGTAACGGTGTATACAAACCCCATACTGGGATGGAAGGGGTTAGGACAATACTGGGCCCAGCTAGCCCGTTAAACCTGCAGAGCATGCGCCAATTGGAGAAAAGATTGAAAAGGGAGCAACCCCAGCTCAGAAGGCTGGAAAAGAGTACAGAGCTACCCTGAAGGCTTCTGCCAAGAGGCTAGAGACGCCTCCCTGAAGTAGCAGGACTGAACTGTGAGCTTGCTCGGGGATGATGGTTTGGTTTTCTTTTCCCCTATCTGGGACCAGAAGCAGAGAGAAGCAGTGGTAGAAAGTGACCCAGGGAGGGTAACTCAGAGGGTCCCTGTGACACTCTCTATCTCAGGGGAACACCCTGCACCCCCATGTTCATCCTTATAATATGATTGTGTGGTATCCAGTGCAAGGTTTGTCATGTCGGGTGTCTTTGGAAGGCTCACGATGCACTGAGCATTGTTGTTACAGTAATGTTACAGGTTGTAATTTCATGTATATCGTTATGAGGTTGAAAATGTGTTCTCATGGCTTAAAGCAAGTCCAGGCAAAACTCTCCATGCACGCCGACGGCCACGCTTTCAGAGCCGGACAAGAAAGAAATTAAAAGACTGGGATGTCTCACAGCTAACAGAAATTTAAACATAAGAACGGCCAGACTGGGTCAGACAAATGGCCCAATCTAGCCCAGTATCCTATCTTCCGACAATGGCTTTGGCCAGATGCTTCAGAGAGAATGAATGGATCAGGGCAATTTTTTTTAGTGATCCACCCGTCGTCCAGTCCCAGCTTCTGGCAGTCAGAGGTTTAGGGATACCCAGAGTATGGGGTTGCATCCCTGCCCATCTTGGCTAATAGCCACTGATGGACCTATCCTCCAAGAACATATCTAATTCTTTTTTTGAACTCACTTATACTTTTGGCCTTCAGGACATCCCCTGGCAACGAGTTCCACAGGTTGACTGTGCATGGTGTGAAGTACTTCCTTCTGTTTGCTTCAAACCTGCTGCCTGTTAATTTCGTTGGGTGACCCCCTAGTTCTTGTGTTATGTGAAGGGGTAAACAATACTTCCCTATTCCCTTTCTCCAAACCATTCATGATTTTATAGACGTCTATCATATCCCACCTTAGTCATCTCTTTTTCAAGATGAACAGTTCTATTCTTATTAATCTGTCCTCATACAGAAGCTGTTCCATACCGCTAATCATTTATGTTGCCCTTTTCTGTACTTTTTCCAATTCTAATACATCTTTTTTGAGATGGGGCGACCAGAATTGCACACAGTATTCAAGGTGTGGACATACCCTGGATTTATAGAGGGGCATTTACTGTCTTATTATCTATCCTTTTGCTAATGGTTCCTAACATTGTTAGCTTTTTTTGACTACTGCTGCAAATTGAGCAGATGTTTTCAGAGAACTATCCACGATGACTCCCAAATCTTTCTTGAGTGGTAACAGCTAATTTAAACTGACAGTGGATTTGCACACTATTCATCTCTTGCAGCCTTCTGGACCTTGTAGGATAGGAGTTGGAACTACAGACAAGGAGCCAGACAGTGATGGTTCAGCACTTCTTTCTAGAGGACCTTCAGATGCAGGGAGACTGGATCAAAGTTTGGAATGGCCCGTTTGCTGATTTAGTGACTTCCTCTCCACAAGGTGATCAGTCTTGGAGATTCTGGAACGTCACTCTGCCCTCAGATGACTTGTTGACCTGAGAGGAGAGGCTTCTCGGCCTTACTCTTGATTTGCCAATTTGCTTGCTCCACCTTGCAGCAATTCCCTCCAAGGTCTTTGCATAAGTCAGGTGCAAGGCTTACCGTCGAGCCACAGAGTTGAGTTCAACTGAGTTTGAATTACATCATCGTTAGCAAGTGTCAACCAGTCAAGCAATTTTTAAAATATTCAGTATTTGCCATATCTTTGAGGCTATTGGTCTGTGACCCCCTCACCTGCAAAAAACTATTTATATAATCCAGATACTTTTGAGGAAACCGACTTGATCTTAGCTGGGTAAAATGTCTTAGAGAAACATGTCACCAGTTCATGGAAAATTCAGTATAAAACCCCTATAAAAATAACTAATGGGAAAAACCCTAAGGATATGTCCACACTGCAGTAAAACACCCGTGGTTGGCTTGGGTCAGCTGACTCAGGCTCACGAGGCTCAGACTATGGGGCTGAAAATTGCAGTGTTGATGTTCGGGCTTGGGTTGGAGCCTGGTCCCTGAGACCCCACGAGGGAGGGGACAACAAAGCCAATGGCTCCAACATTCATTCATCAGCAAAATAAAAATAAATACAGAACTTATTACAGATTTCGTCATCTTCACTGTAAATCTGAACCTAGGAATGGTCTTATTCCTCTTGCAAACAAGGAATTCTAGTAACCTTCCAATTTTGGAACTGGGCTATGGGTCAGGCAGCTTATCTTCTGAAATCTAAATCTTGATAAAGAAAGGTTAGGACTCATCGAAATGAAACCCACTGACAATATACAATTGTAAGCATTGTGTAAAGGTCTGCATGGCCCATGTCGACTTTTCTCCTCTTATTTTCCATCTGTCTTTAAAAGTGGAAAAAGCGTGTGCTGATCTCAGTGTCACTCCCTGCCCGCAACGATTCCCCCTCAACAATCAAACATCCAGGAGCTGATTCCCACTCTCAGACTCCATGGCCCCACCCCAGTTCTCTTACCTCCCCCAGCCCCAGGATCATCATCCACCATGAAACAGTCCTGACAGACTCCAGCAGTGTCATTCCCTGCATCCCCCCCACCCCAGGAGTCCCCCCATAGCTCCCCCCAGTCCCTCCCCTGGGATTCCCCCATAGGTCCTCCACCACAGGGGTCCCCCCATAGCTCCCCTCAGTCCATCCCTCCCCCCACCAGGGGTCCCCCATAGCTCCCCCCACCCCAGGAGTCCCCCCATAGCTCCCCCCAGTCCCTCCCCTGGGATTCCCCCATAGCTCCCTCCACCCCAGGAGTCCCCCATAGCTCCCCCCAGTCCCTCCCCCGGGATTCCCCCATAGCTCCCCCAACCCCCCCCCCCCAGGAGTCCCCCATAGCTCCCCCCAGTCCCTCCCCTGGGATTCCCCCATAGGTCCCCCACCCCAGGGGTCCCCCCATCGCTCCCCCCAGTCCCTCCCCCCACCAGGGGTCCCCCATAGCTCCCCCCTCCCCTGGGATTCCCCCATAGCTCCCCCCAGTCCCTCCCCTGGGATTCCCCCATAGCTCCCTCCACCCCAGGAGTCCCCCATAGCTCCCCCCAGTCCCTCCCCCGGGATTCCCCCATAGCTCCCCCAGCTCCCCCCACCCCAGGAGTTCCCCCGGGGGCCCCCCATCGCCCCTGTCACGCCCAGGCTCGCCGGGCAGCACGGACCGTGGCGGCCTCCCAGGGGCGGCGCCGCCGGCGGAAGCAGGAAGCAATACCGGCTCTGCTGGAGACGCCGGGGCCGCGGAGCGAGGCAGGTAACCAGCCCCCCCTCGCCCCGGAGAACAATGGGCTCTCCCTACCCCCCCTCCCAGTGAGAGTGGGACATTCCGAACCCCCCCGCCTCCAGGGGGACCACGTGGTCGCCGCCGCTCCGCCACGAACAGCTGGGACCCTCCGCTCAGTGGCCGTGGGGAGTTCCTCCTGCCCCCAGCGGTGGGGTCCTCACCCCCCAGGGGTGGCAAGGGGGCCTCCTGCCCTGTCCCCCCCCCAGCAGCGAGATCCCCCCCAGGGGTGGCAATGGGGCCTCCTGCCCTGTCCCCCCCCAGCAGCGAGATCCCCCCAGGGGTGGCAAGGGGGCCTCCTGCCCTGTCCCCCCCCCAGCAGCGAGATCCCCCCAGGGGTGGCAATGGGGCCTCCTGCCCTGTCCCCCCTGCCCTGTCCCCCCCAGCAGTGAGCTCCCGCAGCGGTGGCAAGGGGGCCTCCTGCCCTGTCCCCCCCCCAGCAGCGAGATCCCCCCAGGGGTGGCAAGGGGGCCTCCTGCCCTGTCCCCCCCCAGCAGCGAGATCCCCCCAGGGGTGGCAAGGGGGCCTCCTGCCCTGTCCCCCCCCCAGCAGCGAGATCTCCCCAGGGGTGGCAGTGGGGCCTCCTGCCCTGTCCCCCCCCCAAGCAGTGAGATCCCCCCAGCAGTGGCAATGGGGCCTCCTGCCCTGTCCCCCCTGCCCTGTCCCCCCCAGCAGTGAGCTCCCCCAGCGGTGGCAAGGGGGTCTCCTGCCCTGTCCCCCCCCAAGCAGTGAGATGGCTCCCGGCACAGGACCAATGGTGCTGGGCACTGCCCATACAGAGAAAGACACACAATCCCTCCTCCCCTTCTATCACACGCACGCACAAACACAAACACCAGGATCCCCTGGCCCTTTGCCCCTCCATGGATAGTGGAGCAGGAGCCTCCCTTAAGTGGTAGTTACAGAGGGGTCCTCCAGGCCTCCCCTCCCCCAGCTGTGATATGAGGATCCTACTAACCCCTATCCCAATACTGAAATCCTCTGCTTCTGCTCCCCCCAGTGAGGGTGGGGCAGCCCCTCCTCTCTTAGAAGTGACAGTCCCACTCCCAGAGTGGCATCCTCCTGAATGTGCCCTGAATGTGCATTTCTGGACCTGCAACTGGTTTGCTGGGTGACCTTGGGCAAATCACTTTCCCTCTCTGTACCTCGTTTTCCCTTCTGTAAAATGGGGATAATGATATAAAGTGATAGTGATAGATAAAAACTAGCTATTAGTTTTGGAATGAAAAGCTGAAAATTTCCATGAAATAATGATTCTGGCAAAACATGTTTTGATAGTGTCAAAACATCAGTTCCTACAGTATCAAGCCATTTCATTGTGATTTGTTTTGTTTAGATGTTTATATTAAAACACTAAATATAATATATGTGCCTAATATTAATTATATATAATTTTGTTTAATGTTTTATATTATATTAAAAGTCTAAAGGAAATGAATCCAAAGGAAACATTTTGACTTTACCCCATAGAATAATTTCATCCAAGTTGACATGTGCCCACGAAATGTTTCCATTTCAACAAAACTGTATTTTTCGAAGGGAAACTGTCCTATCAAAAAGTTTGCACCAGATCTAGTTATTACTATTGCTGAAGGCTGGGCACTATACCAGAGTGGAGGGGGAAGACGGGAAAGAGTTTCGTCTGATTTTGATTCTCTGCTGATTTGTAATGAAGGGAGATACGTTGCTTTGTGGGAGACTGGTGCATTTTATGTGGGGAAGTGTGTAATGGGAAATAGGAGGGGAGGAATGTGTGTTTTGGTGGTGGGGGGGGGTTCATTACATCTGTAAGAACAAATGTGCCTATCTGATGCTCTGTTCCAGCTATTTGATATTACTTTTGTTGTAACACTTCCCCAAGAACCTCACTGTCTCTGCTGTGCCCGTGTTGCAAGGTGTCATATATTAATCTAGAGCCTGCCCGGTCTAATTGCGGAAAGCTTCTGGCAGTGCTAATGTGCTGCGTGTATCGATCAGTTCTCTTACAGTTCTGTCAACTGTTCAAAGTTCGGTTTTAGCTGTTAATGGGCTTCCCTCTTTAATGGGGATTTGGAAATCCCTCCACTTCAGGAATTCCCTCTTTTACAGATCTCCAGTAAATGGCCAACATGCCTCACCGGACCATTCATCTCTTCCGGAAGGGACTTCGGCTCCATGACAACCCAACTCTGCTGGCCGCACTGGAGTCCTCGGAGGTTGTGTATCCAGTCTACATTCTGGATAGAAAGTTCCTGATGTCTGCAATGAATATGGGAACTCTGCGCTGGCATTTCCTGCTGCAGTCTCTCGAGGATCTGCAGAGGAACCTAACTAAACTGGGCTCTTGCTTACTGGTTATTCAAGGAGAGTATGAGTCGGTTCTTCGAGACCGTGTTAAAAAGTGGAACATTACCCAGGTGACTCTAGATGCTGAGATTGAACCATTTTACAAAGAGATGGAGAGGACCATACAAGCTCTGGGGGGAGAGATGGGATTTGATGTGCTTTCTTTGATGGGCCACACTCTGTATGACATCAGACGGTACGTAACTGCCACAGGGCAACGATCTTTTGTTTATGTTTAGCTTTAATAAATATCGGTGGGAAATGCCTAGTGATTCTGATTCTTGTAGATTCTAATGTTTGAGCTTTTAGAGGGTTGAGCTTCCTGGGGTGAATGTAACATTGTGTGCCCGTCAATAAAGAGCAGAGGAGGGAATGCACATGAATTGGAATTGGGGCTGTGACTTGGTTTGCTAGTTATAATGTAAATGTTTTATTAATATGCACTCTTTGGCTATTGGGTTTAGTTCAATCCTTTATATAATCTACTCTTTAAAAAACAAAATCTAAATCGGCAGGGAAGGGTGCAATTATGGTTTTTTTACCCATTTCATCTGATTATATCAGTGTTTATTTTCAAGCATGAGGGGTTTTCTAATCAGCTTAACTTTTTGCCCACAAAAGAAATGAAAATGCGAACACAACCAGTCAGATACTGTTTGCGGTTTATTCAAAACTGAATGGCTGCAGACACTAGAGATTCATTACGAATTTTGGAGATCAAATCGTGTTTTGCATTATTAATTAATAAACCCCTGATCCTGTAGACACTTGCGCATGTGAGCAAATCTGTATATGTGAAGCGCCCTGTTGAATTCAAAGGGATATTTGCATGTATAAACATATTTGCGTGGATAAGCCTTGACAGGATTGGGGCCTCAGTAATTGATTGCTGGACAGAAGTGACAGCAAAGGAGGGTACCATCAGCATTTTAACTTCCCCTGTCTGCATGTTTTGAGGATTGCTAGTAGATAGGTTAATTCAATTGTTTTGGGCTAGAGGATTAAATTTATGATTGCTTGTGGTTGCTATGGAGAGATGGAAATCTCTCATGTTCTGAAACTACATCTTGTTCTCCATGGGGAGAATTCCCTGTGGCAGTAGAGAGGCCCATTTTAGTCACTGGCACTCCATCTGGTGCTGGGCTCTGCCCCCACAAAGCAAATTGCATGATTGAGGCCTTGAGTGGTCACTATCTTCCATCGTGAGGCTGATTTCTCCTCCACTCCTCTACATACCACATCCCACAAAAAGGGTTGTGTGGCCTTTCGTTCTTGCAGGTGTCATCTGTGACCAGGAGAATTCCATTTTCTTTTAAATTTCTTGCTAGTGCAAAGATTTTAAGTGGATTTAAAAATAAAAAACATTTTGGAAACCAACATGGGTAACCAAGTCTTTCCAGTTCTATTCATATTGTGTTTTAAAAATTGTAAAACTTGCAACCCTACAAGTGGATTGGTCCAAGTGGACCTGGACACTTGCACAGAATTCCACTGAAGTCAGTGGGGTTTTGCATGAACCCACTGGACTGTGACATCTGTACCGGTAACCTCATTACAGGGATGTTCCATCTCTATGCTGTAGCCAGTTTATTCATCAGCTCTGCCTGCATGACTGACACCTGCCACTGCCATTTTCTACTTGGTTTATATTCATACTACAAGTGCTCTTGTCTTGTCTTGTTCAGGATTTTGGACATGAATGGTGGGACTCCCCCCTTGACATACAAAAGATTTCTTCATATTCTCTCTGTACTCGGGGACCCTGACATGCCTGTACGAAACCTTACAGCTGAGGATTTCCAGTAAGTAATTTTCATACAGCAAAAATAGACAACCCAGTAAAGAGCTCTTTCTCTCTTGTCATCACGAGGGAAGGATTTGGCCAGTTTAAATGACACTATCGCAGGGGTGGGCAAACATTTTGGCCTGAGGGCCACAATCGGGTTTCGAAAATTATATGGAGAGCTGGTTAGGGGATGGGGGCATGGCCCGCCACCCCCATCCGCCCCCCCTTCTCGCCCCCTGACAGCCCCCCCTCCAGGACTCCTGCCCCATTCAAACCCGCCTCCCCCATTCCCTGATGACCCCCCCAGGACCCCTGCCCCATCCAACCACCCCTTCTCTCTGTCCCCTGACTACTCCTGGAACCCCCGCCCCTGACTGCCCCCCCGCTGTCCCATCCAACCTCCCCCTTTCCTTCCTTACTGCTGCCCCTGGACCCCTGTTCCATCCAACCACCCCTTCTCCCTGTCCCCTGACTGCCCCTGGAACCCCTGCCCCTGACTGCCCCCTGCCGCCCCATCCAACCCCCCCCCTTCCTGACTGCCCCCCCCAGGTCCCCTGCCCCCATTCAACTCCCCTGTTCCCTGCCCTCTGACCGCCCCGACCCCTATCCACCCCCTGACCACCACCCCAAACTCCCCTTCCCTCTATCCAACCCGCCCTGCTCCCTGCCCCCTTACCGCGCCAGGTCAGGCCAGGCTCTGCAGCTGCACTGCCCCAGGAGCTCGCAGCCCCCCCGCCCAGAGCATTGTGCCGGCGGCACAGTGAGCTGAGGCTACAGGGAAGGGGGAACAGCGGGGGAGGGGCTGGAGGTGAGCCTCCTGGGCCAGGGGCTCAGGGGCCGGACACGAGGGTCCCGCGGGCCGGATGTGGCCCGCAGGCCGTAGTTTGCCCACCTCTGCGCTATTAGATGATATATTGCATTATTTGAACATGTAATTAAATAATGGGTTGTATGTATAAAGAATGTGCAGCTGTGGCTAAGAGGGCTAAAATAATAATAATAATAATTAATACTGCATTATTATTTTTATTTATTATTTATTTTATAGCACCTAAGAGACCAAGTTATGGTCCGGGTCCCCATTGTGCTAGGCACTGGGCAAACACAGAACAAAAAGACCGTGATACTTGGATGTGTAAGCAAGGGAATATCGGTGGCATTACCTCTGTATGTGACATTGGTGAGACCATTATTGGGATACTGTGCCCACTTCTGGTGTCCATACTTTAAAAAGGATGTTGAAATAATTGAAGGGGTTCAGGGAAGAGCTACAAGCTTAATTTGAGGTCTGGAAAACCTGCACTGCAGTGAGACGGTAATGAAGCACAAGCTATTTCGTTCATCCAAGAGAAGACAGTGACTTGGTCATGGTCTATAAAGACCTACTTCAGGAGGTGTCTTCTATTAGCAGAACACTCTTTCATCTAGCAGACAGAGTCATGTCATGAGTCAATGGCTGGAAGTTGAAGCTAGACATAATCAGATAGATTTTTACAAGTGAAGGTAATTAACCACTGGAACAACTCTATTCTATATAAGTCTTATGTCATGCGTCTCATCATAATATCTCAGCACCATCCCACAGTGCATTAAGCAGTGACAAACATCCATCGGGTGTTGCTTGGTCTCTCATTCTCTCCCCCAGGGAAAAGCATATGCAGTAGAATATCTTGTTTAATAGATATTTTTTAAAAAAATACATGTTACTATGTGCTTGTTAGAGAAGGCAAGGTCTCTTGGAGTGGTAGGTGATATGGTTTGTGATGGGCCTTAGTTCCTGGGGGAGTTCATTCCACTGTCTCAGTCTGACCTCCAAGGAAGTTCTGTCTCCTGCTCAGACAAGCCTTACCCTTACAGTAGATAGTTCCATTGGACCAGAGGAGTGGATTTGTTGACCACAGTCTACATCCTGGAGCTTTAGGCTCTTTTTGATACTGTGGGCCAATCCATGGAGTGCCTCGAAGATAAGGACTGAGACCTTGAACTGGATTCAACATTCTATGGCAAGCTAGTGTAGGGAACAGAGGATGGGTGTCATATATTCCAGGTAGCCTGTGATGCTAAGGAGACACTTAGCAGTGTTCTGGACTAGTTCTGTTTTTCAAGTGCTGAAGCTCATGCCCAGGTGTGTTGCATTGCTGTAGTCCAACTGAGAAGTGACTAAGTCTTGAATACAAGCCAGGTTATCATCCACCAGGATGGGACGGAGTCTCCTAACCAATCGGACAGTACAGAAAGCATTACTTGTGAGTGCTGCTGTCTGAGAGCCTAGCGTCACCAAGGAGTCCAAGAGTATTCCTGACTGTGAACTGAACTGACCAACTGTGGGTGTGAACCTTCAACCAGATTCTTCAAAATGCTCTGCCCACCAGCATCACCTCTGTCTTGCTCGGGTTCAGCTTCCGCCAGCTACACTTCATCTGTGAGCTGATCTCATCCAAGCACTGGGCCATCTTGGTGGTAGTGGTGTGGTCATATGTAGTGAAGGATGGATAGAGCTGCGTGTCACCATCATATTGCTGGCAGCTGGGTCCCTGTTTTCTGACCAGTTCACCTAGTGGCTGCATGTCAGTGTGGTAAAGTCCTGGAGAGAGAATTGATATCTGTGGCATTCCACAGGTGAGAGGTCTAATAGTGGAGGTTTAGTTTCCCATCACTTCTTGTTGGGTGCATCCCTCCAGGAAGTACTGAAACCATTTTAGTGTACTGCCCTGTTTCCCTGCCACCTCTCTCAGGTGAGACAGTGGTGCCCAGTGGTTGACAGTGTTGAATGCTGCAGAGAGGTCCAGGAGGATGAAAATGGATGTTTGTCCTTCATCGATTGACATAAGGAGATCATCCATCTGTGCCACAAAAGCAGTTTCAGTCCCCTCTCTGGGCCTGAATCCAAATGCTGCCAGGTCTAGATTATTGGATTCAGTTAGATGGGCTTGTAGTTTGCATTTAGCTAACTTTTCTGTGAGCTTGCTTAGGAATGGGAAGTTTGGCCCTGGGTAGTAGTTGGCGCCACCTGATGTAACTAGCGTGGGTTTCTTGAGCGTTGGTGGGTCTGTTGTGCGTTTGAAGGAGGAAGGGAATGGCTGACTAAGGGATGTGGTGGAATCTCCATCACCTGGAATCTTTGGCTGTCTCTTTCTAAAAGATACGCTGTAGCTAACCCGGAAATCACAGGGTTAATGCAGGAATCACTTGGTGAAAATCTGAGGCCTGGGTTTTGCCAGGGGTTCTACTACATGGTCACAGTGGCCCCTTTGGGATCTAAACTCTATTCATTTAATGCACAAGGGGCCAGGATTAAGGTTACATGGGCATTTACTTCATCAGACCTTGCTGATGTAGCAGACGAGAGTACATTATGTGCGTGTGTGTGTTTTCTCTCATGCACACAGATATTACCGAGGGAAGGTGAGTCAAAGAGATACATTTTTTTATTTTGGTCTGAAAGCAGTGAAGTTAGTGATCCAGAGGGGAGTTGCACCAGGGCAGGAAAGATGGTGTAGTAGATAGAGCATTGGGCTGGAATTTCTCAGCCACAGACTTCCTGTGTAACCACAAGCCAGTCACTTAATCTACCCTGTGCTTGAGCTCCCATCTGTAACATGGCCTGTGTGGGTGTGGCAAGGGGTGTAGCAAGGATAGAATTGATTGATTATGGCGAGACTCCCACTTAGTCCTGCCATGAGTGCAGGGGACTGGACTAGATGACTTTTCGAGGTCCCTTCCAGTCCTATGATTCTGTGATTACAGTGGTGAGAGCTGTGTGAGTGGATAGATAGACTGACTTATGGGTTTGCTTACACTCTGTTTACTTTTCCTTATTGTTTTAATTCCTGGTTATCTTTTTAAACACATGATGAAAGCTAAAGAGGCTCATGCTTGCTTAGTGCTGTGTTCCTTGAAGGGCTCACATTACACCAGTGCTCCGAGCTCTGCACTGCCTTCCAGTTCCTTCCCAGGTGCCACTGAAACGTGGCTGTGCCCATGTTTCAGGGTGAGTAAAAAGGCGTTTTGTAACTGTCATAAATATAAAGGGAAGGGTAAACCCCTTTAAAATCCCTCCTGGCCAGAGGAAATCTCCTCTCACCTGTAAAGGGTTAAGAAGCTAAAGGTAACCTCGCTGGCACCTGATCAAAATGACCAATGAGGAGACAAGATACTTTCAAAAGCTGGGAGGAGGGAGAGAAACAAAGGGTATGTGTGTCTGTCTATAGTCTGTCTTTGCCGGGGATAGACCAGGAATGAAGCCTTAGAACTTTTAGTAAGTAATCTAGCTAGGTACGTGTTAGATTATGATTTCTTTAAATGGCTGAGAAAAGAATTGTGCTGAATAGAATAACTATTTCTGTCTGTGTATCTTTTTTGTAACTTAAGGTTTTTGCCTAGAGGGGTTCTCTATGTTTTGAATCTAATTACCCTGTAAGGTATCTACCATCCTGATTTTACAGGGGGGATTTTTTTTTTTATTTCTATTTACTTCTATTTCTATTAAAAGTCTTTTTGTAAGAAAACTGAATGCTTTTTCATTGTTCTCAGATCCAAGGGTTTGGGTCTGTGGTCACCTATGCAAATTGGTGAGGCTTTTTATCCAACATTTCCCTGGAAAGGGGGGGTGCAAGTGTTGGGAGGATTGTTCATTGTTCTTAAGATCCAAGGGTCTGGGTCTGTAGTCACCTAGGCAAATTGGTGAGGCTTTTTACCGAACCTTGTCCAGGAAGTGGGGTGCAAGGTTTTGGGAAGTATTTTGGGGGGAAAGACGTGTCCAAACAGCTCTTTCCCAGTAACCAGTATTTGTTTGGTGGTGGTAGCGGCCAATCCAAGGACAAAGGGTGGAATATTTTGTACCTTGGGGAAGTTTTGACCTAAGCTGGTAAAGAGAAGCTTAGGAGGTTTTTCATGCAGGTCCCCACATCTGTACCCTAGAGTTCAGAGTGGGGGAGGAACCTTGACAGTAACCTAACTCTCTTTTTGATGTGGGTGCTGGATGACTCAGGGCCCCTGACTGACCCTCTTCTTTTCCTTCCTATTTGAAGGGAGACACCCCACCCCACTGCGCATCCATCATCGCAGGGGGTGGGGCCAGCCCCAGCAGCAGAAATGTGGGGTTGCTCAAGGGGCCACTGCCCTGGGAGACCAGGAGGACCCTTAAGGGCAGGCGCAGAGGGGAACCTCCTGATGGATTATCAAGGGACAGATGTGGAGGACAGTTGAAAGGAGCGACTTTGCCTCCTGCCCCTGATAAAACCTATTACAGCCTAGGGAGGCCCATCTCCAGAGGTGGGAGAGACAACAACAGGGTAGGGCAGGAACAGGGGGCTTGGAACCTGTCCTAAGAAGCTACAAGCCTGAGGATGGAGGGGAGGAGGCTCTCCCTCCCCGTCTCCAAGACTAGGAGAAGACGGCTGGGGAAGAGGGGCTGGAAGGAAAGCACCTTGGGCCTCTCTGCCACAAACACAGCAGACTGGGAGTGAAACGGTGTGCCGTGCAAGGGCTGTGCGGCAGGGAGCTCAGCAGGCCAGTTGCTGGACCCAGACCTGAGCGCTGCTCTCCTGTCTCCCTCTGTCTGCATCCTACAGGGCTGAGAACTGCCTCTCTGCACTCCCGTCCCAGTGGCAATGATCTGTCCATGTCCCCACCCTTGCCACCACTACAGGTTGGGGTGAGCACATCCCCTGCTCAGACACATCCTATTGCTCACTCTGGCTTTCCCAGATCCAGTGTCACGCCACGGTGGGTCTCCCTGTGTCCTTGTTTGGACTCATTCATCATGGAAGGGTCTGCTTACAGGTACAGCCATGGGAGGTGAGGGAGGCATGTCCCCCGACTTTTCACTATGCTGCTGCTGTCTCTTTTAGTGGCTGCAGGAGTAGCTCATTCCATCTCCTGATCACAACTCCCCGCTGACGTTTTTCAAGGAGGCTGCCGACGGGGTCTCCTGACTACATTACACCTCTTGCTCTGCTTCTTGCTCTGGTGGCATTGCCCTGTACCATGACTGAAGAGGAGACAGGCGTGATCTCCTTGGCGCGCCGGATGGGAAGTGCTCTTCCTCCCTCCTCTTCGTCATGGCCTCTCTTTGAAAGAAGCCTCTCTTTTAAATTAGGAGATGTAAGCCTCCTCCTGAGCTGTGCCTGGCTGAAGATGACAGGGTGCCCCTCCCCGAGGATTTGGACATCCCCCGAGAGAGCCAGTCCCCCTGGAGAGGGGGAGAAACTGAAGGGCTACAGCGACTAGAACAACACTTGAAAAATCAGGTGAGTCTTGCTTTCTACGTGCCCGTTCCTTCTCCTTGTGCTCTGGATGCTGGCTAATAGCTCCAAACAGACCCAGGTGATTATGGCCCTTAGCCCTGCTGCAGACGGCTGGGTCTGAGCCCAGCAGGCGGAGAGGCTGGCCATTAAGGATCACTCAGGACCAAAGCACCTTGCTTCATCCCAACTCTTGGCTCCTGGAAGGGCTGACATCCATTGGCATAGGGGTCTCCAAGCAAACAACTCACGTCCTCCTGGCATTTCAGAAGCCACCCACCAGGCTAAGTGGAAAAGATGTGTAGTTTGGTACAGTCACACCCAAGTGGAGCCTCTTATAAATTCAGAATACTCCTCTGACAAGACCTGTCAGCTTTTTTGGGGAACCTGAGGTTTGGAGGGCCCATAGAGTAGAAGCAGCCTGGTCTCTGGCCTCACACAGAAGGTTGATGTATTTGGAGAACTAAGTATTCCAGATGGGGCTTCCTTTGCCTTTGGTACTTGACTTAACAATGGCTACTCTACCTCGGATGTCATTGTTGCCTTTGGATTGTAGTGCACAGAGAAGCTTGGGAGGAATGAGCTGGGGCAGCAGCTGGAATGCAGTGTCTTTATCCCGGTCCCTTTTGATGCAGGTCAGTTTAGGAGATGCATTTATAAACCAGGGTGGTATGGCTCTTCATATGCCATGAACTCTAAGCAAGGCTTCATGGGGCCTGCTGCAAGCTAGCCCCGTGTTCCGTGAGAATGACCGCGGGGCTCCGTAATACTGCAGTGTGACAAACAGGAAATTCTGCCACAGCTTCAGGGAAATTCAAAACTGGAGGTGTTGTTACTGAAAGAAATGAGAAAATATACAGTGCAAGCAACCAGGTCTCCCTTGAGTTATTTATTGTTATATTAAATTCAGCTTATTTCATACCACCTCCAGACTGTCACTTTAAGGTGCCATGGGATTGTGTGTTGAGAACACATGATTGCATTGCAGCAGTTGTCATGGGGAAAACTGGAGATTGTTGGTAGCTGGGTAGGAGGCAGTAGGGGTTTTTGGTCCTTGAGGAGCCAGCTGGGCTCTTTAGGATGGTAGGAAAAGCTCATTAGCTGGCCATTTTTGCTCAAATAAATCATCAGCAAAATAGTTGATAATGTCATTAATGATCAAAATTAGGTTTCAGAGTTAACACCCAATTAACAAATGGCATAGTTCACCCCTCTCTTAGAGCAATTACCCTAGACTGTGGAATTATTCCACTTATCCCACTGTTCCTGGAAGACATCTCTGCCTTAGTTTGTTTTCAGTTCATATTCTGAAGGTTTGCTTTGCAACTTTAAGGGCCAGGTCATATATAAATGAAAGTTTAGAGTCTAGAGCACAGTCCGCAGCCAGTTCCATAGCCACAAGTATGACGCTTCCCGGGGGTACCCCGGGTTGTGAGGCACCTTGCTACCACCTGCCCTTACCATGAAGACATCTTGTCTGTGCCTGCCGGGGGTCAGCTCCCCAACTCCACTAGCCAGCACAAGCACTCCTCTCTAGGCCTATGCAGGCCCCGCTGTCTCTCTGTACTCTATAGGTTAGCGGTAGGCACACTCCAACCCCCAAGCCCTCTGAGCATCTCCCTGGAGGGTTCAGCCCCCTTTCCATTGAACACACACTGTATTCACAGATTCACTCCTCCCAAAGGAACAGTATCCTCCTGCTTACCAAAAATGCCTCAGATCACAGCTCCCCTTAACACACAGCCCTTAGACAGGTTTACAGTGAGAACAAGCAAAACTATATTTAACCCAAAATAGAGATTTGAGAAGTAGCAAGTAAAAGTATTGGAAACAAATGGTTACATGTAAAATACGATCATAACACATATCCTAGAGCCTAGACTTAAATTAACAAGATGCTTTCCTGTCCAACAAAGTTTAGCTCACTCAAAGTCCCTTTGTCGTTTTCCAGCCAGGTTGGCTGTGACCCTCCTTTCATAGGACAGAACACACTGAGAGTTCATCTCCTTGGGGAAGGGGGAAGCATGTCTCTAAACCCCCAACAACCCATTGTCTTTATTTATAAACAGGATTCCTTCCCCTTCCCACCCCCCCAGTTGTTTTTTCCTATGTGCTCCTTTCTTGTTGACCTTACAGTCTCTTGATTAGCATTCAGCTCAGACTGTAGATGGGCCTCCATTGTGTAGCAGAACGTATACAAAACACACATGACCTCCCAGAGAGAGAGGTTTCCTCCTGCCTAACAGAAGCATGTTTATCACCTTCTGGTGACTTGCCTTAACTCATAAAGATGAGCCTGGGAGCTTAAATTCCTAACTGTGCTAGACACTAAAAATCATGGACTCGGTAGAGATACTGGTTTTATGTCTCATAACAACACTCTGTAACCCACTAGCCCTCCTTTGTCTTATGCGTACAGAGATGTTAATTTCCCGCTATATCTTGAATAGGCTCTTGTAACTTGTGTTAAGTCCTTATGCTTAACAATATGTCCCGCCTTGCAGTTAGCTGTGACACTCAGATTGCCTTTCTAGATCTGAAGAAGAGCTCTGTGGAGCCTGAAAACTTGTGTCTCTCACCAACAGAAGTTAGTCCAATAAAAGATATTCCCTCAACCACTGTGTCTCTCTAATATCCTGGGACCAGCATGGCTACAACAAAACTGCAAACAATTATCAATACTTTCATTTTGAAATGATTCTGATGACCAGTGGGCTACAGGCTCTCAGTAGAGACCTCACATGTCACCTACTAGTGCAAACACCATTGTGTTTGGTTAGATAGGCTTGTCTCATAGGTATCAAATGGGTTCTTGTAACAGGCTTTAAAGCCTCATCCTCTAGGCAGGTGATGATCCTGCTGGAAAGTGGCTTTTGCTGATTCACTATTGCAGTGGGGAAATTTCCCTACTAGCCATAAGAAAAGTGGGAGTGGCTTTCCCTGGGAGATTTAGAGTGTGGGCTGAGCTCTCCTCAAGGAGGAACCCCGGGTCATCCAAGTCTAAGGAAAAGACTTGGGTTACATTTTGTATTTCATTTTGATTTGAGTTCTTTTCACATATAATGCCCAACTCCAGGAAGGGGCACAACTTGTGTGGCCTGTGTTTGGAGTATAGTGGGGAAGCCAACTGCCCGCAGCTCTTTTCTGTTTCATTAACAGGAAATACTTTGTGGTGTTCTGCCTAAAATTGGTTTGTTTGTTTGTGTTTTTAGGGCTGGATAGCAAATTTTACTAAACCAAGAACAATTCCAAATTCTCTGCTTCCAAGTACTACTGGACTGAGTCCCTATTTCAGCTTGGGCTGTTTGTCAGTTCGGAGGTTTTTTTATAGATTATCAAACATTTATGCTCAGGTAAGAAAATACTGTGTGCAAATCAAGCCAACGCAATGGTTATCTAACAGTTTCCTAGAGCAGACTAGTCTCCTCCTCAGCAACAGTCGTATTAACAGTGCAAAGTGGCTTTCGATATTGTTTGAAATATTATCCTTAAACAGATTAAAGCCTTGCCCTGACTAGGATTTCAAGATGTGATGTTAGCACGTGTTACCAAACTCCATCTAACGAACACTTGCTAAAACTGTAGCCCAGACAAAGCAATTGTCCTTTAGTACAGGCTTTAAAGTGATTGAGTTGGTGGGAGGAGGAGAAGCCTAGGGTGTAGCTCAACCAGCTAAAATTGAGCTAAAGGTGTCGTCCCAGAGTGACGTCCCAGAGGTTCTCTGTTGACAAGACCTATGGGTGTTTTGGCTGCAGGTCAAGCTAAACAACATCAAGTTTGTCCTCCTTTGCAAATCTTAAATCTTGTATATGCAAACATGTCGGTTTCCATCAGTGCATAACTCAAAAACAGATGTACAGAATTTGCACAATTTCTTTGAGAAGAAATTACCATTGAGAACAAGCCTGGAAAATGCCACCCTACATGGAGACTGTGTCACAGTCTGCACGGGCGCAGGGGTCCATTTATGGGGTCCATCTGTGGGAATGAGACTTCACTGTTTCATTAACATAAACCAGGGTTCCCTCATGAACTGTTTAAAAACGGCTACTCTTCTTCAGTGCGTGAATCCGAGCAACTAGAGACCAGTCCGTGCGTGTCTGCTTTAAGGAATCATAGGGGTTTTATTTTTGCTTCGGGAAGAAATCCTGGTATGAATCTATCCTAGAAGGTCAGGGTGTTGCAGAAAATTATCCCAGCTGGCCAGGGAATATTGAGTTTTAGAGGTTTCCAGCTCACTCTGTTTCGGTGCTGCAAACTTTGTTTCAGACCTTGGCTCCTTGGATTCAAAAGGGAAAGGCTATAAAGCTCGCCGACGTTTTCTGCTGTGCTGTCTGGGCCAGCTCATGTGCTGGTTAACCTCTTGCAGCTCAGCTGCAGTCAAGGGAATTACGATGACTTCCACAAGTTAAGGCTCTGGCACTGTGTCTTTGTTGCAGTCAAAGAACCACTCTCTGCCACCTGTATCACTTCAAGGACAGCTTCTATGGCGAGAATTCTTCTATACTGTGGCATCAGCAACACCAAACTTTACCAGAATGGCGGGGAACCCCATCTGCCTTCAGATCAACTGGTACCAGGATGCAGAGAGACTCTACAAGTGGAGAATGGTAAAGGGCTGTATTCCCATTTGAGGAGAACCGATACATTCATTTCTCTTGTTGGCTGTTTCTAGTGCACCACACTGTATGCCATAGGACTGTGAATAGCATTTTAAATAAAATCAAGCCACTGGGTACAACATACATTTTATAGAGCATCTTTCATGCAAAAGGTATCCCAAAGTATGATAGAGAGTTAAATACTTAAGAAGAGATTGACTTCATCAAGATTTATATTGACCAGAGAATTTAATATAGCCCATCCACCTTCTAGACACCTGAGCACAGGGCTGTAAGCCAGGGCACTCTGAGTCCTATTCCCGCTTGTTCTCCTGACGGTCTGTAATACCCCAGTGAGAAAATTCAGAAGGGTTGAAAGAGGAGGAGATCTAACAGTGTCTTCAATATCTGCCTCTAAAAGAGATGGGAATGAAGGACTCTGCTGTCATTCCTGCCCCAGGATCTTGCAGTAATGTTTCACCCGTCATGGCCCCTGGGTATTTTTTATTTCCTGCTGACTCTTTGGAGAGTTTTCCAACCAACCAAATAAAACCCAGGGAGCCTAACCTGTATAAGAGGTACACAATGATAATTATTAATACCTAGCTCTCATACACAAACAAAGAGCCCGCTCCAGGCCCCTCAGTGCAGTGTGTCCATATAACCATCATCAATATTTTTATCATTTGCATATTCTTATGGCCCTGATGACCTACTGCTACAGGTTTAACCTTCACAACCTTGCATCCTATGTTGTCTCTACAAAGTGCTGTCATTCCGATTTGGTAATGCTTGACACCTGTTTAGCATAGGTGTCTATGATGATGCAAGTTGCTAGCCAGGGGAGAATCACAGAGCTGGGGGAAAAAATTTGGACAAATAGTTTATTTGCTGAAACATGCAGTTTTTGGTTGACTCAAAACAAATTTGCTGAATAGTTTGGGCCCAAAAAACTTTTTGGGGAGGAGGAGGCCTGCTCCCTGTAACTTCTGGTGCAGTTGTTATAGTATTCTTCTGGGATGTGAGAGACCCCGGTTCAATTCCCCCCTCTTCCTGATGTGGAGAAGGGATTTGAGCATGGGTCTTCTACAACGCAGGTGAGTGCCCAAGCCACTGGTCTCTCAATCTCTCCTGCTGGTGCTGTTCCAGTTTGTGTATATAAATAGTCATTGGAGTAGGTACATGAACTTGGATTTCCCACATCCTAGGTGAGTGCCCTAAGCACTAGGCTTTAAAGCAGCAGTTCTAAACCCACGGCCCAATTAAAGGCTGCCGAGCTGCACAGTGGGGTCCGGGTTCCCGGCTGCCCGGCACAGCGGGGTCCGGGCTGCCTGGCCCGGCGCAGTGGGTTTGCGGGTTGGCAGCCAGTCCTGTGTGGCGGGAGTCCGGGGTTTCCACCCAGCCCCACACAGCGGGTGTCCAGGGTCTGGGGCTGCCGCCCAGCTCCGCAGGGGTCTGGGGTCAGCGTCAGGGCTACCAGCTGGCCCTATAGGGCCGGGGTCTGGGCTGCCACCTGGCTGCCCTGCCATCCGGCCCCACGCGGCGGGATCCAGGGTTGGGGCTGCTGCCCAGCCCCGCAAAGCAGGGTCCAGGGTCCCTGCTGCCCGGCCCCCGGCCCAGGGTTCCACTCCTCGCCCCACTCTACTGGAGGGTGGGAGGGGTGCGCTGTGGTTCTCAACCTGCGTCCCAGGTAATACAAAATAGGTTGAGAACCACTGTTCTAAAATCATTCTCATTCTTGCTCCCTGGCCCATTGTGCCAGAATATCCCATACCTCAGTGGCGAAGTCACTCTTCAGTGTGAACAAGGGTTCCAGTTTGGGCCCCTAATGCCTGATCCTCTGACAAAGTGACTGGCCTGTGTGTTTAAGGAAAGGGCAAGAGAGAAGAAGCAATTCCGGGGGTGAAGGAGGAAATGGAGTACTGTGTGTATTGAGCAGGAGGACTGAAATCTTCTGTGTGTTTTAGGCTCAGACAGGGTTTCCGTGGATTGATGCTATCATGACTCAGCTTCATCAGGAAGGTTGGATTCACCACCTTGCTCGACATGCTGTTGCCTGCTTCCTGACTCGAGGAGACCTCTGGATCAGCTGGGAAGAGGGCATGAAGGTTCGCAATCTTTTCTTTCATTGTTCATTGGCCTGTTCCTAAAGGTGCTTTGAAGAAGCCCCTGTGAAATGCAAATCTTCTGGAGGATTTGAATTGTCGAGCAATCATAGAATTGTAGGACTGGAAGGGACCTCGAAAGGTCCTCTAGTCCAGTCCCCTGCACCCATGGCAATGTTTTATTATACTGTGCACCTGTGGTAAGGTTACATTAGAAGTATTATATTATTTTTAATACAATAGTGCTCAGAAGCCCCAGTTGAGATATGGGCTCTGTTGTGCTGGACGTTGAACAGATAAATGCGCCATAAGAGGCAGTTCCTGCCCTGCAGAGCTAATAATCTAAATAAACCAGACCAAGACTGGGAGGGGAAATAGAAGCACAAAGAGAAGTGACGGGCTGAGCGTCGCACAGCAGACCCGTAGCAAATCCAGGAGTAGAATCCAGGTCTCCTGAATCCTGACTCCAGGTATAAAAAGCCTAATTCCAGCTTACTAGCCACAAGAGAGAAAAACAAATACATATACACAAATCAGCATAGTCTCTACTGATGCCTCCTAACCAGCTCCTAGATCCCCGAGGTGCCTGCAGGTCTTTCCTTCACCATAGCCTGCCCAGGCTGACTTCCTTCTAGTAATATATCCCGATAGTTCCCAGCCTCAGCTGCTCTTAAAGGGATAGCACCCTATTCCAGTGTCTTTTTACCAGCCTTTGCCCTTTATTTCACAGACCTGCATTCTTTACTTCCTTGCCACATAAGTGTTCCCCACCCCCAAGATGTGTTGTTTTCTCTCTCTTTAATTTCTCATGAAATACAGGTGTTTGAAGAGATGCTGTTAGATGCAGACTACAGCATCAATGCAGGAAACTGGATGTGGCTGTCAGCCAGCGCTTTCTTCCATCAGTACACACGCATTTTCTGCCCGGTCCGCTTTGGCAAACGCACAGATCCAGAAGGGCAATATATCCGGTAAGAAGACACACAATGTAACAACCCTTTTTTTTTTTTTTTTTTTTTTTTTTTTACTATTCTAGGTACTTATTTGGCCCCTGCTACTGTAGTATCTGAGTACCTTGCAGTCTTAACTGTCATTATCCTGTAGTCCAGTGGGGTAGGGCAGAGCTATTATCCATGTTTTACAGATGGGGCACAGAGTGACTAAGGGACTTGCCCAAGGTCACACAGGAAGCCTGTGGCAGAACAGGATATTGAGCGTGTGTCTCCCAAGTCCCAGGCCAGTGCCCTCACCACTGGGCCATCCTTCTTCTCTAGTGCAATAGTTTATCAATCCCTACCACGCTTTCTGGTCCTGTCCTTGTGCGTTTTAGCAGAAGCCTGCACTGGGACTCAGGAAAGCTGGGTTCTATTCCTGCCTGTGCCACTGACCCGCTGGGTGACCTTGGGCAAGTCACTTTCCCCGCTCTGTGCCTCAGTTTCCCCATCTGTAAAATGGGGATCCCGCTCCTGACCATCTTTGTAATACATTTTGAGAGTTACTGATGAAAAACATTGTAGATCATTAGTTTCCCATCATTGCTGATAAAAATATTGAGCAGGTTCGTGTTTAAGTAATTGGCAATTTTACAATAGACTTCAGTAAGAACAGGATCAGGCGCTAACTAGATATTTGTGTCTAAGCATGCATTCTCCTTTTTCCCTTGCCACCTCCTGCTGTCTGATTCGTTTAGATCTGTCCCAAACTCATACAGTTGAGAGAGACATGCCGAAATATCAACATGGTTGCTTAGCACTCTTGTGTGCCCTGCACTGAAATACTCAAGTATTTGCCTACAGAATTTATATATATATATATATAGTGTGTGTGTGTGTGTGTATTTTTTTTTGTAGAAAGTACCTGCCCGTGCTAACGAATTTTCCTTCCAAGTACATCTACGAGCCTTGGACAGCACCCGAAGAGGCCCAGAAGCAGGCAGGATGTATTATAGGTAATTCTGAGGCCGTGTTAAGGATTTTGCTACTGATACGGGTTGTGTGAAATAAGTATTTGCTAGAGATGAAAACGTAACATTTTCAGCAAGGATTTGGCCCTTACATTCTGAAATGGATTAGCCTAACATTTTCGATTGTTTCAGCTCTCCGATAAAGATGACTTGTTATTACAAACTGCAATATGCCTTCAGGGTCTGCTGTGCCTTAATATTGTCTCGTGTGCCAAACTTAATGCAGTCCCTCAGGCTGTTGTCTGTCAGATGTACTCACATGGTCCCCATTGCTATAGTATCTGAATGCCTCGCAATGTTCAACATATCCTCCTCTGCTGCTGTGAGGTATAGTTGTGTTGTCATCCCTGTATTACAGATGGGGAGTTGAGGCCCAGAGAAACAAAGGACTCAGGCTCACCCAGGAGGTCTGTGGTGGAGCTGGGCACTGAATCTACTGCTCCCAAGTCCCAGGCTAACACCCTAACCACTAAGCCATCCTGCCTCTCAATATGCCGCTATACATCACTCTGTGGTGTCTTCACACTGGGATAAAGAGGGATGGGGCTGGAGGGTTGTGGGGATTTGTAATGGTTTTTGCACAGTGAAAACTTGCTGAGATTGTGGCTGCAAACCGGAAAGTCAATGGCAAAACTCCTATTCAATGGAGCCAGGATTTTGCTGTGTCTCTGTATTTGAGGCATGAACCGGGGAGAGGAAGGGTAGCCCGTGGTTAGGGCAGGTGCCTACGACATGGGAGACCTGGGTTTAAGTCCCTGCTCTTCTACAGGTTTCCTCTGTGACCTTAGGGAACTCATTTAGCCTTTCTGTGCGTTCTGTATCTGAACAATGGGGAAAACAGAATTCCCTGCTTCACAGGGGTGTTGTGCTTCACACTCTGTAACGTATGAATCTGCACTGAGATACTATAGAAACAGGGGCCATATAAGTACCTAAGACAGATACATGACAAGCAAGCCTGCTGTGGTTATGCCAGCAGCATCCTCTCTGAGTGCTTGAGTAAGAAAGCCACAGACAAAAGCATAACTGATTTCTATCACTGAACAGTTCAGCTATGTCAAATTTCACCAAGGAACAGCTGTTACTTGTCCACTCTCTCTCTCTCTCTCTGATTTTAAGTGTCCCCTCTCCTATTGATAGACGTGGCTATAATGCCAGGCACAACACTCGGAGCTTTCCTAAGCAAGCCACCGGGCCAAAGAATGCTGAAACTGATGCTGAGAACAAAGAAACTCAGAGGATCAAGCTTCCAAATCTCACTTCTGCCTCAAGGGCCTTTCTTGGTTGCTCCTCCAGCAGAGGGGCCATTCAATACAGCATGAGACCTATGGAGAGATCACGGCTGCTATCTTAATCCCAGTAACGTCCTGCCCAGACATAGTTCTTCCAGGGCCACTAGCATAACCAGCAGCACCAGTGGCCTAGTTGTCTGCAGCCTAAAATACCAACACCTCCGACATGGACCTGCGGCAAGAGGGAAGGGTTTATCTGCACCCTCTCTCCCATCCCTAGCAGACATGCACTGGAGCAGCTGTAATTTGTCCCTCTCTATACATGTGCCTAATAGCAGCACGATACCTTGGCTGGGATTTCAAAGAGTGTAAGGGAATTAGTAGTAATTGCACTGAGGTAGTACCTAGAGACCCAATTATTGATCAGGACCCCAGTTCATAGATTCCAAGGCCAGAAGGGACCATTGGGATCATCTGGTCTGACTCCCGGCATAGCACAGGCCAGAGACCTGCCCCCCAAATAATCCCTAGAGCCGATCTTTCAAAGAAATATCCAATCTTGATTTTAAATTGTGAATGACGGAGAATCCACCACAACCCTTCTTCCGATTGTTAATTACTCTCCCTGTTAAAATGTACGCCTTATTTCCAGTCTGAATTTGTCTAGCTTCAACTTCCAGCCATCGGATTGTGTTAGACCTTTCTCCGCTAGACTGAGGAGTCCATTATTAAATATTTGTTCCCTGTGTAAGTACCTATAGACTGAAATCAAGTCAACCCATACTCTTCTTTTTGTTAAGCTAAATACCTAGATTCCAGAAGCTCAATCACTTATCCTTTAATCTCTCTCATAGCTCTCATGGCTCTTTGTTGACTCTTCTCCAATTTATCAACATCCTTCTTGCAGCGTGGGACCCAGAACTGGACACAATATTCAAGTAGCGGCTGCAACTGTGCCAGTGTGCTAGGCGCTGTACAAAAACAGAAGAAAAAGATGGTCTCTGCACAAAAGGTGCCCAAATACCAATAGTGTTTCCATTAGGCAGGTTTTGCCAGGCTAAAAATTCAAAATATATTTTAAAATAACTATTCTAATTAACTCAACTTCTTGGCTGGTTTCCATCCAGGGAGATCATTCTGTGAAGTGATACTCAGTCTTTGATAGAGCATCAAAAAAGCTACTGCTTGGCAAAAGGCCATCTTGATCAACTTTACTGACTTAACGAGAGCATTCAATGGTGACCACAGACAGACCCTGTGGAATATTGCTAGAAGCTATGGGATACCAGACAAAGCTGATCCACATAATAAGGAGTTTATATGAAGTCGATTCATGGTAAGATTGGATACAGCCCTGGGTGAGTGGTTCAGTATTGTGACAGGAGTTAGACAAGAGTGTGTTATCACTACTCCATTCGCAATAGACTGGGTGATGAAACAGGCAACAAAAGGCATTATGGATGGTGTAAGATGGTTAGCAGAGATGAGTGACACAACCTTGACTTTGCCGATGACATTGCTTTACTAAGCATGACGTGGACCAGAATGCTTGCCCTTACATCAGAGTTAGAACAGGAAGCAGCAAAAGTTGGATTGAAAGTAGATGCAGAGAAAACCAAGATTATGAAGGAAGTAAGCTGGACAACAGATGCAAGGCTGTAGGTGGATGGAAAATAAATTGAACAGGTAGAAGAGTTCTGCTATCTGGGGAGTGTGATGACATTTGAAGGTGGCTGTGATACAGATATTCATATGAGCCTAGGAAAAGCAAACACCACTTCTGGAAGAATGAACATCTGGTCAAACAGAGGTTTCTATGCCAAAGTAAAGATTAGATTATACCATGCAGTTGTACTAAGCATGCTGCTGTATGGAGTAGAGAATTGGACAATGACAGTGGCTAACAAAAAGAGATTGGAGGCTGCCCATTACAGATGGCTGAGCATGATATTACACATTTCATAGAAAGACAGAATAACAAATATAAGAGCAAAGGTGTGGACAGAACAGGACATATTAGAAAATACCCTCACAGAAAGAAGGTTCAGGTGGTTAGGACATATGCACCATATGGAAGACGGGAGGCGTACTAAGCAAGCACTGAATTAGGTACCCACGGGAGAAAAAAGCAAAGTAAGCCAAGAAAGAGCTGGCAGAAGACAGTGACGGGGGATATTGAATGTGCTGGCGTCACCTGGGAGGAAGTACTACAACTAGCAAGCAACCGTAGTCAGTGGAGGAACTGGACTTCCCGATGCGTCAGAGACACGGGGGGAACTAAGATCTAGGTGTGACGGTTCTTGTGGTGCACAGGACGGTGAGTCACCTCGTTACACCTCTGCCTCCAGCGCAAAGGAGACTTGCTGGAGCTTAACTGGGTGTCAGCTCCCTGACATCACCAGCCTGTTCGCCAGCTAACCACGCTCTTCTGGGCAATGCCAGCCCTGACTTTGCCTTGCAGGTTAACAGCCGGTGCCCCCCAGTCTTCAGGCCCCTTTGACACGATCCCCTATAGCGTCTTGCCCCTTATCCACAGAACACTCAGAGAATCACCAGGTCTGCTGTCCCCCAGGGGACAGTGCACACGCCAGCTTGTGCGATTCAATGCAGGATCAGCACCTGGCTCAATATCACAGCACTGAGATACACTGATAGTGAAAACAAGGATACATGTATTACCAAAGACTCAAGATTCAAGAGATAGTGAGTAAGGATAATGGAAACAAAAAGTTATGTATAAAACAAAATCATCACATGCTTTCTAGAGACTAAACTTACCAGGCTAACCTGTCTAAAAATGTTTACCTCCCCCCCAAAAAACTAACGTCACGGGGGCAGCATTTCAATGGAGGTTAGTTGTGATCCCATTTTCACTAATGCAAACATTCTGCCCATTTACTTCCTAGGTGTAGGATAATGAGGTGTCTTTTTTGTTTCCCAGATAGTCCAGTGCAGCTTTGATATGTATCTCAAGATAATCCTCTGCTGTGTTTCTCGACCTGTTAGTTCCTTTCTGAAATTCTTACAATCCTTCATCTGCGTTCAGCTTAAACAAGTAGTGGGAGACCCATTGTGAGTGAGACAATACTTCGTGTACATTTCAACAGAGAAACCAGTGAATAAACATCCCTTGTCTGACAGAAAACCTGTTTGTCAACTCTGCCTAAAACATATTTTCAGTATATGTATAGAGAGAGAGAGAGAGAGAGAGAGACTCCTGATAGAGTATCCTTATGTAGTATCCTCATCTTTACCCCGGCTTTCATTTAAGACCTCACACAACATTCATTGGTGAACTAGAATGTACATACTGAGAATCAGGATATTTCTGTAACCCCCCTTGCCACTTGGCATCAGAAGCTCTTGGGTCCCACTGAGGTCTTCTTATTTCTGGTTATCTTATTATCTCACCCTTGGGCAGAGACTAGCAGAAAACGCAGACTGAAGTGGTGCATACATCCTCGGTACAGGGGGGTATTTAATTCCCAGCTTTCCCGGGCTTACCATTTGGTATTCAGTTGAAAAGTAAAAAATAAAAAGGCCTGAATACTTTAATTTCTGATGCAAATCCTTTTGAAAAGATAGTGTTTAAATAAATCACATTTGTAGAAATGGCTGCCGATATTTTCTGTCAGGTCAAGATTACCCACTTCCTATGGTAAACCACAAGGAAGCCAGTGACCGTAATCTGCAGCTCATGAAACAGGTCAGAGAAGAACAGTATGGAACAGCACAGCTCACAAGAGGTAAGATAAGCTAAGAGACTGCACATTCAGTGTGATTGCAATACAAGTACTAGCCGTGGCTGTGAATTAAAGTGTGCTCTTTCAGTGTGATTGGAATTGTGCAGATAACTGATCATTAGAGCTCTGCACAGATTAAAAAAAGTGGATCTGGATCTGCAGCTGCAATAA
The DNA here is from genome assembly GCF_015237465.2 of Chelonia mydas. Taxonomy (NCBI): domain Eukaryota; kingdom Metazoa; phylum Chordata; order Testudines; family Cheloniidae; genus Chelonia; species Chelonia mydas. Next base: position 14,461,516 of record NC_051261.2, on the reverse strand, counting down.
TTAACTTGTATCAGACCATGATCTGCACTCCACATTTTATACATATCCATATCGGCACCAGCACCCTATCTCACTGTTAGAGCCCTGCGCAGATACAAAAATTTGGATCTGCATCCGATGCACAATCCGCAAAGAGGGTAAACAATACAACCACATCCGCAGATGCAGATATCTGCAGATATATGCAGATTTGCAGGGCTCTACTGATAATAAAACGCGCTCTTAGCCACAGTGGTATTGTTCAATCCCAGCTGGTGTTAACTCATCTAAAGAAAGAGTTTTAATAATTATTATTATAATAAGTTACTCTTTCTTTGAAATGCCAGATGTGTACCAGTTGTTTTTAATAATGTGAACATTATAATATGCATATAGTAATATTATGGATTTTACCTCATCTCTCGATTTGTAAGACATTTCAGAGAGATTTGCAAATGGGTTTATAAATCTGCACCTGGCCGTGTACTCTAAAGCTACCTTTGTGCTTTCAGTACTCGATTCAGCAAGGTGCACTTAATGCCCTTCCACACCTGCTCAGAAGGACACAATGAATTATAGATTGTCATAGTTCAGGGCAAACGCACCTGTATTCCCACTCTGTGGTCCAGCCAGGTCACCCACTCTTAGGCTTCTGGATCCCCAGCCAATACCTCTCTTGGGCGGAGACACGTACCGCTCTCCTTCTGACCTGGGTATTTCCAGGCTGCACAGCTCCCAGCCTACACTGTGAATTCCCCAGCAAAGTCAGACTGCCTAAGCAGGCCTGCTTTACTTCTCTCCTCAGAGACTGTAAACAGTGTAATTATCCACAGTTAACTTACAGCACAGCTCTTTCTGCTAAAGCATTATAGAGAAAACATATTAAAAACAAAAAAGAACCCACACCCATGCTAACAAGCTTACCAGAGATCACGCCAACAAGGGCTCTGGCAGGTGATCAGTCCTTCAAACCCCAGCAAGGGGTTTTCTGCAGTCACAAGTTAGTAACCATCTTGGCTCAGAACAAGAACCTTCATGAGTAGGTCCAGTCCTTCCAACCCTTCCACAGAAGAACTGGGGCCTCCTTTGGAAAAGATGGTCCTGTCCATTTGCTAGGTCAGAAAACAGCCCCTGAGTCAGTTTAAACTCAGGCTATTTATCCAAAAGTCCTTTCTTTGTCTGCTGGTCTCTAGAAAATCCAGTTTGAACCAGTATGTGCAGCTTCTTGATCAGGTGGTACCTCTCTAGAGGTTTTACAACCTGAGTGAATTTTCCTAATCACCTCCCACTGTTCTGAATTCCTGTCCAGGCTGTGCATACCATCCCCCATGGAATCACATACAATCCCTAGCCCACACTGATACATAAACTTAATATAGTAAGATCTCCCAAAGATATTATAGGAAATTGCTATATCTGTCACACAGGTGATACACATAAAATAATCCTGTATGTATCCACCCATATGCCCCTTACACCGAACTACAATCTCACCAGCCAGTATACTTCATCTGTACAGCCAATATAGATTACATACCACCAGTTACCTACTGTAAATACTGATCTACAAATCTGGTCACCAGTGGACCAAATGATCACCTCTGTATAAAATGTCTTTTAACAATGAGGAATGCGGAGTTCTCATTTCTTCTCTATCCATTGCACATATACACAGTCACACAAATGCACAAAAAAATTGTGCCCAAAGAAATGGGGGGATGGGGGGAATGGGTTCATTTATGCTGTCATTGAAAGGATTACAACTTTGTGGGAGTGAATGGAAACAGAAGAAAGTTCTGTATGTGCACAGGCATTGAAAGGGTTACGTTTGCTGAGGAATGTAAAAACGAAATGGTTAGCTCGCAGAAACTGAGTGTTCACAAGGGTTAATCAGAACCATCCAGATTTCCAGAGGTGGTATATTAAGCACCCATTTTGTTTTGGGAAGAACAAAGGAGCATGGTGTACTTTTAATATGGGATTTAGTTAGACTCCTTGGCTTATTACACTCTAAAGAGACCTTGAGTTCATAAAAAATTGTGGACTGAAACATCTGGAGTATGACTGAGCAGATTCCTTCCCAAAGGTCATGGATTTAGGATGATATAGATCGATATAGACATGGATATAGAATGAAAAAGGTACAGGGCTCACATTTTACATTTCTTGCATAAATTTATTGTAATCTTGTGAAAAATGCTAGATGATGTCAGAATGAAATGCTTCTGTCAAATATCAGCCTGAGTTTGTTTGAAATCATAACTTACTGGGCTCTTTCTAGAACCCGTGCCTATTCCTGAGTGTGTGTCATATTGATGTCAAGGTCTTATTGTTAGTTGTTAGTGTTAAACCTAATAGAATTGCTAAGTACAACTGCTTTTAAAGACATGTGTTTCAAGGGGCTGCAGTGAAACTAAGGAGCCTTTATTGAAAGATGCTGAACATGAAGACTGTACAGTTATAAAACTCTGTTCAGTGTTTTTGTTTCAGATCATTAAAATATCATATTTATTCTAGGTAGATTAAACTTTTCCCTCCCATGCCAGGTTTACTAGGGAATTAATTTCCTATTTCTGTGGAAATCTATAAACTTCCTTGTTTAAATTTATGTTTGGCATATAATTTGTGCCATAGGCCTACTCTTCCCTTAATACAAAGTGAGATTTTACCAAAGTAGAAATTTGTCCCATCTTGCTGAATGGTAAATTAGGAAGTCTGAATTTGTCAATTTGAAGCCAAGAGGTAAAAGAATTTCTCTTAGCTCAGAGATATTCCATCTGAGCCATCAGAAAAACAGTTTTATCTTAGGTATCTTAAATTGTGGCTCTGGTCTGAAAATTCACTTCAAAAATGGCCTCCTCTTACTCAGCTGATCAGCTTTTTGTGTATATCAGTGCCTCTGAGTAGGTTATTCCAAGCTAATGGCTAGAGGGGGCTTGGCAACCGTTTATGCAACCTCAACAAGTGAGGAGGACTGAAGATCTGCCATTTGCCTTCTAGTGTGCCCCCTCAGAGCTGAGCTCTGTGCCCCACAAATATTGGGCATCCCCCAGAAACCTGTCAGACATTGTACTAGATTAGATGTTCCATTGAATTGATCCAGTATGACAGCAGGTGGGATACAGGACTGTATATAGCATTGATCTGATCCAGTGTGGTAAATCACCTTTGAGCTAACCACACATGAAGATTTTAGCCTAGAGAAAACTTTTGAGAAAGTTATGAAAAAGATGGTTACAGAAAAGCCTTTGACAGAGTCGAGTGGAATTGCTGTCTTACAACACTAAATATATTAATCTTTTCTCTTCTTTGCTAAAATGGATTAACTCCATATATAACGAATCAAGGAGTCGGAGCAGACATTGTATAGGCATGTCTGAGAGATCTTCTGAAACCCCTTGTGCCCCACACCATTCAGATTCAAGAAATAGGTGAACGTTTTCAACCAAATTAGTCTAATTCCTTCCTGCAACTCAAGCCTCAATTTTTTCTTCCTAATAATTTTTTTCTTAATACTGTAACTACGGGATTTATGTTCATAGATCAGCATATACCACACTTAACTAATGAGACGCAGTGAAAGATGTTCAGCTGATGTAAATCTGCATAGCTCCTTTGAAATGGAGCTCCCTTGATTGACGTCTGCTAAGGATCTGACCTAAAATATTTTGAGAAATGCACCTGATGTAAGTAAACGTGGTGCTTGTGCTCCAAATGTGATATATTGGATAAAGAAATCTGAACCACAAAAATTATCTGGGAAACTTCTCTGGGTACTCCTTTCAGTTGAGCTGTATATGGGCATGGGGGTCTGCTTGTGCAGATCCAGGTGCAGGATCAGGACCTTTAAAGAACAACATTTGCTCAATTTCTTTTAAGGTCTGATAAAAAATATCATGACTCTAGAAACAAATGTATATCAAAGGGAATCAAATGTTGTTGGAGATCTTACACAATAAACCTGAGACTGCACATCGTATGGAGATGTGTAAAGCTGTAAGACAGCTGATAAAGTATAAATAGCTAGTGAATGAACAATTGGAACAGGGAAATAAAAGTTTTTGATCAAAGGTATCTCTCCTGGGTCATCTTTTCTGAAGATGATTCCACACAGAAGTTTCTCCATATTCTTTTTTCTTTGGTAATTGTATGTATCCCATGGTAATGGAAATCTGAAAGGTTCTGTCGGTACCTGAATATATTTGAGAAATTTCACAGAGAACTGGTTTATAGGCTGTGAAACAAGATCTTTTAAAAAGCCCTCTCTCTCCCCTATCCCTCCTGCCATACACACAAACAAAAAAACCCTCTAGAAGTCATTGGCTAAATACAGTGGTGTGAAATAGGTGGCTTCTTTCATATTATTTCACCTGGGCCAAATTCCACATTCCTTGGTCATGTTAAGTAGTACTTACTCAGAAGACTTGTCCCGTTAAGCTCAGTGGCAGTGAATAGTATTCATTCCAACTAAGGGTGGCAGAGTTATAAAATACAAGGAAAGGAGGTGTCTCTTTGATTCCATTGCTGACAAAGTAGGGAGAGAAAGGGCTATGAATGACAGCCTGAAATTACAGCTTCCTTGATTCTGCTGCTTCTCTGGAGAATATGGATGAAAACCCAACTAGTCTGGATTAGCCTGAACTCACAGAAAGTTTTATTATCCACTGTGCCACCCAAGGCACCACTCAAGGCCCACGTAAGCCCTTGAAATACAATTTAAGTGATGGGACCAGGTCTTGTGCTGGCCCCTCTGCACAAGGGGAATCCCACCCAGAAATACAGCTACAACAGTATCATTAGATCTAAGTGTCCTCCAGTGATCAGTGTAGATATTCCATAATCAAATATACAGTGATTGATATTTCTAAAAAAGAAAAGGAGTACTTGTGGCACCTTAGAGACTAAGCATCTACTTATTGATTTGTATGTTCAGACGGAACAAATCATTCCCATTCCTGCGCATTACCATGCCAAGATGAATGCATATTAGCTGTAAGCTCCTCACAGTCAGAATTATACATTCACCAGTTAATCCCCCCACCAACCCTGTGATGTAGGCAAGTATTATTATCCCTATTACACAGATAGAAATGGCTTGTCAGTGTCAGAGCCAGCAGTGAAACTGCAGAGTTCCTGGCTTCCAGATCATTCATATTGCCTGCAAAGACGTTTGTACCTGAGCTCTGTGATTTCACCGACGAGCAATCATCACTGAACGTCACATCTGATAGAGCCATAGGATTAATAATAACACCTAGCTCTTATATAGCACTTTAAGTAAATTTCAAAGCACTTTGCAAAGGAGAACAGTATCATTATCCCCATTTTACAGATGGGGAAACTGAGGCACAGAGCAGGGGAAGCAGACCTTCCAACAGTCCCAGGTCTTTCCTGCTTTGACCCCCAAAATTCTCCATCCCAGCTGAAGTGAACATTTCCCCAATTCAAGGCTGCCGGCGGGAATGACAGTTTGCCTTAGGACCCCAAATTAAGTGGCATTGTGACCTGGCACATAGGGTTGCAGCGCCACTCACGTTTGGTCCAGCTGTCCCTCTGTCTCCATCTACAGAGGGGCAGACGGGCCAAACCTGAGTGGTGCTATGTCCTGCTTTAGCCACTTGAAATTTGCGGCGGTGTGGGGAAGTGACTTGCCCAAGGTCCCCCTGCAAGTCAGTGGCAGAGCTGGAAATAAAACCCAGGTCTCTTGAGTCCCAGTCCAGTGCTCTACCCACAAAGCTGCTTTTGTGCAGTGGTTTTATGCTTTTCCTTTTTCTCCCCCTCCCTAGATGACATGGATGATCCAATGGAAATGGGGCTAAAGCATGAACTCTCTGAAGAAAATCCAAAGAAAGGAAAACGTGCCCGGAATACAGAACAGACATAGATTCTGTAAGGACTTACCAAGATCTGCAGAATGGCAAAGAGAAGATCCAGACTTTTGTTGGGGGAATCATGTAAATAGTTAGTGATTGTACTGGATGAATGGCTTGTACTACATTGAAGCACAGTTCGGAACATTTAGTGTGCACCGGCACGTTCTACACGGACCAACTAATGCGTAATGCAGTGCACTTTAAAAATCCCACTCCCACCCCAGCGTTTACATTACTGCTCTGTGTAGACCAGCCCTAAAACTGCACTTGGTTGCGTGTGCCAACCCTACCTGTCGGCTCACAGTGCTTGATTCAGCAATGTGTACTAATGTGCAAGTGGAAATGTTAAGCACGCATGCAGTCCCATTGGTTTCAATACGACTACCCGTGCACTTAAAGTGAGACATGTGCTAAATACCTTGTGAAACGGGGGCTGCCACCCAGTTTCGTATAGCAGCACTATGTGCCGTCACAGTAAGTTCCTGCAAAAATATGGGATAGTGATTTTTTTTAAACTGAATGCAAGCAAAAAGTCACTTTAAATTGAAATATTACGTTTGTGACATTTCGAAGAGAAATAGAGTAGCCCATTGTCTTGTTGGGGGTTTTATTTGGGGAGGAGGTTGGTAGTTTTTTGTTTTAAATAGATTTTTGTTGTTGTTGTTGAATTTTCTGACTTACGCAAAGTGGAGTCCACAGAACAATCCACCATCATGCGCGGTGTCCTCCTGTGTCTCTGGGACAGCTCCTTGAGGGACTGGTGGGAAGGGCAACTCCAGCGGCAATCTGGCATCTCCAAGTTCCTTCACCCCAAAGAGCCCATGAACCTTGTATGGAAATGGCATGAACCATGACAATCAGTGGGCCATGGAGAGAGGTCAGACATTTCTGGTGATAATGCTGGATCATCCAGTGGCCTTTGACAATGCTCATGACAAGACGTTGCTGGCACATCTGCAGGACCTGGCAGGAATGAATAAAATCCCATAGCTACACAGGCCTGAAGGGGATCAGTCCTGTCACCTGTGCTGTACAAAGTCTACATGAAGCTGCTGGGAGAAGAGATGGCATGCGGATGGTATTCAGCTCTATGGTTCTTCATCAGACACAGTAGTTGCCAGGGGACCTGGATGAAAGCCAGTTCTCTAAAGCTTATGTGGGAGAAGATGGAGGTGCTGCTCATTAGCAAGGGAAAGTATTTTTGAGAGGAAGCACTGGTGCAATTTGTTACTGCTCCATCTGCTCAGATGTGGTCAACACCCACAGTCTTGGGGTTTAGACTCCTCACTGCTCCTAGCCGTACAAACTGCATTAGTGTCCAGAAAACCTTTGCCAACTGCAGGTGGAAATGGGGGCTTGGATGTGGATCTTGCCTCATCATAGTCAAGGTGTCGTGGGGCGACGACTCACTGGTGCAGCGCCTCCTGTTGGTCGTCCTGGGAATCAGCCCTTCCGGCCAGGAGTGCCCTCTGCAGCCAGTGTCTTGCCTGCCGCTGGCCCCCGTGTCCCTCCAGGACCCCGGTGCCCTCCTCATCCGGGTTCCACCCCAGCAGTAACCCACAATCCGAGTCTTCCCACCCAGGGGATCCCCCAACCCTCTACCCCCACCTTGCCTCAGTGGCCACTGCCAGTCACCATCTAGCCCCCACTCCCTGGGGCAGACTGCAGTCTATGAACCACTCATCATCGGCAAGGGGGGTTGGACCAGCTGCCTCTGCCTATCTCTGGGCTGCCCCTCTGCAGCCCCAGGACCCTTTCATAGGCCTTTCACTAGGCCTTCAGCCTGGGGCTTTGCTAGGCTGGAGCTCCCCAGCTCCCTCTGCCTTTCCCCAGCACTGCTCCACCCTAGGTACCCTTCTTAGCTTCCCAGGCAGCCAGGTCCTTCTCTCTCTAGGAAGCTAGAGAGAGTGTCTGTCTTCACCTTTGGCCCACAGCCCTCTTATAAGGGCCAGGTGGACGCTGATTAAGCTGGCCACAGAGCTGCTTTCCCAATCAGCCTGCTTTTCCCATTCACAGCCCTCTCCTGGGCTGCTTTAACCCCATCAGGGCAGGAGTGGGGTAGTCACCCCACTACACAAGGTGTCAGTCATTACTCACAAGCCCCATATGGTCTGGACCTAAAATCTCACTATCTAAAAGAGCACCTTTCCCTCTCTGACCTATGTTTATCAAGAGCACTGTAACTAACTGTCTTAAAGGTGACACTTGGGATGGCCAGAGGTAGGACCTTTAGTAGCAGTTCAATACCTCTGAAATTCATTACCACCAGACAATGTATTGTTATGCCAACAGGTGCTGATCTCATACACATTAAATCATTGACGTACAGATGCTCCCTGGGTTACGCAAGACCCGACTTAAGCAAATACGCACTTACGGAAAAAGTTCCCTAAACCAGAAATAGGATTTTTGAGTTGTGGAAATTTTTGCGTAACGTATGGGTATATGTTTCCAACTTACGCAAGGCTTTCCGGAACGGAACGATTGCATAAGTCAGGGGGCGTCTGTATAGGCACCCAGGATGAAACTCTCCAAAGAAAGCGTTAAAATTAACCATCTAGTCATTGTACCCGAGCAGCTAGTAAGGGGATTGTGTGGGTTAAAACACTCTCTTGTGGGCAGTTTAACACTTTCTGAAGTTCCTTTGTATTGTAAAGCAGTTGCACAGAAGGAGGGTTGATGCCCACACTCACCTTTTGAGGCTATGTAGTGCTAGGTGAGCAGGTTTAGACATGGAGGTTCCCAGGTAAAGCCCAGAAGCTGAAGCAGGAGCAAGGAACAATGTATTGAGCACAAAGATTCCAAAAGAAATGGAGACCCGAGACATGTGCTTCCTGGTCACAAAGCAGTGGTGTTTTAGCTGAAGTTTCTGCAGGAGGCAGTTACCCTTGTAGAGTTTGTGACCACTTGTTCAAGGGAACAGGACTTGGGAACAGGTTGTAAATAAACAAAATCCATATCACCAATTTCTTTTCCGGGGGAACCTGACCTAAAAGACCCTGAAATCTGCTACTGCTCAGGAAAAGGCCAACAATAATTAAATGTAAACTTGGCCACACATCCCGCTGTGCAGGCTTCCCACTTATTGAGAGTTATGATATCCTGAGCACATAGCCAACTGATCAGCCTTTCTCTGTTCTCTTGAGTGTGATGTTTGACTGTTCATATTGGCAATGGTAGTGACTGGATTTAAGCTATGCAAAGCGCACTCAGCTACCAAAGTGATGAGTGCCTTAAATACAAAATAATTCACCATATTGTCTGATGTTATGTTTGTTTTATACACAAAGAAAGCCAACCTTGTGCTTTCAGGCTGAATAACATTTATTATAGCCCCTGCTATTTTTTTTCTATGCAGCTTATCTTTGCGAAGGTCTGTGTTTACATTGGGGCCAAAGTTGCCTATATTGGACACTTGCCGTCTTACTTATTGTCTTCTGCAGTTCCTTCCCGAACTGTATCCAAGCTTTTAGGGCCCTTTTACTCTGCTCTGCTCCTTTTACGTGGTGTAAATTGGCCAGAGCAAGAGTGAAGATCTCACTCTTAAATTCTAAACGACATCATGTAATAAAGGGTGACCCAGGAATGTTAATAAGAGATTGTACTGACTCCCTTTAGGCTGACCACAGGTTTGAACCTGGGCCCTTCACTGCTAAAAGCATAAGCATCACTGCTTGAGCTAACAGAATAAATTCACTAGCTGTTAAACAGTAGCAGATTCATAAACCTGTATTTGTGGACCAGCCCCTGGAGGGAGACAAAGGCAGTTTCTTTCCTAGGGTGAGTTACATGCTTCCTCCATCTGGTGAAGCTCATCCTGAGCATATGGGGTCTACTGGAGTTGAAGCCCTGCATAGGGCAACATTTTTGTAACTAACTGTCACGGAGTCCCTGGGCGATGCTCTGGAACTGCTCCCCATGAAGCCAGTCAGGACTCTGGGGAAGTCTCCTTTCTGTGAGCAGCCTGTCTTCAGGACACAAAGCTCACACAGCTTCCACCTTCGTGGGTCTGACCTCGGAGCATTCAGCATCCTCTGCCCCTCCGTGCGCTTCCCACAGCGAGTCCGCTCAGGCGGGGCTCCTGGGAATGCCAGAGGGTCCTGCACCCCAACTTCGCAGTCAGACGTGACTCTCAGCCAGCCAGTAAAACAGAGGTTTATTAGATGACAGGAACATGGTCTACAACAGAGCTTGTAGGTGCAGAGAACCGGATCCCTCAGCTGGGTCCATTTTGGGGGGCAGTGAGCCAGACCACATCTGCCCTTCACTCCATGTCTCCAGCCAGCCCCAAACTGAAACTCCCTCCAGCCCCTCCTCCTCTAGGCTTTGTCCCTTTCCCGGGCCAGGAGATCACCTGATTCCTTTGTTCTCCAACCCTTTAGCTCTCACCTCGCAGGGGGGAAGGGCCAGGCCATCAGTTGCCAGGAAACAGGGTATTGGCCATTCTCTGTGTCCAGACCCCTGCACACACCTGCCCTCTAGGGCTCTGCAATGATCATACACTCTTACCCCACCACCTAGATACTTAAGAACTGCATAGGGGAAACTGAGGCACCCTCACATTATTCAGAGGAAACATTAAGAACAGTCCCACTTCATCACACTAACCCTGCTTGGATTGATAATAAGGTTCAGACCCAAAACCTTCAATGGTAGAAACTTCACAGCTTGAGCTAAAGCATGAAGCATAAAATTTTCAAAAATAACTGAGTGAGTTAGGAGTCTAAGCCCCAGAGACTTTCAATAAAACTTACCCTCCTAAGTACCTAAGTCACTTTTGAAAATAGGACTTAGGAGCCTAGTCACTTAGCCATTTTGAAAATTTTATATGTAATCCATTAGCTGGACACATTAGCAGACTTATAAATGTCTCATGTGGACCAGCCGCTAGAAGGAAACAAAGGACTGCAAATTCTAATTTGGATTACAGAACCACCACTCTTTTTCAGTTTTTTCACTGTGTAATAGATTTTGTGGTTGTCAATCCTACAGATGAAGTTGCAACTTTTGCCCAGTTACAAACATCTCTTCTCACTCACTCAGAAATATTTCTTTAGGCTTGGAAATTTCTATACTTGGTGTCAGCAAAAAGATTTTTTTAAAGTTACATGAAAATTCATTCAGCTGTTAGTAAACCAAGCAGATAACCACTGTTTCATCACCATTGAAGCAGGCCCTAAATCTTTCCATTGACATTGTAATCTGTTAGATAAGGCCTGAGTTTGGTCTTTCGTGGGTTTGTTTGCATGGAGTTAACTCAAATTTGGCTACACTTTAAAACTTCAAACTTCATATTGTTTGCCGCTAGAGTTCAAAATGCAGAATTTTGGGGAAAAAATAGTTCTAAGTCATTGAAAATAGGGTTCTGGCATGTATAATACAAAGTGTCACTGTTAGAAGTTGCATAATCAGCTGTAGCACTACTAAAGAATTTAGTTAGACACAATTTCAGCACTCCAGTAGATTGTCTGCAGTCTATATTGTCATGGAGAAGACTTATCCACAGAGTTTGAGTGGAGCTTATAGTTGGACATCATGGAGTAGATAATGTTCAGTGTGTAGTAAATCTAGTACTTTCAACCCAATTAGAATACAAACCTTATTTACTGTTATCTCTGGATGCAAAGAAGGCCTTTGACCGGGTAGAGTGGCAATATTTGTTTTGGCTCATTTTAAAAAACAGATTTTCAAGAAACCCTTCTGTATTGACAGACAGTCATGTATAAATCACATCAAGCAGCTTTGGTTATTAATGAGGCTAACCACCCACCCCCCCATCCCCACCCCCATTTAGATTGCACCGAGGGGCAGAGATGTCCATCTTCCTCTACTCACTTTGGCCTTTCCTTGAATTTCTATGCGTGCTGGATTAGAATATATCCATTAAAGAACAAAGGGAGTCAGGCTTGGGAAAGTTGCCCCTGTCACACTGTCTGGAGTGGCTCACAACTGTGAAGTGCCTGCCTCCGGGCAGACTGTCAGAAAACAGGCAGATACCCCAAACTGGTGGTGTGTTCTATAATTAGATTTCACCTAGCCAGTGACAAATGTAAACTCCTGGATCTTATACCAGTCTTACTATCAAGTCACAGACAGTCCCCTTAGACTCTCCAGTCTATCTTGCCACCCAGACAAACTGGACTTTGTGATAAAAGGTACTTAAACCAAAACTCACACTACACCAGTCCCAAGGGACCAGTCACTTACCCCAGATCCATTGGTACTCAATCTTTACATCAAAGACAATGCTGGCAGCCGATTCTATAGTAAACTAACTAAAGGTTTATTAGCTAAGAAAAGGAAATGAGAATTACTGAGAAGTTAAAGCAGATAAAATATATGCATAGGTAAGTCACCATTTGTAATTCCAAATGGTGGCAATGATGTAATAAACTGCCAGTTTCCCAAAAGCCTTTTCAGGGTACCCAGATTGTCGCTGGGGATCTCCAGTTTGCATCTGGTAAACTTCCCTGTAAGAGTCCAGAGATGAAAGATCTTTCCTTGAATCCATTCTTATTGTTTATTGTCACAGAAAACAAGCTGACAGGGTCACTACCCACGTGGACTTTTCCTTTGATGGTGATGAGTGAGAAATGCACTTAGGGTCTTTGACCACCGGTCATAACACACAGTGGCCACTTGCTTTGAAATTAGCACTTTTCAGTTAAAGTTTTTCATTTCCATTCCACAAAGCTTCTTTTTCATTTGATGGGTTATTTAGTTGCAGGACTATATGCAATATATATGTTTGCTATTACATTATAACAGGATACATATAAGTTAAAACAGTGCACGTAAAAAGTTCTAGGGCTATCAAGCAATTAAAATTAATTGCAATTAATCGCACGATTAAAAAAATCATTATTAATTGCACAATTAATCACCCTCCAATTAATCGCCCCTTTAAACAATAGATTACCATTTATTTAAATATTTTTGGATGTTTTCTACATTTTCAAATATATTGATTTCAATTACAATACAATACAAAGTGTACAGTGCTCTCTTTATATTATTTTTATTACAAATATTTGCACTGTAAAAACAAAAGAAATAGTATTTTTCAATTCACCTAATACAAATACTGTAGTGCAATCTCTTTATCATGAAAGTTGAACTTACAAATGTAGAATTATGTACAAAAAAAAAACTGCATTCAAAAATAAAATAATATTAAACTTAAGAGCCTACAAGTCCACTCAGTCCTACTTGTTCAGCCAATTGCTTGAAAACAAGTTTGTTTACATTTGCAGGAGATAATGCTGCCCGCTTCTTGTTTACGATGTCACCAGAAAGTGAGAACAGGCATTCGTGTGGCACTATTGTAGCCGGCATCACAAGATATTTATGTGTGGGGGGTGTCCCTTGCAGTGGGAAGGTGTGTGGCTTGCAGTCTTGATTGGAAAGTTCATGGGGGAAAAGTACAGTTGCTTTGTGATTCTTTCTTTCCCTGTTCCTTTCTCCGCACTTCACTAGATGAAGGGGCTGGATTTCCTGACACTGTGTGGGCTGGCTTGGGAAGGGTAAGCATTTGCAGTGGTTTACTTCTCCCTCTCCATGCAGGCACAATCTTCTATCTTAGTATATAATTTATTTCTGATTGGATTGCCTCCCAGTCCTGTAGGTATATGTCCACAAATTTGGGGCACACCAGAAACTCTAGCTGGTTCTTAAGTTCCAATGGTAGTACAAACGTTCTGGGTCCATGTTCTCATAGCTCACCAAAACCTCTCCATTCTCGGGGTGAGCAGCAACACCAACATCTCTCTGGCATAGATTGTTGGATCCCCACCACAGGACTCGGAAGCCACCTCCCTTTTCCAGTCAGGTACTTTCAGAACTGCTATATTCTCTGTCTAGTTGATGGCCAGACTTAAAGAAAGACAGTGGGAACCATTAACATTGCCCCTAAAATAAATGCACCCCCCAGCCCACCCACCCAGTCACACACTTAAAGACATTACATTGTTTTATAACTATTATTTCATGCTACCTAAAATTTTAAGCAGGTACTCCTTTCTGAGGGACTGCAAAAGTTATCTGAGAAATAAGGGTAGTGAAACAATTGCATTCCTGAAATGCTGAAAAGTGTCTGTATTGTGGCCTTCAACAGCAAAATTATGTTACGTAAGAGGATTTTTTTACCCGCTTTGAAGGGAAAGGAAAAATATAATGCTGCTCTTGTGATTGGCTTGGCAGGACCTTTTGGCTGAGAGGGGTGAACCCATCCTGCCTGGGAGCCAGGAGCAGCAGCCGAGGACAGCAGGAGAAGAGGGAGGACGCTTGAGGACCTGCTCATTGGCACTAACAGAAGGAGCCAGAATCAATTTGACTTTATGAGAGGAAGGGAGGAATGGGCTGCTGAGTGGGAGGAACATTTTTGCCAGAGGCAGGAATCAATAATGATCTGGTTACTGGAGCAGGACACTTGGTAAAGGGAACAGGAGCTTGCCCAAAGGGACCGGAAGCATGTCCTGTTGCACTCCCAGGTACAAGTGGTGGTGGAAAAGATTCAGTCCTGCCTGCCACAATAGCCACTGCCAATGTCTGGGAACTGGCACCTTCTCCTCATCTGCCATCTACTCCTCCTCCAACTTCTGTTCTGATGACAGAACAAGGAGTAATGGTCTCAAGTTGCAGTGGGAGAGGTTTAGGTTGGATATTAGGAAAAGCTTTTTCACTAGGAGGGTGGTGAAGCACTGGAATGGGTTCCCTAGGGAGGTGGTGGAATCTCCATCCTTTGAGGTTTTTAAGGTCAGGCTTGACAAAGCCCTGGCTGGGATGATTTAGTTGGGGATTGGTCCTGCTTTGAGCAGGGGGTTGGACTAGATGACCTCCTGAGGTCCCTTCCAACCCTGAGATTCTATGATTCTATGATCTACAGCCCAGGGTGCTGCTGAGATGGAGGATTCAAACCCCACCCCCAGTGACAAGACGGGAGATGCAGGACTCCAGGCACAGCACCCTGCACTGGCACCCAAAGCCCCTCCTAGGGGAAGCTCTGTTACCATGTAGGAGGGGAAGAATGAGCTTGACAGAGACTGTGCCTGAAGGCTATCATGTGTCCCGCCCCTAAACCCCATGCAGGAGATGCCCCTGTTTGTCTCCCCTGGACTGTTTTCTTCAGCCGTTCCCCCCTTGTCTGGGGGAAAGGGAATTCAAGGCCAAGAAAAACAAGGTCATAGTCATTATAGTTTGAATGTTGTTAGGGAGTCTAATCTGTTTTGCTTTCTTGCACAGTTGCTTTTAAAAATATGTTCAGAGTTCATAGAATATCAGGGTTGGAAGAGACCTCAGGAGGTCATCTAGTCCAATCCCCTGCTCAAAGCAGGACCAATCCCCAATTTTTACCCCAGATCCCTAAATGGCCCCCTCAAGGATTGAACTCACAACCCTAGGTTTAGCAGGCCAGTGCTCAAACCACTGAACTATCCCTCCCCCCATTTCTACATTCACTAGTTTCAGTAAATGTTATTTTTGTTTACTTATGTGTAGACCCTTCATTCTGGCTGTGATGAAAGGGTAAATTGTTTTGTCGTGTCCCCCCCTCCAGCTTTAGGCCCCACCAGTCAGTACCTTAAGTCACATAACTCCCCTGAGTAGAAAAATGAAGGTCCTTTTTGTCCCTCCCAACTTACCCCAACTCCCTCCTCCTGTCCAGATATATGTGAATAGAACATAGTAAACTGGAGACATGTGGAAAGTGCAATGTGCATGGAAATAACAGATAACTTTATTAACTGGGGAAGAAAAAGAAAAGGGTGGATAAAGTAATAGATGTACTCACCAAGATCTGCAACAACATCTGGCAGACCAATGAGTGGCCCTCCACGTGGACACAGTCACTAATCATCACTCTGCCAAAGAAAGGCAACCTGCAATTCTGTCAGAATTACCGGACCATAAACTTAATTAGCTATCCCAGCAAAGTGATGTTGAAAGTCATATTGAACAGATTGAAACCACAAGCAGAGAATATCATCACTGAAGAACAGGCTGGCTTTCATGCTGGAAGAAGTACAACAGAACAAAAAGAAAAGGAGTACTTGTGGCACCTTAGAGACTAATGCTCAGATAAATTGGTTAGTCTCTAAGGTGCCACAAGTACTCCTTTTCTTTTTGCGAATACAGACTAACACGGCTGTTACTCTGAAACCTACAACAGAACAGATTTTCAATCTTCGTGTTCTATGTGAGAAGTACTTCCAACACCAGCAGGACATCTACCATGTCGTTGTTGACTTCAAGAAGGCATTTGACAGAGTATGGCACGAAGCTCTCTGGGCAACCATGAAGAAGTACAATGTTGGTTGAAGGCTTATTCTTACCATTAAACAACTGTATGGCAAGGCAATGGCACAACAGGACAGTGGTTTCGTACCACTGTTGGAATCCAGCAAGGTTGCCTTCTTTTGCCCACAGTGTTCAACATCTACTTGGAGCGCATAATGACTGATGCCCTAAAAGATCACATATGCACAGTCAGCACTGGGGGGTGGGGGTGGGGGCGAACAGTCTCAAATCTTCGGTTTCCTGATGACATTGACGGCCTGGCAGGTAGCGAAGATGAACTTGCCAACCTTGTGAAATGATCGGATGAAACCTCCGCAAAATACGGTATGGAAAACCAGTGCAGAGAAAACCAAGCTGATGACAAACAAACGTGATGGGATCAGCTCACATATCACTGTAAGTGATCAAAAGCTGGAGACCATGAAACAGTTCAAGTATTTGAGGGCAATCGTCACTGATGAAGGATCCAAGGCAGAAATTCGGGCAAGAACTGTGCAGACAACAGCAACAGTGGCAAATTTGGAGGAACAAGAACATCTCCCTGGAATCCAAACTGAAACTGCTGCATGCACTGGTCATCTCCATTTTTCTGTATGCGTACGAGACATGGACCCTTACGGCAGAAATGAATGGAAAATACAGGTAGTGGAGATGAGATACTTCCATAAAATCCTGGGCATCTCCTACTTTGACTGCATCACTATTGAAGAGGTCCATAACATCATCACCCAATGCACTGGGTCATATGAAGACCTCCTGACGACTGTGAAGAAGCACAAGCTGAAGTGGTATAGCCATGAAACAAGATCATCTGGCCTATCGAAGATCATCCTGTAAGGGACAGTACAGGGGAAGAGAAGAAGAGGTAGATGGAAGAGGAGATGGATTGACAACATGAAAGAGTGGACAGGAATGGACTTTGTGGAGACTCAAGCACTGATACACAATCGTCAATGCAGTTATGGGAGTGATGATGATGATGATGATGATGGAAAGGATGTGGTGCTTTGTTTGGGACCAGGCTGAGGTCACCCCCTGCCTCCTTGCTGTTCCAAGATGTAGGCACAAATTACATCTAGGATTTCCCTGGTCTGCTGTGATCCAGCACCAGTACGAAAGTATACCGGATCAGGCTGCCAGTAAAGGCTTTGCAAGCCAGCCCTGTCCTGTGACAACTCTGTCCTTAAGTAGCCACCTTTAGTCTCACAAACATTATGAAGCACACAGCATGCCACAATAATGTGGATGGAATTATCCATATTGGCATGCAAATGTGCATGCATCACCAACAAGCCTTCAGCCATCCAAAGGCACACACCACTACCATCCTGAAACTGTAGTTTGAAGTTGATTTCACGTTTTTCAGGGCCATTGATGTCTGGGTAGGGTTTCATTAGCCATAGCAGGTATGTGGGATCTCCCAGAGTAACCGTGGGCACAGAAACACCATACAAAACCATGTTGTTTGGGGAATAAAGTCCCTTCTTCCCCTTGTAAATATAGTCTCAATCTCCTCAGCACCCTTCCATCACGAACCTTTCCTGTGTATCCAAACCTCAGCATTCATGAACCTGCCTTTATGATTCATTAAGTCTCGAAGAACGAGTGAATAGTAATCTTTTCGACGGACATATTCACTCACTCCTTTCGGTGGGCAAAATATGGGGATGTGAGTGCTAGTGATGGCCCCCATGTAGTTTGGAAACCCCATTCTCTGGAACCCAGCTCTAATTTCTGGAACTTTGGTGATGGCACCCATCTACATTATGGGTAGATGAGAGTGTCGATAGCTTTGCAAACCTGCATCACCATGAGCCCGAAAGTGGAGTTCCCTACAATCAAGTGGTTTGTGACTGACCAATAGCTGTCCAGCATTGCCAGCTTCCAGAGGGCAATCGCCACCCTCTTTTGCTCCAATATGGGTCTACAGAACTGAGTGTTCTGCCACTGTAGTGTTGGGGCCAGCTCCTCATGGAGCTCCAGGAATGTCTGTTTCCTCCTTCTGAAGTTCTGCAGCAACGGGTCATCATCCTAAGCAAAGGGACATCATCTCTGTGTCATGGGATGCCAGTGGATCAGTCACCATCACAGTTACCCATCTTTGATTTGTAAGGAAGGTCCAAGTTCATTCCCCCAAGACGCTCCCCAGTTGTGTATGCAGTGCATGCACATTTGTCCTGCAAGAAAGATCAGGAGCAGAAACACATATTCAGTCACTTGCTATGTCTTCCACCAAGTTTAGCAGGAGATAGGGGTCAGCAGAAACACCCACTGACAAATGTGTGAAAGTAGCGGACAGTACCAATAACACACTGCAAGGAGGTGCCTAGAGTGTCTCCTGTAATTCACAGAATGCTGGAGTACCACTCCTGAAATGCTAACGCCAAACATACATACCCAAAAGTGGAAGTGTGTATATGGGTATATGTGGGTGTACAGCTTGTACCCATGTCAAGCACAGCATATGTGAACACTCAGCATGAGAATGGGGTACATGTGGGCACATAAACATGGGTAAGTACCCCAGTATGTACGCCAATGTAGACAGAGCCTTTAAATCTATCTATGTTTATCTCATCACTATGCTATCTGAGCACCTATGGTGAATGCGTTCCAAGAAGTTTTTGTGAGTTTTCTGGATTATGCAAGGAGATTTGAGATACTGGTTTTTTTTATTTTTTTTTTTAACTACAACCTCCTTCTAACACAAACTAAAAAAGTTCCACTAAGAGAGTCCTAACATATGGAAATACAGAATCCGTGCCATAACTGGATCAATTGGTTCATTAGAGACGGTAAATCCATTCATAAAAGTTCAAAGTTCATGAGGACAAATACAAATAATAGTCTCAAGTTGCAGTGTGTGAGGTTTAGGTTGGATATTTGGAAAAACTTTTTCATTAGGAGGGTGGTGAAGCACTGGAATGCATTACCTAGGGAGGTGGTGGAATCTCCTTCCTTTGAGGTTTTTAAGGTCAGGCTTGACAAAGTCCTGGCTGGGATGATTTAGTTGGGGATTGGTCCTGCTTTGAGCAGGGGGTCGGACTAGATGACCTCCTGAGGTCCCTTCCAACCCTGATATTCTATGAAATGGCTAGTGACCAAAATAAATGAAATTTTTTTTTGTTATGGACCAAGGTAATTATCTGGCCACCATCACCATAGTATCTGAGCATCTCAAAATCATTCATGTATTTATCTTCACACACCCCTGTGAGGCAGGGCAATTTTATAGATGTGGGAGCCAGGCCCAGAACCCAAAATTTAGGAGCCTAACTCCCATTGAAATCAATGGGCATTAAGCATCTAAATATCTTTGAATTTCTGGGCTTAAGTGACTTGCCCAAGGTCTTATAGGGAATCAGTAGTGGAGCAGAGACAGGAACCTAAGTCTCCAAAGTACTAAATAGTAACCTAGCCACTGGACCATCATTCCTTTCCAATTTTACCCATCCTGTGTTTACAAGAGCTGGTTAATAGTCAAGGAGAAATGTCATGAAAATGTTTTCCATTTTTTTTCTTTTTTATATTATTTTTATTGTTATCAGCATTTTTTATTTCATTTTAAATGTTCTGTCTAATTCTAGTATTTACTACATTGGACTGCATGTCAGCAGATACCTTCGGTAGAAGAATGTTGAAATCACTTAGAATTTGTAGTGATTGAAGGATTATTCAGATATGTGCATGTACTCTTTGGATGTGCTTAGGGTGACCAGATAGCAACTGTGAAAAAACGGGACGGGGGTGGGGGGTTATAGGCGCCTATATAAGAAAAAGCCCCCAAAAACGGGACTGTCCCTATAAAATGGGACATCTGGTCACCCTAGATGTGCTTAACTTCTGTGTTACAAAGAATAACGCAACATTTTCAAGGGATGCCATATTTGTATACGGAATAACCTGTCAACTGCTTAGGGGACATTACAACACAACCTATTTCACTGAAAGCCACTCTTGATGCAATTGTCCTAGATGATAAGCAGCAGTCATGCACCTTCTGAGGTTGCATGATACTGCTCCAAGTTTATTCATCACCTTGCCACAAAACTAGCTCTTCTGCAAAAGCTTTTATAAACAAATACATCTGGGATAATGTAAAAGCGGCAAGACTCTTTGCCTCTTTTACAGATCCAAACTAACACGGCTACCCCTCTGATCTGGGATAATGTTTGCTAAAGCATTTTGCCATTGGTCAGGCATATGTAATGCAAAATCGAGCCTTAAGTGGCCTCAAACCTGAAAACAAAATTGTACTCACTAAGGGCCAGATTGTCAGGGCTTGTCTACATAAGGAAGTTATTCTGGAATATGGTGGGTGTGGATTTAAAGTGCTATCGCTATTCCGGAATCAGAGTGCTCCCGTGAGGAACTATTCTGAAATAGTTTATTCTGCTAAGCCTTGACCCAGCAAATGAGCCTGTGGGGGTGCAAGGTGATAATATAACCTTTCTACCCCTACTCAAGATTCCTGTTTATACATCCAAGGATTGCATTAGCCCTTTTGGCCACAGCTTTTGGAAGCTCATGTGTAACCAATTATCTGTCATGATGCTCAAGTCTTTTTCTGAGTCACTGCTTCCCAGGATAGAGTTCCACACCCTGTAAGTATGGCCTACATTCTTTGTTCCTAGGTGTATAACTTTACATATTGAGACACAGGATATTTGCTTGTACCCAGGTTACCAAGTGATCCAAATCACTCTGTATCATTATTTACCTCTCCCAAACTTTGTCCTGTGCAAACTTTATCAGTGATGATTTTATATTTTCTTCAAAGTCATTGACAAAAGTGTAGGGCCAAGAACTGATCGCTGTGGAATCACACTAGAAATATATCCACCCAATGATGATTCACCATTTACAATTACATTTTACAGCGTGGGTGTGGAAGGATCAGTGAAGGAAATCATTGGGTGGCAATTGTGGGGATAACTGTGAAGTAGCAGGGACAGTGGGAGGTGAAGGGGCTAGTGGGGAGGGTCAGTGAGGGTTGACTGGGGAATGTGGGGCCCAGTGAGGGGTGAAGGGGTGATGCTTCCCTGGGTTGTGAGGCACCTCGCTACCTTAGCATGAGAAAGCCTCATCTGTGTCTGCTGTGGATCAGCTTCCCAACCCCACCAGCCATGGCATCTAAGTACTCCCTTTTAGGCCTCACAGGCCCTGACATCAGCCTACAGGTTACAGATTGGTGCACCCCAACCCTTGAGTCCTTTGAGCTTCTCTTTGGTAGTCACAGATTTGCTGCTTCCAAAGAAACAGTACATCCCAGCTTACCAGTTCCACCTCAGATCACTGCTGTGCTTACCACACAGCACTGAGGTATGTTTATAGTGAAATCAGTATAAGTTTATTTAACAAAGCATAGAGATTCAAGCAGTAGCAAGTAGAAGTATTGGAAACAAATGATTACATATAAAATAAAATCATAACATTCATGTTAAAGCCTAAGACTTAATTAACAAGATACTCTTAAGTCTAACCAAGTATTGCTCACCAGAAATTCTTGCATCACTTTACAGCCAGGTTGGCTGTGACCCTCTTTTCATGAGACAAGAATGCTGTCGTTTGCCTCCCAGGTGAAGGACTCCATCTGTTTCCTTGCGTCCCAAAATATACCATAGCAATCTTTTGTCTTTATTCATAATCCTGAATTAGGTGGTCAGTTAGGGATTATTGGGAAGTGGGGAGTCCATGAGGGGTAATTGGGGGGTCAGTTGGGTGTGACTGGGGGTCAGCTGGGGTGATTGGTGTGGGGGGCTAGAAAGAGGACAGGAAGAGGTAATTGGGGGGTCAGTTGGGGATGATGAAGAGTAGAGGGGTCAGTGGAGAAGTTAAGACGTAACTGGGGATCAACTGGGGGTCAACGTGGATGGGGAGTGGGGGGTCAATGGAGAGGTCAGCGAAGGGTAACTGGGGGGGTCAGCTGAGGTGACTGTAGAATGAAGGGCCTAATGTGGGGTTAGTGACGGTTAACTGGGGGTCAGTTGGAGGTGAATGTGGAATGGGATGTCAATGTGGAAGTTAGTGAGGGGTAACTGAGGGTCAGTACTTGGGGTAATGATAGGGTTGTCAACTGTCTAATCATACAAACCCAAACACCCCAGCCCCACCCCTTCCCCAAAGCTCTGCCCCCCTCCCTCCATCACTTGCTCTCCCCCACCCTCACTCACTTTCACCAGGCTGGGGCAGAGGCGGGGGTGCTGGCTCTGGGCTAGGGCCAAGGGGTTTGGAATGTGGCAGGGGGCTCCAGGCTGAACCTGAGGCTGGGGTTTGGGGCATAGGAGGGAGTGTGGGGTGCAAGCTCTGGGAGGGAGTTTGGGTGCAAGAGGGGGTGCGGGCTCTGAGAAGGAGTTTGTGTTCGAGAGTGGGTTTGGAGTGCTGGCTCTGGGAGGGCGCTCAGGGCTGAGGCTGGGGGTTGGGGTGTAGGAGGGGGTGCAGGCTCTGGGAGGGAGTTTGGGTGCGGGAGGGGGCTCAGGGCTGGGACAGGGGGTTGGAGTGTGGAAGGGAGTGGGGGGTGGGCTCCATCCGGGCGGCGCTTATCTCTGGTGGCTCCCGGTCGGTGGCGCAGCAGGGCTAAGGAGGGTGCCCTGCCTGCCCTGGCCCTGCACCACTCCCGGAAGCAGCTGGCATGTCTCTGGGGCCCCGGGGATGGGGGAATAGGGGATGCCGTGCTCTGCCCCTGCCTGCAGGCACCGACCCCACAGCTCCCATTGGCCACGGTTCCTGGCCAATGGGAGTTGAGAAGTCTGTGCTTGAGACGGAGATTCCCCTGCCCCTCCCCCCAGTGGCTGCAGGGACGTGCCAGCCGCTTCTGGGAGAGGTGCAGGGCCAGGGCAGGCAGGGAGCCTGCCTTAGCCCCGCTGTGGCGCCAGGCTTTCAACGGCCTAAAATCTCCCAGTTTGGCTTCAGTAGCCTCCCGGAGATAGAGCCCGATTCCGGGAGACTCCCGGCGAAACCGGAAGGGTTGGCAACCCTGGTGGAGAGTCAGTGAGAAGTAACTGGGGGTCTGTTGGGTTGACTGGAGAAAGAAGGGGCCAGTGTGAGGTTGGAGAATGAAGGGGTCAGCTGGGGAGATGGGGGATCCACAGGGAGGTTAGTGCAGCTGCTTTGGGGGTTACTTGAGGAGGATGGGATGAGGAGTGCCAATGGGGGCTAGTGGGTACAAGGGGGGTCAGGTGGGGTGATGGGGAGTCAGGGGGCAGTTGGGGAGCCACGATCTGATCTGCACATGTTGGACAGTGTTCATAAACCTGTTTAATTCTCATTTCCGTAACAGGAAGTAGTTCCTACGTCCCGGAAGTGTTTCCCCAAGCACCCGGAAGTGATCTTGAATCGCGCCTGCGCAGAAAGGCGGCGAGCGGCAAATTCCGCTTCTTCCTCTTTTTTCCCTCCGGAAGTGGCTGGAGATTGGAGGGAGGCTGCTTCCTACTGGCTGGCACGCCCGGGGCCCCGCTGCGCGGCGACCAGTAGGATCGGCGGGAGGCTCCGGCCGCCGGAAGTGCGTTTCAACGGGCTCCTTCGGGGTCCGTCCCGCCGAGCGGGGCAGTGACGTGGGCCGCGGGCAGCGCCGGGCCCCGCTGGAGGGAGCCGCCCGCGCCCGGCAGGGGGAGTCGCCGGACCCGCCTGGCGCCGGGGCCGGGGCCGCTCCGGAGCAGCCGCCGCGCCCGGGGAGTGCCCTGGACAGCGCCCCCCTGCGACGCGGGCGGCCGGGCGCCTCCCGGGCCCGCCCCGCGCGCCATGTCCGGGCCGCCGCTGGGGGCGCCGCAGAGCCCCGAGGAAGGGCCCGGCAGCGCCGCGCAGTGGTGAGTATCCGCCCCCGAGGGGGTCCCGGCCGGGGCTGTGCCCGGGGAAGGGCCCGCGGGCTGGATCCTCTCGGCGGGGCGGCCCCGCCGCTGCCCCCGGGCCGGGCCGCTTCCCGGGCTGGGGAGGGGCCTCGGAGCCTGCCCCCCGTCGGCGGGAGCCCCGGGCCTGGAGGCGGCAGCCACGGCAGGGGAGGGCACCAGCGAGCTGGTCTGGCCTGCCGCCGAGCTGGGGCCGCCCCGCAGGGGGAGCGGGACCCCGAGGCCCTGGGGGGCTGTGGTCTGTCACTGGGGCGAACCCGGCTTCGGGGCTCCCAGGCACCCTCCAAGCACAGTGTGAAGCCGGGTAAGTAGCAGGCATCGTTAGGCTCATGGAGGGTTTCGAGGACAGGGGGAGACATTTGCGCTGGATCCTGAAAGGGAATGGGAATCGGATTCGGGTCGGGAAGGATGGGGCAGAGGGGGTGTAGCCGACTTTCCCTGCTCTGCCCCAATGCTGGATTGGCGCGTGGTATGTTTTCTGTCCGTTCCGCTACCTAGGAACAGCAGAGAGCGTGTGCGCCCACTTGTGTTACACACATATGGACAAGACCTGGTCCTGCCTCCATGGTTGAAGAGAGCACATTATTCCCTTGTAAACCTGTATTTTGCTTTTGATTTGGCAACTTTTTCTAGTGGCCAGAGTTGCTTTATCAAAGGAAAACTTCTTTAATTTTGGGAGCCAGTTTATGGTTCCCTGCTCTAGGTCAGTCCCTTAAAGACATCGTGGGCATGGTGCATCAGTCTCAGAAGACCAGCTCTGTATATAGGCAACGATTTTCCTGAAAGACTGAGTGGGATCTAAGCCAATAGTGTCAAACTGGATAAAGGCTGTCCCAAAGTCTTAAGGGGGCAGCCGTCCATGAGGAGGAGGGCAAGCACTGCTTTCACTCCTTCTCCCATGAACATCACACAGAATAGGTCTGTGCCACTTTCAGGTTTCTCCCAATAAAAGGTATAGAAGGGTCTCTTCTTATGCAGACAGGACTGGCTGCAGGGCTATTCCCAGGGAAGGGTACGGGTAGTGGATCTATAGGTGCAATAAATCTCTCTCAGTTGGCCAAAGATGGTTTTTCCCAGGAGCATGATTCAGAGCAAGACTTCCCCTTTTTACACCTCTGAGATGGAGTGGTCTTGTACTCCATACTGGATACTAATATAGAGAAGGGCAGTTACTGGTTCCCACTTGAGCCTTTTTTGTCAGTCAGTATCTTTGCAGGTATGGGTTAAGAACCTTTTAAAGGGAGCAAGCCAAATCTAATCAGTGCAATATAATAATTGTAATCTAAACAGTCATTAGAAATAGCTTATCACTGTCAATAACTAAGCCAGGACCATTGTGCTTAGTTTGTCTTCTAGGTAGCTCCTCGTTAGAGGAGTGCCTAACGATTCAGTTCTATGAGAGGAGAGCTGCAATGCTGTTGTGACTGAGTGACATGTAGCTTCTGAGTCACAGAATCCCTATCCTACAGGTTACAGAAAGATCTGGGATGCACTGATCTCTCCAGTAAGGAAAGTTTACCTACTTCCCGCTAATTGCAGTTCTAGCCTTCAACATTGTTGTGTTTCTTTCTCTCTCCCAAGAGGTAACTGAGGAAACTCCATGATGTCTAAAATACATTTAAAAAAATGGAGAAAACACATTAGGTCCTGTTCTTGCATCAAATCATAGAATCATAGAATCATAGAATATCAGGGTTGGAAGGGACCCCAGAAGGTCATCTAGTCCAACCCCCTGCTCAAAGCAGGACCAAGTCCCAGTTAAATCATCCCAGCCAGGGCTTTGTCAAGCCTGACCTTAAAAACCTCTAAGGAAGGAGATTCTACCACCTCCCTAGGTAACGCATTCCAGTGTTTCACCACCCTCTTAGTGAAAAAGTTTTTCCTAATATCCAATCTAAACCTCCCCCATTGCAACTTGAGACCATTACTCCTCGTTCTGTCATCTGCTACCATTGAGAACAGTCTAGAGCCATCCTCTTTGGAACCCCCTTTCAGGTAGTTGAAAGCAGCTATCAAATCCCCCCTCATTCTTCTCTTCTGCAGACTAAACAATCCCAGCTCCCTCAGCCTCTCCTCATAAGTCATGTGCTCTAGACCCCTAATCATTTTTGTTGCCCTTCGCTGGACTCTTTCCAATTTATCCACATCCTTCTTGTAGTGTGGGGCCCAAAACTGGACACAGTACTCCAGATGAGGCCTCACCAGTGTCGAATAGAGGGGAACGATCACGTCCCTCGATCTGCTCGCTATGCCCCTACTTATACATCCCAAAATGCCATTGGCCTTCTTGGCAACAAGGGCACACTGCTGACTCATATCCAGCTTCTCGTCCACTGTCACCCCTAGGTCCTTTTCCGCAGAACTGCTGCCTAGCCATTCGGTCCCTAGTCTGTAGCGGTGCATTGGGTTCTTCCGTCCTAAGTGCAGGACCCTGCACTTATCCTTATTGAACCTCATCAGATTTCTTTTGGCCCAATCCTCCAATTTGTCTAGGTCCTTCTGTATCCTATCCCTCCCCTCCAGCGTATCTACCACTCCTCCCAGTTTAGTATCATCCGCAAATTTGCTGAGAGTGCAATCCACACCATCCTCCAGATCATTTATGAAGATATTGAACAAAACCGGCCCCAGGACCGACCCCTGGGGCACTCCACTTGACACCGGCTGCCAACTAGACATGGAGCCATTGATCACTACCCGTTGAGCCCGACAATCTAGCCAGCTTTCTACCCACCTTATAGTGCATTCATCCAGCCCATACTTCCTTAACTTGCTGACAAGAATGCTGTGGGAGACCGTGTCAAAAGCTTTGCTAAAGTCAAGAAACAATACATCCACTGCTTTCCCTTCATCCACAGAACCAGTAATCTCATCATAAAAGGCGATTAGATTAGTCAGGCATGACCTTCCCTTGGTGAAAACAGTGAGGAGGAGCTCTCTTGCTCAGAATCAGGTTCTGACTGTGAATCAGGACAGGTTGTTTCCCATGGAACTCTTATGGAACAGGAGAAGTCTATCAAACAGATGAGTTTGGAAAATGGTAAGCTGGAATACACTTTAGAGTTGTAACTATTCACAAAAAACATTCTTTGTCTAGTCCTAGACCTCCAAATATCCAGAAAAGCAACTAGCTGTGAAAACAGAGCTTACTTATTGAATCTTGAGTCTGTTGAAAACGCCCTACAGTCTGAATGATACCTGGACTCTACTTGTTCTTAATCATGACTGTGAAATCTGAAGTTCTTCACATCCTCTGAGATTTAGAAATTAGATTGCTGTGTAGTATCAAGATTTAAAGTGGACATGGAATTGCAGCAATGGCTTCATAGGCTTTTTTATTTCATAGAATATCAGGGTTGGAAGGGACCTCAGGAGGTCATCTAATCCAACCCCCTGCTCAAAGCAGGACCAATCCCCATCTAAATCATCCCAGCCAGGGCTTTGTCAAGCCTGACCTTAAAAACTTCTAAGGAAGGAGATTCCACCACCTCCCTAGGTAACGCATTCCAATGTTTCACCACCCTCCTAGTGAAAAAGTTTTTCCTAATATCCAACCTAAACCTCCCCCACTGCAACTTGAGACCATTACTCCTCGTTCTGTCATCAAACTAAATTTCTGTGTATCTCTAACATCTAATGTTTGATTAAGAAGATCACTGGAAATTCCTGTGATTGGCGCAGCTCTGGTTCAGAAGTTAACATAATTATTCTTGTTCTGGCAGTCTGCAACTCCTTGAAAAGCCACCAATTCTACAAGCCTTGAGTACCCAAAGTTAGAAGACATTCTCGTCCTCACAATCCTGAAAAAGAAAAGGATTTGTTATGCTTCTCCCAGAACCATCTGGTAAAGCCAAAGCCCTGTGTACTCTAGAGAAAGCTGGAGGTTTTCAAGAACAAGCCGGACCTAAATTCTGGAGAAAGACCCCTAGCTCCTGTAGCCTCCACTGCAGTTTCTGTTGTTTTTTTTTTAGGTTTTTCTAGGTTTAATTGTCAAAAATATGCAATTAATTTCCTTGTGGAGTTTGTTTTTTATATTCAATTTATTTTACTCTGTCCACACACTTCCAATTTACAATATGCATTAGATTGTCATCTTTAGGTTTCAGAGTTAACCTGTTAAGAGAATGGGGCCTGAATCATGGTGTCGTCACAAATTTGTAGAGAGTCATCCGTCCACTAGTGGATTTATTCACACTGAGGTTCACAAAATGAACAATTTGATGACTGTGGTTAAAGGCACAGTAAAAGGTAGCTAAAAGATAAGGAGGAAAACTGACGGTGTCCTCTTGCTTCTTTAAGGTATCCTGCAGGACTGAAACGGTATTGGCTTTTGCTTGTTTTGAAATTTTTCCTCTTCAGAGAGAGATGCATGTACTTTTTTTTTCTTCTTTATGTCTTTCACATTAGAAATTCAGGACTTGCCTTTTGTAATAGCATAGAGAGCTGGTAAAACTATAGTGGAGATGCCATGCTAGTTAACCCTGACAGAGGGGAATATTACTTTTGTTCAAACGGGGATAGGAGAGGGAAATAACTATTGAACTAACACCTGTTAACATACATGCTTGGATAAACATTTGGGAGAACAGGTTCTTAAGGATTCAACACCCTTCCCCTTCAGTTAATAGCTGAGAAAGTTCACAATATGTGACTTCTTGGGCACACCAGATTTGACATTCCTGATTATTCTAAGGTAAGAAAGAATCAGGATTTTTTAAAAAAAATATTTATTTATTTTGATATGGAGATCCTCAGACTGCCTTTCTATATCAAAAACAACAAAAAGCATTAAAAAATGGCCCAAACTCAGATTTTTTTCTGCTTTTGCAGTTCACTTTTGACCCTGTTCAAGCATTTTCTGCTGCCTTCCCACCACTCCAATTTCTGAACAGGAAGTTTAAAAAAATTGTCATGCGTATTGTCACACCTGGACAAAAAAAAGCCTGGCTCTTAAGTTCAGCAAAGGTAGCATCCCTATGTCAGTTTCCTTTATCTGTCACGTGCTGAAAAAAGGTAGGACACTTACACCTGGGCTCTCTTCCTAAGTTTCATACTGAAGAAATTGGACGGATCATTCTAGAGGAGATTTCAACCATCTTATCACTGCTTCTCTTCCTGGAAGTTCATCACCTTCAAGTTCTATTCGAGAGTTTGGCTTATATTCAAGATTTAGTGCTTTGTCAAGAGTCATGACCCGAGGGGGAAAATAGACACCCTATAATTACAGTAAAATGGCAGTGAGAGATTGGGATGGCTTATTGAAGAACTAGGGAAAGTTTCTATTAAAATTTCATTTTATTTTATATTTTTAAAAAGCGAGGGGAGTGAAATGTAGAAAAACACAAAAATCTGAAACTGTTAAACTCATTTTAAGGATTTCTTTATCAACAATGTCACCAAGGAGCGTAAAACTAAAATTAGTAACTGGAGGTGGGTCCTCTTCCCTGTTCCTTTATCAGTGCCAGAGCTGTTAAGCTCTGCTTGAATGATAGGAGGAATTTACCCATAATTCTTTACTAAAGGAGTTAAGCTTCATTTTAAAAAATAGATCCCATTTACTCACATGTGAGTGGACTGACTGGTGACTCATCGTTCCATTTAAATATACAAAATAATTCATAATCATATTCTGTAAAAGAAAAGAGATCTGCAATGTGGAGAAAAATGGCTTTTAACTCTCTCTGCTCCACCCACTTTATGATGTGTAAAGAAAGGTTGAGACTTTAAAAAATTCAAATTATTATTATTATTTTTTAAAAAACATTTGAAATGTCAGTCCGGGTCTTTCCTAGTTTTGCTAAAAGACTCATCAGTGATCTCCAGCGTATATGATGAGCTTTCTCAACCATTAAATGAAGCAAGAGAAGTGTCACATCTTAACAGAGACTGCTTTTCTCCTAATTGTTTAGTGTATGTTTGAATTAAACAGATGTAAACAAAACAGAACTTTTAAACTGTCTGACTAAAAATTCCCTTCCTTCCCCATTGTTCAGCTTTCAGTGTCTTGTAATGCTACAACTTGTTAGTCCTCCTTAGCGAATTGTCCATAAGACAAGTGTACCTCTACAGCACAAGCTTGGAATTGTCTAGAAAACAGTATCTGTTGGTGAAGCTTACCTTTTGCCTTCCTCTTACACAGAGTTCCACAGGTATAATTAGGGGTATGGCGCAAACACCTGTTCACTTCTTTCTGTCCAGCAGATATGCAGAGTCCAGAGCATACTCGCTATCTTTAATGCCTCTATCATCTGTTTCTTCCTTTGTTCGTGATCATTTGAGTGATTAAAAACAAAAAAACAAAGCCGTAACTCCTTTCTGGGGTGGAGGAAGGAGGAGCATGCCTATCATGGAGTTCATTCTTATTCCTTTCCTAGTTTCATTAATAGTCACTTTGGGAGTGGGTTGGGGTGCCTGTGGACTCCACAGGAGATGTGCAGAGCCCCAGATATTTAGCAGTTCCATGGCTAGGGAATTTTCTGCAAATTCTGCTCCTGGCTGCAGAATCTAAGCTTTTACGTCTAAAAGAAGAAAATTTCTAGACCATGTGGTTATGAAAGAAACCTTCAAAATATGAACCATGTGTTACAGGCCTGCGTGTGACCCACAAGTCAGGTGCTGTCTTCCTGAGTCTGCATGAACAATAGCTTTGGGAGGTGTAAAGTGACCCCATTCATCTCAATAGGATGTTTTATTCTGAAACATGACAGCTATTTAAGTGTCCACATTAATTGTTTCACTGGGATCATTTAAGCAAAAACAGTTAGCTGAAGTACTTACCCATATCTTCTGGTGCCAAAACTCCCATCTGTGTCCTACTCAGCTCATAAAACCTCCATTTTCCGCTCACAACTTCCACACTGCAAATATGGGTTGTCAATACAAAAGTTTGTGGAATATTGAAAATGAAAACATGGGGGAAATGTTAAATATGTATTTATTTATTTATTTATTTAAATGAAGGTGCTGCAGAGATTTCTACCTGCTGTACTGGAGTGCAACATTTAGACTCTGGCAAAGTGAACATAAAATATGCTTGGAAATGAGGTTTCATATCAAAGTGCTGGAGCAGAGAGCTTAACTTTCTAGATTTCAGAGCGAGGAAAGCTCTACAGGGTAAAACCATCCAGACAATACCATGGTGATGATGTATTGCACCAACCACCAGTGGGGAGCCTGACCTCTTTAGCTGTGGCAGGAAATTGTCCTACTCTGAGAGTGGAGCATCCAGTATTGGATCACCCCAGTGGCTCTATATTCACTCTGAAAGGACGATATATTGGCAGACTTCTTGAGCAGATACTACAGTTGGAAGCATGAATGATCCCTCAAAGACTCATCCTTTTCCACAAGGGCTGGAAGGCCCGGCTAGATTGCTCACTCACCAGAGACAGAATACTACATACTTCCAGATGTTCTTAAGAGCAAGCTGGACTCAGCATTGCTGATGGAGGCCCTTCATCTTCAGTGGGGTCAGTAGTTCTTCTATGCATGTCCCATGATGCTATTGAAGCAGAAAGTCAAATGGAACAGAACCAAGATGCTGTTGATAACCCCAGCCTGGATTTCTTCGCAGTTTTGGTTCTCAAAACTTCCAGAACTGATATCAGAACCATAAAACCTACTTCTCAGTTCATTGATTCTCTCATGTTGTGGACTTGGACTATCAACTATGATTGAAACAGTCAAAACTCATTGAGATCAATCAGGTTCCATATGGCTGCCATCTTGGCTTTCAGCCCTCCAGTGTGCTGACAGTCTACATTCACTCTTCAGTAACCAAGTTACAGAACAGTTGCTCCATGTGTTCCCTCTGGTTTATGAGCCCCTTGTACCATTGGATTTAAATATTGTTCTCACAATGATCATGGGGCCTCTGTTTGCACCTTTATCAGGTTATTTTCTGTGTCATCTCCCTGAAGGTGGAATTAATCGTAGCTATAACATAAACCCAGAGAGTTAGTTGAGATTCGGACTTGAGGACTGACCCTCCCTACACCATGTTCCGTAAGGTGAAGGTGCTTCTGGATCCTCACTCCAAATTCGTAAAATGGCTCTGATTCTAACTCCATCAAGCATTTAGTCTGCCATGATGTTTCCTCAGGTCTTGTTCACACACAAGGAGGTCAAGCTTTTAAATAACTTAAGGCCTCCTCGACATTTACATAAACTAATCTGTAAGTTCCCCCAGCCTTTTCGTGCTATCTGAGGGGTTGAGACCAGGAGTCAGTATGTCTCAGCCCAAATGGAGCAGACTATGTTTTTGTAGTGATTTGTCTGCAGCGTTTCTCATACTGGGGGTCGCAACCCAAAACGGGGTTGCAAGCCTCTTGTAGGGGGAGTTGTAGTATTCCACCTTTATTTCTGTGCTTCCTTGAGAGGTTACTCCTGGGGAAATTCTGAGCATCTGCGGACATGCAGAATTCATGTCTCGCATAATTTTGTATTTTCCCGCATAAAAAACATTTTGCCTTAGAAGTGCTGCAGTTCTGCCCTTTGCTCATTAGGGGCTGCTGTGGCGCTAGAACAGCCAGCGTGAACACAGCTGGCTGGTGTGGTGCCACAGTGGCCTCTTGTGGGCAAAAGGTGGAACTGCAGCACTTCTTAGGCAAAATGTTTTTATGCTGAAAAATACAAAAATCCATGCCCAGTGCTGCAGAATTCCCCTAGGAGTAGAAGTTTATCACAGCACCCTGCCTGCAGAACCAGGTTAGGTCAAAGTGGGGCACATAGGGCTGTTGGGGTCACAGACGGGTTCAGAATGGCTAGTGGAGGGGACAGACTGGAGCATGGGCTCAGGAGCTAGTGGGGTGACATTGCTGAGCCTGGGGATGGGAGAGGAGGGGCTGCAGAGACCCATTGGGATGAGGGGTGCGGGGACAGGGGCAGACATGCCTGACTGAATGGGAGAGGCTTGGGGTCAGCCACGGTCTGCATGGGGGAGGCTTCCCAACAGCCTAACAATCCCCTCTCCCAAAAGAAAAACCTCCTATCCACACCCAACATCCTCCAGGTTCACTCCTAGGCTCCTTCCCTCTCCCTCATCTCCTCCATTATCCCTGACTTCACCAAGCCTTTGCACTGCTTCTGACAGGTGCAGGAAATACAGTTCTCTATTGTAATTTAAATTAATTACACAAAGTTCTGTATTAATATGTCTAGTAAGGAATCTATTGGTTTAAAAAAAAATACCAGAATCTTTTTTTTGGGGGGAGGGGTCTGTATTGTTACAGACATACTTGCTGACAGATATTTTGAAATAAATTACCAAAATAATTTATGGCATGATTATATTGTGTAATTTCGACAAACAAAATATGTAGATTTTTTCAGAATTTTCAAATATTGTGTGCATTTTTAATTTTTTGGTGCAGAATTTTTAATATTTTGGCGCAGAATTCCCCCAGAAGTAAGAGATGGGTGGCTGGAGAGCAGTGGCTGCTGGCTGGGTGCCTAGCTCCGAAGGCAGTGCTGCTGCCAGCAGCAGCAGCAGCAGAGAAATACAGATGGCAATACCATGCCATGCCACCCTTATTTCTGCACTGCCGCTGGCATTGGTGCTGCCCTCAGAGCTGGGTGACCCTCCAGCAGCTGCCACTCTCTGCTCTGCCTTTACAGCTGAGCAGCCAGAGACCAGATTTCATGGGGGAGACCAGACTTCACGGTCTGTAACACAATTTTCATGGCTGTGAATTTGGTAGACCCCTGTGTATGTGTGATGGTTATTACAGTCAGGCAGGTGTTCCGGGGAAACTGAGCCCCGTGGCTGCAGGAGCAGTAAATACCCTCTAGTGAGAACTGGTGGATCTGGCTAAATGAGAGAATAAGTTATCAAATAGACAAGTCTGTCTTTCTTTGTAGCTTTCCCCACTTAGGGACGCATGTGCAGGCAGGGACCCAGCAGTTACCTCTCCTCCCTGCGTGAATGTTAACAGCCTGCTTCTTGCTTCTCTTCTCTCCAGAGTCCTGGAGGTATGAAGCATAGAAAGAGGAGTGGATATCTCATCTTCTCTTTTTACATTCAGCGTCATGCTCTTTCCCCCACAGTGCTCCAGTTTTTTGGTGGATGGGGATGTGGAGGGGAAGTGGTAAATATAAGAGCAGTAGAGTGGTCATGAGATGTCTTCTCCCAGGAATAGCGAAAGGTTATACCTCAGAACGAGGGGTCTTATAGGCAGAGGAGGAAGATATTTTGGGGTTTTTGATTTTTAGCTGAGTAGCAGGGAATGACATTCTTCTCTAGTATTAGGTGTGAGTACAAACTAAGTGACAATGTTCTGTAACAGCTGACGCAGTGATGTGTATCACTAGAGAAGCATAAGTTTTACCATTGAAATTACTGAAGACTATCTATTATTTTCTGTAGTTATCCAGCTTCCAAGATAAGACTATGGTATGTGTACAATCGTTGGTGCATATTAATCAAAATATCTATGTTCTGATCATTTACACTACTCTTTTCTTCTTCCTCTTCTTTTGTTTTTTAAGCATTGCAGGCTGTATGTACCAAGTAGTTCAGACGACTGGGCCGGATGGAAAAAACCTTCTGAAGTTGCTTCCAATCTCTAAATCGTCTGGAAATTTTATGCCACTAGTTCAGTCATCAGTTGTGCCTGATACTGCTAAAGGGAATGTATCAAGTCCAGTTCATTTTACTTTTAAGACACAGATTGCCAATAGCACCACATCTTCATCTGTCAAGATACCTGTTTTTAAGTCCACTAATCCTGGAAAGATCATTCTTACAAGGACATTGGATAAACAGGAAAATGTTAGCGTGATCCCTGAAAAAGAGAGCTTGACTACAAAACCAGTTTCTAATGTTCAGAGTAATTCTGTTTCAGTTGATAGATTGTCTTTGCAAAATGTTGCTGTGTCAACTTCATCTAACCAGAGTAATACAGCATATGTGTTAGTCAACACAAAAAGTCTTCCAGTGACTGTGAAGTCTCCTGTGCTGCCTTCTGGGCATCACCTACAGATACCAGCTCATGCAGAAGTGAAATCTGTCCCAGCTTCTTCTTTACCACCTACAGTACAGCAGAAAATACTTGCAGCTGCAGCTACAAATGCCTCTGGAGCAGCC
Source organism: Chelonia mydas (assembly GCF_015237465.2). Lineage (NCBI taxonomy): Eukaryota > Metazoa > Chordata > Testudines > Cheloniidae > Chelonia > Chelonia mydas. Next base: position 14,426,444 of record NC_051261.2, on the reverse strand, counting down.
GAAGCCACAAAAACACCAACTGTTATTTATGTGTCACCAGTAAATACAGTGAAAACAGTCGTTCCCAAGCGCTTGCAAACCATTTGCCCAAAACCTGTCACAGAGGTTTCAGAACCAGCAATAATGACAACTACCCAAACAACGGTAAAGAGTTCTGTTCCACCGGTGGGAACTTCTGATGGCCAACAGCGCCAGCAGACTCCGATGAAATGGGTCGTGCAAGAAAATTCCCAGGCATCAATACCTTACCTTGTTCCTGTGAAGTCATCAAATAACATGGCTTCAAAGATCTTGAAAACCTTGGCAGATATGAAGAACGTAGAAAAAAATTCTGCAAATATTTTACCAATCTGTTCTAACAGTGCTAGTGGAAGCCAGACAATCACTCCCATTAAAGATAATGCTCTGGTGATGTACAATGGGAAAGTGTATTTACTGACTAAAAGAGGGTCTGATGTTCTGTCAGCCCAAATTGACCAACAAGCCTCTCCAGCTACTGATGCTTCTTTTAAAAAGGACACATCTCAGCTGATCACCAATAAGGTGGTAAATCTAGTGTTGTCAAAAAATAAAGGTATGACACTTACCAAAAAGGGTCCAAAGCCAAGTGTAAATACAGAGCTTGTTCCACAGCCTGATTTAAGAAAGAACTTAAAACCTGCACCCACTCTACTTGCAACACCAAGTGTGAATCAGCATATTATTACTACAAACCAGTGCAGGCCTTTGTTCGCAACAGGGGCGATTTCAAATGAAGTGAACCCAGTTAAAAAAATGGTGATGGATGAAAACATGCATTCTAACAGCAAAGAGAAGAGTCACTCTCCCAAAGCAGCAACTGCTGTTACACCTCAATCAAAACAACATTATGCTTTCAGTGAAGAAGAACAAAAGGTAACTGTCTACAGCAAAATGTGCCCACGTTTATCTATACCAAATTACTTCTACATCCTGATTCAATGTGACTGAAGCCAGTGTCATTCAAATCACATTTTTTCTCTAAACAAGCATGCTGCCCCCCAAATGTTTCTTAATTTACCAAAAAGAAAAGTAATAAGGTTTTAATCAGTAAGAGTGCATTATGCAAATGAACAAACGTGAGAAAAGGAAAGAAAGGGAAGCTTACAGTCTCTGTTAGCCAATGATTGCCATTTTTAATCTGGTACAAACTAACTAAAAACTACTGAACCATACCCCTCATTCCAAGCTATGCTCCCTTTCCGGTGGAACTGAGGAGGAGCTCTCCTTCCGGAAGGAAGAGTGAGTCCGGTCCCATCAGTCTGTTTTCCTACCAGCCAAGTCCCAGCCTCTTCTGGGTATTTGGCAAAGAGGGGAATGCTTATTTGAAACTGCTTTGTGCTCACTTTGCAAGAGACAAAGACTGAACCAGCAGAGTCACTGCAGTGTGAGATAAAGGTATTTGTGCAAACCAACTGAAGCCTTGGAAGTCCAAGGGGACTGGGCTAGCAGGTGCAAAAGTGGATGCCAGGCAACCATAGACTTATCTCTGATGATATCCAACTGGAGGGGAGGAAGACACAAGTAGAAAGGCCAATGATTGACTTTCATAGTTTCGTTCCGTAAGAGCTTAGTAAAAAGTTAAGTTAAAAAGTCACAGTGCGTAAGTAGAAGTGAGGACTTTAATATAAAAAATATGCACACAAAAAATAAAACCAAAAAATAGTCTGATATCCTTTTTCATAGGGTGTAGTTGGCTGCCCTCAGCCGGAGCTCTGCCGTAGTATCTTGCCCCTGGGTTCCCTACGGGAGTCCAACCCTCTGGGCAATCTCACCCCTTCTGGCAGGAGTTCAGTTCACTCCCAGGATCTCTTTTGAGTCCAAATATCTCTAGTCCATGCTGGCTTTCCCCAGGTCTTGCCACCAGTTATTGGCTGGGAGCAGCCTTCAAGGGCCTCTTGTCCATATGAGGCTTGCAGGGTCAGTCTTCCCCCAAAGAAGAGGGTTGTGGGGTAAAGGAAAGGGCAGCCACTACCCAGGCCTGGGCTCCCCTTGCTACTGGAGCTCACTGCCAGTCCCCAGCAGCCTTTCCTCCAGGGCAAACTCCCTCCTCCCCCTCGCAGTAGTGAGCATCACTTTTTTAAGCTCCCCTTTTCCTGATGGAGCATGTTCTGTAAGTGCACCTTATTGGCACTGCCTGAGTGCAGGGGTGCTCTGCCTTTCCATCAGTGGGATGGGGGCGTAACCCATCACATACCTCTCCTCTGCAAGTCCAGAAAAGTTTCTTGCTCAAGTGTTTCCACAGTCCCATCTCCCTGGGAGGGGGGATGGGATGGGGGGCGGGGGTGGAAATAGTATTTGCATGCTCTTTCCTTGTTTGGTGCTGCACCCTGAAGCTATAGGGCTGGAGTGTCAGATACCAATGCATAATCTGGGAGGTTGAGTCCTTCATGGAGGGTAACCACTGCAAGGGCACATGGTCTGTGACTAGAGAAAAGGGACTACCCAGCAGGTAATACCTGAGGAAGTACGCAGTCCATGTGATAGCCACAGCTTCCTTCTCAATAATTCAGTCTCTCCCTGGGAAACAACTTCCTGCCTAAATATGAGATTGGGTATGTTTCTGGGAGAGTGCCATTCCCAGACAAACATCGGAAGCATCTGTATAGAAAATGAACTCCCGGGTGAAGTCTGGGTTGGCAAGGACCAGCGCCTGGCTTGGTCACATCTTCAGCGTATTCAAGGTTTCATCACACCAGTCAGTGTCTTTGCCTTTTAGCAGATCGGTCAGGGGAGCTGTGATTGATGCAGAGTTGAGGATGAACCAGTGATAGTATCCCATCAGGCCCAGAAAGCGCCATATCTCTCTCCTTGTCTGGAGCGTGGGGCATGAGTTTATTCATGGACTTTGTCTAATAGAGGTTTCACAATGCCTCCTCTTATCTGATACCCTAAAGTAAGTTACTTCTGTCACAGCCAACTTACACTTAGACAGGTTAGCTGTCAGGTCGGCTTCCTGTAAGGACTGGCTGAACTTCTTTAAGTCAGGATCTCCCCTTCCCTTCTTCTCCCAGTCCAGTGCTGCTTCCGTTGTTCTTCAGGGGTTGATGATGGTGTGGGCAGCAAGCAAGGGAGAGAAAATTTGGGGCACTGTCCTCTTGTAGCCCTTTCTCTTGCGCAAGAATCCTTTCCCACTAATGTTCAGGAGACAGAAAGTCTGTGTGGCCAGGAACTTGTTTGTGACTGCCCTCCAGAGCATGCTGGAACAAGGCCTGGGCAAAATCATATGGTGGAATCTTGTATCTTTACATACAGCATTGCCACACATAATTTACCAGGACAATAATGATCAGCAAATCATGAGCTTTCAAATGATACCTTACACAATATGCTTTGTACAAAATTTCTCATAGTCTTGTAAAAGGGGTGAACCTGAGGGTACAGACTGTCACAACCGCCTTCCCTTGGACTCATCCTGCTACCATTAACTGGGGGGAATCCTCCTACAGGCCCCCTCTTCTGCTGCCCATCCCTCTATGTAGTCTCTTTGCATCCAAGGGCGTTCTTTCTTCATATTCCCCTGTTGTCCCTGGGAGCAGCAGGTTATCGAGCTCTTCCCTGCGGTTCCTTCCTCGTGGGGAGTGGGTTTAAACTATAAGTGGGACCTGTGTCTGAGGTCAAGGGCTTCAGCTTAGTTTTTTGCCTCACCAGGTGGTTATTCAGGTGATACCTCATCTGAGGTTGGCCCCATGTCTCGCTGAGGTCAACCCCTCTCTATGTGGGTAGCTTGGGTTGCTGGGGCGAGGTTTGTACACGTTTTCATTGCACCCAGGATGCAGCGTCTGCTCCTGGGCAAACCCCCCTGCCCCCCATGCCCCTGCGTGCAGTAGCAAACTTCACCTTTTTAAGCTTCTCCAGGAGGAGTATGTTCTGCAGATGCACATGGTGAGAGTTGGTAGTGTTTTTCCTGGAATCAATCCATGAGGGTAGAAAATGAAAATGTAGCGGACCCTTTGATTCTCTAGACCTGTGGTGAAATTATACTTATCTCTCTATGTTCTGGTAGAGGAAGTCAAAGTCTTCCTACATAGCAACAAGCTGTTGACAGGAGAATGTATTAGGTATGGGGAGCGAAGGAAAGGGTTTTGAAGCAAGGACAGAAGAGAAGATAACAGGACGATGCAGAGTAGCAATTACCATGTCATCCTGGGACGTGCTACCATACTAAACTAAAGTCATATTTGCTGTATGATAATTGGCAAAGTTATTTATGTCATCACCGTCCCACTAAGTGCCTCATTCAAAAGAACAGCAACAGAGGACGAGGAGAGAACAATGCAATATGACGCCAGTCATACCTGTTCCCTTTGGGACAGGCAAGTGGGTAGTACAGCCCTGTTTTTTGTTCTTAACTATTTATTGCAGGGTTTTCTAGCTTGTGGATTGTGACTCACAGGGAGTTTCAGGAGAAGCAAAGGAGGGAACATGAGGCTATTCCCAGGCCTGGGAGTGTTGCAGCCCTCAGCATTTTCCTGCCATGCAGGGCTCTTGACTAGCTGTTGAGTGGAGATAAGAGCTCTGCTTAGCGGCACGGAGCAGTTCCAGGCTCAGCTGGCAGGGAGAACTAGAGGCAAGAGTTGTTTCCTTCTTGCCAAATGCATTGTGGGGAAAGAGGAGGTGCTTGGTCCCCCACAGGCTATGCCAAGCTGGGGAGGGAGAGATGACACTCACCAGCCCCTTCCCAATCCAGGTATGTAAATGTAGTGCTCTGAGGGAGAGAGAGCCACTCCCTTTAGGTTATGGGGTGGGGTGAGGCAGAGAGAAACTTTGAGGGAGACAGAGTAGCAATTTTACTGGCAACAACGCTTCCCAGCCTACACTAGATACTTTTTTATACCCCTAACCCACATAATAGCCAAAAAATAATACCATGACCCAAATCCCACAATCTTCTGTACCCACAAAGGATTGTAGGATACAGTGAGTGGCAAATCAGTTTATTTGGCCATTTTGTGTTTGCAGACTAAGAAAGGCTGAGAACCTCTGGATGAGAAATTTATTATTTTAAAATATTATTTCATTTCTTTGTCTCTAGTCCCATCTTGGCATGTGCCTCCCTTCTGCCAACCTAAACATTCACATGAGCCAGGCACACTTATGGTCATTTTATATGTATTTTAAATCACTGCTACAAATTATGGGTTTGGTTTTGGGTTTTTTAGTTCATTATGTACCTCTGCACCCAAAATGGGACTGAATTTATTTCTGTCATCTGCTTTATGGTACCCTTATGTCAGACCTTTCTCAGTTCCTGAGGCCTTTGTGGAGACCAGATAGTTTCCGATGTGTTGCTTCTTCTCTCCTCCCACATGTGCATGCTCAAACAGGTGTTTGTTGTGTGACAGGGCCTGATGGTTAAGAGTGGCATCAGGTTACAACAAAATTATGTACAGAGGACTGTTAATACCAAACGTCTAGAATTATCAGTCATCTTTGAAATATAGGCACCTGCAAACACACTGTGATCCAGGAGAGTGTCGTTGTGGTGAATATTTCCTATTTAGTCATCTGTTTCTTGGTAATTCTGGGATCTTAGGTTAAGTGGCTACCTTGCCTCTCATAGCATTTTGTTAGTATAGTAGCAGGATTTGATAACTTTAATTTATATGCTGTTTTAAAATAAATAAATAAATGAACATGGCAATGAAAAGACAAATGATCATATTATAATATTATAATTTTTCCAAGTAAGCCAATATCTAAAGTTTAATGAACACTTTTTTACCAGAATGTCAATTTTTTAATGATCACAGGTGTGTTGATGAGTGGCTGTATCTCTGTTTATATACTGTATTCTTATTATTTCAGATTCGAAATGAGAAGGTGTGCTCATCAGAAAAGGCCACTGAAATCAAACACAAAAGAGAACCCCATGGGAAACAATACCTTGAATTAAGAAAGAAATTCGGTCTTTTTAAAGAGGAGAGAGTATACCTTAATAGAATTCCCTGTGGAATTCCTCCTGCAGGATCAGAAGCAAGTGTGCGCTCCAGTAATAACTTTAAAAAGAATAATGATTCTTGGAGTGCATCACCACAAGAAACGGTGATAACAACCAAGAAGCAGGACCATGGTGAAGAGGAAAAGGTATCTCAGTGTTTACGTATTTTGATGTGTATCCCTACAAAAGCCTATGCTTACACTTTAAGAAGTAGAATTTCACTGCTAATTAAATTACAATTTAACACAAGTGAAATTAATGTGAGGGAAAGAGGAGACGAAATAGCATACTTAGCGGTTCAGCACTAGTTCCAGACTGTAGCTGCCACAAGTACAGGCAGTGTTGGTTGCCACTCATCTGGCACGCAGATGGCACTCAGTTTGCTGAAAACACTTCTTTTCTCCCAGATTCCTTCAAACCACCTCTCACAGCCTCCATCAGTGGTTCTTGCAGATCCTCTTTTGCTACTAACATCGTCAGAGAAGCAGCTAGAACTTCAGGCAGAGCTGTTGTCTTGACAAATTTTACGGCGTTTTTTAACTTAAATCTATGAAAATCTGGAGGTGGGAGGAAATTATTTGCTTGTAAAACTCTCCCTCAAATAGCCACCATCATAGCATCCACTTGAGTGCTTACTGAGGTCTGTGTCTCCTATGATCCAGAGCAGCCATTCAGTACCTAACAGAAGTCTTAAATCAGACAAGACATTTGCTTGTCTCCTCAAGTTGGTCCACCTAAGTTTTTGTCCTAGCAATCAGCAGTTAGTGGCATGGGACAGGATGACCTTCAACAGTGGCCTACAGCACTGACAGGCCGTGCCAAACAGCTGTCAGATTGTGTAATCCCTCTGAGGAAGAGTCTTCTCTTCAAGACTGAGTATCCTGGCCCTGACCTTCAAAGAACCTAGTGTTATATTTTTAAGTTCTTTGACCTCATGGACTTGACCCTGAATTAGGTCTTCGAGAAGAAATCATTCTTTCAGATTCTTGACATATGCATTCATTATCCTTGTTTTTAAAGAATAGAACAACATGTTTACATCCAGAAGTCTCGCATTAAGTACAATAAACCCAGATACCAGCATATTGTGTCTTGCAGACCAGTAGTGAAGTCTGCTTCTTTCAGAGATAGGGAATATCCAGCTGGAATCAAGAGTCTTCTCTCCTTAGGAGGTAGGCGTCAGTGGTGTTGGGCAAAGTGAGAGAATTGTCTCTCTCCTTGAGGGTTAGCCCACAATCCTGTTAGACAAGTGTTTCTTGTGTTGTGGAGACGGAAATATCCCAGAATTCCAGCCCTCCTCCTTCCCACCCTTTTTACTCTGACAACTGTTTTCTCACATTCATGATCCCTCATCGAAGAAATCATATCATCAACAGGTTGCATCATCTAATCAGTGTTGGAGCCTTTTTTCTGTTCCCATCAGGCCAGTTGCTATAAAGAGTCAACTCAGTTTAAATTATGGTCTCCCTTCCTCCCCAAAATCCAGAGCAGTCAGATCCCTCTTGGATACATTTTGTGAAAATTCAGCCACTTCCAGAAGTTCAAGATGGAGTATCTCTCTCCACTCTATTCTGGCAGCTAGGGACGAAGAGGATTTCTTTGCCTTAGCTGATCTCAGGGTTGCCCAATGTGTCCATTGCCCACATGCATCGGGAGTTTGTTCCCAGGAAAGCTCACTACACTCCAGTGCAAATCCTTGCCTTTTGGTCTGACATCCAAATACATGTGCCTTTACCAGGATGATTGTTGTTTATTGCCAAAGCTATAAGGAAAGCAGGCCTGTGTTGTTGGCTCATTCAAACAAAAACCATGTCTGAAGCCACGTGAGTGGTATTACAGCTCTGAAACAAAGGAGCATAAAGAGCCACAGACTCTTGAGAGGCTCTACCACTGGGCAGAGTGGAACTGAGGTTAGTCAAGACGTCACGTGTCCTCTGACAACTCAGCCAATAAGCTGACAAGGGTTAATTTTGATAGGAGTCAGACACCTAACCATAGACTCTTTTACAAATCCCATTAGACACCTTCTGTATCTCTAGGCACTTCATTTTCTTTGTACATCAGGCTCCTAAGGAGCCTAAGTTTCACTTGAAATAAACAGGATTTAGGCTTCTAAGTCTTGTAGGCGCTTTTGACTATTTTATCTCTGGTCTTGATGTAAACATGTCAAGTGATGGAGAATTTACCATATTCGTTGGTAACCTGTTCAATGTTCAGTTACTCACTGTTCAAAATTTGCATCTTGTTTCCAGTCTGAACTTCGCTGACTTCAGCGTCCATCAACTGGATCATTTTAAGCCATTGCTAGATTAAAGAGCCCTCTGACATCAAATATTTTCTCCCTGCGTGGGTAACTATAGACCATGATCAAGTTGCTTCTTAAACTTTCCATCAATAAGAAAAATAGTTGAGCTTATTTTAGTCTCATTGTAAGGCTTATTTTCCACATCTCACATTATTCTGCTGCTCTTCTGTAAATCCTCTCCAGTTTTCAACTTCTTTTTTTTAAAGCGTGAGTCCCTGAACTAGACACACTATTCCAGTAGTTGCCTTACCAATGCCATATACATCTCCCTCCTCCTTCTTGATGTTCCTCTGCCTGTACCCCAATTAAAATGTTAGCCCTTTTTGCTAAAGCATCACACAATCTGCAGATTAGGGAAGATCAAGCTGTGTTCCTCAAGTGCAGGACAATATCTTCACAACCACAAGAGCTAGAAACTTAATTTTAAATAAAAAGAAAAGGAGTACTTGTGGCACCTTAGAGACTAACCAGTTTATTTGAGCATGAGCTTTCGTGAGCTACTCACGAAAGCTCATGCTCAAATAAACTGGTTAGTCTCTAAGGTGCCACAAGTACTCCTTTTCTTTTTACGAATACAGACTAACACGGCTGTTACTCTGAAACCTTAATTTTAAATGAAAGCTTAAATTCTTCAGAAACTGTTTGACTGAAATCCAGATGTGATGTATCTACTTTGTCCCTTCATTCACTTATTTTGTACATCTAGTTAAAAAACAAGAACAAAAAGCAATGAAATTTGTCTGGAAAGATCTGTTCTTTATAAACCCATTCTGCTTGTTGCTCTTGCTTCTGTCATCTTTCATTAATACTACCCTTCCCTTCAGTATTTGTTCCATTATTTTATTAAGAATAGGAATTAGATCTAAGGAGTAGTAGTTGCTACTACTTTGCCTTTTGAAGACTAGTGCTTTGTTGGCTTTTCCCTGTTGTTCTGGCACTCTTATTTCTTCTGAGAAATAATTGCAGTAGTACAGTAATTTTTATTGTTTTGTAGAATTATCATAAAGATGCATAGAAGTAAGAGTCCTTTTATGCATTTAAGAAGGCAGTATCCAACTCCATATTGTTCAAAGTCTGACACCAAATATTTCCACTCTACGCAATCAAAAGCTTTCTCATGATATAATAATAATATCAGACGCCAGCTCTCCCTGATTTTCAGTAACTATCTGGATTTTAATGCAATTATTAAATTACTAATTCAGGCTTCAATCTATTGATTTTGCAAGCCTGCACATTTTACATATATAAAGTGTGTGTGTGAAAGAGAGAGAGAGAGACTCACTCACTACCACTCAGGTTTGAACACAGCAATTAGTGCTGCAGCCACAGGGGGCATTCTTCTCCATTGCCCAGGGAGGTCTAGGCCCAGGACTGGCCAAGATAATTAAGGACCCTAGGCAGGATAGGAGGGCAGCTTTCCTAGGGTCGATCCTCCCCTTCTTTTTGTTTGGGAGTGGGGAACACAAGAGTGCATTGGTTGAGCCTGCTTGGTGGCCATAGAGGAGAGGAGGGGAGGGGGAAGAGAGAGGTCCAAGCAACGTCCCCAGTTTTTTTTCATAAACATCTTTAAAAGTCTCAGAGCAAGTCTGGCAACTCTGTGATAGCCAAGAATTCTCCTTTGATTAGGCAGAGTGGGTAGCTCCCAGCACACATCCAACGTTGTTAGATGTCCTGTCTTGGAGAAAGCCTGTCGTGTGTGTGTGTGTGTGTGTGTAATATATATCATGTTATAATGTATTTAATCTAGTTGCTGAAACCTTGGTCGGTATGTTTACATCATGGTTTAACAGGGAAATAGGTCAATAGGATGATCCAAAAATATATTCTCCCTGGATTTGGGAGAACTACTCTGGTTTCCTCTTTCATTGATACTGAAAGCTTTATCCCAAATGTTAAAATGTCCATAAGTGGGCCTATTCACACTCATTTGATGAAGCTCCATTGATAACTTAAGATGTGGAAAGCATCCCGTGGAGGGCAACAAAAATGATTAGGGGACTGGAACACATGACTTATGAGGAGAGGCTGAGGGAACTGGAATTGTTTAGTCTGCGGGAAGAGAAGAATGAGGGGGGATTTGATAGCTGCTTTCAACTACCTGAAAGGGGGTTCCAAAGAGGATGGCTCTAGACTGTTCTCAGTGGTAGCACATGACAGAACGAGGAGTAATGGTCTCAAGTTGCAGTGGGGGAGGTTTAAGTTGGATATTAGGAAAAACTTTTTCACTAGGAGGGTGGTGAAACACTGGAATGCATTACCTAGGGAGGTGGTGGAATCTCCTTCCTTAAGTATTTTTAAGGTCAGGCTTGACAAAGCCCTGGCTGGGATGATTTAGTTGGGGCTTGGTCCTGCTTTGAGCAGGGGGTTGGACTAGATGACCTCCTGAGGTCCCTTCCAACCCTGATATTCTATGATTCTATGTGCATTGAGGTCCTTAATTGTGGACCATGGAAGTTTTGCCATTGACTCCAGTGGAAGTAGAAACTTGGGGAGGGTTTTCTTTCTTCAAAAAATATAGGAAATCCCATTAAAAATGTGTTAAGGTATCACAGTAAAGCACTTGAAATCCGGGAAACACCAAAGCTGAGTTTACCCATGAAACCTGAACTCTGTCCCCTTGTGGGTCTTCCTTATAATACAGTCTTCAACGACGTGATTACAAACCAGTAATTTCACAGGACCCCTGCCCCATTCAGGTATGAATATTGGATGATGAGCAGTGAATGATACACAGGGGTAACGTTTAATTAATTGCAGTGTGACAAAGTTCTTCCTCTGCTTTGGTGGGTCCTGCGCTTGTTGGCAGATTTGCTTGCCTCAGAGATTCACGGCAGCCCTCAGTTTGGTCACTTTTGCTTGTGGCTCAAACCCGCTGTTCACTCAGCTAACCTCATCACTGGCCAGCTTGGGGAAAAAGAAGGAGAACAATCCCCGTAGTCTCTGCTGATCCACCTAGTGGGTCGGGGGACAGGCCAGAGACTTTCCCCTCAGATGGGAACCACAGTCCAGGTCAACTCCTCTTGTATCCAGTGGGGGGTGGGGGTTATGGGAGGAACCCAGGCCCGCCCTCTACTCCGGGTCCCAGCCCAGGGCCCTCTGGATCACAGCTGTCTACAGTGTTTCGTGTAACACCTCTATGACAGCTACAACTCCCTGGGCTACTTCCCCCATGGACTCCTCCAACACCTTCTTTATCCTCACCACAGGACCTTCCTCCTGATGCCAGATAACATTTGTACTCCTCAGTCCTCCAGCAGCACGCCCTCTCACTCTCAGCTCCTTGCGCACCCCTCCCTGACTGAAGTGAGGTCCTTTTTAAACTAGGTGCCCTGATTAGCCTGCCTGTCTTAATTGATTAATTGGCTCTAGGTGTCCTAATTAGCCTGCTTGCCTTAATTGCTTCCAGCAAGTTCCTGATTGTTCTGGAACTGCCCCTGTTACCTTACCCAGGGAAAAGGGACCTGCTTAATCTGGGGCTAATATAGCTGCCTTCTATCACTCTCCTGTAGCCATTTGCTCCGACCTTGTCACTGCCGATTTACATGCTTTTTAATATTTATTTGCTAAAGGGTAATCTTAACTTTGGAGCATATTGCATCAAATAGTTTTTAAAATTATTTCAGCACAGTAACCTTAGATAACTACAACAAACAGTTGTTAGTATATGCTTAATTTACCTTGATGATAAAACATTGAAATGATATACAATTTAATGTAAACACTTTTTTTTTTTTTGATATACAGATAATTTTGGACCTGGAACAGGATTTGACTAAAAAAAGAAAATCAAAACTCTCACCAGTGCCAGAAAATGGAAAGAGAAGGAAAATGACGGTCAAATCAGCCATAAATCCAAGCGTGGAAAACAACAGCACCGGTTCTGTAATACTTAACAAGCGTATTTCATCCACACCAGTCTTATCACAGCAGAAAAATTCCACAGGCTCTATCGGATCTTCTCTAGGGAGGAACTCTGAGCAAGACCCATGTGTTCAAGATAACCAAGTTCAAGACACATGCTGTTCAGCTTTAGTTTCTTCTGAAGATGATGTTTCGACTAGTGAAAGTTCCTTTCGAGAAGATGCTTTCCCTTTGACTCCACCGGACTTGGATGAAACAATCAGGGATGAAAAAATAAAACGACTGAAACGGCTATTAAGAGAACGAGAAGCAGCACTGGAAGAAATTCGTAAAAAGATGCAGCAGACCTGAAAAATCTAACTAGTAATCTGGACCGTATTCATTCTGACTCCCTTGACATTGGTGACTCAAACAAGAGATTAATTTGGTTCAATGCCGCTGAACGTTTAAAATGAACATATAATCTAATTTTCTGGTATTCACAGGACATTAATGGGAGCTAAAATGCATGTATATAGAGGAGAGTAGATTCCAGGAGTAAGGAACGTGAGAACTGGGTTGTCCAGAATTCTACTTTTGGGGAGCCCATGTGTGTCAAAGAATTTAGTGTGCAGAAGATATGCTACTTTAATTTTCAGTGCGGTGTATTCTCTAGCCTTTAGAGTGGGAGCTTTCTGTACTAGTGCTAGAAAATTCTCGTGCTTTGGAATTTCAAGACCTGTTTTTTGGAAATGAAATGTGAATTGCAAACCTCAACTGTAGATTTTTTTTTTATTATTATTTTTAGTGCATGCTGACTTGTGAATTACAGGAAATAAACTATAACATTACATTGTTTCAATACTTTAGTGGTCAGTGTTTAAATAAAGATGATTTGATCTGGGCATTAGATTTTATACAATAAAAATTGTACAACAAAAAAGGGGGTGATTTTATTTATGGAGACCATTGTACATGTCTGAAGAAAGAGCAAGATATAGATGGCATAGCAAACTATGCCATTGGCTACTGTTGGGACTAATGCATATGCAGATCTTTTAGTGTTATTGTTATAAGAAATATAGGGCATTTGTCAGCTTGGTATCGGAGTGTCTTTTACAAGATTACATTGAGAGAGAGCATACACTTTGCTTTCTTACTGCCTGCAGTTTTCAATCTGGCCCATTATTCAGGAAATCATTTAGCACCAGGACTGTTGTAATTTCCTGCTGCCGTCCAATCCCCTCTCCATTGGGGCATGTGGAAGGAGGGGAGAAAATGTGACTCAGGTTAACCTCAGTCACAGCCCTGGTCTACACTAGGAGTTGAGGTCGAATTTAGCAGTGTTAAATGGATTTAACCCTGCACCCGTCCACATGATGAAGCCCTTTTTTTCGATGTAAAGGGCTCTTAAAATCGATGTCCTTACTCCACCCCCGACAAAGGGATTAGCACTGAAATCGGCCTTGCCGGGTCGAATTTGAGGTACTGTGGATGCAATTAGACGGTATTGGCCCCCAGGAGCTATCCCAGAGTGCTCCATTGTGACTGCTCTGGACAGCACTCTCAACTCAGATGCACTGGCCAGGTAGACAGGAAAAGGCCCGCGAACTTTTGAATTTCAATTTCCTGTTTGGCCAGCATGGCAAGCTGCAGGTGAGTGCAGAGCTCATCAGCAGAGATGACCATGCAGAGCTCATCAGCAGAGGTGACCATGATGGAGTCCCAGAATCGTAAAAGAGCTCCAGCATGGACTGAACAGAAGGTACGGGATCGGATCACTGTATGGGGAGAGGAATCCATGCTATCAGAACTCTGTTCCAGTTTTCGAAATGCCAAAACATTTGTCAAAATCTCCCAGGGCGTGAAGGACAGAGGCCATAACAGGGACCCGAAGCAGTGCCGCATAAAACTTAAGGAGCTGAGGCAAGCCTACCAGAAAACCAGAGAGGCAAACGGCCGCTCTGGGTCAGAGCCCCAAACATGCCACTTCTATGATGAGCTGCATGCCGTTTTAGGGGGTTCAGCCACCACTACCCCAGCCGTGTTGTTTGACTCCTTCAATGGAGATGGAGGCAACACGGAAGCCGATTTTGGGGACGAAGAAGATGATAGCTCACAGCAAGCAAGCAGAGAAACTGGTTTTCCTGACAGCCAGGAACTGTTTCTCACCCTGGACCTGGAGCCAATACCCCCCGAACCCACCCAAGGCTGCTTCCCGGACCCGCCAGGCGGAGAAGGGACTTCTGGTGAGTGTACCTTTCAAAATACTGTACATGGTTTAAAAGCAAGCATGTTTAATGATTAATTTGCCCTGGCATTTGCGGCTCTCCTGGATGTACTCCCAAAGCCTTTGCAAAAGGTTTCTGGGGAGGGTAGCCTTATTCCGTCCACCATGGTAGGACACTTTACGACTCCAGGCCAGTGGCATGTACTTGGGAATCATTGTAGAACAAAGCATTGCAGTGAATGTTTGCTGGCATTCAAACAACATCCGTTCTTTATCTCACTGTGTTATCCTCAGGAGAGTGATATCGTTCATGGTCTCCTGGTTGAAATAGGGTGCTTTTCTTAAGGGGACATTCAGAGGTGCCCATTCCTATTGGGCTGTTTGCCTGTGGCTGAACAGAAATGTTCCCTGCTGTTAGCCACGGGAAGGGGGGAGGGGCTAGCCATGTGGTGGGGGGAGGCAAAATGCGACCTTGGAACGAAAGCACATGTGCTATGTATGTAATGTTAACAGCAAGGTTTACCGTGAAAGAGTGTACCCATTGTTCTATAAAATGTGTCCTTTTAAATACCACTGTGCCTTTTTTTCTCCTCCACCACCTGCATGTGTATCAAGGATCACAGGATCTTCTCCTTCCCAGAGGCTAGTGAAGATTAGAAGGTGAAAAAAATGCACTCGTGATGAAATGTTCTCTGAGCTCATGCTGTCCTCCCACACTGACAGAGCACAGACGAATGCATGGAGGCAGACAATGTCAGAGTGCAGGAAAGCACAAAATGACCGGGAGGAGAGGTGGCGGGCTGAAGAGAGGGCTGAAGCTGAAAGGTGGCGGTAGCGTGATGAGAGGAGGCAGGATTCAATACTGAGGCTGCTGGAGGATCAAACTAATATGCTCCAGCATATGGTTGAGCTGCAGGAAAGGCAGCTGGAGCACAGACTGCTGCTACAGCCCCTGTGTAACCACTGCCCTCCTCCCCAAATTCCATAGCCTCCTCACCCAGACACGCAAGAACGCAGTGGGGGGGGGGGCCTCCAGCCACCCAGCCACTCCACCCCAGAGGATTGCCCAAGCAACAGAAGGCTGGCATTTAATAAGTTTTAAAGTTTAAAACTTTTGAAGTGCTGTGTAGCCTTGTCCTTCCCTCCTCCACCACCCCTTCCGGGCTACCTTCCCCATTATCCCCCCATTTGTGTGACGAATTAATAAAGAATGCATGAATTTGAAACAACAATGACTTTATTGCCTCCGCAAGCAGTGATCAAAGGGGGGCGGGAAGGGCGGTTGGCTTACAGGGAAGTAGAGTGAACCAAGGAGGCGGGTTTTCATCAAGGAGAAACAAACAGAACTTTCACACTTTAGCCTGGCCAGTCATGAAACTGGTTTTCAAAGCTTCTCTGATGCGCACCGTGCCCTCCTGTGCTCTTCTAACCGCCCTGGTGTCTGGCTGCGCGTAATCAGCGGCCAGGCGATTTGCCTCAACCTCCCACCCCGCCATAAACGTCTTCCCCCTTATTCTCACAGATATTGTGGAGCGCACAACAAGCAGTAATAACAGTGGGAATATTGGTTTCGCTGAGGTCTAACTGAGTCAGTAAACTGCGCCAGCGCGCTTTTAAACGTCCAAATGCACATTCTACCACCATTCTGCACTTGCTCAATCTATAGTTGAACAGCTCTGACTACTGTCCAGGCTGCCTGTTTATGGCTTCATGAGCCATGGCATTAAGGGGTAGGCTGGGTCCCCACAGATAACTATAGGCATTTCACCATCTCCAACGGTTATTTTCTGGTCTGGGAATAAAGTCTCTTCCTGCAGCTTTTGAAACAGACTAGAGTTCCTGAAGATGCGAGCGTCACGTACCTTTCCCGGCCATCCCATGTTGATGTTGGTGAAACGTCCCTTGTGATCCACCAGTGCTTGCAGCACTATTGAAAAGTAACCCTTGCGGTTTATGTACTCGCCGGCTTGGTGCTCCAGTGCCAAGATAGGGATATGGGTTCTGTCTATGGCCCTGCCACAGTTAGGCAATCCCATTGCAGCAAAGCCATCCACTGTGACTTGCACATTTCCCAGGGTCACTATCCTTGATATCAGCAGATCTTTGATTGTGTTGGCTACATCACAGCAGCCCCCACAGTAGATTTGCCCACTCCAAATTGATTCCCGACTGACCTGTAGCTGTCTGGCGTTGCAAGCTTCCACAGGGCTATTGCCACTTGCTTCTCAACTGTGAGGGCTGCTCTCATCTTGGTATTCATGCGCTTCAGGGCAGGGGAAAGCAAGTCACAAAGTTCCATGAAAGTGCCCTTATGCATGGGAAAGTTTCGCAGCCACTGGGAATCGTCCCAGACCTGCAACACTATGCGGTCCCACCAGTCTGTGCTTGTTTCCTGGGCCCAGAATCGGTGTTCCACCACATGAACCTGCCCCATTAGCACCATGATGCCTGCATTTCCAGGGCCCTTGCTTTGAGAGAAGTCTGTGTCCATGTCCTCATCACTCTCATCACCGCGCTGACGTCGCCTACTCGCCCGATTTTGCTTTGCCAGGTTTTGGTGCTGCATATACTGCTGGATAATGCGTGTGGTGTTTAATGTGCTCCTAATTGGCAAAGTGATCTGAGCGGGCTGCATGCTTGCCGTGGTATGGCGTCTGCATGGATAAAAGGTGCGGAACGATTGTCTGCCGTTGCTCTGATGGAGGGAGGGACGACTGACGACATGGCTTACAGGATTGTCTTACAGGGAATTAAAATCAACAAAGGGGGTGGCTTTACATCAAGGAGAAACAAAAACAACTGTCACCCAGAACAGCCCCCTCAAGGATTGAACTCAAAACCCTGGGTTTAGCAGGCCAATGCTCAACCCACTAAGCTATTCCTTCCTCTGGTATTTCAGGCAGGACTGAATCTCCATTAAAGTTTTCAAGGTGCCCCTGACAGACCTCACCAAAAAGATTGTCAGCCATTGATTTCACGGAGGGAGGGAGGAGCAAATGAATGCAAAACAAATTTGGTCTATTTCTTGTTTTGATCCACTCCATCTATCTTTTACATCTTTGGCTGGCAGCACACGGTGCAGTAGGACTGCAAACCATCCGCATCTCCTGGCTGCTCGGCAGAAGATGGTGCAATAGGACTGCCTGCAGGACTAAAGAGAGTGACCTGGTTGAGTCACTCCTATTTCAGTCCCTGCGCCCATGTCTGCCCAGGCGCTCCTGACCGACCTTACCGAGTCGGCCAGGAACACCTCGGACATGATGAGGATGGTTTTCAGGCCTACTACACCATCTGCTGCCACAAGGCAATGAGTTGCTGCTGCTGTGTAGCAATGCAGTACCACGTCTGCCAGCACCCAGGAGACATACGGTGACAGTGAGCTGAGCGGGCTCCATGCTTGCCGTGGTATGGTGTCTGCACAGGTAACTCAGGAAAAAAGGCGCGAAACGTTTGTCTGCCGTTGCTTTCACAGAGGGAGGGAGGGAGGGCTTGATGACATGTACCCAGAACCACCTGCGACAATGTTTTTTGCCCCATCAGGCATTGGGATCTCAACCCAGAATTCCAATGGGCAGCGGAGACTGCAGGAACTGTGGGATGGCTACCCACAGTGCAACACTCCAGAAGTTGACGCTAGCCTCGGTATTGTGGAAGCACTCCGCCGAGTTAATGCACTTAGAGCATTTTGTGTGGGGACACACACAATTGACTATATAAAAACAATTTCTAAAAAACCGACTTCTATAAATTCAACCGAATTTCGTAGTGTAGACATACCCACAGTGTATCCTGAAGCTACTTCTGGGTTGGTGCAGTATCTTGTGATACTCTGCTCAGCGCCGTCTCTAAATTAAAAATACAATCCTAAATGCAACAAAGTCCCTCCCTAGTCTATATGCCTATAAGAAATCAATGGCAGAGGCCTGGGCCTGCTTCTTAGAAGATTGTACCTCCAGCTTCCTCCTTGAGACAGTGAGCTCAAGCTTTCAGCAAGAATCTTGTCCAGCGTACAAGTGAAGTGAGGGCTCATGGGCCAAAAGAAGACTGACTTCAGAATAGGAGCCTGCAAGGCCAGGCTTGAACTGGGGGAAAAAAGCAGTGGTACTTCCAAACTCAAACTGCAAGCCAAACTCTGCCCAGTTGAGACACCAAAGTGAGGTAGTTGACTGTACAGATGTTCATATTCATATGTGCTCTGGTGGGATTGGCTTTCCCTTCTTGGGGTCCAGATTCAATGCTGGGCTCTGAAATTGGCTCCCTCTTGGGAGGGGTTCTGTTCTTCTCTTTTTCACTCCTCCTCCCTTTTGGCTCCACAGATTAGACTGTGGGGAAAGTGTGGGTAACTTCACAAGCATCACCTGTTTGGGGCACCTAAATGAGAGGCTGCTCACCATAGACAGTCCATGTGTTTATCCTGCTGCATTTTTAGATACTTTGATCAGCCGTTACCTGTGTTGACAAATTAACATATTTGGACCTCCGAGTTAAACCCCAATCCCTTGCTGAGGGATGAATAGAATGGTACGCCCTACCCAGAGCAATTGTTTCGGTGTCTCTGCAAACTCAGCCAGACATCGCTATATCAGCTTCTTTCTAGTCAGGTTGTCAGTGATTTCTTTGCAACCATTACAGTGGAGACTGAAAAAAACCAAACAAGATGAGATTCCGGAAAGCAAGATTATGTCATAACATCAAAACAGGAAGGTCGTCAAGACTTAGAGAAAAGGCATCCACATTTCATTGATTTTCAGTGGGACTAAGGATATTATAAAAAATTTTACTTAAAATGTTAATAGACTGTAAGAGTTATAATCATAAAGCCAGAACAGGCCATTTGTGGTCATCTTGTTACCCAACTTCCAAATATTTAAGAAATTGCCATTGTTTGAAAGCTATGCATGATCCTACCACAGTGAAGCAGGTAGAGAAGGAAATAGCAACAAATAATATATTTAATGATGATTTCTCTCAAAGCAAAGATACTGGGTGATTGTATTGATTTTTAGATGTGCTCTCTCCTCAGCAAGCACTTTCTACTTACAAATAGCCGGTGTTGGCATTTGGCTTGCATGTCTGTGTTCTTTTAACGTACTGTCCAGCTCTGTGCAGACAGCTGGTTCAGCAGGCCTCGGTAGTATTACCCTGTGTGGTGAAGTACTGAGGGTGGAATGTCGTTGCCTTAGTAATGCCATTCAGGCAGTCCAGTGCTTCGGTTCTTGGAGCAGATAAGGCAGCCTGCACATTCAGCGGACCTCACTGTTTCTCAGAAAGAAGGACCACGGACACGGTTCAGTGACAAAGGCACTCAGCAAGGTTTATTGCCGTCAAGACTCAGTCCCACCACCCTGGCTCCGTGGTTACAGATGTGCTAACACATGAGTGTCCTGTGGCAAGGAACAGCTCAGTTCGCGGCGGGACTTTCTGCTGCCCCCGCGGCCGAACAAAGAATTAAGGTGAAGTACCCCAACATTTATAGGCTAAAGCAAACAACTAACATACACCACCTTATGTATTTCATGACATCCGTTTACCACCGATGTGTTGCTTGAAGCTTCTTTGAGAATTGTATATTGAGAATTGTCTCACAAGGGGAAAGAAGGTATGGCTGTCTCCTACAAGGTGTTCATGGAAAAGTGTGAGAACAATGTCTGAGGGGAATGTGCTTGGGTGAGCCCATGTGAGCAATAATGGGAGGGTGGACCTCTCCGACGGGAAACGTGTGTGGTTGGAGGATTCTCATGGCGACATGTGCATGGGATAGGCACGCAAGGAGGAAGGGGTCTCTTGTCTGGTGTGGCAACTGGCAATTCCTATGTGCTCATGGCAGACGTCACTCCTGGCTTCCCCCAATACTGACTGATTTCTGGATGGATACTCTCCTCTGACTCACCTCTTCTGTGAACATTCAGATGGGGATTCTGAAACCTAGAGGGTCCTCCTCTCGTGATAGGGATCTGGGTTGAAAGCCTTATAACCCGCTAAGAACAGGCCCTTTGTTGTTCCTCTTTCCAGAAAACCTTTCCCCCCAGCACAGGGGATTCATTACGGCTGAAATCTCTTCCTGTTACAGCAGAAGATGGGATGGTGAGTGAAAGCAAGGAAGAGAATCCTGGCCACAGGGGGCCTGCGGGAATCAGACCATGTTGGATTGAGCAGGAAGATCCAAAGGGAAGGTTTCCCTGGGGTCTAGCTGTGGAAAACAGGCACTGGAAAAGCCACCTGGAAAAGAGGGGGAAGATCTACTCACAGTGAAAGTTGTTCCAGGAAATGCAGAGGGATCAGTGTCTGCTGGAGGGGAAACCCCATCAATGCACTGAATGTGAGAAAAGCTCCCCTCTAGTCTCAGCGCCTCCCTCTGGAATAGAAGCCAGGGGTATGGGCTTGTGCAGCTCTCTCCTGATTGCTTGAGGCCTGGGAGCAGTGGTGGTGGCTGGGACAGTCTGTACGGCAGGAAATTACTGCAAGGATCCCGAGCTGGAGGGATTGTTCATTTAAGGATCGTCTGGTGGGAAGCCTGGGCAGGCTGGATCTGGCTGTCGGGAGGATGAGTGGTTTGGGGATCATTGGGCCAGTGAGTGGTGGGATAGGAGGGGAAATGTGTCTGTCTTTTAAAAACAGAACCATTGTTATAATCAAGACAGAGGGGCAAGTCTCAGTTTGTGTCTAAGTCGTAGCTGCAGTGCCTAAATCATTGGAAACTGCACCCTGGGGAGTTTCTCCTTTCCAGGGAGGTCATGTTGGGTTAGTTTCCAGCCAGCAGAGATACATTTCTCCATCTCCATTCCATTTGCCATCTGGCTTTAGCAGAGACGCCAGATACTCCTATTCATTTGCTCTCACAGGGGCAGGTTCTCTATGGTGCTCCATTCAGGTGACACAAGGGAACAGAGACTGGCCACATCCCCCTTGCTGGGGATTGTCCTCGGGTGGTGGAATCTCCAGCTGGCTTCTACAACACCTTGCAGCCTCCCCGCCCCCCCCTCCCCTGAAGGCAGTGGGGAGTGGAGGAGGAGGAGACAGAGCATGCTTTGCTATGGCCATGCCCAGGTTGCAGTCCAGTGAGTGGGCAGTGTGAAAATCAGGGAATTGTAACCAGCTCCTTGAACCAACCCACTCCCTGCTGCACACCGGGAAAGCAGAGAATCTGACTCAGGGATTTTTCTGTGTCTGGGCTTCAAGTTGCTGCTTCTCCATGCTTCTCCCAGACATTTTGTCAATACAGGGGATTTGCAGCATTACAAACAGAAAACAGAATGGTTTGCAAGTGTAGAATTTCTCCAGGATCTGTTGGAAAGGTAAAGTTCCTTTATGGCTGATGTCTTCCAGGTACATTGCCTGGCCCCATCGTACAAGACTGGCTTTTTCTAACCAGTGGTGGCCATAGGAAGGTGTAATGAGCAAGAGCTTATCGGCCTGGACTCACAAGTGTTGAAAGAAGGAATTTGGCTGCCCTATTTGGCTTGGAGACAGAAGGAGACTTCCCAAGGGTGATAATGGCAGTGAACATTCAAAGAGGTGACTTTGATGCTCTACTTATCCACAGAGCCGGAGCAGCTTCTGGGAAATGCTGCTGATCTTACTTTGCCAGCATGAGTCTTTGGAAGAGGTCCTCTTCCTTCTTCATCTCTGTCCCCTCTTTCCACTCAGGGCTCTTTGGATGAGAGGTGCCAACTTCCCTGCAGTGAGCAGTCTCATTAAAGGGACATGGTGGAGGCGGGTACAATCTGGCCTATGGCAGTGTGAACAGTTACGTTTTGGATCCCTGGCACATGAGTGCTTGAGAGCCAAATCCTGGTGAATTTCAGTGTCCTCACCATGAGAGGCACTGCGTGCTATCATGCAGGGAAACAGTACCCTGCACTACCCTGGAATCAGGAAGGCTCAATCACACCTGGAGTTGCAGCTAACGAGGGATGTTAAGAGTAACAAGAAGGGTTTCTTCAGGTATGTTGGCAATAAGAAGAAGGTCAGGAAAAGTGTGGGACCCTTACTGAATGGGGGAGGCAACCTAGTGACAGAGGATGTGGAAAAGCTAATGTACTCAATGCTTTTTTTGCCTCTGTCTTCATGAACAAGGTCAGCTCCCAGACTACTGCACTGGGCAACACAGCATGGGGAGGAGGCGACCAGCCCTCTGTGGAGAAAGAAGTGATTCGGGACTATTTAGAAAAACTGGACATACACAACTCCATGGGGCCGGATGCGTTGCATCCAAGAGTGCTAAAGGAATTGGCGGATGTGATTGCAGAGCCATTGGCCATTATCTCTGAAAACTCATGGCGATCGCAGGAGGTCCCGGATGACTGGAAAAAGGCTAATGTAGTGCCCATCTTTAAAAAAGGGAAGAAGGATGATCCTGGGAACTACAGGCCGGTAGCCTCACATCAGTCCCCGGAAAAATCATAGAGCAGGTCCTCAAGGAATCAATTCTGAAGCACTTAGATGAGAGGAAAGTGATCAGGAACAGTCAGCATGGATTCACCAAGGGAAAGTCATGCCTCACTAATCTAATTGCCTTCTATGATGAGATAACTGGTTCTGTGGATGAAGGGAAAGCAGTGGATGTGTTATTCCTCGACTTTAGCAAAGCTTTTGACACGGTCTCCCACAGTATTCTTGTCAGCAAGTTAAAGAAGTATGGGCTGGATGGATGCACTACAAGGTGGGTAGAAAGTTGGCTAGATTGTGGGGCTCAATGGGTAGTGATCAATGGCTCCATGTCTAGTTGGCAGCCGGTATCTAGCGGAGTGCCCCAAGGGTCAGTCCTGGGGCCGGTTTTGTTCAATATCTTCATTAATGATCTGGAGGATGATGTGGATTGCACCCTCAGCAAGTTTGCGGATGACACTAAACTGGGAGGAGTGGTAGATATGCTGGAGGGTAGGGATAGGATACAGAGGGACCTAGACAAATTGGAGGTTTGGGCCAAAAGAAATCTGATGAGGTTCAACAAGGACAAGTGCAGAGTCCTGCACTTAGGACAGAAGAATCCCATGCACCGCTACAGACTAGGGACCGAATGGCTAGGCAGCAGTTCTGCAGAAAAGGACCTAGGGGTTACAGTGGACGAGAAGCTGGATATGAGTCAACAGTTTGCCCTTGTTGCCAAGAAGGCCAATGGCATTTTGGGCTGTATAAGTAGGGGCATTGCCAGCAGATCGAGGGACGTGATCGTTCCCCTCTATTCGACTTTGGTGAGGCCTCATCTGGAGTACTGTGTCCAGTTTTGGGCCCCACACTACAAGAAGGATGTATAAAAATTGGAAAGCGTCCAGCGGAGGGCAACAAAAATGATTAGGGGACTGGAACACATGACTTATGAGGAGAGGCTGAGGGAACTGGGATTGTTTAGTCTGCAGAAGAGAAGAATGAGGGGGGATTTGATAGCTGCTTTCAACTACCTGAAAGGGGGTTCTAAAGAGGATGGATCTAGACTGTTCTCAGTGGTACCAGATGACAGAACAAGGAGTAATGGTCTCAAGTTGCAGTGGGGGATGGTTAGGTTGGGTATTAGGAAAAACTTTTTCACTAGGAGGGTGGTGAAACACTGGAATGCGTTACCTAGGGAGGTGGTGGAATCTCCTTCCTTAGAAGTTTTGAAGGTCAGGCTTGACAAAGCCCTGACTGGAATGATTTAGTTGGGGCTTGGTCCTGCTTTGAGCAGGGGGTTGGACTAGATGACCTCCTGAGGTCCCTTCCAACCCTGATATTCTGTGATTCTATGATACTTTCCAGACCAGAAAATAATGGTTGGGGATGCTGAAATGCCTATAGTTATCCTTGGGGACCCAGCCTACCCCTTAATGCCATGGCTCATGAAGCCATACACAGGCACCCTGGACAGTAGTCAGGAGCTGTTCAACTATAGATTGAGCAAGCGCAGAATGGTGGTAGAATGTGCATTTGGACGTTTAAAAGCGCGCTGGGGCAGTTTACTGACTCGGTTAGACCTCAGCGAAACCAATATTCACATTGCTATTGCTGCTTGCTGTGTGCCCCACAATATCTGTGAGAGTAAGGGGAAGATGTTTATGGCAGGGTGGGAGGTTGAGGCAAATCGCCTGGCCACTGATTATGTGCAGCCAGACACCAGGGCAGCTAGAAGAGCACAGCAGGGCACGCTGCGCATCAGAGAAGTTTTGAAAACCAGTTTCATGACTGGCCAGGCTGCCGGTGTGAACGCTCTGTTTGTTTCTCCTTGATGAAAACCTGCCTCCTTGGTTCACTCTACTTCCCTGTAAGCCAACCGCCCTTCCCGCCCCCCTTTGATCACTGCTTGCGGAGGCAATAAAGTCATTGTTGTTTCAAATTCATGCATTCTTTATTAATTTGTCACACAAATGGGGGGATAACGGGGAAGGTAGCCCGGGAGGGGTGAGGGAGGAGGGAAGCACTGGGTGGAGTGGTGGATGAGGGGAGGAGGGAAGGACAAGGCCACGCTACACTTCAAAACTTCATGAATGCCAGCTTTCTGCTGCTTGGGCAGTCCTCAGGGGTGGAGTGGTAGGGTACCCGGAGGCCCCCCACTGTGTTCTTGGGAGTCTGGGTGAAGAGGCTACGGAAATTGGGGAGCAGGGCGGTTGGTTACACAGGGGCTGCAGTGGCGATCTCTGCTCCTGCTGCCTTTCCTGCACCTCAACCATACACTGGAGCATATCGGTTTGATCCTCCAGTAGCCTCAGCATTGCATCCTGCCTCCTCTCATCACGCTGACGCCACCTCTCCTCTCGCTCGTCTCTCCTCGCCTCTCACTCATCCCTCCTGTCCTTGCGTTCATTTTGTGCTTTCTTGAACTCTGACACTGTCTCCCTCAATGCATTGTGCTGGGCTCTTTCAGTGTGGGAGGCCTGCATGAGCTCAGAGAACATTTCATTGTGAGTGCGATTTTTCCGTTTCTAATCTTTGATAGCCTCTGGGATGGAGATGATCCAGGGGGCATTGAAACATTTGCAGTTGCAGGAGGGAAAAAAGGGAGATTAGTCTTTAAAAAGAAACATTTTAGAGAACAATGGGTAGACTCTTTCACGGTGATCCAAGCTGTTAACATTACATAGCACTTGTGGTTTCTTTACAACGTCGCATTTTGCCTCTTATATCGAGGGCCTGCCGGTATGGTGTGGGAGATCACACACGCAGGTGGGCAACAGAATTTGGCTTGCAGGGAGCCATGGTAAGCCACAGTCTTTTGGCTTCTTTAACCTTCCTAACGTGGTGATGGTTTCAAACAGCAGCACCCTCATTTTACATACCAAGCAGCTGTTGGGTTGGCCCTTTAGAATGGGTTGGCCCTTTAAAAGGAGGGGCTGCTGTTTTCAGGTTGACGTGCAGCACTAACTCACCCCCCCCCCACCACCACACACCCACACAATTCTCTGGGATGATCGCTTCACCCCTCCCCCCACCGGGTGGGTAACAGCGGGGATGATTTCTGTTCAGCCACAAGCAAACAGCCCGGCAGTACCGGCCACCTCTGAATGTCCCCTTAATATAATTCCCTTATTTCAATCAGGTGACCATGAATGATATCACTCTCCTGAGGATAACACAGCGAGATAAAGAACGGATGTTGCTTGAATGCCAGCAAACACCAGGACCATACACTGCCATGCTTTGTTATTCAATGATTCCAGACTACGTGCTGCTGGCCTGCCATAATAAAGTGTCCTACCATGGAGGATGGAATAAAGCTGCCCTCCCCAGAAACCTTTTGCAAAGGCATTGGGAGTACCTCTAGGAGAGCTTCATGGAGATGTCCCTGGAGGATTTCCGTTCCATCCCCAGACACATTAACAGCCTTTTCTAGTAGCTGTACTGGCCATGAATGCATCCCACGTCTTCAGGGCAAATTAATCATTAAACACGCTTGCTTTTAAACCATGTATTATATTTACAAAGGTACACTCACCAGAGCTGCCTTCTCTGCCTTCAAGGTCCGGGAGCCTGGGTTGGGAGGGTTGGGTTGGGAGGGTATTGGATCCAAGGTGATAAACACTTCCGGGCTGTCAGGGAAAACAGTTTTTCTGTTTGCCTGGTGTGCGCTATCTTCAACCTCCCCCTCCTCCTCATCTTCGTCGTCCCCAAAATCCTCATCCCTGTTGCGTGAGACTCCCCCCTTGCAGAAGTCCATGTACAGGGGTGGGGCAGTGGTAGCGGCACCCCCTAGAATTGCATGCAGCTCATCATAGAAGCGGCATGTCTGGGGCTCTGACCCCAAGCGGGCATTTGCTTCTTGGGTATTTTGGTAGGCTTGCCTAAGCTCCTTAAGTTTCACTCGGCACTGCTGCAGGTCCCTGTGATAGCCTCTGTCCTTCTTGCCACTGGAGATTTTTTCAAATATTTTGGCATTTTGTCTTTTTGAATGGAGTTCTGATAGCATGGATTCATCTCCCCATACAGCGATCAGATCCAGTACCTCCCATTCAGTCCATGCTGGAGCTGTTTTGCCATTCTGGGACTCCATGGTCACCTCTGCTGATGAGCTCACCACACTGGCCAAACAGGAAATGAAATTCAAAAGTTCGCTTGGTTTTTCCTGTTTACCTGGCCAGTGCATCTGAGTTGAGAGTGCTGTCCAGAGCAGTCACAATGGAGCACTCTGGGATAGCTCCCAGAGGCCAATACCGTCGAATTGTGTCCACACTACCACAAATTCGACCCAGCGAGGTCGATTTCAGCGCTAATCCACTCGTCGGGGAGGAGTACAGAAACTGGTTTTAAGAGCCCTTAAAGTTGGAAAAAATGGCTTCATAGTGTGGACGGGTGCAGGGCTAAACCAATCTAATGCTGCTAAATTTGACCTAAACTTGTAGTGAATACCAGGGCTAAGAGGATTTGGCAATATCCACTTGTTAAATCTAGGATGCTTAGGAACTTTGCCCTTCCTAAAGTGTCTAACATGTCATCAGTTGTGGATGTAGGGTATGCATCAGGAACTGTGACAGTGTTAAGTGTTCTATAATCAACACAAATTTTTATGATCCCATCCTTTTTGGGGATCATAACTGGGGAAGCCCAAGGACTGTTTGTAATTGTGACGGGTTCCCCCCGGGGTGCCACCTGGAACTGGGGTACTGCTGAGCCCTCTGACCCACCAGCCTGGGCTCCCTCTCACACTGTGCTGCTGTGTCAAGCTGCAGACTCACTCCCAGTAAATCTTTGAATTACACTTCCACCAGCATACGCACCGGTAGGGACACACCCAGCTGCAGTTACATGCAGGCTCTCTGACCAGCCGCTGCATGTGAACTGACAATAGAGAGGCTACAGCCAAAATAACCCCCAGCTTTCCAGCATAGGACCCCAGAGCTGTACCATCTTGCCCTGGTCCAAACCCAACTACTATGAATTTATTATCCAGTTCGCCTCCCCCTCAATGTGGAGAGGAAATGCAGCAGCCTCTGTGAGCTAAGATTCCCACGCATTTCACTCCAGACTCACTGCTTTAGATTAAAACATAAATGTATTAACTACAAAAGATGGATTTTAAGTGATAGCAAACAGATCAAAGCAGATTACCTAGCAAATAAACAAAAACGTAACCTAAGCTTAATATACCAGATAGATTGGATATGCATAGTAGATTCTCACCCAAACTGATGGTACAGGCAGACTTGTAGATTCTTAAGGCACAAGCTGCATTAGCTTTACAGCTTGGGTTTCTCAGGTCTTCATACACTGGCTAGAAATATCTTTAGCCTGGGTCCGGCACTTCCCCCAGTTCAGCCTTTGTTCTTCCAGGTGTTTCCAGGAGTCTTCTTGTGTGGGGAGTGAAGAACAACAGAAGATGTCACTTCCTGCCTTATATAGCTTTAGCATATGGCGGGAACCCTTTGTTTCAAAACTTGGTTCCCAGACTGGTTTGTAGAAAAATACTGACATCCCACGATGGAGTCCAGAAACATGTGGTCTGGTCACATGTCCTTGCAGTGTTATAGCAGCCATTGCTTACAGGCTGGCCAAAACGCCCACAGGAAGGTTAAGCTATTCCACAGTCCATTGTCTTTGCTGATGGGTCATCAGCCCCGTCTGGCGTCTTCATTGTTGTACCTGAAAGGCTGGCTGTGGGTGTTTTCCAGAGTAAGCTCATTTGAAATACAGATCCCTAGTCAATAGTTATAACTTCAGATACAAAAATGATACAGGCATACAAATAGGATAACCATATTCGGCAAATCATAACTTTTTCAATGACACTTCACATGACTTATCTTGTACAAAATGCATCATAACTATGCATACTCCTATCATAATAATTGTGATGGTGCCCCCATAAGGCTTTATGGAAGTATGCTTATGAATGTATATATGACACAACTGAAATATGTTTCATGCTACATATGCCATGTAACATATCTCTGTAAAGGTTATGATCTACTGAATCTGCTCATCCCATTTGTATGCATGTGTCATTATTGTATTTGAAGTTATGAATATTGGATGTATGCTGGTTTGATTTTAAATAACTTCAGTAAGGCATTTGGTCAGCTTCTTTAGAAAGGAATTTGCAAGTTAAGTGCCCAATCAAGGAGCACGTAACGCACAATGGATCTTGGAAGGCTCCAATCCACGTAAGAAATATACATGAGGACCTTCAAGGTAGCATATTGACAATGGCTGCTGCCTGTAAAAACTGAGTCATGCATGGACATGTGACTTGCCCATGTGACTCCAAAACTCCATCTTGGAGCTGGACTTTGCATAGGAGAGAGGAGGGGGTATCCACCCACAAGAGAAAGTCTATTTAAACCCCTGGGAGACCCCTCCATTTTGTCTTCAGCTGGCTAAAGAGAGAGCCTCTCCACCCCCAAGGATATCTGAAAGAAACTGGAACAAAGGACAGTAACTACAGGTGGTGTGAGTGATTGCTGGACCCAGTCTAGAAGGAGACTTGTCTGTAAAAGGAAGCTTACTGGAATTCCTCTGAGGGTGAGGTTTTATCTGCATTCAGTTTTCTTACTGTATTAGACATAGATTTGCGTGTTCTAGTTTATTTTGCTTGGTAATTCACTTTGTTCTGTCTGTTACTACTTGGAACCACTTAAATCCTACTTTCCGTAATTACTTTTTACTTATTAATTAACCCAGAGTATGTATTAATACCTGGGGGGCGGGGGGGGACAGCTGTCCATATCTCTCTATCAGTGTTAGAGAGGGTGAACAATCTATGAGTTTACCCTGTATAAGCTTTATACAGGGTAACACGGATTTATTTGGGGTTTGGAACCCACTGGGAGTTGAGCATCTGAGTGTTAAAGACAGGAACAGTTCCCAAGCTGCTTTCAATTAAGCCTACAACTGTTAGGGGACGTGGTTCAGAGCTGGGTCTGGGTTTGCAGCAGGCTAGTGGATCTGGCTCAAACCAGGCAGGGCACTGAAGTCCCGAGCTGACAAGGCAGGAAAGCAGGGGCAGAAGTAGTCTTTGCACATCAGTTGTCAGCTCCCAGGGGGTTTCTGTGATCCAACCCGTCACAATAATATCACTGTGAAGAATATGGGGAGTGCAGTGTCACCGTAATTATTCCTGGAAAGGTGCCTACGGTGACTCAAGACTGTCTGTACCAACCTCAGGGCAGACTATTGGGAAGCAGGGCACAAACCCCACACTGGCTGTGTGTTCTATGCTTAGGTTTCACCAATCAATTATCAAGTGTAAACTCCTCAGGCACTATAACAGGCTGACCACAGAGTCACAGTCCCCTTGGACTATCTCACCTCCAGATGAGCCTACAAGTGTGATAGATGGTCCCTTACACCAAGAATCATGGCAATATTCAGGCTACTCCCACTCCCAAGAACCAGTCACTTACCCTAGGTCAATTACACCTTAGAGCAGTGGTTTTCAAACTTTTTTTCTGGGGACCCAGTTGAAGAAAATTGTTGATGCCCACGACCCAACAGAGCTGGGGATGAGGGGTTCAGGATGTGGGAGGGGGGCTGGGGCAGAGGGTTGGGGTGCAGGAGGGGTTCTGGGTTTGGGGGGGCTCAGGGATGGGGCAGGGGTTTGAGGTGCAGGAGGGGGTCAGGGCTCTGGGCTGGGGGTGCAGCCTCTGGGGTGGGGCCAGGGTTAAGGGGCTTGGGGTGCAGGAAGGGGTTCTGGGTTTGGGGGGGCTCAGGAGTGGGGCAGGGGATTGGGGAATGGAGTTGGGGTGCGGACTTAGCTCTGGTGGCTCCCGGTCAGCGATGCAGCGGGGGTGCAGAGGCAGGCTTCCCGCTTTTCCTGGCACCGCAGATGGTGCTATGCCCCGGAAGCAGCCAGCAGCAGGTCCGGCTCCTAGGTGGAGGCGCGCAAGCGGCTCCGCATGGCTCTCACTCGCAGGCACCTCCCCCCCAGCTCCCATTTGCTGGTTCCCGGCCAATGGGAGTGTGGTGCTGGTGTTCGAGGTGGGGGCAGCGCATGGAGCCCCTTGCCCCCCCCCCCCCGCCTAGGAGCTGGACCTGCTGCTGGATGCTTCTGGGGCGCAGCACGGTGTCGGAACAGGTAGGCACCAGCCTGCCTTAGCTGGGCAGCACCGTCAAGGGGACTTTTAACGTCCCGGTCGGCCGTGCTGACCAGAGCCTCTAGGGTCTCTGGGTGCTGAGCAAGGTGACCCAGCGCCTTACATGCTTATTAATTAACCCAGACTTTGAAACACATGCCTTAGATCTTACACCAAAGATACCACCTGTAGCAAATCCTACATTAAACTATCTAAAGATTTATTAAGTAGGAAAAGGAAAGGAATTAGTTACAAGGTTAAAGCAGGTAAACATGGATACACAAATGAGTTAGAATCTTAAGTTTCAAAAAGTAATAGAAGCTTCTTTTATAAGCAAGCTTTCTATGTCCTTCAGGGCTAACCCAGGTTAAACATATGGGGACCTCTCGCTTATGTCTATGTGACAGTGTGTACCTGACCCTTCGGGGCCCCCCTGCTGGGTACCCTGTGGTCCTACTACGCCGTGCCCCAGGAAGGAGCAGTGAAAGTGGGTCCTTGAGGCTGGCCTAGAGAGGCCCCATGGAAGCAGCCAATGAGAGCCCAACAGACTCAGATAAAAATTGCGGCAGGTCTTTAGCAGGTCACTTCCTGCCTGGGACCAGAAGGGTGAGGAAGGGGCACTCAACTGGCTGCCTTTACTGGACCTGGGAGTGAGCGGACCTGAGAGCTGTCACCCTAAAATAACAGGCAAAGATAAAGGGCCCAGGTGGGAAGAGGTCCAGGGAATGCAGCAGCAACTAGCTGATGGAAGCAGCTGTCTATAGGGTCCTTGAGCTGGAACCCAGAGTAGGGGTGGGTCCAAGTTCCCCCACTGGCAAAGTGACCTAAGTCCCTAGAAGGGGACGAGGCCCCTTTAGAAACCTGAGGAATGTGATTTAAAGGGCCCAGAGATGGGGCTAATGACCATGATGAGGGCAGACAGTTTGGTGAACTCTTTGCTACCCAGGAAGAGGTCTGTCCTGCCGGGGTGAGTTGGCCAGAGGGTTTAGCCACTGAAGACCCACCTAGAGAGGTCAGCAACAGACAGAGGGCACCAAGAGCAGGAAAATGATTGCAGTACCATACTCAGCTGCTAGGAGGCACTCAAGAGGTGAGGACTTCCATTACAGCCTAGTAAACCTTGCCCCCAGAGCCCAAGCAACAGAGATACAATCCCTTCTTGTTAGATGGTTTAGCCCCCTCCTTCCTTGTGATCTGCGCTGCAAACTCAGCTGACATGAGGAATCCACTTGCATGACTCCTCTTCATGGGGGGAAGGAAAAACAACTGCGGGTGGGGGGGTTGTGGCAGAGGCTTGAGGCAATCAGGACTGTGGTGAACTTGAAGGTGGTGGGCATTTCAGATGTTGGTGAAATAATTGCTGGCTTTGAGAGAATGGACTTTCCAAACTGGACCAGAGCCCTGGATAGGACTTGTGCCTACATTTTGCCTACCATGAGCTGTTCCTTCCGCCAGATGTTTACTGTGAATTTGTCTGAGGGGCTCGATCTGGTAGGCAGCCTCTCAGCCTACTTATCAGAATGGGCCCCACATGAGACTTGGGGGTGTGTGTGTCTTTCCTGGTTTGTGACTCACGCAGGGACGTAGGCAGGAGACCAGCGTCCAGGTGCTTAGAGTGAGGCAGCTGTGTGCATGCTCAGAGCAGAAGCGTAAGTGCCTAGGAAACTTTTACTGCAAACACTTAGGTGCTGAGTGAATTTAGGGGCCTACAGGGGTTTGCAGCTTGTGGTAGCGCTTAAGTACTGTTGTGGATCACACCCTACGTGCCGACACAATGCAAGTGTTTCATAAAACACATTAGGATCTACTTGTTTTTTTAACCTCTAAGTGTGTAAGACAACTCCCTCAGTAACAATGCAGGGGCGGCTGGTGTCCATTGGGCTTTCAGATGGAAGGTCAGGCTGATGAAGTGACAGTGTTTGTCTGTCATGGTCATGTGGACGAGGAACTAATGGAGCATAGGGATTTGGGTATTGTGTCAGCACTGAGCATCGTGTAAGGGCTTGTCTACGGGGGGAGTTATTCCAGATGAACTATTCTTGATTAACTCCGTGTGTGGATGCAGAACTGACCAGCCCCCCCAGGCAGTCTGGCTATTGACCAGTGTCACTTCCCCAAGCTGCCATGTTTGGCAAAGCCAAATCTTGGGAAATGGGGTGGGGAGGGCACAAAGTAGAAGCCAGATAGTAGGGTTGGGATGAGAGGGAAGGAGACTTCAGATATTGAGGTGTGGGGAGGGGGTGGGTGAGTGGTGGAAATAAAACAGTGGGATGGAGTAAAGGGAAAGGGGAGTGAGGAAGTGAAGCATGAAGAAAGAGGGATCCAAGATACAGGGGTGGGGGAAAGGAGAGAGCCCCCGCTGGCTCTTCCTTGAGACCCTACTCACAAGCAGGTCTGTCCTCCTTGCCTTTGTAGTGCTAGGAAAAGCTACTCTGATGTCAGCACAAGGCAGTGGGGACACTGACATGAGCAGTGCCCAGCTGGAGAGGTCACGTGCTCTGCGCATCTCTAGGGTGCAAGTGGAAGTGGGCCTGAGGGAAGAGAGGAGCCCAACTTGCATTTTTCAGCCCTGGAGTGTGGTGGGAGGGGTGGGGCTATCCTGGGGTGTCCGGTAGCTGGAGAGAAGTGGGGGTTGTTTCATTTCAGTTAGTTTTGCAGGGGCTGATGACCTTGCTTCTGTTCGTGGCTGAATGAAGCAAGGCCCTACTCTCAACCTGATGGCACTTCTGTCTGCTGTCTTTTCTGGGATCTGAATGACCCAATGCTGGCATTCAGCCAGCATGGAAGAGGAAAGGTGGAAGATTTCAATGCATGGGAACAGGAGCTGACTGGGGGAGAGAATAGCAGACTGGGACAAAACCCGGGTGAGCCGGGGTGAAAGAAGAGGAGAGAAACTGGGAGTTGGAGATGGGGACTGAGCTGGAGGGAGACTGGGACTTGTTGGGTGAGGAGACTGGGCCTGGGTAGGCAAAGCGAATGGCGATGAAGAGCCAGGTGTGGGGAACAGACATGTTGGAGGGGACAAGGCAGAGGGGTCAAGCTTGGAGGAACTGGCAAAAGGGTCTCTGCTCAGTAGAGCAGATACTCCCCTCCAGAGCCTGGAATGGAATCCAAGATTTCTCCATCCCATCATTCCTCCAGTCAGCAAATACCTGAGACTAGTGGCTAAATGTCTCATCCCCTTCTCGTGCAGTCCACAGAAGATAACCTGCTATTCTTCTACTTCACTTCATTAGCTCTGCAGAGGTCTGTGCAGTTGATCTAAAGGTTCCAAGCCTGCTAATGAGCCATATTAGTGTCAATATGTCACATGGTGGAATGTGGTTCCCTCCCCCCCACCCCGTTTGCTTTTTTAAAACCTGGGAAACTACCTACAAAACTACGTAAGAATATTAAGGTTGCAAAGTCAAGCTCTCAAAAGGTATGAACTGCCAGAATTAAGGCTGTACAACATTTAATTTGGCCCCTTGTGCATGTGCATTTGTCAAAATGATCAAGGCTAGGACCTGTTTAAGGTATAACTCCTCTCCACCTACGCCCATCTATGTAGCTTATCCTCATTCAATACATCTTCCCATTCACTGCAACTGACTTTCATGGGAGTTGTATCAGGCCCTGAGTGGAAACAGCTTGGAATCTTGTCCAAGGCCTTGCTGTGCGTGCAGAACGCATGGACCGAATCAGCAGAGACACTCACAACTTTCCAATGTCCATTTTATTCTTCATTCTATAAAATGTATAAGTGCAGAAATGTATTACAGGTTATTGATAATACTGATTATTAATCACCTTTGCATTGCTATGTGGGTTAACAGCAAAACCCTTTATGTGTCAAAGTGATTGAATTTAGCCTCCTCTTTAACTGGATGGAATTTTTGATACAAACGCTTATATAAATTGTTAGTATTATTGCTACTTTCTAAATTCCTGAGATATAAAAGCTGAGAAAGTGTTTTCTCTCCCACTTAGTTATAAACGTCCTCCAATCAACAGTGTGTGTTCATCAGCCACAAAGCTATTGGGTGTATTGCAAACGTTGTGTCCACTTAAACTGACATCCGCACGCAAGGAAATTTTCTGTAATAGAAAAAAATGAGAGAGAAAAAAAATAACATAAGTTAGCAGAGCTCCCCTATTTACTCTGCTCTTTCCCCAGAGTAGCTTCTACAGCCAAGTCCAAGCACCCTGAAATGGATATCACTCCAAAAACTACTTGCCTGCTAAGAAAGCAAAATATTAGTAACTCAAATAGCCCTGAGAGACCCATGAGGAAATAATATGGCATTGTCCAAACTTCTCTCACGACTGTTCAGGGTGTGAAAGTTTTCACAGCTCAGGAAGGAGATAATCGGCTGATCTATAGGTGACTGCAGGTGCAGACAGAGGTTGCTAGAGATAGGTCGCAAAAGAGTTTTCATTCTAATCCCCTGTTTTCAGTAACCAAGAATTTTCTGAAACATTCCTCTCTTGTGCTATTTTCCATGTTATTTCCTGAGCTATGATAGCTCTCCAGCACATATAGGATATGAAAGTAGTGAAAGCTAATTCTGGTCCCTCAGTAGATATACCTTAGGGACACAGCACAAAGAAAATCTATTGAGTAAGATGGGACCATGTTTACCTTGCTGCTCTTTCAGGGTAGGATCCCAAGACAATCAAAAGAAAGGTGTATTGTTGTAACTAGGCTGGTGGGGCTGAGTTTACCAGCTCTGATATTTGATGAAGGATGTTAAGTTTATTTCATGAGTCTCAGGCTATATAAAGCATTGGACACAAACTGCGCCTTACCTGAAAATCACGGATGTAGGTGAGGAAAAAGCTGAGGAAGGAGAAAGCCAGAGACCATTCTGAGATTGTGCTGATGATGTGAACTATGTAGCCCTGTATTGAAGAAAAAATACATCTATGTAGTGAGACTGCTTTTTCAGTCTCCAGTAGTAGAAGGCTTACATTTCTGCATTTCAAACTCTTTCATAATAGAATGAAATAAGCTGAATTTACCTGGTGTCTGGGAGGGAAAGGGTGAAGTATTCTTTCCCCAGAGGGGTGCAGAGATCATAGAATCATAGAATAACAGAGTTGGAAGGGACCTCTGGAGGCCATCTAGTCCACCCCTGCCCAGAGCAGGACCAATCCCAACTAAATCATCCCAGCCAGGGCTTTGTCAAGCCTGACCTTAAAAACTTCTAAGGAAGGGGATTCCACCACCTCCCTAGGTAACGCATTCCAGTGTTTCACCACCCTCCTAGTGAAAAAGTTTTTTCTAATATCCAACCTAAATCTCCCGCACTGCAACTTGAGACCTTTATTCCTTGTCCTGTCATCTGCTATCACTGAGAATAGTCTAGATACATCCTCTTTGGATCCACCTTTCAGGTAGTTAAAAGCAGCTATCAAATCCCCCCTCATTCTTCTCTTCTGTAGACTAAACAATCCCCGTTCCCTCAGCCTCTCCTCATAAGTCATGTGTTCCAGACCCCTAATCATTTTTGTTGCCCTTCGCTGGACCCTCTCCAATTTCTGCACATCCTTCTTGTAGTGTGGGGCCCAAAACTGGACACAGTACTCCAGATGAGGCCTCACCAGTGTCGAACAGAGGGGAACGATCACGTTCCTCGATCTGCTGGCAATGCCCCTACTTATACAGCCCAAAATGCCATTGGCCTTCTTGGCAACAAGGGCACACTGTTGACTCATATCCAGCTTCTCGTCCACTGTCACCCCTAGGTCCTTCTCTGCACAACTGCTGCCTAGCCATTCGGTCCCTAGTCTGTAGCGGTGCATTGGATTCTTCTATCCTAAGTGCAGGACTCTGCACTTGTCCTTGTTGAACCTCATCAGATTTCTTTTGGCCCGAACCTCCAATTTGTCTAGGTCCCTCTGTATCCTATCCCTACCCTCCAGCGTATCTACCACTCCTCCCAGTTTAGTGTCATCTGCAAACTTGCTGAGGGTGCAATCCACATTATCCTCCAGATCATTAATGAAGATACTGAATAAAACCGGCCCCAGGACCGACCCTTGGGGCACTCCGCTAGATACCGGTTGCCAACTAGACATGGAGCCATTGATCACTACCCGTTGAGCCCGACAATCTAGCCAACTTTCTACCCACCTTGTAGTGCATCCATCCAGCCCATACTTCTTTAACTTGCTGACAAGAATACTATGGGAGTCCGTGTCAAAAGCTTTGCTAAAGTCGAGGAATAACACGTCCACTGCTTTCCCTTCATCCACAGAACCAGTTATCTCATCATAGAAGGCAATTAGATTAGTCAGGCATGACTTTCCCTTGGTGAATCCATGCTGACTGTTCCTGATCACTTTCCTCTCGTCTAAGTGCTTCAGAATTGATTCCTTGAGAACATGCTCCATGATTTTTCAGGGCACTGAGGTGAGGCTGACTGGCCTGTAGTTCCCAGGATCCTCCTTCTTCCCTTTTTTAAAGATTGGCACTACATTAGCCTTTTTCCAGTCTTCCGGGACTTCCCCAGATCGCCATGAGTTTTCAAAGATAATGGCCAATGGCTCTGCAATCACATCCGCCAATTCCTTTAGCACTCTCGGATGCAACGCATCCGGCCCCATGGACTTGTGCACGTCCAGTTTTTCTAAATAGTCCCGAACCACTTCTTCCTTCACAGAGGGCAGGCCACCTCCTCCCCATGCTGTGCTGCCAGTGCAGTAGTCTGGGAGCTGACCTTGTTCGTGAAGACAGAGGCAAAAAAAGCATTGAGTACATTAGCTTTTTCCACATCCTCTGTCACTAGGTTGCCTCCCTCATTCAGTAAAGGGCCCACACTTTCCTTGGCTTTCTTCTTATTGCCAACATACCTGAAGAAACCCTTCTTGTTACTCTTAACATCCCTCGCTAGCTGCAACTCCAAGTGTGATTTAGCCTTCCTGATTTCATTCCTACATGCCCGAGCAATATTTATTTACTCATCCCTGGTCATTTGTCCAATCTTCCACTTCTTGTAAGGCTCTTTTTTGTGTTTAAGATCAGCAAGGATTTCACTGTTAAGCCAAGCTGGTCGCCTGCCATATTTACTATTCTTTCTACACATCGGGATGGTTTGTCCCTGTAACCTCAAAAAGGATTCTTTAAAATACAGCCAGCTCTCCTGGACTCCTTTTCCCCTCATGTTATTCTCCCAGGGGATCTTGCCCATCAGTTCCCTGAGGGAGTCAAAGTCTGCTTTTCTGAAGTCCAGGGTCTGTATTCTGCTGCTTTCCTTTCTTCCTTGTGTCAGGATCCTGAACTCGACCATCTCATGGTCACTGCCTCCCAGGTTCCCATCCACTTTTGCTTCCCCTACTAATTCTTCCCGGTTTGTGAGCAGCAGGTCAAGAAGAGCTCCGCCCCTAGTTGGTTCCTCCAGCACTTGCACCAAGAAATTGTCCCCTACGGTTTCCAAAAACTTCCTGGATTGTCTGTGCACCGCTGTATTGCTCTCCCAGCAGATATCAGGATGATTGAAGTCGCCCATGAGAACCAGGGCGTGCGATCTAGTAGCTTCTGCTAGTTGCCGGAAGAAAGCCTCGTCCACCTCATCCCCCTGGTCCAGTGGTCTATAGCAGACTCCCACCACGACATCACCCTTGTTGCTCACGCTTCTAAAGCATCATGTGCAGATGGATGACAACTCCTAACTCGCTATTTTTTGGAACTCATGTACCTTGTACACATTGCTTCTAATGTATATTGGGGGCTAGATTGTTGCTTTACTACATAATGGCCTCTAAAGGTCAACTAACAAAGTACAGCTACATCACATGTAGCTTTGACTTGCCCACTTTCCTCTCTTCTTCCCTCTTTTGTCCCCTGCTCTCCCCTCTTTCTCCATTCATAGAATCATAGAATATCAGGGTTGGAAGGGATCTCAGGAGGTCATCTAGTCCAACCCCCTGCTCAAAGCAGGACCAATCCCCAAAGTTTGCCCCAGATCCCTAAATGGCCCCCTCAAGGATTGAACTCATAACCTTGGGTTTAGCAGGCCAATGCTCAAACCACTGAGCTATCCCTGCCCCCACCCTGATTTTTCCTATTAATCTCTCATACCCACTTCAGTAACCCACCAAACAGCAATGAACACACAGGCTTCATCTTCAATGCAAAATGCTACCATGTTAAAATGTGACTGTAAAGAATCTTGTTGGCTGACAATTCTGATCATAACTTTGTGGTGAGCAAAGACAAAGCAGGTCATGTACAGCACAGCAGCTGCTAGTCATTAAACCTGTACTTTTACCAATGGTTACAGAGCCTGTACCTAATAACTTCTTTAAGTTCTTTTCACTGTAGTAATCCTCACAACGTCCTTCATTCATTACCACTTCTCAAGGTTTCTAGTTTAATTTAGGGCTTGATTCTGCAACCCTTACTTGCACTGAGTAGCAACTGGGCAAGCCATCTCATGTTTGCTCAAACAGTAAAAGTTCATTTGTTCCATCTACTGAAAATGTTTTATGGTAATTCTCAGTTGTTCATGCATTTGTCTATATTTGCAACTGAAGGTCATCGAAAGCATGGGAGAGATGTACACTTTGATTTAAAGGAAAACTGTAGATGCAACAGTGAGAAATTAAGCACAGAAAAGCAAATACAGGAAATTTGGAAACAGTTTGTTAAATGATCAATCTTTACTTTGTCCCCTTACACCTATGAATTAACATGGCTTCTGAATAAAACTTAATAGTGAGAAACACACAAGAAAATAGCAGCAGCTCTTGTGTTCTCCCCTTCGGCCCCTCTCATTCTCCAAGGATAAGCAAACTTCCATCCCCTCACCATTGTGATCCAGGCAATCCAGCAGCCTGGGCATTCCCATCAGTTAGAAAGTCTGCATTAGCCTTCATACATGGAACACTTTCTCCAATGCTAAATGGACACACCGTCCTTTATGGAATTTCCTACCTTTTCCTCCCCACTCTCAAAATCAGACTTACTTTCTCCTGTGGGTTCCAGTGCAGCTTCTGTACTAGGTCAGTTCCATACAGGCCACTGTACAAAAGGACCGAAGAAACAAACACTAGAGAAACAAGGTAAGGAAGATGCGAGATGCTAAATGGCAAATTTGGAAAAAATGTTCCAGTTAAGGTCTAGACTAAGTTTCACCCTGCGGCCAGGTATCTACATAAATGGATGGGACCTTGGGCTCTGAAATGCCAAGATAAGATGTGTTTACCATAATGAACAGTAACCTTGAGGTGAAACAGAAAGTTAGTCTTTGCAACAAAAGTGTAGTTTCTTACCCCATAACTAGGGCCCTACCAAATTCATGGTCCATTCTGGCCAATTTCACAGCCATAGGATTTGAAAATTAGTCAATTTCACTTTTTCAGATGTTTACATCTGAAATTCATGGTGGTGTAACTGTGGGGGTCCTGACCCAAAAGGGAGTCATGGGGCAGTTGCAAAGCTGGTGTGGGGAGTCACGGGATTGCCATCCTCACTTCTGTGCTGGGCTCTGAAGGCAGCAGCCATTGAGCTTACGGTAGCTGGATGAAGCTCCCGGAGGTGGCAGTGAGTGTGATCTCCCCTATCTGCTGGGAATGCCTCAGCCAGGGGCTCCTAGTTGTTAGTCCAGGCCAGTGGCAGATTAATGACTGGGCCCATGCCCAGGGGCCCCAGCCAATTTGCGGGCCCCTTGGAAAAATGGGCACCCTGAGCCCTGGCGGGAGCCGTGGAAACAAAAACCCAAAATCTGACTCCCTACTGGGCTGGGGAAGGACAGGACTTGCTCTTCCCCTGCACGGCTGCTCTTGGGCAGAGATCAGATGCATCTCCAGGTACCTCCTCTGGCTGCAGGAAGCTCCGGGTCTGCGCTGCCTCTGGAGATGGGTCTGATCTCCCCACCGATAACTGAGATTCTTAGTCAATGAATTCCTTCCGTCCTTAAAAAAATAATTAATGGGGTGGGAACAGTGAATCAGTGGAAGTTGTGGTGGTGGGGAATCACATGGCTGCTGTCTGGATGACAGCACGGCACAAGTGGGAAGGGGCAGATTTATGGATTCTAAGACCAGAAAGGACAATTGTGATCAAGTCTGACTTCATGTATAACACAGACTACAGGACATCTTGAACTAATTGCTGTTTGAACTAGCACAGATCTTTTAGAAAAACATCAAAACTTGATTTAAAAACTTCCAGTGATGAAGAATCCAGCACAATCCTTAGTAAGTTGTTCCAATGGCTAACTGCCCTTGTTGTTAACTTGTTCCTTACTTCTAGTCTGAATTTGTCCAGCTTCAATTTCCAGCCACTGGATCTTGTTATATTTTTGTCTCTTAGACTGCAGAGCCCTCTTATCAGTTTGTTCTTCCCCATGCAATTATTTAAACTATAATCAAGTCACCCTTTGTTAAGCTAAACAGTTTGAGCTCCTTGAGCCTAGCGCTGAAAACATTGTTTGCAATCCTTTCATCTTTTTCTTCGCTCTCTTCTGAACCCTCTCCAATTAATCAACATCCTTCTTGAACTGTGGACACCAACAGGGGACACAGTATTGCAGTAGTGGTTGCAAGACCATTTACAGAGGTAATAAAACCTCCCTACTCAATATTCTCATTTATACATCCAAAGATCTCATGAGCCTTTTTGGCTACAACACTGCACTAAGAACTCATGTTCAGCTGACTGTCCAGGTGTCTTTCAGTCACTGCTTCCCATGCTGTAGGGGCCCTGATGCTGTATGACCACCTTCTGTGGTCTAGATGTATGACTTTCTATGGAGTTCTGTTAACACAAGCTATCTGCTTGCAATCACTTTACAAAGCAGTCCAGATAGCTCTATATCCGCAACCTGTCCTCTTCATTATTTACCACTCTCCCCAATCTTCATCTGCAAACTTTATCAGTAATTTTGTGTTCTTCCAAGTCATTAACTAAAAATATTAAATAGTGTGGGGCTCCAAAGGAAACCCTGGAGGACGCCAGTTGATACACACCTGCTCAATGATGATTCCCCTTTATAATTACATTTTGAGACCTGTCAGCCAGTTTTTAATCTGTTTAATGTGAGCCATGTTGATTTTGGACTCTTGTAGTTTCTTATCAAAATGTAGTGCACTACCCTGTCAAGTCAAGGTACATTTCATCAACTTCAGCTCCTTTAAAACTCTTGGGTGCAAGTTAACCACACCAGATAATTTTTAAAATGTCTAGCTTTAGTAGCTGCTCCCTAACATCCTCCTTAATCACAATTGGAATGGAGAGTATTTCATCACCATATGATATATTTATATCACCTGACTTTTCCCCAAATACAGAACAGAAATATTTATTGAACACTTTTACCTTTTCAGTTTCTTTTTGACAGGTCAACCATGTCCAGCTAGTAATGGACCAATACCATTGTTAGGAACAAAAGGAATCCTATACTTAAGGATAATAAGGTGATTAACGCTGCTGGCCATAGATTACTCCTTTTGCTTCCCTTACCAATTTTCTACAATTCATTGTATTAATATAATTCAGAAGCTACCAACTTGCCCTTTCTTCCATTTTGTGGATGGATGAGAGTTATTTTAAATAGCTACTTTCACTTCCCATCTATACTAGATTGGCTAGTGGTTTTTGTTTTTTTTAAACCAGCGTGGCCTTTTCTTTAGTGTGGCTCTTTGGGTATCTAGTAAAATGTTCTTGAATAGTTCCCAATCATCCATTATTTTTTGGTTTAAATCCTTTGTCAACTGGTTTGGCTCATACTTATTTTCAGCTTTGTGAAACTGGCCCTTTTAAAAACACCAAATGTATATAGAGTCCAAACCAGTATTATATATTTGCACATAACAAGTGATCAAGTCATGATTACTTGTACCTAAGCTACTGCTAATTTTTAGTTCTGTGATCAGTTCCTATTTTTTGTCCTGTGATCTTGTGCATTCTGTACTAGTTTACACTTTGAAATGGATTTAAGATGTATCTTAACCTAGAGCACACTTCCATACTCTAAATGAAAGATGACAAAAGCATGGTTAATGCAGGGTTTGCTTGTTTTTATTTAACTACTGACGCTCTCCCACTAAAAACACTGGTCTCTTTCATGCACTTCCCCTTTTCAGGTCTTGGTGCTTTGATACCACATTTCTTTGCCATCTTCAGCTCTCTTGGAATGAAGAATCTACTTTGCAACCTCAGTAAATGGTGAACCATCCCTTCTGCCCGTCTTGAGCTAGTGTGACAGATTGGCAGGATTAACTCAGTGATTCTTTTCTTTCTGATGTTAGACAAAACCCATGAGACAATATGAAGAGAGAGCACAATGTAGATTGTATGTCTATAGACTAGTATGTATTCTATGGTTATATGTTATTTAGCACTGACAACTATTTAGAGATCCTACACGTTTCTTTGCACATTTTTCACAAACTTACTCTATTTTATGATCTAGCTTGTACTATTAGTGTTACTTGTATTTCACAACAAAGGATACTGCTTGCTATGCTTGATCCACACCAGAGTAACACGATCACTCGGATCCAAAAAATTTTTGGCTGCATCATGTAGGAAAGAATAGTCTGAACCAGTATGTAAATGGCTCCTATTCCAAACGTTAGACAGGCTCCAACTACGT
Source organism: Chelonia mydas (assembly GCF_015237465.2). Lineage (NCBI taxonomy): Eukaryota > Metazoa > Chordata > Testudines > Cheloniidae > Chelonia > Chelonia mydas. The sequence goes on along the minus strand of NC_051261.2, from coordinate 14,383,051 downwards.
GCATATAAAACAGCGTATATTTCTAGGTGGAAAGACAGATATAAATAAAATATAATCTGTACATAAAATATACAGAACACAATTTAGCTTATTGCAGTGCTGATAGCTCCACTCTATCAAAGCTCAGACAATTTATTTCTGTAAAAGCTTTGCCTGCAGCTGCCACCACCTCTAACTGTGATCTCCTCACATCTCTCAAGTTAAGCAGTGCTGGGACAGAGTCAGCACTTCGATGGGAGACCTTCAAAGGAAATCCACATGTGGGTTAGCAGTAATTCAGCAGCTGCCAACTCTCTGTCAGTACATGTTGTCATGGAGCAATTGGCTGCCGGAGGGCCAGTCTTTCAGATGAAACATAAAACTAAGGTCTTGGCCACTTGCGGTTCTTAAAGTTCCGGTGACACTTTACTCAAGAGCAGAGATTTTAATAAACTGGCCAGAACAGCAGGGCTTTTAGTTTGTTGCGATAACTTTTAGTTAGTTAGTGCAATAATTAGAGCTATGTTAACAGTGCATGGACTTGAGCATAACAGCATGAACTTCTTTTGTTTCTTAGAACAACCCTTCTTTTTAGTTACCTGGGGGTGGGGGGGCACATGGAAGAATAAAAGCTTTTACTGAGCTTTCATTGGCCACATACTTCTTATAATAGTGTTGTTGTTAAGCTTAACCCTCCTAAACAGCCCATTATTAGACTAGGCAACACTCAGTGTTCTCAATTAAACTAGTTCATCTGTCATCACTTCCCATCATTCGGACACAAAAAACTCAGTGTCAAGTCACAGATTCTCATTTAATAATGAAAAGATGACAAACTGACTCCTAGGATGGCTGTGTGAAATATAGCCTTAATGAGACTAGTCTGTAAATAACTGAACAGTACTAGCAAAAAGGAAGTGGAGGAATTATTCAGGAGGTTTGAAGCAAGTAAAATGAGAATAGGCCCATCAGACAATGGAATAATATCATGATGAGAATAGTACCAGTAACCTGCACATACACAGAGTCTTCCATCTGAGGATCAAACTATTTTTTTTTATGAAAAAACTGACCCTTACATGTCCTTTGTGGGTAAGTATTCACATTTCCATTTTACAGATGAGAAAGCCAAGGTACAGAGTTCAAAGCTGACCTTTTCAAAAAGGCCACTGATTTTTGGGTTCCCAACTTGGAGGCTTGGGGCCTGACTTTGAGTCGCACAGCACTTGCAGCTCCACTTCAAGCCACTAGGCACTGCAGGTGCTCAGCACTTTTGTAAATGATGCACAAAGTGTGTCAAGCTGGACACACAACTGTCAAGTCGCCTGTAGTCAGTAACCACTCTTGAAAATCTGGCTGTATGCTACTTGTCCAAGGAGGCCTGTAGTTTAATGACAAGAAATCATCTAGGTCCTATCACAAGATGTATTCAGAGAAAACGGGGATGCAACACTGAAGCTGGATAAAGGAAGCCCTGCAATTACGCAGATGAGGGCAGGGATCAGGGATTAGACGGCCTATTAACCCCTTCTATCCTAACAGCTAAGTTTATGAACACAACAGGATCACACAATACAGGCTAAAACCTAGTGGTTCTGATTCTACTCTGAAAAGTGACTCTGTAAAAATGGAATCATGGGGTTCTCTGTTTGTGTCTCAATTACTTTAGATAAAATTGGCTCAGTGTATTGGTCCTTCCTGACTGCCAGTTCTGCACACTCAAACCAGCTGGAGTCACTTGTGCGTCACCACCAGTAATAAAGCTTCTTCAGGTCAAAGCAGGTTCTCAGTGATACCTGTGCTACACCACTGAATGCAACAGCATTGCACAGGTCTAACTGACTGGAATTTAGTAAACAAATAAATTTCACCTTACTCCCTCTTAGGTATGTTCACTCTTCAATTCTAACAGGGGTTAAGAACAATAAAAGCTTGGCATTAAAACCAGCAGTGGCTCCTTTGAATAAGAAAGGGTCACTTCTACTTATTTTAGAAGTAGAACGGAATCACACCTTAAGTAGAATACATACTTCAAAATGTAACAGTAACAAACTGTAAAAGATGGAATTGACTCGACTATTATCAAAGAAACACAGGGTTTCCCATAGAAAATCAGATTGTGGAGGCACTCAGACAAGTGTTTTGTCTTTGGACAGTGACCAGTTCCTGGTGCTGAGAAGGAAGGCAGGGAAAAAAATGCACCTGACTGACTGTGCGTGATCGATTCCTCCTCGCTCCGCAGATCATCTTATGCCCTAAACCCTGAGACTGGGTTCCCCTTATTTCAGCGACATAACTGCAGATGAGATTAATGGTAATGAAATCATCCAGGCCCTTACGAAATCTGGCCACGTATTTAATCAAACGCCAATAAATTCCCAAGGCTGACTCTGCACCTGTACTGTAGAAATCAGAATTTAAATTGTGCGCTGCTATACTGCCATCCCGTGGTCAAATATGTTTTTCTGTATTGACAGTGTAGAGATCAACAGAGAAATTTTCTTTGGGCTCGTCTGCACAGGAAAATTGATCTGCGTAGCTATAGCACAATAAGTATTCAATTATTCTGCTCTCGCTATGCCTGTCAATTTTTCCTTGCAGACAAACCTTTGGCCTCTCACATGTACCCATTTGGCCAGAGTTCTACGAGGCAGCATCCACTGACACCCTCAACAGTTTCTGCATCGACCACTATCTGGAGTTCTCTGCTTGGTGTCCCCCTCTGGAACCCTTTTGCTCACCCTTCGATCTTACTCCTCTTTCTGCCCCTCTTGATTTATCTTCTGTAGTTAGTGGAATCTAATTCTTTTTTTGGCTCCTTCCTTTTTCTGTGGGATCCTCCTTGCCAGCACTGGTAGTCAAATACGCTAATAAGCATAGCTGCCAAGTTCTGGTTTGTACCATGTGCCATTTTATGTGTAGTATTAATTAACTAACTTGCATATAACCCTAAATTTAGGCTTAGTCAAACACATCATCCCTTGATCATTGGTGGGGTTAGGACATGGAGCTGAATAAAACCTGGCATCTCTAGCCATGGCAGGTGAGTGGGCACAGGGAAGAAGGAGTAGCTAGATGGGTGCTTGCTGGGACGTCAAGAAGTGCTGGGCCTGTGGAAGGATAGGAAGTGCTAGAGCCCCTGGGGGCGGCTGGGGACAGTGGGTGCTGGGGTTCCCAGTGGGCAGGGGCTATGTGCTATAGATCATGTGGTACAACTGGATTTGGGGGAAGAGAGGAGGCTGGAGTCTGAGGCCAGTATCAAGCTCCTCATCTTTTCTTTCTGCTCCCACCACATGCTCTCGCCACCTCCTGGCTTCTCATTCCTGGCCCTAATCCAGCAGGGGAAGGAGGCACTTGGATCCTTGCTCAGCAGGCACCGCAGCAGCCAAAAAGCTGCATAACTGCAGACAAATGCCAGCATCCTTTTGGCAGATCCACTGGATGCAAGAGACTCCAACTGAGATGTGGACATGCATGACATGGCTGCCAAATCCATGACTGTTGCCATCAGACGGTGAAAACCAGAAGCTCTGCATATGGCCTTTCTTGCTTGTGGTGTGAATATTTAAAAGGTTATCAGTTTGAGAGAGGGAAAACTCTGAAAAGGAAGATAATGTTGTAGAGAAAAATAGACAGTTGAGAGACAGGAGAAGGACAGAGGTTACTATGGCTTGTAATTCCTCCAAAAATGTCTTGTTTTGAAAGAAAACATACATAAAGGACCTGTTTTTCAGAGGTTGTGAGCACCCACAGCTATAACTTAAGTCAGTGGGGGCTCAGCACCTCTGAAATCTGGTCCAAAATACTGAATTGTCCTTCCACTATAACATCCAGGAAACTGCAGACAGAACACAAACCTGGAAGTTGGCAATAATGCAAAGTCCAAAGCAGCTTATCATTCCGAGCGTAAAGCCAGCCTTATTTAATCTGGCGATCTTGAGTTCTCCTGGACTCAGAGCATACACTTGTTTATAGCGAACATACACAGTGGCAATACCTGTGAACAAACAACCCAAATGCAGTGAGGCTTAAGTAAACAAGGAGACTATTCTTGTCTACTGTAAGGTGATATGAGAGACAGAGGTCATTGTTATATTAAAGGCAAAAACTACATTGAGGTGTGGTCTACACTAATGAAGGAAGTCAATCTAAATTACGCTAGTTAAGTTACGTAAATCATTTAACTTAAGTCGACGTAGCTTAGATCGACTTACAGCGGTGTCTACGCTGCACTATGTTGATGGGAGATGCTCTCCTGTTGATATAGCTTCCACCTCTCGAGGAGGTGGAGTACCGAAATCAACAGGAGAGCGCTCTGCCATCGACTTATCATGTCTTCACCAGACCCAGTAAATCGAAGCTGCTGCATCGATCACAGCAATGCTGATTTAGCGACTAGTGAAGACAAGCCCTAAGAGAGCAAAGTGAGGAATTCAAGCCAGGAAATGAAGTGAAGTGACAGAAATGCAAATACCTTCTGATAAAGGCATGTAGTGTTTGTGATCCCAGATTAGATTAAACTGATTTTTCAAGACATATGAGAGTCCACTTCCCCGATGATGTCACTACTGGGCACAGTTAAGGTTATGGACATGTCATAAATGTGCGTTTTCATACCTTAACATGTCTTGATTTCTTTTAAGCTTAACCTTAGCTATGACAGGTTTCAGAGTAGCAGCCGTGTTAGCCTGTATCCATAAAAAGAAAAGGAGTACTTGTGGCACCTGAGAGTTTCCTGCACTAATAAATGCTTGGTTTGGGGATAATTACAACAGTCCTGTAATGCATTTCACCCTAAATAACTGATCTGTACTCTCAGCCTCACTCTCTTAATGTAGCTTTTGTCTGGGAATTATGGGTAATTTAGTAATAATGAAACTATAAGTAAGGCATTACGTATAAATAAGTAACTTAGCACTCCTGTTTAATAATTTGTATTCCAGAAATGTTTACAATGTGCTAGAGGTCATTTTAACTACTTACCTAAGAAAGTGGAAATATTTAACATAATCCCAAATAAGCATCTTTCAGGAGGTATTGTCCCTGTGTCACTGTAAGAAAAACAGTATAAGAAATATGGTTCTCCGTCATGTACTGTAAATTCCCATCACAGAAATGCATCTTTATAAGAGGAGGAAAGGAAAGGAGAAACAGGGTCATGAACGATTCAAAGCAGTTTCACCTATTTTGTTGTACACTATTTAAGCAATTTACTGTGCTAATTTCTAGGGCTGCAGAACCCAACATGACTGCCTTTTTGTTATGGGCACAATGGTTTTAGAACAGGAACAATATGTACAAACCAACATAGCTATCCTCTTTGTTTATGTTAATTCTACATAAGAAGTTAAAAGATAGTTACGGCTGTAAAATGAAGCACTCTGAAGTCTGGAAAGGCCAAAGTTAAGGTTCCAACTGGACATATAGATTACAATACAGATTTTAATTATATAATCACTCATTTTTCAAAGGACACTTGCATCATTTAGTGTGCAGGCTGGACTGTATACAGTAAATGCGGGAGCTGTTCATTATTTTTTATCTTTAAGTGTTCAACATGTGGTCCCATATGTTATTCACTGCACACAACAAAACATCTGCCTGATTCACTATAAACAAGGCAGACTTGCAGAGTTAAATTTTTACCCTTATAAATGAGGGTCAAGATATTCAAAAATGACTAATAGGTTGGGAGCCTCCATTTTTGGTTGTCCAACTTGAAATACTTTAATGGGGCCTCACTTTCTAAAGTGGATGCTCAGCACTTTCTGAAAAAAGGGCTCCTTTAAAGTGTCTCAAATTCGGCTCTCAAAATCTCAGGAAAATCTTGCCTGATATTTCTGTATCTCCACTGCACCACGGTGGAACTCTGAGTAAATCTATCAGGAGATCAAAAAGGCAGCAGCATTAATCATAACAAAGGGAAAGATTGGGCATTAAGCCCGCAGGCAGGCTGGTGTCTCAAACCCTAAGGGTGAAGCTGCCATACCCACATAAGCAAGAAGAAATGTTAGAAAGGAGAGTTTTAAAGAGATTAAACAATGAGTGAAAAGTTCTCACTGCTAATTTAACCTGTAAAGCCCCAGTGCAAAGGCCAGCATAAGGCCTAGGAACTGTTTAAATCCCTTTAAACCCTATTCTGAGGACCCAAGAAGGAATTAAGTGGCACATAGCCCTGGGGCTGGCTTTCTGCATGGGGTGAATCTCATTTTATATGACTAACAACGTTATAAAACAGCAGCTAAAAATTGTGTTTTGTTTTTTTTAAAAAAAGCCTGAATCAGAAGGTAACACTGAAATCCTGGCCTAAGTGAGAGTAAACCACATGACACAGAAGGGCACTAAACTAAGAAATATGAGAAATTAGATCTAAATATACATTCCGGAACTTACAGAAAGCTAATTGTCCCTAGGTTTTGTGCTGGAAAGATAGAATTTTTTGTAATTTGCACAAAGCATGACACCTTTTCTGATATGGGCAGTTACAGCTCATCTCTAGCAGCTCAATAGCCAATGGACCAGTTTGTGAAGGCTGCCAGCCCTTCCACCAAATGGAGGAGAAATTAGAGAGGGAAGATGATGGTAGGTCCAGCCATCTGAAGGAGGACAGCAGCAGAGGCACATGCAGGCCCTTAGTACTTCCAGAGAGATGTTAAATTCTGTGACTGTGCTTGGTTAGCAGAACTAAGAATTACCCACGGTTGTCTATGACCCTGCACCAGCAACTGATTTAAGTTAAAAAACATGTTAAAACCAAAGAGGGAAAAGCCTACGTTTCAAATGAAAAAGCCATATTGTCAAGGAACACGGGTTCCCAATCTCAAGATTGCAAGGGAGGGGAGAAGGTTGTAACCACCCGGCCCTTCCCGTACGGCTAGAAAGGAGGGTGTGTCTGGGTGAGTCCAAACACAGAAGAGGCTGAGAACTGGCATCATAGAACAAGAACTCTGGATTCAGATATTTATTCTATGACTCTGTGCCTCCAATTACCCAACATCTCTAGCGATCACTAAAACACCCAGTGATATCGTGATGACATTAACATAGGCCATGAAAACTTTAAAATGTAAATGTTTGTGTTTGTTCAAAAAATTAAACTAAATTAAATTACCAAGACAAGTATTGATGTTTTTGTTTTAAATATCTTCTTAGTTTAATGTTAGAACGGCTAATCCCAAAACTATACATTTTAAACTACAATTTTTAAAAGGTTAGGGGAAACATTTGCATAAAAAAGAAAGGCCAGTTCTGGCATGAATACTGTGGTATAGTTAACAGTGCAACAGTTAAGAGTTTTACTGACCTGATGTAGGGCACCAAAGGGTCAATGTGACGTAGAAGGATTGCGGTAATGTATGAAAATATGAAAGAAGCGGCTGACCAAACAACCAAAGCCGAAGGCAAGAAACAGAGGCCTTGCTGAAACCACCACATTGCAGCACTGTTTCACAAATCCAAACGCTGTGAAGAATCAAACAGGCAAAAAATCTTTGGTTTTGTCTCAGTGGTTTTCTCTTCTTGAAGCCAAAGTGGCAACCGTGTTAACATGCAGTCTCCATGCGCATCCTGTTATAAACAGCCACAGTAAGAGAAGACAAATTGGATTTAGTATCAGTGCCACTGAAAGCCACAACACGAGGCTTACAGGAAGTCACTGCCCTTACAACCCAGAAGTAACTTTAAAGTGAAAAGCAGAAACTTCTTTTGGAAACTTTCATTCTGCAACTCACAGAAGAAAACTAGAGAAGAAACTCACTGATGTCATTTTGTCTGCTTCCACATGTGTCTGCTTCCACAGCTGTGTCAGGAGAGCCACTGTGTTGTGATTCTTTCTCTTCGACTCTTTTTGTGCACAAAAGCTCTTCAAGGTTAAGCTCCAGGGATCAGGGAGGATAGTGAGTGCAGTGAGTACAGAATATGCCTCAGTGACAGTTTTACCAACAAAGGAAACGAAAGGTTCTACAACTGCCAGTAACAACAAACTGGGCACATTTACAAAGTGACCTGACGATACAGAAATATTAGTAACTCTGGCAGTTATTGAGCACCTTCTATCTGAAGCTCTCCAGACACTTTACAACCTCACACTTAAGTCAGTAAATATGTGCATAGATTTCTTTTGGCAAGAGCTGGCTGCTGCCATCCTGGACCCTCAGAGACAACCACCACCTAATCCAGCTGCAGAGGAAGTTCCGCTTACACACCGAGTTAGTTAAGTACCTCACGCTGCGTTTATACACCTATCCGGTTTTGAACGTTGGAGCCTCAGAGCGAGGTCACCCTTCATACAGAGCAAGATGTACAGGCACAATGTGTAGCTGTGTCACCCCCACAAGAGCACAGGGAAGGAACCGTAACTCCTTCCTTGCCGCTGGGGGGGAAGTAGTTTGCTACTGGCTCCAAGCTGGAAACTAAGAATAGAGCCCAGTTCTACAAAATCACGGTCTTGCGCTTTAACCACAAGGCCAGTCTTACATTTGAGAAACAAAGGTCACAGAAACTGGTTAAGCTTAGTGGATGTAAGTGTCCAAAGAGATGAAAGATTGGAGACTGTGAACAGAGCAAGGGACAGGGCAAAGAAGACGAGGAGAAGTGAGCAATGTAGAGAGAGTGGTGATCAGAGAGAGGTCAAAGACAGAACCCTCAGAAAAGAGCAGGGCCAGATGATGAATAAGGCAGTGCAGAGTTAGTCCACAGCTGGACAGGAAATACAACATTGAAACTAACCAGAATGAGGGTGGTCAGTTGCAGAGACAGGAATAGAGAGAGCTAGTCATCAAAGTACAGGAACAGAGACTGAGGGAGCCAGAGTGATGGAGGATCCCATGGAGCGGGGGAGAGAGACTAGACAGAAAGGAAGAGGAGGTATGGGAAGAGAGAATCTGAAAGTGATGAGGAGGCTCCTCCTCTCCAGCCAGTGGATGGGGAAGTGAGAGAAGAAACTAGATTCCAAGAACAGAGCAGAAGGCGAGTCAGAGAGGGAGAGATGGGTCTCAGAGTGAGGAATTGGGAGATAAAGTGGGAGGTCTCATCCCTGTGTTACCTCTGAGCCTGCTTGAGTGTAATGAGTCATCAGTTACCTACAGCGTTCAGCCAACCCACAGGCGAGATCCCACCAGGTGATCTCAAGGAAGGTACATAGGCTCCTGGGAAGCAGCCTCTCTAGTCTGCTCAATGTCACTACTTGTCTGGGAACACTGCCCTTACTGCGGCTCCTGCTCTAGTGTGTACCTGTGGCTGTTTCCCAGCTAGCCCACCCCAATTCCAGCCTGCATCTGCTCCTGCCTCAGCTGTGAACTCTGACAGATAATAGACTGACAGGAAGTGGAGTAGTAGGAGGAAGGAGAACAGGGGGTGGCAGTCAAAGAGTCCAAAGGGCAAGCATAAAGGCAGGAGACAGAGCAGGAATAGAAGAAGGATATGAAGAGAAGAAAAAATATGGTCCAGAGCTGACAACCTCCTCCATGTTCCAGAGGGCTGGAGAATTTATTCTATCCAGATTACCCTTCTGATATGAATTGATCCAACCCCTATGAGACAGGCCAGACATACATCTTCATCTTGCCCACTCTTTGCATACTGCCCTGAAATCCCAGAGTATCCCATGTCCCTCAGTGATGTCTTTATTCTGTCCTTTCCCCATGGACGGGTGTAGGATTTGTGTGGAGGCCATGCTTGACAGCACATGGCTGCCAGGTATCCCTCCCTCAACTACTTCCCTGAAGTTGGTCACTAATTTAAGTACTCTTGCTCCTTTGCCCCCTCAGTCTGGGTCTTACATGCTACACCAGCACCAATCCTCTGTCCACCACTTGCTGATAAATTTGGGGACCTCTTCAAGTATGGGGTGTAGATTCTAAGCATAACCAGCTGCCATTAATCAGGCTCTGGAACTCTCTTGACATGAGACAGAAACCTACTTTGTACTTGCTAAAATCTGAAGAGTGGGTATGGGTTACATCATACAACAAAAAGGCAGATGTATTTTGCTATGATGCATGACAGTCTCTAGCATGGAAGTGGAAGGTGGATGGGGATACAGAGGCAGAATTAAGGTAGGGTGGGAATCTGAAGTGCCCATGTACTAACTTTCTGGCATTTAATATTTCATTTTCAAGCTATTAATAAAATAACACTAGCACTTTCGTGAACTTCCATTATAGGATTGCTGACCAAGTCTTAAAAGAGCAACACTCTGATGCAGAAACTACAGAACCCAAACCACCAAAAAAGAAAATCAACCTTCTGTTGGTGGCATCTGCCTCAGATGATGAAAATGAATGTGCGTCGGTCTGCACTGCTTTGGATCATTATTGAGCAGAACCTGTCATCAGCATGGAAACATGTCCTCTGGACAGTTAGGTTAGGCTAAAAAACCCCAAAACAGGTAAAAACAATTCTACATTTGTAAGTTCAACTTTCACGATTAAGAGATTGCACCACAGTACTTCTAAGAGGTGAACTGAAAAATACTATTTCTTTTGTTTATCTTTTTTACAGTGCGAATATTTGTACTAAAAAATAATAATATAAAGTGAGCTTTACTTTGTATTCTGATTTGTAACTGAAATCAATATATTTGAAAATGTAAAAAACATCCAAAAATATTTAAATAAATGGTATTCTATTATTAACAGTGCGATTAAAACTGTGATTAATTGTGATTATTTTTTAATCTCCCGATTAATTATTTTAATCCTTTGACAGACCTAACTGGAAGTGTTATCAGAACACATAAAGAAAAGTGTCAATATAACAGGACAGTAAGATGTCAAATAAGGGTTTTAGGCTTATAGATTTTAAGGCCAGAAGTGACCATTAATCATCCAGTCTGACCTCCTGCATCACACAAGCTATACAATTTCACCATTAATTCAATGCAGAAATAAGACTATACAACTCTGTCTGAGAAACAGCTTGTGAGATACAATACTGAACTCCTGTTCAGAAATGTAACTGTCTCCAAAGGAAAAGAATCCTGTTAAATGTAAGGTACTCTAATTTAGTTACCAACTTTAGCGAGCAGAGAATTTGTCATAAAAAAGTTAAAAAGAAAAGGAGTACTTGTGGCACCTTAGAGACTAACAAATTTATTAGAGCATAAGCTTTCGCGAGCTACAGCTCACTTCATCACTTCATGTCGTTTGCTACTGGCTCCAACAAGGAAGCTAAGACTAGAGCCCAGTTCTACAAAATCACGGTCTTGTGCTTTAACCACAAGGCCAGTCTTACATTTGAGAAACAAAGGTCACAGAAACTGGTTAAGCCTAGTAGATGTAAGGGTCCAAAGAGATGAAGTGATGAAGTGGCAGCTTCATCGGATGAAGTGAGCTGTAGCTCACAAAAGCTTATGCTCTAATAAATTTGTTAGTCTCTAAGGTGCCACAAGTCCTCCTTTTCTTTTTACGGATACAGACTAACACGGCTGCTACTCTGAAACCATAAAAAAGTTAGTTATTGTATACTGGACTATTACAGCAACTAAATCAGTAGACGTATACAAGAAGTGACAAACATACAAAATTCTGTAGATCTAGCTAAAGGCATAGAAAAGATGATATGACGTATTGTAGTATTTGAGAAACATGATGATGTAATCAACTATATCACAATGCAATACTCACAGCCTCAACTTTGGAATTTCCTGACTTTGCATGCTTAACTGTGCAACATCAGTTTGACTAATGTATTTATTTAATCTATGCATAAGGTCACTGTAATATTAAGATGTAGCACAAGGTCAGACTGTCTGAAGAATGGCAAGGATGTACATGAAAGCATACAGGTGACAGTCCATATAATTGTGCTTTAGTGAACATCCAAAGCCAGGATTCTGTGTACAAAATTAATTCACACTAGTAACTTCCTGTGCTTAGAAAAGCCTTGCATATTTTGTCCACCAAGCACCCCTTCTCAACTCTTTCAAATTTCTCTTTAAAACTCACTTCTAAAAATTCTTCTACTCTCCCATGGCCCCTCACCTAGACAGCTGCCCTGTGTCCTGCCTCTTTTTTTTAAATTGTCTAATTAAGGACCGTATTGTGCAATTGGAACTACGTGGGCAGATGCTTGTGTATAGGTAGGCCCTGCACAGTGTAAACAGAGAAGGAAGTGTCTTCACTTTATCTGTAAAGTGCGGTGTACATTTATGGTATTGTATAAATGATTATTAACAGTTTACTCTATGAAGATGTCCTATTACCTTCTATGTAAAGAATTATGTAAACAAATACTTTAACACCCTTGCTACGTCATATCATAGAATCATAGAATCATAGACTATCAGGGTTGGAAGGTACCTCAGGAGGTCACCTAGTCCAACCCCCTGCTCAAAGCAGGACCAAGCCCCAACTAAATCATCCCAGCCAGGGCTTTGTCAAGCCTGACCTTAAAAACTTCTAAGGAAGGAGATTCCACCACCTCCCTAGGTAACACATTCCAGTGTTTCACCACTCTCCTAGTGAAAAAGTTTTTCCTAATATCCAACCTAAACCTCTCCAACTGCAACTTGAGACCATTACTCCTTGTTCTGTCAACTGCTACCACTGAGAACAGTCGAGATCCATCCTCTTTGGAACCCTCTTTCAGGTAGTTGAAAGCAGCTATCAAATCCCCCCTCATTCTTCTCTTCCGCAGACTAAACATCCCCAGTTCCCTCAGCCTCTCCTCATAATTCATGTGTTCCAGTCCCCTAATCATTTTTGTTGCCCTCCGCTGGACATTTTCCAATTTTTCCACATCCTTCTTGTAGTGTGGGGGCCAAAACTGGACACAGTACTCCAGATGAGGCCTCACCAATGTCGAATAGAGGGGAACAATCACGTCCCTTGATCTGCTGGCAATGCCCCTACTTATACAGCCCAAAATGCCATTGGCCGTCTTGGCAACAAGGGCACACTGTTGACTCATATCCAGCTTCTCGTCCACTGTAACCCCTAGGTCCTTTTCTGCAGCTGCCTAGCCATTCGGTCCCTAGTCTGTAGCGGTGCATGGGATTCTTCAGTCCTAAGTGCAGGACTCTGCCCTTGTCCTTGCTGAACCTCATCAGATTTCTTTTGGCCCAATTCTCTAATTTGTCTAGGGCCCTCTGTATCCTATCCCTATCCTCCAGCGTATCTACCTCTCCTCCCAGTTTAGTGTCATCTGCAAACTTGCTGAGGGTGCAATCCACGCCATCCTCCAGATCATTTATGAAGATATTGAACAAAACCGGCCCCAGGACCGACCCTTGGGGCACTCCACTTGATCCCGGCTGCCAACTAGACATGGAGCCATTGATCACTACTCGTTGAGCCCGACAATCTAGCCAACTTTCTGTCCACCTTATAGTCCATTCATCCAGCCCATACTTCTTTAACTTGCTGGCAAGAATACTGTGGGAGACCGTGTCAAAAGCTTTGCTAAAGTCAAGGAACAACATGTCCACTGCTTTCCCCTCATCCACAGAGCCAGTTATCTCGTCATATAAGGCAATTAGATTAGTCAGGCATGACTTGCCCTTGGTGAATCCATGTTGACTGTTCCTGATCACTTTCCTCTCCTCAAAGTGCTTCAAAATTGATTCCTTGAGGACCTGATCCATGACTGAGGTGAGGCTGACTGGCCTGTAGTTTCCAGGATCCTCCTTCTTCCCTTTTTTAAAGATGGGCACTATATTGCCAACTGGTCTAGATAGTCACAAATGTAGGCGTCTTTATTCCTGATGTATTTAACTATTTAAAAATACTTATCTCAGTCTCTGGCTCTTTATTTCCATTTTCTTAAGGAGTTTTTTTAAGCCTTCTGTTGGATAGAATATATTAAAGCACTTAATTTCTCTCTCCCTCTTGCATTATTTATCAAGTGTAATTATAGGTAATTATCAGGACTAGGCAAGGGCTAGTAAAGATGCTTTTAAATGAAATCTGAAAAAAGACAGAACTGGAGAGGAGAGAACTCCCACAACTGCAGGGGTAAAACAGTGGGGTGAAGGGGGCAGAGATGAGGTGGGGGGAATCAATAGGCTGGAGAAAGTCAATGAAGAGCTTAAAAACCTGAAAACTCCTTTGAAGACAGGTGTGATGTGGTTTTGTTTCTTTGAATGTGTGTGGTGTGCAGGAACATTCTGCACATGATTAAGTAGAGAGATCTAGGACTTTATGAGGCTATGGAAAAGGGATTTTGTAATAATAAAGATGAGAGGCTGTCAAGGCATGGATGAGGTGGAGTTAAAATAGTTGCTTAGATGGTCTGTATTGCAGAGTAAGCAGAAATCCCAACAGCAGCTGTGAAAGAAGGAAAATTCTGAGGTAAGGATGACATCCAGAAACACAGGAGTTAAATGAAAGATACACCATGACCCTCTCAGGAAGGGATAGCAGATGAATGAAAATGCGCTGTATCTGAGATAAGTATTTCCATCCCTGAGACATTGTGTTGAAGCAAGCAGGCGCACATTACTTTGTTAAGACAAGCACAAAGAACGGAGAGGGTGGAGTCATTAAATGTGTCAAAAGGGTTCATTTGAGTATTGTATTGTCAGGGTAAAAGTTAAAGGTAAAGCTAAGGTGACTAAAAAGGAGGAGGCGGGGTGGAAAGCCCAGAGAAACACGGAGTAAGCCTGGAGATACACACCACAAAGTCTGACCTGAGCCAGGCTGAAGAGAAGATTTTAAAAGGGGCTGGACAGTGGTGAAGCTTTAGAAAGGCGATCCCAAAGGAAGAAGCACCAGTAAAGTAAGCAGGAAGGGTAAGGGGAGCTGGAAGGGGTGGGATAACACCAGGACGGAGAGAATCAGCGGGGAAGGGTAACAGGAGGCAGGAAGAGAGTCAGTGGGACAGGGCAGGAAGGGGCGTGGGGGGCTGGATCAGGACAATGGGAGGTGTAAAGGGAAGAGTTAGTGGGGCAGGTCCGTGGCGGGAGGGGGTGGGGGGGCTGGAGGCGGGCAGGGGAGGTGTGAGGGCAGTGGAGTGGAGGGAGGTGGGGGCGGGAAGTGGGGGGAAGGGATACGGGGGGATCAGGGCAGTGTCGGGGGGTGGGAGATGGGGCAGGGCAGTGCGGAGAGGGGGGATCAGGGCAGTGTAGGGGTGTGGGGGATGGGGGCGGGGCAGTGTCGGGGGGTGGGCGATGGGGCGGGGCAGTGCGGAGAGGGGGGATCAGGGCAGTGTCGGGGGGTGGGGGATGGGGGCGGGGCAGTGCGGAGATGGGGGGATCAGGGCAGTGTCGGGGGGTGGGGGATGGGGCGGGGCAGTGCGGAGAGGGGGGATCAGGGCAGTGTCGGGGGGTGGGAGATGGGGGTGGGGCAGTGCGGAGAGGGGGGGATCAGGGCAGTGTCGGGGGGTGGGGGATGGGGGCGGGGCAGTGCGGAGAGGGGGGATCAGGGCAGTGTCGGGGGGCGGGGGATGGGGCGGGGCAGTGCGGAGAGGGGGGGATCAGGGCAGTGTCGGGGGGTGGGGGATGGGGCGGGGCAGTGCGGAGAGGGGGGATCAGGGCAGTGTCGGGGGGTGGGGGATGGGGGCGGGGCAGTGTCGGAGGCGGGGGATGGGGCGGGGCAGTGCGGAGAGGGGGGATCAGGGCAGTGTCGGGGGGTGGGAGATGGGGGCGGGGCAGTGTCGGGGGGTGGGAGATGGGGGCGGGGCAGTGCGGAGAGGGGGGATCAGGGCAGTGTCGGGGGGTGGGGGGGTGGGGGCGGGGCAGTGTCGGGGGGCGGGGGATGGGGCGGGGCAGTGCGGAGAAGGGGGGATCAGGGCAGTGTCGGGGGGTGGGGGATGGGGGCGGGGCAGTGCGGAGAGGGGGGATCAGGGCAGTGTCGGGGGGTGGGGGATGGGGGCGGGGCAGTGTCGGGGGGCGGGGGATGGGGCGGGGCAGTGCGGAGAGGGGGGATCAGGGCAGTGTCGGGGGGTGGGGGGTGGGGGCGGGGCAGTGTCGGAGGCGGGGGATGGGGGCGGGGCAGTGCGGAGAGGGGGGATCAGGGCAGTGTCGGGGGGTGGGGGATGGGGGCGGGGCAGTGCGGAGAGGGGGGGATCAGGGCAGTGTCGGGGGGTGGGGGATGGGGGCGGGGCAGTGCGGAGAGGGGGGATCAGGGCAGTGTCGGGGGGTGGGGGATGGGGGCGGGGCAGTGCGGAGAGGGGGGGGATCAGGGCAGTGCCGGGGGGGTGGGGGCGGGGCAGTGTCGGGGGGGCGGGGGATGGGGGCGGGGCAGTGCGGAGAGGGGGGATCAGGGCAGTGTCGGGGGGGTGGGGGATGGGGGCGGGGCAGTGCGGAGAGGGGGGGATCAGGGCAGTGTCGGGGGGTGGGGGATGGGGGCGGGGCAGTGCGGAGAGGGGGGATCAGGGCAGTGTCGGGGGGTGGGGGATGGGGGCGGGGCAGTGCGGAGAGGGGGGGATCAGGGCAGTGTCGGGGGGTGGGGGATGGGGGCGGGGCAGTGCGGAGAGGGGGGATCAGGGCAGTGTCGGGGGGTGGGGGATGGGGGCGGGGCAGTGCGGAGAGGGGGGGATCAGGGCAGTGTCGGGGGGTGGGGGATGGGGGCGGGGCAGTGCGGAGAGGGGGGATCAGGGCAGTGTCGGGGGGTGGGGGATGGGGGCGGGGCAGTGCGGAGAGGGGGGGATCAGGGCAGTGTCGGGGGGTGGGGGCGGGGCAGTGTCGGGGGGCGGGGGATGGGGGCGGGGCAGTGCGGAGAGGGGGGATCAGGGCAGTGTCGGGGGGTGGGGGATGGGGGCGGGGCAGTGTCGGGGGGCGGGGGATGGGGCGGGGCAGTGCGGAGAGGGGGATCAGGGCAGTGTCGGGGGGTGGGGGATGGGGGCGGGGCAGTGTAGGGATGAGGGGGGCAGGGCGGACTCGGACCCGGCTCGGTGCCTGTCAGACCCCGAGGAGAGCGCGCGCTCTCCCCCCCCCCCCCCGCCCGCCCCGCGCGTGCCTCACCTCGGGCTCTCCTGCCTCGCCCCCATGGCCTCTCCGCACCCGGCAGCGCGCGCACGGCAGGGACACGGGGGAGTGAGCCCGGGCCGCGCGCGCCACACGCCCAGCCCCGCGCGCTCCCGAGCCGGTCTCCCACACCCACCTCTCAGCGCGCGCTCCCGAGTCACCCCTCCCCCGCCGCCGCCGCCCGCCCGCCACCGGGCTCATTTACGGCAGCCGCAAAAGGGACGTAAAAGCGCCGCCCGGGCTCGTGAAGAGAGACGCTGAGGTAAATGCCGGGTCCTCCGAGGGAGCCTGAAGGGCCGAGCCGGGGCCCCGTGTGAGCGGCTCCGCCGGGCAGTCCCTGTTTCCGGGGCTGGGTGTGTGACCGGGTCTCGCCCCCGGGGGGTCCCTGCCTTCCGGGCTGGGGCCTGAGCGGGGGGAGGCGGCGGCGGCGGCGGCGGTGGGGGGCCGGGAGCGGGGCCGGGGCGCTCCCCGCCGAGGGGGGTGATGTCCTGTCCCGCCCCGGGCCAGGGCTTCTCTGCAGCATGGCTGGGGCTAGCGGCCCCTGGCAGGGGTCCCTCTGGCTTCCCAGGCGACCTAATGTCGCCGAAAGTCCTGCGGGCTCTGAGCTACTCGGCGGTCTCGTGGCTTGTGGCAGCTTAAAAAGCCCAGTTGCATTTAGACGTCTCAGTAGGGAACCCTTCTGATTCCCGCCCCCCCCCCCCCCCCCCCAAATATCAACTTTCTTTCTTCCAGGCTCCCAGGGGTTTGCTGTTACCGTCCCCAACTTGCATTCCTGCAAATTCTCTCTCCAAATTTAATCCACTAATACGCTAGCTGGAGGTGCCTCCTAGAGTAAGCAACAATGAACTAATGCAGACTAACCCATTTATTTGAGCATCAGCTTTGCTCAGATAAAGGGGTTAGTCTCTGAGGTGCCACAAGTCCTCCTGGTCTTTTTGCGGATACAGACTGACACGGCTGCTCCTCTGAAAAATGAACTACTGGACAGTGTTGGGGCTTGTGTGATCTTTAGGCTGTAGCGTTAACCCAGGTAGGCGCAGTCCAAAAAGACCATTCTGCTTCAAATCGCATTCCAGTTTCTATTGCAACTGGAAAAGCTGGAACCACATTGGAGGCTTACATGAAATGTTGGAAGTGTTCAGTGATTTGTGGAAATCTTAATTCTGTTCCATTCTGTGTGGCTTCTTATACTGTCCTCCTCATCCCAGCATTCAACGAATTCAGATACTTGACACCTTGTCCTCCTCACAGGAGGAGAGCTGACTACACAACATAGTGTTTGGGTAGGGTTTTATTTTGTTTTTAAATGTACATGCTAACCTATATTAGAGAAGGCAATTTTAAAGAAGTGGGACTTGTACTTGGCTCAGAAGATGGTTAGGTTTGTGATGGTCTTTGGTTTCTGATGCATATCAGTGGTGTATATTTCCACTGGAGCTAGAAATGAGGCTAAGGGCAGCGGTATATTTGCCAAGAGAGGCAACAAGGGGTGAAAGCTAGTGCTACTTGTGGTTATAATTTTTTTTTTTATGTGCTCACATGTTCATTAGTAGCTGAACAGAAATGACACTTCCATTCCCCTCAAAAATTCCTCTCTGCAAATGCCTCTGAACATTGAATCATAGAATCATAGAATCATAGAATATCAGGGTTGGAAGGGACCCCAGAAGGTCATCTAGTCCAACCCCCTGCTCAAAGCAGGACCAAGTCCCAGTTAAATCATCCCAGCCAGGGCTTTGTCAAGCCTGACCTTAAAAACCTGTAAGGAAGGAGATTCTACCACCTCCCTAGGTAACGCATTCCAGTGTTTCACCACCCTCTTAGTGAAAAAGTTTTTCCTAATATCCAATCTAAACCTCCCCCATTGCAACTTGAGACCATTACTCCTCGTTCTGTCACGTAGGACACATTTGGTTTGCAACTGGCCTGGGCTGTCAAATGTGAGACTTACAATAGTGTTACACTTAGAGGTTGAACGCTACTGAGTTATGCACATTTTCTTAATCTTAAATATGTCTAAATTCCTTTCATGTTCCAGGTAGATCTGGATCTTAATACTTCACAACTGTAACCTGCCAAATAAAAATTCCAAGGCTAACCAATCCATGAGTGGGCATCGATCCTCAAGGAAGCGATGTGGAGAGTCACGCATAGAATCCCCTATGGATTGTGGTCATGTTCCTGCTACAGTGTGTGTGTTACGCAAATTGGTTCAGTTGCCTACACCACCGTTGTCAAAGCATCAGCTAAAGCGGTTAGAAGAACACAAATATCAGAGTGCTGGACAGTCCTTGCTTGAGCCACTAATGCAAGGTTACTGGGAATGGCTAGTTGGAAGAATTCCAGCCTGGATTGCCCCAAATCTGATCACCATTACTGGACTGTTAATAAACATATGTACAACAGTAATATTAGTGTATTACTGCCCAACAGCTGCAGAGCAGGTAAGAGATGGGCTTCTAACTATGACAGATTTCATATTTAATGTGAGTAGCATGAAGCCAACATTATTTTGGCTGTGTTCTTGTGTTTGGGGAAGAGGTTGTGTTGCACTGAGTGATCCACAATTCTTATTTTGAGCTGTTCTGTGAACACAAATGCTTTGTGGGCGGGGGTGAGGGTCTTAAAGAGGTCTTCCTACTTGCAAGCATTTGTGTGTAGGAAAACATAAGTGGATTTCCGCGTTGGCACTTCCTGGAGAAAACAGCTGGGTTCTGCTGCTCACTAGTTACGCTGGGGCAAGTGGAAGTGATGTCAAGGGCCAACATTCACTAACATTGTGTTGTCTGGCTCTGCCCAAATACATGTGAAACATTCAGTCAAGGAACATGTAATAGCACAATAGACTGGAAAGGGAGCTCAAGCTATTCTGGTAGCAATTGTATGGGGGCTGCTGCAGACAGAAAGGAGTTGGTTTGGATCCTCACAAGAAGCTGCTGAGTTCCTATGGAAGCTTTGAGAAAAGGAAGCTGGAGCTATCCTGTCTTGGCATTGCATGTATAGTTACCACTTATTTTTTACTACTTGTGATTGTACTGTGGTCACCTGAAGCTCTGTGTAGACTAAAGTTTCTTGTTGTTGTTGTTCAAACTGAATTGATAAGTAGGTCTGATGCTTCTTGGTGCACGCAGACCTGTGAGTCACCTCATTACTACCTGCCTAATGCTGGAGGCAGTCTTGTCTGTGCTAGTTGGGTGATAGCTCCCTAACACAACCAGCCTGTCAGCCACTCAGGCACTCTCCCATGGGCTACACCAGCCCTAGCTTTGCCTTGTAGGTTGACAATAGATGCACAGCAGCCCCTGACTCCCTTTGAAGTGTTGCCCTGTGGTATCCAGCCCTAATCACCCAGTGTACCACAGTTTTACCATAGACTACTGCTCCTGTATTATGCACAGTACTCAAGTTCAATTATAAAATAAAACTTTGTTTTTATTTGAATCTATTTTCTTTGTTCCCAGAACATCATTCTGGAGCCTAAACTTAACTAACAAGTTATCCTTGTATCTGAAGAAGCTTACCTCAAAGTTCTTTCCAGCATTTTCAACCAAACTTGCCTGAGAATCCCTTTTTCATTAAGCAAACTTTGCAGTCAGTTTACTTCCTCGGTGAGGGATGCCAGGGTGTCTTTCTGCATACCCATGTATACCAGAACAGGCCTTTTGATATCCAACTGGAAATAAGTTGGTTTGAAAAACACTAACAGTAGAGCAGCTCCACTGGTGTTAGCAATGTATGGAGGGCTGTTACATGCTTAGAAGGGGTCGGTCTAAGAAGACATGCTTAAAGTATTGGCATCTGCCTGCAGCCCTTCTTGCTATTATCACCAGAGGAGGCACACTCTTTGGAAAGAAGTCTAGGGTGTTAAGGTGGTAAATGCTGCTTTAACTTTGTTCCCCTTATGTATTTCCACAGTCTAGTTACACAATCACATACTCCTTCTCAAATAATACAACACATTATAAAACTTGTTCTACAATATAAACTGCAGTCTGTTGTAGTACAGTATAATACTTACTCCTGGGGGAATTCTGCACATGTGCAGAATTCATGTCCCCCACAGATTTCTGTGCTTCCCTACAGAAAAATGACTTTGACAGGGAAGTAAAGGGAAGCTGCAAGAGCAGTACCGCACCACTTCCTAGCAGTGCAGGTACATCGTTTCAGGTACCTGGAGCAGCTGGTGGAGAGGTAAATCACTGCGGGGCTGGGGACACTCCAGCAAGTGACTCCTACCTTGAACCAGCTGTTGGGCTGGGCTGGAGGCAGGAGAGGACGAGACTTCCTCCTCCTCTGCAAGGAGTAGCTAAGGCTGTGTCAGACCCACCTCCAGAGACCTCTGTCAGCTGCAGGGAGCTCAGCATCTTCCCCTGCTTCCTGCCCCCATCATTCCTCTGCTGTGGTAGGGGGAGGGGGCACTGTATGGTGAGCTGCCCCCCCACCCCCCATCCACCAACCCCTATACCCAGCCACCACTGCCAAGCCTCATCTGGTATGTCCAGAACCTCCCTAGCCCTCCATACCTGAACCTCAGCCCCTGCATCTGGAGCCCACCTGCTTCCAGAACCCCCACCCCAAACTGAGCTCCCTGCACTCAACCCCCCATCCCCAGCATCTCTCTGAGCCCACACATCCAGACCCCCCATGCCACTGACACCCCCCCCCCCCATGAGCTGCCCCCAGACCTCCACACCACCAAGCCCCGCTTCACCCAACTCCTCCGCTGATTCCCCAGCCACCTTCACCTGGAAGCCTCTGCAGAGTCCCATTGCCCTGGGGCCCCCTGTCCCACAAGCCTCTGTGCATTCATATCCTCCCCACACCTAGACATTGTCCTCCTTCCCCACCCCGAGCTGCTTGCACCCAGACTATTCCACACAGAATCCTCTCACCCCACACCTGGATTCCGCCCACACTGAGCCCCTCCATGCTTGGATCCTGCCTGGTTGAGCATACCTGCCCCACACCTGGTGCAGAGGGGCAGGGCTCCAGGGTGTTTCTGGGGCAGGCACAGCCCTTGTGCTGTGTCAGGGTAGGGTGCAGCCTCGCTGCTGAGTCTGTGTCCTGGGATGGGGGTGGGGCTGCAGGGTGATCATCCACCTTCGTGCAGCCAGCAGCCTCTGTGCCCCACTGCCATGCTGGAGCTTCTGCACTTATTTATTGACAAATAAAACCTGCACATTTTAAAATAGTGTGCAGATTTTTTTAGTTTTTTTTGGTAGAGAATGCCCTCAGGAGTATACAGTATACTGTGTACAACAAAGTTCATGAAAGAGACAAGGTGGGTGGGGTAATATTTTTTATTGGACCAACTTCTGTTGGTGAGAGAGAGAAGCTTTTGAGCTACACAGAGCTCTTCATCAGGTCTCGGAAAGGTATTTAGGGTGTCAGAGCTAAAAACAAGATCTAACAGTTTTTAGCATAAGTAGTTAGCATGTATTCTAAGGGACCATTCAAGGTGAAGTTAATGAAAGTCACTTGTATGAAAATACACAGTAAAACATGCTTGGACAACATATGTAATACTGAGTAGTGATAGTCAAAAGTACAAGCTGGCAGAAAGGGGTTTACGATTAAAATAACTTTCAATACCTCTTTCCATATTAGGTGTGCCTTGGTAATAAATTTTACTGTGAATACCTTAATGCTAATTATTTTAACTGGATATAGAAAAACGTGGGTCTCATTAGGAAAAATCTTAATTTTCCATTTAGAAATAGTGTTAGGTGTTTTAAAAAAACTTTCCTTCTTATGTGAAATTCAAATCACATACAATACTTGGATCAAGTAACCTTTGAATATGTTCTCACCACAGTATGAGTATCTACTGCAAGTCCATGTGACTTAAGTTCTCAAGTCATAGATGTTTTTGAAAATCTTACTGTCATCAAACAATATAAAGTTACTACAACTCTAAAGTATATTTAGTTTAGAAGCAAACAGCTAGTGATATTCTACAATAACAAATTAGTGTTCAAAGGGATAACTGTCTCCAATGGGGAAAACTGTTCTGTTATGTGTAGTGCATGGGTACAGACAAAAATTATGAAAATGCATCTCTTAAAGAGAGGAACTTATTTAAAAAAACAAATTATAAGTTGACCTTGAAAATGTATTCCACTGACTGCATCTGATGAAGTGAGCTGTAGCTCACGAAAGCTTATGCTCAAATAAATTTGTTAGTCTCTAAGGTGCCACAAGTCCTCCTTTTCTTTTTGTGAATACAGACTAACATGGCTGCTACTCTGAAACCATTGAAAACAGTGTAAATGTATAGGTTCGTATCCTAAGATTGTAGGAGAGAATTGCATGACAGCGAAGTAATATAAAGACATAAAACTATTGTAATATATGTGCACTAGGAATAGAATGAGGTTTCACCCAGTAAAGTGCAATGCCTCTCAAAGTATTGGATCCATGAGATTTGCTATAGTGTGTAAAACTGGGCTATACCTATATGCCTCCCTTTGTAAAGAATTCTGAGAACCACAGGAGAAGGGGAACTCTAGTACAAAATGTTGTTTATTATTAGCATAACTGGTATTGCAACTGACCTGGGTTTAGTTTTGAGCTTGACATGTAGGTCATGATCCTACCACTGTGAAGGTCATTGCAGGATTGGGGGTCTTATTTCATATGTACCAATATTCAAAGAAAAGGCTGTCCCGTGGATGCATGCACAGCTAACTTAAGGCTTGTTTACATGGCCCCAGAGTTTGGACTACAGGGGTGTGAACTACAGTTCATACTAGTGTGCTATGCTATAACTTTCCCGGGTAGACCCTGTGGACATGAACTAAAAGGTACCTAGTTCAGGTTAATTTAGCCCCGTTTGAAAGAAGACTTAATGTGAACTTGGTACCTTTTAGCTTGCAACAGCAGTGTCCACACGAGGGAGTTGGAGTGCAGCATACCAATGTGTTCTGCAGTTCATACCCCTGTAGTACAAACTCTCAAAAATGTATTCATGAGTATTTTCAGGTACTGCAAATCAGAATTATTTTGGTATGAGAATAAAGATCTGTTTAAGGTGTTTCAAATCTTTGTTAATCTTTTACTGACCACCTTATTTATTATTTATTTATTTTTCTCTTAGGCACCTCCATGGGCATATTTTGCTTGTGCATGTGGCCTTTTCATTTACCAGTCTTTGGACGCTATAGATGGAAAACAAGCAAGAAGAACCAATAGTAGTACTCCTCTGGGAGAACTTTTTGACCATGGTTGTGATTCACTGTCCACAGGTATTGTCACTTGTAACTGGAAGATAATGGTTAAATAAATTTATTTATATTTTGGAGATATTCCTAATAATAAACTAGAATATAGAAAGAAAAACCTTTGTCAGGCATGCTGTTGAAGAGATGAGCAATTTGATGCTATTGTTATATTGCCAAATAAATCTTCTTTTGGTTGTGTGGGTTTTTGGGTTTTTTTTTTTTCTTTTGTTCTTTTTAAGCAGAACATAAATCTGACTAGTTTGGTGTTACACTGACACTAGGGGAATTTAGGCCCTGATTCAGCAAGATACTTAAGAATCTGTAAAGCTCTAAGCATGAGTAGTTCTGTTGATGTCATGGGATCTACACATGTGGCTTGCTAAATTTGAGCCTAATTTAGTAACTTTACCTAGCTTACATTTAAAGTACAAAGAACGCTTCTATAGTTTATACTTAATTAAAACAATTTTAAAGTCAAATTTTGAACCTAAAGTATGTGACACTGGGAGTCCAAATTCAGCCCTGACTCTGTTGAAAGCAGAGGTAACTTTAACCCTGTTTGTTCAATGAATGATTCAGATTCTTTTTGTTTGGGTACTTAGAACACAGTTTATGAGACTCTAATATTAAATTTTTGATGGATCACTCATTTTGTAATTTTAGATTTATAGAATGCATAGTTTACTCCTGAGGGCATTCTGTGCCAAAAAAGTTAAATGCTGTGCACAATATTTTAAAATTATGCAAATTTTATTTGTCAAATAAATGTGGAGGCTCCAGCATGGCATTGGGGAGCGCAGGCCACTGGCTACACAGAGGTGGGAGATCGCTGTGCAGCTCCTTCCCAGGACACAGACTCGGCAGTGAGGCTGTACCCAACCCTGACACAGCACCAAGACTGGGCCTGCCCCAGAAACACCCAAGGGCCCTGTCCCTCCATGCCAGGTGCAGCAGGCGTGGACAGGCAGGCTCAGCAAGGCAGGATCCAAGTGTGGAGGGATCCAGGTGTTAGTTGAGAGGGTTCTGTGTGGGGCAGTCTGGGTGTGGGGGGGTCAGTGGGTGATCTGGGTGCAGGGGGGGATCTGGATGCACAGGGGCTTGTTTGGGGAGGGGGGGAAGGTTCTGGGTGCAATGATAATGGGACTCTGCAGGGGGGTCCAGGTCAAGATGGCTATGGCTCAGTGGGGGAGGCCAGTGTGGGGAAATGGGGATCCAGGTGCAGCTAGTTGGGGTTCAGGGGGCTGGGGATCCAGGTATGGGTTGCTTGTTGGGGTGCTCCAGGTGCATGGGGAGTGAGGCTCATTGGCGTGGTTCTGAGTGTGGGGGGAGTGAGGCTTGGTGGGAGGGTGTGGGTATGAGGGGGTCTGGATGCATGGGGGTTGGGCAGAAGGGGGAGCAGCTCCCTGTACAGGGATCCCTCCCCTTGCAGCTGAGGAGCGATGGGTGCAGGAAGTGTGTGTGGGAGTCTTCAGAGATTCCTGCAGCTGGGGGAGAAATCTGGGGTTGGGTCTGACCCGGCCCCAGATGCCATGCAGGGGAAGAGGAAGTCCTGTCCTCTCCAGCCTAGCCGGGACTAGCAGCTGAGCCTGGTGCAGGGTAAGAGCCACCAGCCGGGTCTTCCCCAGTGGGGCAGGGGCTTGAACAGTGATTTACCTCTCTGCGGGCTGCCCTGGGCACCCAAAACGTACTGCTTGGGAAGGTTGCATGACCACTCTCGTGGCTTCCCTTTGTTTCCCCATAAGTCATTTTTCTGCAGGGAAGCAAAGAAATCTGCGGGCGACATAAATTCTGCGCATGCACAGTGGCGTAGAATTCCCCCAGGAGTAATAGTTGCCTTTTTTTGTAATTTGCACATGAGAAAACTTGGGAATTTCTTTTAATGAAAGTCGCCGTGAAAGAAAATGGCAAACTTGAACAAAAGTAAACAAAAACAAGGAAATACCAAATTAAGAGCCTGATCCCATAA
Source organism: Chelonia mydas (assembly GCF_015237465.2). Lineage (NCBI taxonomy): Eukaryota > Metazoa > Chordata > Testudines > Cheloniidae > Chelonia > Chelonia mydas. The sequence continues at coordinate 14,356,983 of NC_051261.2, read as the reverse complement.
ATTGCTGAGAATCTCTTTTTAGAAAGTGCTGTGCCCTCTCTCAGCTCCCATTGACTTCAGTAGGAAGGGTGCCTTTTGCAATGGGTACCCTCTGCAAACTCTCTCTTAGCTGCTGCTCTGCAAATCTGTTGTGATGAGATATTTCAAGATTAAGATTTTTGCAGAGGTATTGTAGTTCACAGTAATGTATAATCAACAGCATCTCAGCAGTCACCCTGTGACTTTGAGCACCCTCATTGAACAGCAGTAATAGTTCAAGAAATGCAAATATTTCATTGCTTTGTTTTTGTTTGTGATTTATAATCTTTGTTAAAAGTCTTTACTATATAATGTAGCGATTTACTGTAATCTCACTGTGCCTCTTTCTCTGGGTCCTTTGCTAGAATTCTGTCTCCTGTATAGTTTTGTAAAGACTTCTTTGTACATTTTTTTTTTTTTTTTTTTGTCTGATTTCTTCTGCAGTCTTTGTGGTTTTGGGAACTTGTATTGCTGTGCAGCTGGGGACGAATCCTGACTGGATGTTCTTTTGTTGTTTTGCTGGGACATTCATGTTTTATTGTGCACACTGGCAGACATACGTCTCTGGAACCTTGCGCTTTGGAATGTAAGTAACTCAGTTGAAAGTAAAACAGTAAACAGTGAAGTCAGTTTTCTGTTCAATGTATGTCCTGTACTAAAATTCTTAGATTAGTAAAAGGTGGATATGTGTGTACAGATACATATACATACATTCACACACTTTTATTACCTGTGATGACTACTATATATTGGAGCCACTGCTTACAAAAATAACACTAAATTTTTGAGCCTCTTGTTATCAGGAGAAGAAAAACTTTTGCCCTTTGAAATAATTGTTAATAGCTTCTGATGTGAATTAAACACAAAAATGTCTATTTAGCTAGATGGCAATGTGACTTCAGTTATGCAGTCATCACTATGTGTCTGGAAAAATCAACCACAGCATTTGCACAACAGTTGATTTTTGCAAGATGTGCATGTTTATTCCCTGAGCATTGATCTTAAATAAGATTTACTTAATTCTTAATAGAATGTGGTGAGGTTTTTTTGATGTGGAAAATTAATATAAATTGACATTTTCCCCCTACAATCTGAAGCCCTGACCCTGCATTGGGGTCTGTATTAACAGATCCCAAGTGCTTGTGAGAAGTCTGACTCTGGGAGTGAAATTTTGGCCTTATTAAAATCAATTACAAAACTTCCATTGATTTAAAGGGGGGGGCTGGTGTGGCAGGATTTCACCTAGAAGACTAGGATATTAAGTTCTGATGCAAGATCAAGTCCCTAATCAATGGCTGTTGTGTAATCCTATTGGCTCTAAAGTGTCCTCAAAATATAATATTTATATTACTGGTAATATCTACATATGTATGAAGTCCATCTGCTAAGTATATTTCAAATGAGGTTAAGCAGCATATTGAAAGATGCTCTCTGTGCTGAAGAAGAATCATATTTTTTGAACATTTCTAGACACTTGATATTCTATTAATTTGTGGTGTTTTCCAGCTTTAAGGTACGTGCAAGGTACAAACATTATTCATTAAATGGTCAGTCAACAGGTTTCTGGGTATTGTAAAATTTTATCAAACTAAAATCAAGTTCTGGAACTTTTGGCTGAAATAGCCCTTTATGGAGAAATTTAATATTCATTGAGCTTACCTGATAAGTCTCATTTGGTTAGCTCCATTGAGTAGATTTCTGAATAGCCAATATTCAGTGATCCCATAAAAATCAAGGGTCAGACTCTAATCTCAATCACATAAATCCGGAGCAACTTTAGCAACCTCATTGGCGTCTTTTGAGATTCATGTTGTAACCGATTGAAAATTTGGTCCCAGTTCCTGGACTTCTCCACATAAGACTTTTGCCCATAATGTTAGGTCCTTGTTCTTTCAGAACACAGTAAGAGCTCTACCCTGGGACGGGCCAAGCACCTTCAGCTCCCATTGAAGTCCAGTGAGCGTTGAGGACAATCAGCTCCCTGCAGAGACCGTCCCAAAGAGCCTGATTTTTATAGAGGCCTCAGCATGTGCTTAAATGTTAAAGGTGCAAATGATATTTACATCTCAAACTATTTGATTTCCAGGTGCAGTCAGAGAAGTAGCCATGTAAATATTCTCATTTCCACATATTAATTTTTAAGATCCCTTTCACTGGGATCAATGCACCAAAACTTGTCTCTAATTTTACAGATGCCATGTTTCAAATCTAATTCTACAGGAACCTCACTGTTAAAATGAAAAATTATCAGTATTTTCTGATAAATCAATATTTATAATACATCTGAAAGGTCATACTAAATGTCATACTTGTAATAGTGAGCACATAATATAGTTGTATCAGATCCGCATTTGTATAATGAACTCATTCTTTTAACCAGTCCCACGGTCATAAGGCTAATCGGCTTACGACAAACTCTCATTAATGTCTGCCACAAAAACCTGAGAATGAATATTAGGAAAGAAGACAATAAGCCGTGCTAAATATTAGTTTGTCTCTGAAGCTTTCTCTTTACCAATGTTTGCACTATAAGACTTATTCTGCCTATCGCCTGAGACTTGAAGATATAGGTACCTATACATTCCAAATAGATGTTGGTAGCTCTCATTGGCTGCTTCCCCTTGGATGACTTGGCACTTCTGTTCTACAGTAACAAAGGCTATTTTTGTTGCGGCTTTGGTAGTAAAGAATTATTTTGTTACCTGACATGTTAACAGCCAACAAAGTCAGTGGATATTTTGGATTTAATTGGAAATTAAAATTTGAATATGAGAAGTATAGCTGAAGCTTTAGAGTAAATTTGATGCTTTTATTTGTCAAATTACAAAATTAGTTCCCAAAGGGAAATGGCAATATAACTGGACCTGTGTAGTGCATTCACTAGAAATCTGACTTGATATTTTTATTCAAATACAGAGCTCCTATTCAAGGGTTACATAAATTGAAAATGGGCTATTCAGCTGTAAATGAAAGGTAATGGTAAATGAGTGAGTTGGGGAAGGTAGGCTACAAAATACCCCAGCGATCTGTTACATTATTAAGATGTTACAGTAGCTGTGAAAGAAGAAGTAAACACGATGATGAAATAAAATGTGGAGACTTATAAACTGATGAAGATATAAACAGAGCTACAGAGGTTAGAAAGATGGGCAGGAAATAAAAGGAGATTCTCTCAGACCTGTTAGATGCATTCTTCTAGATTGAAAGTAATCCCCCAGACAATACATAAGAAGGGCAGTGGAAAGCCGTGATGCTGTAAGAGACTTGAGTGCTAGTTGATAGCAGATAGCCTCTCAATACCATGGTAGACTGAATACAGAGAAGTATCAAAGAACAAGGAGTTGATGAGCACTTTGAATATGGTTGTGATAAGACTACATCCACAATATTGCAGTCAGTCGTGGACTCCACAATACCAGAAATTATTTTCTCTGGAGTCTCGACCTTGACTGAGAAATTTGGCCCTTGACAAAAAATAGACTATCCCTGGCATAGATCTGACCTGCTGGAATCTTCTGAAAGTGTTCATCGCTGTAAGCCATGAGGTGGATTTAGTAAACGTACGTATCTTTCAAAAGCATTTGACAGCTTTCCACATCAGAGCTTCTTGGCTATGGAAGAGTAACAGAAAAGAAGATAAGACATTGTACTGGATAAAAAATTGGCATTAAGATCAGGAAGTATGCCCTGTGCATAGAGGGAAATGCTACATGTTGAAAATGTGATCTGAGTGGAGGACCCCTGGGACCAGTTTTAGGATTCGAGTTCATTAAATGGCAGCAGCCCCTATATTTATGTTGTCTAACCCTTTACATTATAAAAACTATTCTAACCACTTCTTGAAGAACCCTAACGACTCCATGGTTTGCAGAAAGGAACTTGAAGTTTTGGCAGAGGATTGTCCTGAGGTCAGGAAGGTGCCTTTTGCTGTCACAAGGAATATGTCTTCTAGTTTTTCTGAGTTAGAAGTTGTCAACAACTGCTACTTCCCATCTGGCTTTTTCTCAGTAAAGCTTCCTGGAGGTCGGTCAGGATTCTATTAGTATTGTGCCTGCATCTTTCTGTAGCATGCCACACACAGTTGAACTTCCTGACTGGGCACAGACAGAAAGGATGATCGTTGTTGACCTGCTGCTGCTTTCCATCTCTGTGATGCCTTTGGCAAGGTGTTTTTATCTGGGTACTAAGAGACCATGAGCTAGTCGCCACAAAAAGTGAGACTGATATTAATTCTGTGCCTTTCACAACCTTTGTTATTGATGGAGGCCTCATGAGCTGAGTTGAACCTAAAATTCCAATGTGACACACAGTTCCGGCTACACTGCCTCTCGGAAATAAAGTTCTAAATCTAAAAGTACTTGGCTACATTGTCTGTAAAGTGTGTGTGTGTGCACACAAAAGTAGGAATACGTGGAAATTTGGGCAGAAATGCTTCATTTAAAAAGGAGTTGAAATATAGATTAAGTATCTGGGGAAGAAAGCAAAATCTTGGGATCTGATTCTCTGCAGCAACTAACAGCCGCTTAGAACAGACTTTGCCCCAACCTTGGTATACACTGACGTTTCTGAAGAACTGTCTCTGAGATCAGCAAATTCAGGTGCACAGTAGATTTGTTTGAATCCAGCCTGGATGTGAAGGCTGGTTTATGGAATCCCGAGAAAAACAGGGCACGCTCTCATTGTGAAGTTGCACCTGCTTTATGCTTTTTTCCCTTATGGTGCATCAGCCTCATACAATACCAAGGATATCTTCAGCTTGTACAAGACCTAGGATTGTGGAATATACTAAACTGAGCAACGGTGTCCTGGAAAGTAGTGTCTAATTGAAGTTTTTCTTCAGTTTATACCTGCTGGCAAGGAACTGAGGAAAGCAAAGTAAGCTCTACAAACCTTAGATTGGTACAGAGACCTGTAAGAACAAAGTTCCTTGAATGGAACTGTTTTGTGCCCATACCTTAATTCTTCTGTGCTCCTCGTGTATGGCTGCTGGCCAACCATAATAATTTTGTTAGCACAAGCTGCAATGAGAAGATACCCCAAAAAGCTTAATTTTCTCCCAAAGAAAATGATCAAACACAATTAAAGTTCAGTTACAATAGAAGTTGTATTAAAATATCGTCCATATTAGCTCACAATTGTGGGTTTTTATCTAACCTAGCCATTCTAATTAAAAACCTGCATTTAGACAGCATATCTGTGCACCAGCATAATCACTGGGACCAACAATGTTCTTAGCATTGCATGTTGTCTTTTGAGGACCCCATTAGAATATTGTCATTTATAAAATTGCTGAGCAGTGAAGAGAGAGATTACAAGTAAGTAAATATTAGCTTTTCTTAGTGTTTTTTCCACCTTCCTCTTAACTGTTAGAAGGGGGGAAAAAGAAATGTTAGGTTTAACCCATTAAAATAGGGGGGAGGGATAGCTAGGTGGTTTGAGCATTGGCCTGCTAAACCCAGGGTTGTGAGTTCAATCCTTGAGGGGGCCATTTGGGATCTGGGGCAAAAATTGGGAATTGGTCCTGCTTTGAGCAGGGGGTTGGACTAGATGACCTCCTGAGGTCCCTTCCAACCCTGATATTCTATGAAAATGCAGGTTACAGATATTTTATTACAATTGTTATATTGCCTTTTTATTTTTCAATAAGTCTCTCAAACTATATCCTAAACCATTTTTGTAAAATACATATTTTTCCCCATTTATTTTCATTTTTGAATGTTTCATAGACTACTACAGCACTTACTGGCAGGATGTGTATATAAGTAAAACAAAAGTTCCCTAAAGGATCTTTCTAGCTGGAGATACTTTATTTTGGGGGCGAACTTGTCTTTTACTGTTTGACGTTTAGACCTTAAAATAACGGGAAATTAAAGCTTGCTACAGTATGTATGAATTAAAACAAACAAAAAAAACCCAAAACAACCTTTACTGTGGTATAATGACAGAGTTACACAAAATAAAGATAAATAATGAGGTCCAAAACATTTGTTTTTTCAAGAACAGTCCTACTTAATGTTTTCAAAATGTATTTTTTTTTAAAACCAAAATGCATTTGCAACTTTCGGGGCCCTCTTTTCTTTCTATAATGTTTCGACAACTTTTCTACCCAATTATTCTACAAGAAGTTTTCACAAGATAACTCTAATTATAAAGGAAGATTTTTTATTTATATAATAAAGGAAGATTTCACAACCTTAGGTACACATATATAAAATTACAGTGCAAAATTTGTAAACAGCCCTAATTGACATGGATTTCCTTTTGCTGCTCATGTCTTCCAAAATACAGTACAAAAGAAGGGGAAATACTGGCTGTAAATTTTTAAATTAGAAAGATGCATTTCCTATAACTGAATTACAGTTAGCACTATTTTCAGTTAATTGTTAGGGCTCTTGATTAATCAGTTAAATCAAAAATTAAACGCACTGTTAAACAATAGAATACCAATTGAAATTAAATATCTTGCATGTTTTTCTACATTTTCATATATATTATATTCTGTGTTGTAATTGAAAATCAGTGTATATTTTTGATCATTTTTACGGTGCAAAGATTTAAACAAAAAATATTTTTCAGTTCACCTCATACATGTACTGTAGTGAAATCTTTGTTGTGAAAGTGCAACTTACAAATGTAGACTTTGTTCTGTTTTTGAGTGCAGTTATGTAACACAAAATGTAAAACTTCAGAGCCTACAAGTCCACTCAGTCCTCCTTGTTCAGCCAATTGCTAAGACAAACAAGTTTGTTTACGTTTACAGGAGATAATGTGCTGCCCTCTTCTTATTTACAGTGTCACCAGAAAGTGAGAACAGGCATTTGCATGGCATTTACGTGCCAGCTATGCTAAATATTCATATGCCTCTTCACGCTTCAGCTACCATTCCAGAGAACAAGCTTCCATATTGATGACACTCGTATGCTTTTTTTTTTTTTTTTTTTAAAGCGTTTATTAAATTTGTGTCTGAACTTCTTGGGGGAGAATTGTATGTCTCTGACAATGTTTTACCTGGATACTGACATATCTTTCATGTGATAGCAAGCTCGGATGATGACCCAGCACATGTTGTTCATTTTAAGAACACTTTCACTGCAGATTTCACAAAATGCAAAGAAATACCAATGAGATTTCTAAAGATAGCTACAGCACTCGGCCCAAGGTTCAAGAATCTGAAGTGCCTTTCAAAATCTGAGGGGGACAAGGTTTGGTGCATGCTTTCAGAAGTCTTAAAAGAGCAACACTCCCATGCGCAAACTACAGAACCCAAACTACCAAAAAAGAAAATAAATCTTCTGTTGGTGGCATCTGACTCAGATAATGAAAATGAACTTGTCAGTCCACACTGCTTTGGATAGTTATCGAGCAGAACCAGTCATTAGTATGGGCGCATGTCCCCTGGAATGGTGGTTGAAGCATGAATGGACATATGAATCATTAGCGCATCTGGCACATAAATATCTTGTGACGCCGACTACAACAGTGCCATGAGAACGCCTGTTCTCACTTTCAGGTGCCGTACACAAGAAGCGGGCAGCATTATCTCCTGCAAATGTAAACAAACTTGTTTGAGCGATTGGTTGAACAAGAAGTAGGACTGAGTGGACTTGCAGGCTCTAAAATTTCACATTGTTTTATTTTTAATGTAGGTTTGGTTTTGTTTTTTAACAAGTCTATATCTGAGTTCAATTTTCATGGTGGAGGTTGCACTACAGTACTTGTATTAGGTTAATTGAAAAATACTATTGGTTTTTTTTTACAATACAAATACTTGTAATCAAAAATAAATATAAAGTAAGCACTGTACACTTTATATTCTGTTTTGAAATCAATATATTTGAAAATGTAGAACACCATTTATTTAAATATTTTTGAATATTTCTATTAACAGCGCAATTAATCACAATTAATTTTTTTAATTGCTTGACAGCCCTGTTAATTATCTTTAGTTCTCTACAGTACTGCTGTATTCATTCCATTCACACATCTCCTTACATTCATTTATATGAAAATGTTAGATTAGAATGACCTGAAATGACACTTTAAATTCAACAGTCACAGTCCTTGCACATTAGACTTAATAGCCTTTTCTTTTTGCCTTTCAGTGATGATGGGTTCTTGCGCATTTTTCTTTTTAGTGCGGAGATTCAAGTAGCAAAGCAGTCTCTTGTCATTTATGCCCAAATCCACAGCTCAGTGCCCAAACTCAGTAATCTAGTGTGTGCGCTTGCAGATGTGTGAGAAAGGGATTTCAGAACAATTTCCACTGTAACTGTCTATTTTCTGGTGTTGATAGCTTCCAAAACATTCACGCTTGCTTGGTTCTCTTAGAAGGTGAATCTTTTAAAAGTTTGAGCTAAATTACCTCAGTTATGAAGTTTAAATAAAATTACTGTTTCTCTGCTGTTGAAATGGGGAAAATGAACCATACTTTTGACCACAACTACAGCAAAAAGGGCCAGATTTTGAAACTTGGTGGGGACATAATCTTCGTGGAGGAGCAGTGTCTTTTCTTGACTTGAAATAAAATTGGTTTTGTTTTAGCAAAAATAGGATCATTAAAAAAACTGCATATTAAACATATACAGTGAAAACTTTGTACAGGCATATACTGCACATGCATGTAGGGCTAGTCAGCTGTACTGGTATTGGTTCAAGATGCTTCCAGCCCTCGCTAGGAAAACCACCAGATCTTAGCTTCAAATGCCTATCTCTTTATTTTAAAAACTAAACACAAAGTATAAGAAATTAGGCCCTGGTACTGCAACTGCATAGGTACGTGCTTAACTTTAATTAGGCAAGTGGTCCAGTGGAATCCCTCTAAGTAAAGTTACAGTTAAACAGTATTTGAATAAAAATGTGACTCTATGCATCCTTACCATCACAAAGAGTCAGTTCCAAGAGTAACATGTAATTTTCTCTTCCTACTTCCCTTAACTGTGGCAATATATTTACTGTTTCTCATTATACGTACATCATAAAATAGCAGTTTTCACACTGAAACCTAGTGTACCACCTCTAAAATTGAAAAGCATCTAGTGCACCATATTTATAAGTTCAATCAATACAGTTACAGTAGATTCTTATTCTGATACTATACTTAATTTAAATTTTAAACTTGTATGCTATCTGATTGCAGCTTACATACCACCGTTACATGCATCTCAATTTGTGAACTGCTGATGTAAAATATTGTAGGTCTGTTACTACTGGACCTTTTAATTTTTGAAGTTTTTGGCTTTGTGATTCTATTTTTAATTGTTCAGCCTTACCTAAAAATATCTTTTAGTTTTATTACAGGTACTGTATTCTCTAAATGCGCCTCTGTGGGGAATATGTTCAGCTCCTCTTGCTATCTCTCTGCTTCACTAGGCCACAGTTTATTACTCTTCCCACTCTTTCTGACAGAAATAAAACTTATATTTAATAAAGATCACCACACTGGTAACAGTTTTGTTACCAGTGGACAGGTGTCCATCTCATATTTGGCACACTTGTTGGCAATCTCTGGCAAGAAGCAAAGGACTTGAATGAGTATGGAGGCAGACCTCCCTGCTCACTGGAGGCAGCTAGCTGATGATTTAGCCATGCTGGCCAAGCTGCTGTGAGGAAGCTTGCACTACCACTGCCCACATATTTGTTCAGTGGAAAACTTACAGTGCTATTGCATGTGTCTGTTTAATAAAAGTTCAGCATTGTCTGAATTAAGAGCATGGGATTGGATACAAGCGGTCCTGATTTCTAATTCTGATTGTGTCCCTAACTTTCTGTGTGGCTTTGAGCTAGCCACGTTACCTTTGTTTCTCAAGGCTTGTCTACACAAACTTTTAGTTTGCAGCAAGAGGGGTGTGAATCTACCCCACACTAGTCTGCCACGCACTAACTGTCCATGTGGATGCTGGTCATGCACATTAACACTTTATTAATGCGCTATGGTCTAGTCCTCTTTGAAATGGGACTAGATCAAAGTGCATTAATGGACTGTTAATGTGCCTCAGCAGTGTCCACGTGGACAGATTAGTGCGGGTAGATTCACAGCCCAGCGTGCTGAAAACTAAATGTTTGTATAGATATGTCTTGGGTGTTCCCTTCCATAAAGTGGAGATTACAGTATTTGCCCATCTGATTCAGAGGGGAGTCAAGGACTAATTAGGTAAAGTCCATACAGTGCTTTGAACATGTAAAGTACTATATAAGTGCTAAGTGGTGTTTAGTCTTTGCGGCTTCCAAGCCATCATCTTTCACAGTTATTAAAGCTAAACTCCCACCCCCAAACCTCCAAAAATCTTAGCTATAACTATTGTAATGTGTTTTAAAGGGGAAACCTTTCTAGATTAAAAGTACATATTTGATACTCTTTAGCAGTTATTGAAAATCTGTTCTAATGGGGCTACTTCGATGAAGCTCTTAGTATTTTGAAATGTTTCTTTCCCTCAAACATAGATATGATGTTACAGAGTCCCTGCTTTGTATTCTAGTACTCCAGCTTTTCACAGGAATGGTGGGGCCCTGGTTCTGGAACTATACGGTAACCGCTAGAATAAATGCTACCCAATGAACAAATGGCATAGATCCTATAGAGCTAACACCTTTGTCATGCACAGAGTACCTTGGAAAATGAGAAGTGTCTTTCTAATGATATTTCACAGACAGCTGCTTTATTAAAAGACAAAATATCTGTAGCGTATGAAGGGGCAGTAAAAAATCCACTCTGATTGGAAATGAGGAGGTTTTGAGAGTGTTTCACTGTTTACTTAAAACCGCAGATAACTTTCTTTTTAAACAAAGTCCCTCTCTTTCCCCCCCCCCCCCCGCATTGATTATTTTAAAACTTACAGTGCTGGCTTCACCTTTGCATATAAAGATAGCCATAATGGTGAAAGCACCTCTTTACACAAGGGGCTAGATTAATTTGGTTGGAACTGCCTTTTGAAAGTTCTTGTTGTTTAAATGCCTTCCCACCAGAAAATAGAATTGTTTGGGTGGTTAATAGAATCACATGCCAGATAAGGTTATAAAGGTTATATCTTGGCCATCTAGGACAAACCCTTGCTTCAAGCTCAGGAAAGGTCATGTATCACTTTTTTCCTTCAAGAAGTTTAGTGACTATACCATAACTTCATCATTAGCAGTTTCACTGTCTAATTGACCTTTTTTTCAAAATGCTTTTCTTAATACTTAATCTAAATGTATCCTTTTTCATCTTTAGCTTGTTATCCCTTAGGATCCAGACAAACACTTCCTTCCCCTCTTCTGTACTTGAGCCCTTCCAATCTGTATAGAGTTAATTTCCTCTTTAATTTTATGAAAACTAAACAAATTGAGTTCCCTCATCTCTCAAGATCTTGCATCAGTTTTTTCCCCCTTTCTTTGAACCCTCCCTCTTTGTTAGTTTTGCTCTTGAAGGACATTACATCAGAGCTTTGCACTATTTTGAGGGGTTTTCCAATCTAAAATGAACGGCTGATTAGGGATGTGACCAATCTAGTATTTCATTGACTAGGAAACTGTTTGCTTTTAGTATTTACAAAATCCAAGTATGAGTAGTAGTGAGAGGGAGGCTGTTTACCTGGCAGGAGGGAGTGATTAGGGCACTAACTAGAAGATGGGACAAGTGAGTAGAGGTAAGCAGTGTCTGAATCAGGGAGACAGCTCTGCCAGCAGACAAGATTCTTTGCATTGGGAAGAGGTGACAAGAGAGAGCCAGTGGTAATGGGAAAGCCAGTGGTTGGGAGGAGAGCAGGTGGTGGTCACTTCCCCAAGCAAGGATGCCTGTGAGATGGGGGAGTTGTGCCAGTGGGAGAGTCACAGACGTACCCTGGGAAATATGGGAAATCCTCCTCCTCTTTCTTCCTTTCAAGAATGCACTGCACTCTACAGCTAAAATGGCTACCAGCACAAAGCTATTGCCATGTCAGTCTTCACATTTTATGTGACTTTTCAGTTGTCATGTTTGCTGCAACTGAGATTCCAGATACGCTCTCAAGTAGCAGAGTGACAAGTATGGTGTGCAAATCTAGATGAATAGATAGATGCCTGTGGTTGAACATGAACTGACTACAAATATTTTCAGTGCTACATGAAACAATGACAGGTTTCAGAGTAGCAGCCGTGTTAGTCTGTATTCGCAAAAAGAAAAGGAGGACTTGTGGCACCTTAGAGACTAACCAATTTATTTGAGCATAAGCTTTCATGAGCTACAGTTCACTTCATCGGATGCATTCAGTGGAAAATACAGTGGGGAGATTTATATACATAGAGAACATGAAACAATGGGTGTGACTACACACACTGTAACCAGAGTGATCACTTAAGGTGAGCTATTACCGGGGGGGGGAGGACCTTTTGTAGTCATAATCAAGGTGGGCCATTTCCAGCAGTTGACAAGAATGTCTAAGGAACGGTGGGGGGTGGGGATAAACATGGGCAAATAGTTTTACTTTGTGTAATGACCCATCCACTCCCAGTCTCTATTCAAGCCTAAGTTAATTGTATCCAGTTTGCAAATTAATTCCAATTCAGCAGTCTCTTGTTGGAGTCTGAAGTTTTTTTTGTTGAAGTATTGCAACTTTTAGGTCTGTAATCGAGTGACCAGAGAGATTGAAGTGTTCTCCAACTGGTTTTTGAATGTTATAACTCTTGACATCTGATTTGTGTCCATTTATTCTTTTATGTAGAGACTGTCCAGTTTGACCAGTGTACATGGCAGAGGGGCATTGCTGGCACATGATGGCATATAACACATTGGTAGATGTGCAGATGAATGAGCCTCTGATATTATGGCAGATGTGATTAGGCCCTATGATGGTGTCCCCTGAATAGATATGTGATCGTTGAAAAGAAACTGCAAAGAGGGAGTTCCTGAGTGCGTCCCGAAAACAAAAAGAGAGAAAGTAGGAAGGCAGCGACCCCATTGGGTCTCTGGCCTATTTAGTGAGGGGAAATGGGAATCGCTAACTATTAAAGCAATGTTTAAAAAGGGACAAGAGCATAACATTTGTGCTATGGGTCTGTGCAAATGCTGGGAGAATGGGTAATAGGCTGGAAAAGCAAGAGTTTCACATCCATGAAAAGAATTTTGATTTACTTTGCATCACATAACAGGAGAGCGCACTCAAACAGCAATAGCCCATAAGTGCGTGTTAAAACAAATGTTAGAAAAACAGGGTGTGGTGGAGGAGGGAGTATTTTCCAGACTGGCTAACAAGGGAAGAGGAGCTACTTAATGAAGCAGGTATCAGCTATATCATTACTGACAGAAATTGTGATAATGGGAAGTTTTCAACTGCTGCATTATTTGTTAGATAAGACACTTTTATAAAGGCAGGGTCTTAGACTTTATGAGATAATTATTTAATTCTAAAAAGTGGAGGAAGTAGCAAGGAAATTTGCAATCCCAGAAATTTGGGAGCTGGAAACAAAAAAGCTGAAGCTAGACAAATTCAGACTAGACATAAGGCTCACATTTTTCACAGTGAAGGTAATTAACCATTAGAATAACTTACCTGGGGATGTGGTTCTCCATCACTTGAAGTCTTTAAACAAGAGTGGATATCTTTCTAAAAGATCTGCTGTAACTCAAACAGAAGTGATGGGCTTGGTGGAGCGATTACTGCGTGAGTTTCCTTAACTGGTGGTATACAGGATATCCAACCACGTGATGATCGTGGTCTTCTGGCCTTAAAATCTATGAATCTTTGATGAAAGGTATCATTTTTATGGAGCAAAATGGCAAATTTCAGTGAGCAACTTTAAATTTCTTATTAAAATACATATTAAAATGGCCAGTATTGACCAAACAATGTTTTATAGGTGCTGTAATCATTCATTTTAGTAGAAGCTTGAAGAGAGAGAGAGAGCATTTCCACTACCTTTTTGGCTTGTGAGAATGGCCGTACTGGGTCAGACCAACGGTCTATCTAGGCCGGTATCCTGTCTTCCGACAGTGGCCAGTGCCAGGTGCTTCAGGGGGAATGAACAGAGCAGGCAATCCTTGCGTGATCCATCCCCTGTTGTCCACTCCCAGGTTCTGGCAAACAGAGGCTAAGGACACTTCAGAGTGTGGTTTTTGCATCCCTGCTCATCCTGGCTAATAGCTATAGAGGACTTTGCCTTGAAACATTCCAGGAATACAAGGATAACTTTTGTCTCAACTTAAAAACACAACAGATTTCATTAAAACAACATAAACATTCTAGAACTTCTACCCTAAGAGGTTGTTTTTTGTTTTTCGGTCCAATTACATTTATTGTGCTGTAGCATGCTGCATAAATGGAAACTGGTATTATACTTCTGTGTTTATCATTTAGTTTTGTGGCACAACATCTTTCTACAATAAGGGACTTTTTTCAAAAATTCCCACTCTGGTTCAGCTCCAGTTATGTTAACGTTGGGAGCTATTATTGTAGCTGGGCTACTGGTTGCCTATGGCATTTTCAGCAACATGTCAGTTAGACTTGCTCTGAGCATGGTTAGATGTTATAACTTTTAAATACCTTCTTGTTGACAGTATATGAACAATTGAAAAAAATTACTCAGGAAATGGTAGTACAGCAAGCAAAGGAAGGAAAAGTTTAATCAAGATATTAGTGCATCCTGGTAATGGCATTATAGTTACACTTGAAGAGAAGGCATTTTCTGTAAAAGCCCCCGTTCTCGTTACTTAAAGCATGATTCAAGGCTGAAAATTCTCACACTTGTCTCTTGGAAGGTGAATTGTCTTCAGCTCAAAGGTGAACTGAGGAAATGATTTGTTTTGGAGGTTCTAAACCCTGAAAGGATTTGAAAGACGTCCTTAGCTTTATGCAAAGTTCTGTGGACTTCTAACCTCCATGTAAACTCTGGGGAAGTTTAGAAACTGCAATATGAACTTGGACTGGGTCAAAGACGCCTTTCCAGCCTTCCATCCCAAACATACACACAATGTCCCCAGCATCATTTCTGAAACACACAATCCCATCTCACACACATGAATGAATGGACTCATGTCATGGAGAGTTTCTAAGCTATACAGGGACTCCATATGCTATAAGCAAAACCAGCTGCGTTCAAGTAAGTTAAGGAGTGCACTGGCCTAGGAGTGTAGAGTTCATAGTCCAGCTTTGAATCAGCTGGGCTGAAAGGTATGAAATGTGCAAGTGTAGTTTTGAGGTAATTGGGGGCAAATCTAGCAATCAGGAATCTAAAGAAGGCTAATGAAGACAGGTATAATCTAATTTAATGGAATATATACTTCCATATGACAAGGGGGACTATTGTTTTATTCTTGATTGAATTTAAAAAAAAAAAAACACCCAAGCAACTTTCTAGAGAGAAAAACTTAGTTAAATGTTCAAGTAAAAATCAATAAGTAGGAGGGAAAATACTTCAAAGAGCATTGACATTTTTAACAAACAATGGAATGCTAGGCAATTAGTCAAGTTTAAAATAACTCTGCATTTCTGTAATTTTCAACTTTTTTTAAGAACGTTCAAACCACCTCATTTCCACAGGCTGCTCTTCTCCCTGTTCACTTGATCATTTTACCCCTTGTTAGTTTGGCCACAAGCCCCTGAGGCTGGAGATATCTTAACCCCCCTGTACTTCGGCAGTTTGCTTGTAGACTTGAAGTCTGCAGCTGCAATGTTTCCCTATTGTTTATGTGGCAGGCGTACATGGGGGAACCCAAATGCATACAGGGCTTTAGGTGGTTGAAGCTGTAGGGAATTTGACTTCTGTAGATAATAAAATGTTTAAATGGTCAGAGATGACATGCAACTTGATAGTGGGGGCACAATTTGAAGGTTCTGATGGTATGCAGCAGAGTTCAGGGCAGGGCATATCAATTCTGGCAGAAATCGAGGGGGGGGAAGCATGTGACCCTACGTCCCCGTCCCCCCACGTCTGCTCTGTAATTGGTAGTTAAATTTCAAGCAGCTGTCATGAGGGAAGATGGTATGAACATTTGGTGATATATGAAAAGTGAGACGAGAGAGATGGTTTTGTAAGAGAAGAGTGAATTGGTGTATTGTCTGTGCTTCTGCACATGGCTTTGGTAAATACAATACAGTACACTGTCATGCAGGTTTTGGCTCACTGCCAGTGTTGGGTTGCCTATTGTGTAGGCATATGGTAGTTTAGTGAGTTTAGGCAGAGGATGAGCAATGAAAAAAATTTTTATCGTAACAGAATTTCCTTGCTTTCTAGTGTTTGTTCATTTAACTGAAATACTCTTTTTAAAATATTTTCCTCACTAGCAATTTTCAGTTTAATAATGTATTTTTTTCTCTGGGAATTTAGTATTACTTCTAGTGTGTTTTATTTATTTCTGAGACTCAGTGTGTTAATATAGGGATACACAAATAAGTTAAAACACTTTTTTAAAAAATGCTATTAACCTTTGTCATAGATCTGACACTTTATAAACTCTTCCTACAGAATCACACTGGACCACTTAAGTAACACCACCTAGAGTAATACAAAATACAGTTAGCGAGCCTTCCATTTGGATTTCCTGACTTTGTGGGTGGAAGATCTCACCATAATATTGTATGAGCACAGTTTTTGTATTCAGTTGGGAAAAAGTTCTTATCTGTAAACAAATATTGATGAACAGATTAGATAATAGAAATGTTGCAGCAGGAAGAGTTCCTGTATTTTGCAAGTAGTGAAACTGGAAGACCCAAATGTTTGTGGTTTTGGAGCTACTAGAATTCTTAAATAGGTTTAAGAATAGCTATTGATGAACATTCTTTAGTTAGTTCTGCACCTTTATTTACTGGAAGCGTGAAGTAGGGGAGGTGACTTATATTTATTCAATAGTTCAGCTGTAATTAAGCTGCGATTGTAAATACTCATTGAATTTATGAGTTCAGAACTAAAATGAAGGTGGATGCTCTTTGTTTAGTTAGTCACAGCTAAGCTCCTTAAGTTAGTGCAGAATTACTTTTTTCTGTTGTCCTTTTTGCAATGTCCATTTGCTACAAGTCAATATATTTTTCTTTCAGTCTTATGGTTTAAATGACTTTTTCTCAAGCTTCAGGTTTAACAGTTTGCTTAGCCTTTTTTCCCCTTTCTAAATTACAACAATATTAAAAGAAGGCTTCCTAGGCCTGAAGTGTAGCTTCTTCGTTGGCAGGGAGGTGGAGTGGATGATTTAAAGGATCTCTTCCCTCTCTAACTAATTCTGTGATTCTGTTATGGTTTGTCTTTCTTAGATTGTAAGCTGTTCTAGGTAGGGTCTGTGTTTATACACTGCCTCGCATGATGCGGGCCTGACCTCCTTTGGGGCCTCTGGGCATTACTGCAGTATAAATATTATTAAAGAATGGCAAGCAGATAGTTGGCCTTTGTTTCCGGGGGGCCTAAAAATTTAAGTGTGATTCTCCTGTTTATTCTGGGTAATTAAAATTTGACTGCCTATGTGAAAAGAAGTACACTGTACTAGTTGAATAAGTTGTCTTTAATGGAACTAAGCTGATTTACATAAGATGAGGATCTGGCCCAGTTATAGAAAACCATTGTGGTTTTGGGTCTTGTCTTGGGGTAATCACACAAGGAAAAATAATTTATTTGTGTTTTCATTTCATATTTATCAGGGATCCGCTGTTTGTGCATTTTTCCTCTTCCTTATTCTGTGAAAAACTATATCTGCTGAGCTGATATGACTCCACTAAATCAGGAAGCACCAGGCAAAAGAACTGTCAGTCTTGTGGAAGAGTGGTCCAAAATGATTGGGGTCCTGAAAATATCCCAGTCAAGAAGCTTTCTGCTGAGCCCTCTTACTTTGGCTTTAGTATTTGTGCTGTTGGCTTTCTTTTTTTGTGTTTTGTTTTTATTGTTACATTTAACGAAATAAGAAAATAGCACAAGAAAGGCAAAAGAAAAACTAGAATCAGACCCTGAAATGTGTTGGGCCTCCTTTTTTCTGCTAGGCCTACCTCTCCTGCTCTGTGGTTCCCATCCCTAGGGTCAGACCCTCTGGACTAGAGTAGATCATCTGTCTGTCTGACCGATAGTCTGATTTTTATATAAGGTGGAGGTAGAAAAGGCCTTCTGGGTCCAAAGGTTCTCTTTTCACTTGTGACCTGAACTTCCAAATCCCACATCTTTTTTCTCTCTTCTCTCCTCATCTTTGTGGTGTTTGTGCATTTA